>NC_058505.1:3382500-3992142 GCF_020382885.2 Scatophagus argus | reverse complement strand
CTGCATTCAGCCTTAAATGGCAAGGACACACACACACACACACACACACACTCCTGTATTCAAGCATACCTCCACACTCAGACATAAACAGACGCATTCAAGCATTCATCCAGACTTTATCACACACACACACACACGCAGGCTTACAGTCAAACATATACGCACAATGCTATTTGCTCTCGAAAAGGCCCAGAAAGACAGACACACACACACACACACACTCCTGTCCATTGACCTGTCTCTGGCAGCCCTCCACTATGATGAGCTTCTGCTGCGGAGAGGTGCGAGCAAACACAATCTCAGTGTGGTTCCTCAGTAGGTCGTCCAGGTACTCGGAGCTCATGTCCTTCAGGTCCGAGCCGTGCACCACACAAGCTTTAGCGTCCCTGGGAAACACACAGACACGCACAAATACACACACGTATACACACACAAACACAGTACAGAGTCAGTGATACCGGGGGCAATTATGCAAAGGGGGGCATTGACATTTTCTGGTTTCCTCCTCAAGTTTGTCTTGCTGTCTCCACCTCACACACACACTCCACAAGTAGGAGACACATTTTCATGCGTTCCATTTTAAAGACAACAGTTTGACATTTGGGAAAAAAGGCTTAATTGCCAAGTTGGAAGAGAAGATCAATGCCACTCTCATATCTGTCTGTGCAAAATGAAATTGGAGCCAGCAGTTGATTAGCTTAGCTTAGCATAGAGATTAGAAAGGGGGAAATGGCTACGCTGGCTCTGTCTCAAGGTAACTAAATCCACCAGCCAGAACCTCTAAAGCCTTAATTAATGTGGTGTGTAATGTTTAATCTGTACAAAAACCAAAGTGGTTTGTGGTTCTAAGAGCTGTCATGTGCCAGACTATTTCTTGGCAGAGCTCAGTCCTGATTTCATCTCATATCTGCTTAATGTTGTCATTCTGACTTTCCATATTGTGACTTTACTGTTATTTCTATCTACTCTGTGCACACGGCATCTATCGAGTTTTTTATATAAATGAAATTAAATGTGTCCTATTCATTTTTCCACTGTTTCCTGTCTTAATACAACGCTAAGCTAACCAGCTGCTCACTCCAGCTTCACTCTCAGTGGGCAGAGTGGCATTAATCTTCTCTTCCAACACTCCAGTAAAAAAAAAAATGTTGTCTAAAATGTTGAATTTATTTTTTAAAACACACACACAACCCTGCATGCACTCACATCCTGCAGACAGATCACTGCCCACAGACACAGTCACACAAAAGGTTACTCCTAGACACTAGACATGCAGCCTGCTGTGACACACACACACACACACACACACACACACACACACACACACAATCGCACACCTGGGGTTAACTTGGCTCAGAGGGATGTTCAGTCTCTCAGCGATGTCCTCCACCGTCTCATTGCCCTCAGAGATTATGCCGACACCTTTAGCGATGGCCTTGGCTGTGATTGGGTGGTCCCCGGTTACCATGATCACCTGACCGCAGACAGAAGGTCCCATAAATCACAGAGCACTATCACATTAAAGCCCACTGTATCTCATCTGTGTGTCATGTTTCACAGCATGCTTAAACTACAGTTGCAGTATGGGCCTTTGGGGTCTATAAGTCATCCAAATGTGTTGTGTAGTTACACTGGAAAAGAATGGTGCTATTAGGGGTTAAGGGTTCAAAAATCTTGTTTGGACTGGTCCCAAAGGCAAAATACTTGGCCTGTGGAAAAACCCATCAAAATTAGAGTTTTGTCAGTGGCATGTCTTTGGTCGCCATACTCGTGCTCTTTCATCAAGCCTTCACTGTTCATGCAACAGTTTATCAGTGTTGCATGACTGATTTCAGACAGAGTATTTTAATTTCCCTACCACAGTTACACTCACGGCTTTTTGTACTGAGCAACCTTTTATGATACATATTGTGCTTTTTTTGCAATCTTTCAAGCAATATAAACTTACAAAAGCACACTTGACTAAAAGATAATAATAATGAGCCATATGGAGTAAATCCCCAACACCCTCATAATGTACAGCAAGACACAGGCTGAATGAAGGTGCAATAAAGGTACAGCACTATATATTACACGAAATCCTTTGGACCGAGGAACATTTATACTATATCCGTTAGAAAGTAATTAAAGTAACAGAGCCATGGGCTCGAGTTTCCTCCTGCGCTCAGCTATAAGGATATACACTGGATTTGTTCGGGTACGTATATGTATCTCTGAAAATTGTCTTCTTCCAGCTCAATCAGAAAACACACCTGCAGCACAAGACTTTATGTCTGACACTATTTAGCAGACAGATGAAGCATCAAACATCACAGCCAGTAAAAACGACATCTTCAGCATCTTCATGTCGGCCACTTCAACTCCCAGTTCAGTTTCGCACATAGCATTTCCTGTTTGTGTCTTACATCTTAGCCTCTATTTACCCACTCTGAAATTTGAAGAGAGAAGCTGTATAATGTGATGACTTCAAATTACAGGAGGAGTGTGATGATCCATCGCTTGTAGACACAAAGCACCTGAAAACGAGAGTAACGCCGGCCAACGTTCCTAACCACAAATCTGCTTACAAAGACAATGTTTCCATCCAATCAGCTCAAGAAAGACATGCCACAATTTGGAGTCAACACCATCATGTCTCAGTCAAAACCAAGCTGATTTATTTGAAACCATAATGCCGTTTTGGAAAAAATGGTGATTGTGAACATTTTGTCAAACATCTGCCATCAGTTTGTAACTTTATTTTAGCACAAATTCCTCATGTAGTAACATTTCCTGTTTCTGCCTCTAGTTTAAGCCGGTCACAGTACAGTCTCTCAAAACTCTATTATCAAAGGAAGGACGATAACTACTTTCACTGAAATGAAATCAGTTTCATATATTTGTGACACTTTCCCCAAAATGAGAACTACTCATTCAACTCATTATCTATTTTAATCAGTGGTGGAAGTTGTTTAGCCTTCCTGCAGCCAAGCTTATTACTTTTCCGACAAAACATGTGCTCCGTGTGTATTTGCAGTTAATTAACGTTTAATGAAAATTTGTAATAAACATACTGAATCTACATTTCATGACAAAAAAGGAACATTTATATTGAGTTTCATTTTCACATCAAAAATTAGATTTTTGTTATTCCCAAGATTTTGTAATTTCTGAAAACAGCCATAAGATGAAAATACAGCCTCCGATCGAACATCATCCAGCTTTTTTAGGAGTTTGTACTGAATATGTTAACAGGAGCTTCCTCTAAGCTATACAACTTAATTTACTCAGTGATTATTATCTATTAGGGTGCCTTGGAGTGATTGGTAGTCGGTTGAGCTTCATTTTGGAATTGACAAAGATGTTTGAATTCCTTGTCTCAGTAGCCCTAAAACTGATACCCTAGAAAAGGCTTTTCAGGAACTACAATGAAGGTTGAATCTGTGGAACCAATTACCTTGATACCAGCGGAGCGGCATTTACCCACAGCGTCAGGCACAGCGGCACGCGGCGGATCAATCATGGAGATGAGACCCAGGAAGCAGAGCTTCTCGGTGGGGAAGTTCGTGTCGTCGCAGTCGAAGGTGAATCCTCGAGGGAACTGGGATGAAGACAAGTTCAAGTGGCAAAAGCCTGCAGGAGTGGAGGGATCAGTGAGGTGATCGTTCATAACTGACGTGACAAAGTAAACTGCCGATGAGGACAAAAATCTGTTGGGTTGGTTTTTTTTCCCCTTTGACATCAACTGACTAACTTATCTGGCATTTAAAAAGTAGACAATAAACAATAAGGTTGTATGTTTATAACACAACAAAGAAATGTTAACACGAAAGGGTCTTAATGTTTCACAGACACCCTCAAAAAATATGTTGGCCGCAATGATCCTTTACGTTTCAGTTTGCATACAAATGATTTTTAATTTTAGATGTAGATTTGGAGGGTGCAGGTCTGAAACTCAAATTGAATCAGACACTTTTATCAATTAATAATCCTCAGTCCTTGAAATATGTATCTCTTGAATGCTTACAGAGCAAAGCAAAACAAAACGCCTCTGCTGAAAAACCAGGCCCAGGCTAAACGTGGAGAAACCTTTCTTTGTCACGAAACACCCGTCCCATCATCATCACCACCTAAGGCACCGCTGAAATTTAATAATTCACACGATTTCAGGAGTTTGACTCCAAAATGGCACTATTCCACATTTCACCGTCTGAAAAAGTGACACATACTCTAACAAAATGATGATAGCACATAATTATTACCTGTGGCACTTTTTGAAAGATGCCAAGTAACTTTTTTCCTCGGTTTTGAGAATGATGACATTTACAGAGTTTGGATGCTAAACACTTCAGAGATATTGAAAGTTGAACTTCAGGGTAATGATTTTTTTTTTCTTGCCCAAAATGTGTCTACCACACTTTACAAGGGAAAATGCTATTTCATGTACAAATCCTATTCTAGTTCAGTGCGGAGTTTGACCTGAATTGAAGTACCAGTCCATTACCAGCTCATAAGCTGTACAACATAACATACGAAATTCACTGCAAATAAAACCCGCGTCTTCAACATTACAGCTTTGACTCAGCATCAGTCCATTGTGGTTCACTGAAGACCGGACTCATCGAAACATTCTTTGAACCTTCTTTGAGATTAGAAAAGATGAGTGCTGAGTCCAGCTGTTTCTTCCTGCTATCTGTTCCCAACAGACCAATAATAGCTGGTGCCATGAAACATACCAAGCACTCTCTCTCCCAGTCCTCCCAGCTCCATGTAGGCGTTCTGGAAAGAGTCTCTCCAGTTTTCATCAAGTGGATGCTCCTGGCCATAGATCATAATGGTGCTGCACCTGAAAAACATTTATTAATAATAATAATAATACTTTTGCCACTACTACTGTGTCAACAAACTGCTGCAAACTGCAAACACGAGGAGGGTAAGCTATGAACCCCGTCGTTCAATAACATAAATCATCTGTGTTTTCAGAAGAGGAATGGTTTGTGTTTTTTTATATGAGACTACATTTTAATACAACATCATTTTAAGGACACCCATAATCAGTTAAGGTTAGCTTGGTGGACATTTGATCTGACCGGAATAAACTTTTGGTCTGAGCAGAGGATTACGACCATCAGGGAAACCAGGCGACACTTGGGCCAACATCGGTATGAAATGATACATAAAGTGACATTATCTTGGGTTAAAAAAACAAAACAAACAAACACAGATCTTTAAAGATCTTTAAGACTGGTGTTATTCTATAGTTTAACAATACAGAATTCTGTAGTTATTCAATAGTTTTAAAAAAGAAAATCTATTCTATTCTATTTTTTGAAATAGTTTTTGGTCAGAAACGCAGGCATGTGGCACAGAGGAGTGGGCGATGTCAGGTTTCAGATACACAGACAGTATTTGCTACCAGGATCAATTTAAAGTTTTTTCAGGGGATTTGTTAACAAACAAACACATACAGAATATTGCCAGCCTTTAGGGAGAGTGTATTTATTTTCCACTGCATCCCTGGAACCCGGCAAGAAAAAAAAATGTGCTACCTTACTTGGCAGACATATAATCTATCCATTATTGACAAACAAACCTGTCCAAGATTCTCTCTGGCGCTCCCTTCATGACCAGAATATGACCAGAGGGATTGTCCTCCATCTCATGGACTGAGAGCTTGGCAAAAGGAAAGGAGGACAGGAAAACTGATGAGGACATGACACAACAGGATTTAGTTTTTAAATGAGATGCAACACGTTGGTTCTTTCTGGTCTAAAATGAGGATCAAGACAGACAAGCTCCTGAGTAATGCTAAACTGTGAATGTCACGTTCGTGCCAGAAATCATTTTTTGGGCACTGGTGTCATATTTTTCCAAGTGAAAGTAAAAGTCTTATCAAAGCTGACTTGACTGAATGCAATTTGTAAGTCAGATGTTTTCCCTGTGTTGAAGGAGCATACATTCTTCATTCACACTCACAAATGTATTCCTGTGGCGTTACACCTTGCATCCACCCTCCCCCCCAACACACACACACACACACACAACCCCAGGTAATTTGTATCTGAGCCACAGCATATCTAATCTCAGAAAACCAGAGCAAAATTGCTTTTTTCCCTCCCTCAACACAGACGTTCCTATTTTAAGTCAAGGGAACAGGTGTGCAAAACACATGCAGGAAGTCCTTTGTTTGCTTCAGCATTACTGCTGTGTTATTCATTTGCTGGTTCAAATCTCCCGACAGGATGGGAGAGACTTGGTGTGGAAAACAGAAACATTTCCTCTGCCTTAATTGCTGCAGTGCCCTTCAGCAGGGTGTTAAAGCTCAATGTGATGACTTTTTCATAGTTTAATATTAACTTTTAATTTTTTGCCAGTGTTGCTGTCGACTCCTGCAGGATGCAACAACGCACACAGCTTAACTTGAGTCCTTCCAAAAGTGCCGGTTGCGACCCGCAGAGTACAGTAAAATAGAACAAAATTGTAGAACCACTCAGGAAATTGCACGTCTTTGTTGTTCTTGTTATTGTTGTTTTTGACTGTCGACAATAGAAGTTATCAAAGACAGCTAAATTATGCTCTGCAAATCTCATTTACATGAGGAACATCAAACACTAGGCCTCCTCACCTAACAACACCTAAACCTTGCTGAGCTTCTCACCAGTTCAAACAACAGGGATTTCTGCAGCGTCTTCTGAGCAGCCAAAACAAACCAGCTTGGAATCCACATTTAAAACCTCTATCACAAATAAGACACTTGCACTGCAACAGCATCTGTGTGGCTAACAGCGTTGCGTTTGTGGCCCGTTTGTTGGGCAGCTTCCAAGTATAAGTGTGAGTGTAAAGCGGGGCGTCGTTGTGAAAGAGTATGTGTGTTCAGGCTGCCTTCCCTGCATGGAAAAAGGTTAAAAATGAATATGCATGATTCACTCAAAGCATGTAAAAAAAAAAAAAAAAAAAAAAAAAGTCTTGGAAATGCATGTTTTAAAACACCACAGTTCCCGTTTGAGGAGCCGAAAAAACAACAACAAATTTATTAAAATGTGAAAACTGTATTTGTAAAGATTGTGTAAAATGCACATCCACCGTGACTTAAGTTGCGAGTGGGTCTGTAAATGGTAATTTAGGATTTCATTGAAGACTTACATCAGCTTCCAGCTCAAAGCCATGATGCAACATTAATCCCATACCTGGTACTTGTTGGTGGAGTTGAAGGGGATCTCTGCCACTTTGGGGTTTCTGGCTCTCATGTCACGAACACTCCCACAGCACAGCTCGATGCATTTCAACAGAGCTGATTCTGACGCGTCGCCTGCCGTATCCCTCTGGAGAAAAACACACAGCTGCACGTCAAGCACAGTCACTCGCATATGCATATTGAGAAATGAGTGTTTGTGTCTGACTTGCTGCCTGTGCTTATCGCGCTGTGGTGGAAAGGAGCTTTAACTGATTAAAGCAGCACCTGAGAGGAGTTCCTTTACTTCCATTATGGTTCTCATTGGTGATGCAGGTAGCCGAATATCATCTGCATCTCCGACGCCTGCAATCCGACCACATTGTCTTTGAGGTTGTGAGACTGCTGTAACTGTAATGGGAGTGCGAAATGTAGCTTTCTTTTTGAGTTAAAGGGATGAAAAATTATTTAATTAGAAGAGCTCATTTTTCTTCTGGACAAATAGAGCTGATTAGTCAGCCATGTTAGACATTTGCAAGGACGTTTCTTAAGGATATGAATGTAAAAGACCCTGGAAATGAAACGTTTGTGTCCTGTTGGAAATATGTATTGTTAGAAGACCACTGCCCTTTGGCAATAATCAATAGCAAAGTGGCTGCTCGGCTAACAAGCAGATTCATGCATGAAGGAATTAAAACTTATATACTTAAGATAATTTGAGGAAAAGTTCAGTTGTCAGGGTGGCATATTTCACAAGGATCAGAACTGAATCATCCCATTTGGATGCACTCAATATTTGTCTTTGTGGTTTTTGCAGGTCATCTAGTGTGACAGTTTTGTGTGTGTGGTGCTCAAATCATTTAGCAGAAAATTCTCTTCCAATAACCTGTAAAATCCCCCACCATAAAAACACCATGCAATGCAATTCATCTCGCTTTTGGAGCCAATTTATTAAAATCCGTGCTGAACTGATTGACCTGACGCCCAATATACCAATGGGGGCTGAAACAATACATGAGATTTCTCTTTGTTCCTGTTTATTCATTCATGAACAGCCAAAAAACAAGGACAAGCGCTCCGCAAGATTTGTCCTTGTTTGTGCCTTTCCATGAATGAATAAATAGACGAAGGAAATTCCATTTCTCTGTTTTCCAAAGTGCAGATGGGGACTTGTTCCTGTAATAGTAGCAGTGCATGGGCCTTGACTGCTGTGTTTGAGTGCTGTCAGGAGATATGGCTGTTACTTAATGCATGGAGGAAGCCCGGGCCCTTCGAGGAGCAGAGAGGCTCTGCTCCCACCAGAGTGGAGAGGCTGTAATCCCTGTCGCTGGGAGCCAAACAGAGCATTCCTTCAGGTCAGTGTAGCACAGGCTGGAGGATAGCAGCTGGTAGAACACTGGGATATTATTACTTACCTACCCAGCAGTGCTTGTGTATTTGTATCAGTGAGGGGGGAGTTATTTCCAGGGGTGCATTGGATTATCCTCCGTGAGCGTGTGTTTATGCGTGAACGGGAGGCTAAGCGTGTAAGCCAGAGTGTGTACTGCACCTGTGTCAAATGGTATTGACAAATTATTTCCTGGGTTGGCTTTTTCCCCTGTGGGCGCAGTGTGGGTGAGGACTGGCTGGCCACAGAGGGGAATACAAAGTACATTTACCCAAGTACAGTGCTTATGTGCAGTTGTAAAGTACGTAACCTGAGTATATCCATGTTATGCTACTTTGTACTTCAGTTGCTTTCAGTCCTGTCGAGGGTGAGACGCTAAACTTTTTTTTTTTTTTTTTTTTTTTTGTACAATTAAATCGAATTTTGCGTATAACTATAAAGTAGGAGTATTTTTGGATTGCAATACAGTTACTTAAGTAAATGATCTGATCACTTCTTCCACCTGTGCTTATCTCTGAGTGACAGTCCACCTGATGTGTGGCACCTGTGTGACAGGTAGAGCTCCCCCTCCTTTCATGGCAGCTCGGCCACGCCCCTCTAATCAGTACCAATTCCTAACAGCCGAGGCTAGATCGCTTCCTGATCATCTTTAAATGTAGCTGCAGACAGCCAGTGGCAGGTTTTCCTCACTCTCTCCTGATCCTGTACTGTCACGAATGGCGATGTCTGGTTGAGGTATGCTTTTCTGCTTTTTGTTAAATAGTTCTGGCATAAGCATTTAGCACTTTCCCTACATTTGTACAGGTGCAGGACTGAGCACTGGAGCTGCTGGTCACTGTGCTCCCCTCCAACTGAAGCGCTTCTCATGTGTGTATGTGTGGCTGTATCATGTGAAGCTCCCAGGTATGCTTGCTTTTGGTGTTTTGAGTAATTTCCTGTATTTTTGGTCGAAGATGTTACTCAGATATTCACTGCATACTAGTCACAGTATCTTACATCTTGTATATGATCCATGCTTTTCATTCTAGGAACGGGGAAGTGACGTCGGCCCCTGGTGCAGTAGCTGATCTCTAGGCACTGCTGTTTTTGCCCATTTGTTAAATATATTTTATGTATTTATGGTTACCTTGTTTGTTAAGTGTTTTCTTTATAATTTGTTGTAGTCATTAGGTTTTCTCCCCTGTTGGATTAAGTTTTATTTCTTTTCTTTTGTAAACCAACGTTGAGTTTGAGTTTATATTCTATTCTGGAGTCCTTTTAATGCCAGTATAGGTGGGTGGGTCATAGGCTTACAGGTGGAGGGTCTCCCCACTCCCTGAGTTTATTTGCATGTATAGTATTTTGTTGTGTTCTAGCCTGTGTCTTCTTGCTTTGCAGTGTGTGTGTGTGTGTGTGTGTGTGTGTGTGTGTGTGTGTGTGTGTAACCCCCCCCCCTTCTTGTGGTACCTGGTGGTGGTGGCCCTTCTTCCCTTCACCCCCCCACTCCTATTTGCCTCCCTGATACCTCCCCTCCTGCTGGTTAATGGCCCAGTATAGTGACCTTTTTTTAGTTGAGAGTATATTTTTGTAGTGAGATTTTAAGCCAAGCTGGCATGTCATAATGTGAAATCTGTCCAAATAAAATTTGAATATTTTTGCAAAACTGGAAATTCACCTCTCTGCTCCTTCTTACATTAAACCAACGAACCTGTGTGGTATTCTCTGGGTGAAATTCCCAGAGTGGTGTTGTCTCATTGTCAGGGGTGTAGAGCTGCCCGGGTCGCACATGTGTATGTGTCTAATTGACAAAGGGCGCTGCTCATAGCATCCTTGGTTTAAGCTAAACCTGTCATACCTCGGTGCTTTGGAGAGCACAGATAATTCATGAGACAGAAGCTTGGGAAGCTGCTGTTACGGCGTCCGCGTGTGGTGGAGGAATATACCATCAAGACGGGCAAGTTCTCCTGTCCGGCTTTGAAATCAGCTCTGTTGCACAGGCCGGCCACGCGAGACAGAGCACTCCAAGTAGCAGAGCTCTTGTCAAAACCCAAACCTGAGAGGATAGCAGAGGGAGCTGTGTTAGACTTTATTTTTTTTTTAAAGCAGAGGGGCTCATGCAGTATTTATGCTCTGACTTAACTCTCGGTTCACAGAGTAGCACTGGATATTGTTGCTAAATAACAGAGGTCAGTTCAGTTGTACAATTTTTTTTTTTTTTTCTTGACAAAAGTAATTTTTCAGTTCCCCAAGTCCAAAAAATGGCATTCATTTTTAACACGAATGTCTCAAAAAAAATAAAGGCCGTTTGGAAATTTCTCTTATCAAAATTTCATCCCTCTCACCAAATCGAACTGAAAATGACCCCCACTCTGCTGCTGGCACCTGCATTCATTTTTCATCGTAGCCTGCTCTCCAGTGTGGTCACTGTCACTGTTATTGTGAAAACAGAATATGATAGTGTCATGCAACAGACAGCACACAGCAGCAAACTGTGGCTGGAGCTGTTGAACTTGACAAAGTGAAGTGCAAATGGCTCGAAACCCTGCAACAGCTGCAAAAATAGCCTGTACTCCTGGAAAATTAATACACCGTGTTTCTCCTCAGTCCTTGCACTCTTTCAGCTGTAGAGGCTTTGTCTGCAAGGCTGGCTGTTATCATTGCATGATTGCAAAGTCATCTTACTCAGTACTCATTGGTATGCAAAGAACACCTGTGCTTTTTCCCCCCCAAACCTTTTGGTTATTGCTGAAAACATCTTTGAAATTTGGCTTGATTTCTTGCTGTTTGGTCGGAAACAGGAATCTGATTGGTTCTGCAGCAGCAGTTTTGTCGAGGAACTCTGGGAAAAGACATGTTGGTAGCTGGGGGTTGTGCTGCCTACTGCATACCGCTGCTCAATTAATCCAAGCGGCAGTGCAGGCAGAAATGTGGGTTGGCGGCGTGAACACCGGACAGATGAATTTCAGCAGGTGGTCACACTCCCTCTCTGCGTTCCCACACATTTGTTATCTCCACTTTATATCTCTCACTCTCCCTATTTTTGCTCCCTCCCTCATTTTTCCCCCCTCTCTCTCTCTTACCAGTCTGGTCCTCAGTGGTGTCAGCCTCGTGGATCTGGTTGTCGAACCACATGTGGGCCACTGTCATGCGGTTCTGGGTCAGCGTGCCCGTCTTGTCGGAGCAGATGGTGGAGGTGGAGCCGAGAGTCTCTACGGCCTCCAGGTTCTTCACCAGACAGTTCTTCTTGGCCATTCGCTTGGCAGTGAGAGTCAGACACACCTGGGAGGACGATGGGAGGTAAGTGGGGGAGGCATGAGGGAGGAGGCGAGGCAAGGATGGATGATTGTTAGTCGACGAGGAGAGAGAGCATGTGTACGCACTGGTGCATTCAAGTGTTTGTGCATGTGAAACCATGCGTGGTCCAGGTGCCTTACAGCATTTCAGTGTGTTACTGTGTTGGTGTGTGCGTGTGTGTGTATTTGGTTGGCTGGTTAACAGCAGGCGCATAGGGACATAAAAATACAATGAACAGACACCTTCAATATGTTTTAAGAGGCACATCAATTAATTCAAGCTGACCACATTAGTCAAAATGCAACAAATGCAGCACAAAGACACACAAACATTTCCACACGCAACTCGTGGCGTGTCTAAATCAACTAAGGAAACCAGTCACTGGAAGTTAATTTATTTTCTGGGACCAGTGAAATGTCGACTGATGGCATTTCAAATGCCAGCTGGCATCCACCACGGCTCACACTTTGTTTATTGTTGCAGAAAAAGTTAGATGTACTTCAACGTTTGAGCTACTTCAGCAGTCAGTAATAAATCACCTGCCTTGCTGTATTCTGTATTATCTTTAGTGCTGCAGCTAACATTCACTGAGGGTAAATCAGAGTTAGGAAAGGCACAGGTGTAACTAATAACATTGATGATGGCTCATTTTGGTGTGCCAGTAAGCCATGACGGCAAGCCAGCAGGCACAGAATCAGGGCTCAAGAGCTGGCAAGCTTAAAGCTGCGCAAATCAATATTTTTATGTTAACAATAGATCAGATTACTGCAGGTAATGAGTAAACAGCAGCCCAAGACAACAAACCCATGGAGAATTAACACACGACTCTACACTCACAGTTCGTTTTACACAGCTTTCAAGCCTGTTTTAGCTCATCATTTTTGGTCTTCAGACCCACAAACTGCAGCACCGTCAGCCAGCTCTTATTAGATAAGAAGCTCATTGCTGTAAGCTGCTATACGGCAACACACAGCAGACACAAAGTGAGCGAATGGCTGCATTTTTTTCTCAAGAGTACACAAGTATCAAAGGGTTTAGTTTTGACGGGTGGCACGCGTGTTGCCAGCATCGCCAACAACAGCCTTGTTAAGCATTTGAAGATGCATCTAGTGAAAGAGCAGGATGAGTTTACGTACATTTTATTTGAACATACTGGTACTGGTTTGGCACTCGACCGACACGCAAAGTTCATGCATCGTACTCAGTATCGGTAAGGAAAAGTAAGGAGAGCTCTGCTCACGTTGCGAAGAATTAATATGTCAGATGTAGTATTTCAGAAAGAGCTACACTATAAACATTGTATAAGGTAATCGTACTGTACAAATACACCCCAAAACTACAGAATTTACACCAAAACCACAACCACACACTACAGTCCATCCATCAGCCATCTCCATCTAAACAAGGCTGATTGCTTTGCCTCAGTTTAGTTTATTTACAAAAATTAAGAGAAATTAATGAATGATAAAAACAATTAAAAACACGACTGGCAGCACAAACACTCATCAACCTTTTTGTGTTGGACTTTTCCCTCTCAGTTCTTTTCAGCATTCAGAGAAGTTTGAGACTGGTTCTTGCTACAAGGAGACCTTTGTTTACCGTGACGTGAAGTGTAGCAGAAACAAGATGAGGGCGTACAGGGACATAAAATCCAATTAAAAAGCAAACTGATCTGCTCCTTTTTTGAAAAAAATCCGGATATTTTTTGGTTTAAAATCAGTAAAAATGAAATAAAAAAAGACAAGCATGTCTCTCATTAAAAAAACCAAAAAAAACAGGAGCACACCCAGACACACTACTCACAGTGACAGTAGCCAGCAGTCCCTCAGGAACATTCGCCACAATGATGCCAATGAGGAAGATGACAGCCTCCAGCCAGGTGTAGCCCAGAATGAGTGACAGGATGAAGAAGGTGACGCCCAGGAAGACAGCCACGGCCGTGATGAGGTGGATGAAGTGCTCGATCTCTATGTTGATGGGTGTACGGCGAACTTCAAGCTCTGATGCCAGCGTGGCGATGCGACCCATCACTGTTCGGTCACCAGTGGCTATCACGATGCCACGGGCCGTACCTGACGGGGAGCGGTTTAAAAAACTGTTAGTCTGAGTGCGTAAATTAATCAGTTATACCATGCGATTTTATTTATTTATTTAACAACCACAGTCAGTTGTCAAGCAGCTGTCTTTTTTCTTACTGCTTCAGTGAAATGAGCAAATGTTTCTCATTACAATATGTAAAACAGGGCTGTCCAAACCTTTTCCGTTAGAGGGCCAAACTTAATGCTCGGCCACGGGCCAAAGCAAACACCTACTGTATTATTAAGATGCAAAATAGCAACAGGGCCCCACATTTGCTTAATTGACTGACCTCCTGTGCAAAGTGTCATTCTGCCCACTGCGCTCGGATTATGAAGGATAAATAATTAGAGAACTCACATATTTAAAGAGCCGTTTTATGTCTCAAAAAAACCCTCCAAAACACAGCATGAGTAATGGTGTATAAGTTTTTAAAATAATAAATATTTAATTATCGTTTTTTGCAAGAAACATCTGGACGACCAAATTAAACCTAATGGTGGGCCAGCGTTGGCCCACGGGCCACACTTTGGGCAGCCCTGATGTAAAGAGACAAATGACTGAACAGTGTGTGAGACACTGTAGGAGCTGAGTGCTGTTTTAGTAAACAGGAAGGAGGGTTGCTTGGGAGGCGATGGCTGGATGAGGACTGATGATGGATGGAGGTGAATTACAGGTGTTGGCCAGTGATTGATGATTGGTTGGACAGAACAGATGCTGGACTGCGTGAGGGAGAAAATAACCCCAATCATTTAAAATACTAAAGAATTTTTCTCCTGAAAAAGTAGTTCCAATTAAAACGAGAGATCTGTGGAGGTTTCAGAGTAACCAGAACATTGTCTCTGGAAAGAAAATGTTGCTGTACTGAATTTTTTAAAATGCAATTTTTAATGCTGTGAGCATCACAAACAAAATACCATTAACCTCCACTGAAATCGTGTGGAAGCAGAAATCTCAGGGCCAGATGTTTCAAAATTATAACCAAAAAAACCCAAACTATCTGCCTTGCCAGACAATCCTCGAGTTAACTGAGCAAATGTTGGAGTTTTTTTTCCTTTTTGTAATCTGTGAGCGATGAGAACACCCGACACAGCAGGAAAACTGAGTAACAGCAGACTGAAACAGCTTTTGACATGTAATGTTCATTACTGTTTAAGATATTAAGATTCTGAAAACAAAAAAGAAGCTGCCACGCATGTTAAAATTGTATAAATGTCAGTTTTTAAGTCAAAATTCCAATTATTACAATTTCATGACAACTTGGTCGTCTCCATATACTGAATTGAAGATTATGTGATATGACTGAATCCTTGAACCTTAACTAAATCATGCCAATGTGTCATTTACAGGCTGGATCCTGTAGAATAATACTTTTTTCCCAAAAATGAGTGTGTTGTACTTTGGAAACTCACTGTTCACTTTGTGTGCAACCTACGTGAGGATTCAGATGTAGAAGAGGCAGCTTCTAGTCTGAAAATCCCATTGAAATGCTGACTGCATCACTGAATGATGATTGATAGCAACTGAACTACCGACTAAAATCCCCATTGGTTGACTCATTAATAATCTTTACGCATTCAAAATTCAGTAACTACAATCTGAACTGTGGGATGGAGGATGACTGATAAACTGAGCACACTGAAACTGAAACACACACTTTGGCGGTAATGCAAAGCGTTGATCTCCAGATGGCTTAAAAAAAAAAAAAAAAGACATTTCGAACGATAAGAGACAATCTTGGCCAGATGTGGCCTACTGACCCTCGACACAGTTGGTGGAAAAGAAACAGATGTTGCGGGTCTCCAGGGGATTGTCGTGGGTGAACTCTGGGGAACGAGTCTGAGGCTCAGATTCTCCCGTCAGAGAGGAGTTGTCCACCTTCACAGGGACAGGGAGAAGGAGAGAGTGTTACCCCAGTGAGACTGAGGGACAGACACAGGAGAGAGTGGAGAGGTGAGACTGACAGGGTGGAAATTAAAGAAGCAGCACTTATCAGCAACAAGCGCAGTGATATAACACCAGTCAGGCCAAAGCGGTCTTCTGGTCTTAGTGATTTTTCTCACGTTTCTCTGTAGGTGAAGACATTCATGCCCCTGATCGCCACAGTCTTATTGAGCTGCTTCAAGACCCAGTGGGATAAACTATAAAATAAATGCTGGTCAAGCTGAAAGGCTGACATTTTAGAGAAATAAAGCAACAGTAAGTATACTGGAAGAAAGAACAAATCATCTTCATTAGAGCTAAATACTGAAACCTCAAAGGTGGTACAAATGCACCGAAAAGAGCAATGATTTCATACCGTTAAAGAAACCTGCTCAATGGAAACTGACCTTTTGAGTCAAACAAAATTTTAACGACAGAAAACAGAAGAAGGGGCAACGTTTATCGAGAGGCTGAAAAAGCAACCTGATCGTTTAAATATGGAACTTAACTGGAACCGAGTGATAACTACCAACACAACTGCTTACTGTTTTCAGCAAAGACTGCCGTGAAATTTTATACAGACATCCATGGTCCCATGAGGGTGACATCTATTGAGTTTGGGTTGGGGTTGAGTCCCCAACTTTTCCCCAAGCGTCATCTTAAAGTTGACATTTTGGATTTGGAGTGAAATATATCAGCAACTGAAATTTGGCAAAGACATCCAAGGTCCCAAGAGAATTAACCCTACAAACCTTGTTGATTCCCTGAATTTTCAACCACATCGAGCAGGCAAAAGAAGCAAAAGTTTTAACCATTAATCACAAATCTACAAGATGGATTGGAATGACATTTTTAGAGACATTCATGGCTCCCAGAGGATGTATTTATCTAATGACTTGGTGATCCCCTGACCTTCCCTGTAGTGCCACCAGCAGGTTGACATTTTTGGTTATAAAAAGTCTCGACATCGAAAGGATGGATTGATAGAAAATTTGCTTTCATGTGAGGTCAGGATGAATAACAACAACTTTGGTGATCGTCTTGCCTTTCGATGGACTTCACGGGGCCAAATGTTCAACCACTGCTTTGTTTTATGACTAAACACCAGCTACACTAATGACAATCCCACCAGCCTCAGCTGTACTTTGCTTTAGCGCGACCAAGCAAATGTTAGCATGCTACCACAAACTTAAGATCATGAACACAATAAACAGTAATTGTGGAAAGTGGAAAATAAAGAGTAAACAGAAAAGTTGAGTTATCTCTCAGAGACCCCGGGCTCCTGGGGGCTGAGCCTAGCATCCCTCCCCTACCTTGCATCCGCTGGAGGAGATCACTCGAAGGTCAGCTGGGATGCGGTCTCCCCCTTTGATCTCCACCAGATCTCCCTGCACCACAAGCTCAGCATTGATCTGCATCTTCTCCCCCTCCCGGATCACCAACGCTTGCTGGCATGGGCAAAAAGGAAGGGAGAGAAGAGAAGGGAGAGGGAGTATGAGGAAGAGGAAGAGAGAGACAGCCAGAGAGAGAGAGGGTTTGGGAACAGAGAGAGGATTTAGTCAGACGTAGAGAGAGAAATGCGATAAAGAAAGTGCCAGAGGGTGTATGGTTACGTGAAAGGGAGAGATAGAGTGAGGAAAGGAGAAAAGAGAGAGAGGAAAGACAGGTAGGGGAAAAGGAGTCAAGGAGGGAATGAAAGCAGCCTAAATAGATTAAAGAATTAGGCAATCGAAGTGCCAGAGGTGGATAACGCGAGGGGAGTTTTTATGCAAACACACTCACAATCCGAAGTTGGCTCAAACATTTATTCTTCCTTTGTGCAAGCTTATTAGGTTTCCACTCAAGTGAGTGTGTAAGCCCTACTTGAGGGACGGCTTATTGATTCAGAAAGCTCTGAGACTACACCAAACACCAAAATGCATCAACTTACCTGTGGCACCATTTTCTTGAAGGAGTCCATGATTCGGGAGCTCTTGGCCTCTTGGAAGTAGGAGAAACAGCCGGTGATGATGACCACGGCCGACAGCACCACGCCCAGATACAGCTGAAATGGGGACAAACCCAAACCACGGGGGGAGAGGGGGGTCGGTGTCATTAGCGACTTAGTTTGGTTCATGTAAGGCATATTTAAGCGTAGGAAAGGGGGATTTACAAACCCCCAAATGGTTTTTAAACAGAAACCCCTTAAATGCAGAGTGCAAGAGGAGTTAAGAGTCAGAAAACCTGGAGAAGCTCTCAGTCTTAGTGAAAGATTTAAAAGGAAAGAACTGAATTCTTGTGAACTATTCCTGTCATCTTGGATGGTTCATTCAGTGTTAGTCCAAGTGAACATCTGTCTCCCAAACCCAGAAAAACCAAGAACTGACACTGTCATCTGTGAGGCCACCAAGAGGCACTTTGGAGACTCACGCTCGTCTTAAAGCTCGGAACATTTACTCTGATCTGCTTATTTTCACAGAATATTCTCGGTTTTACCAGTGAAAAAGTTGTCGTGAGCTGAGCCCTGACTGATGCAAACAAGACAGCCTGGCATGGAAGATGAAAGCCTCTTCCAGCTGGTGTACTGTAAGTCCTGGACTCATGGAAAACAAAATTCCTAAACCCTGAAAAGTTTGCTTTTTGGAAGGTGCCGCTTTCATTTGACAGCAACAGCAGAATGTTTTGCCTTTTTTTTTACGCTTCAATGCCTGTTTTTAAGCGTGGCAGTGCACAATCTTCTGAACCAGGAAATACATCTGTATCCACAGAAAATCACTTGTCAGTGTTTACAACATTTGCCTCCCATTCAGTGCTCAGTTTGCAGCTCCTGGGTTTTGTCTACACGTTTTTTGTTTTTTTTTCTTTGCAGATTTAAGCTCAGCTCTTTTGCCTCTTCTCACTTTGGGAAACATTTGCTCTTGTTCACCAGCTGCACAGGATGGAAGTAACATCTGTCCAAGCAGGTGACGCATTTGGGATCTACTAAAGTTTAGAGGTTTAAAGGAAAATTGCAGACATGAATCTTAAAACATGGCAGTAAATTGTGTAAGTTCAGCAGCACTTTCAGAAGCCTGGGGATGCTAAAACATTTTCTCAGACGGAGGAAGACAATGCAATCTTTCAGCTTGAACACAAAAATTATGAAAATTAAGTTTTAATCTGACACCAGCAATGTATAAATTTCTGTTAGGGTGGATTTTCATCTGAAATGACTGCTTGTACATTATGCAAAGGCTCAAAGTGCCAAAGCTGCAGGCAGTCGGGGCTTTGAAGTAGCTCACCAGAGCATCCAGCTGTACATACTCAGCACTGAATGTTGAGATTAAATCATGGGAAGATTAAAGTTATCACGTGTGTGCATGTGTCTGTGTCTATCTACTGTATGTTACTGTATATTACGCAACGGCTTAATGCTGTCTGGGGTTTGGAGAGCGCTGAAAGGTGCATAATGACTCACAGCCATGAGGCGCAGTATGGATGGCTGCTTGGCTCCATTTGATCAGCGGTTGGTGTGAGTATTTATCTGTGCTAATGCCAGGAACGATGCCGACGTCAGCAGTTGTTCTGACGTCACACTCTCTGATGGACGCTGGGGTGGGGCGCCTCAGCATGTACTTGTTATTCTATACTAATGGGGACCAAATCCTAATGGGTTTTAATGGGTGTCAGATATTCTTTTTTTTTTTTAATGCCCCTTAAGTTTCTCTCCATTTCCTTTGTCTTCCTTCACACCACTTCAGTGAGTGTTGGCTCTGTGACCTAATTGTGTTGCCATTTTGGCCAGCACTCACGGAAAGGAGATTTAGATCTCATGAGGCCACCCTGGCTCAGTAAAGGTCATATTAAAAAATAAAAAGGTGAGGAAAATCCACAAACAGGAAGCATTTTGACACCTTCAGGACTCTGGTTTAAGATTAAAATTAAATAAGGATTTGGTTTAAATTAGGACATGCATGTACAGCATATTTGAAGTGTGTCTGTAAAATGAATGAATATTGATGTGCAGGGGACTCTGTCTTCCTGACAGATGGTACGATCAGATTGAGTTATCATTTCACAGAATTTTGTTGTCCAAATTAACAACTCCAGAGAAATTATAATTAAAAACAAACAAGTCATTTAAGATTTGTTTTACTCAAAAGATTTATCGTTCTCTGAAGAAATTCTCACACAGCTCAGACCAGCGTTACACAGGCTGCATATCCACCCAGAAACTGGCACATATGCACACGCGTCCGGGAAATGCACAGACAGGTGGAAGTATGTTTGTGTGCATTTGTCCCTGTGTAACGTCTTTATCTGTGTCTACTGTACCTGCAGCTGTGTGATTATTATGTAAGGCGTGTGCTCACACACACGCATGCATGTTTTACAAGCAGTTTCTCACATTGTCATTGGGCGCCTCGTCCTCCATGGCCACCTGGATGCTGTAGGCCAGGAAGCAGAGGATGGCACCGATCCAGAGCAGGATGGAGAAGCCGCCGAAAAGCTGACGGCAGAACTTGACCCACTCTGGGGTGGTGGGAGGAGGGGTCAGGGCGTTTGGACCGTCCCTGGCCAGAATCTCCGCAGCCCTAGCATTGGTCAGGCCCTGAGGGAGAGCGATTTTCAGCAATGAATGTCTTTCCATGTGTGCCGGAAATCTTATTACGACACAACGGATCCATTTTCACCACAGCTTAAAAAGCAATTTTACTGCCACACTTGCGGAACATCAAGTATTCCTGCCTGGCCTGTTTAACACCCCAAGTATAATAAACTGGGTGACTCTCCTCAACTAAGGTTTTATGCCCTGTAACAGTTGAAAGTAATTTCACCAAATTTTTTTCATGATTTTATGCCTCATAGTGTCAAGGTCTAATTTTCCGAAAATCCATGTAAATACCAGAAATGATATTATTTAATTATATTAGAAAAAGACACAAAGTGTCTCTCTTTCAAGCTTTAGTAGGTTTCGTGACATTTTTATTTTTTTTGTGATATTTTGGGGGCACCTCAACGTCAAGCTTTCTTTCCAAATATTAATCTTGCAAAGATAAAATCGCTACAGCTGCAATGACAAACTTAAGGTAAACAACAAATACGGTTAGAGAGTGAAGACGTCAGTGATGTGTGTGTATCGGCCTGCTTGTGGGATTGTAGGAGCTGTTACATCAAGGTGTGTATGTGTGTGTGTCCCTGATTGAGGGATTAAAGATGAATGAGGCTCAAGGTGAGCTGTTGATGCTGTGTTGTATCCAACGTGACCAAAGTAATGCAAGGTCTCAGTTTTGGATGTTGCTTTCCAGTACAGCAAAGCAGATTACATCTCCACGGGGCACATTACAGCAACTCTTTGTTGTGTGTTTATGTGCAGGTGTGTGCATGTGTAAATGGGAGCGCTTCAGTCTATGTGCCGTTACCTGTGAGAGGTTCACTCCGTAGCGTTTTCCCAGATCATCCAGCGTTATCTTGTGGTCGTCCTGCAGGGATAAAATGTTCCAGTTTTTATTTGTGCTTCAGTGGAACAGAAACAGTAAACAGAATCAGTCACTTTAATTGGCCAATAAGATTTAAAGTGACTTTATCTTTGACATATCCTGAATGGGAAACTATTAGTTCACAGCAATACAATAAATATTCTACTACTCAAGCAGTATGGCAGCAGCTGTAACAGAAAGTTTAATGACTGGCCGGAATAATGGGCTAACAGATCGTTACTTAATTCTCTGGCTCTGACATGGATTTAGGAAACTCTGTTTTTCATACAAAACCGTAGGTTTTCTGTCCCCAAAAAATCCCTCTTGAAACACATTAGGAAAAAAGGAGTTGAGTATTGTGTTCCTGTGTTTATTCTGTTGTTTGCTTGTTGTATTATTACTGCTGTGCGTCTGAAGCCCAATGCCACACTGAGATACTTCCACTGTGGCTGAAATGGAGTTTGGTGCGTGAGCAAAAAAAAAATCAGCTACCAACTGTCAGGATGGTGTCAGTCCCACAGAATGAAGAGCTATTTTCTTCACTCAACGATAAGACAGGGAGAAATCCACCAATTCCTTCACTAAAGCCGGTAGCCTCGCACAAACACAATGGAATGCAGCTGCAAGTGATTTGGCCACAGTCACCGACATGCCCCAGTGTTCACAAAACAGTTTGCCAGTTCGCCTTTATTTATACACCCAGTATTGATCAGCTGTTGTTTTTGTTTTGTTTTTTTTGTGGGGTTTTTTGTGGTTGTTTATAGGATTTCTGGGACAAAAATGTAGGAAATCACTAACTGAGGAAGCACATGAGGCAGGCTGGAGAAAACAAAACACAGCACTTAATCAAAAACTATACTCCAAGGTGTCGACGGCATCTAAGGCATTGTTCTCTTTAATCAGTCACAGGCCAACTTGATAACTGACAAGAGCTGCTTTATCAGAGCTATGGCGCGCAGCAACACTTACCCCAGTTTTCATGGGCATCGCTTGGCTGCGTTTTGACAGCACCTCAAAGAGCTACAGCACTGCACAAGACAAAAACTCTGCACTACACTGTTGGTGGCCCACAAATTATTCAGTATCTCTCCGAGTACAAAGAAGAGCAGCCAGAGGGTGGTAGAACAGATAGGAGAGGACAGGCTGGCTTAGAACTCATCTACAACCGACTACACTAAGCAGGTTAGATTGCCATTCTGTTTATGGGCCACTGTTTTCATTTATGGCCTTGTTAAATAACCTAGCGTCTTTGGCGTAACGTTATTTGAGGATCGTTTGGGAGCAGCAGCAGTGGAATCAATCACGGTGCAGAGTGAGTGTGGGTTGGAGCAGTGACAGCTTGTTTTTCTTACCAAGGCCACCTCTTTCTTCAGCTCATCCAAGTCCCTGTCCTTCTTCCTCTTCCCCCCATTCTCGGCACCACACTGGAAGGAATGAGAGAGAGAGAGAGAGAGATTACCATACATCAGGCCTGTAGGCTATCATCCCAAACCTCTGCAGGAACTAAGTGGGAAAAGCCACATGCTTGTAGACACATTGTGCCCGGCCATTTGCATTCACAACCACGAATTACAACATCAGTAAGAGCACAATGGACTTTGTGTACACTGGTTCATTTCAATCTCCCGGCACTATTGGCAGGCCGTCCGCTGAATATGGAGGAGAAAATATTTTTTTTATCGTTGTGCGAGTTCCTCATTTGTGCGAGCGAGAGAGCGAGTGTGTGTCATGAACAGTTGGAAGAATGGTGCATCATGGAAATCATCTGCTGCTGTCAGTCTCCTCTTAACTGCACGTGTGCATGTCAGTGAAGGAGGGATATGCAGCGAGAATGAGAGGAGAGAGTGAGCATGTGACACAGTGAAAAAGTAATCAAAAAGAGCCCAAAGAGGGAGCGCAGAGCCGGTGGAGTGCCTGCAATGTGTCTGGCATAGCAATTTCCCCCCACTGTGTGCGAGGAAGATTACCAGCCTGTCTTACCATAAAGCTAAATGGAATGGGCCTGATGGAGGGAATAAAAACAAAATTACGTAATTACCCAAATAAACAGCAAACCGGCAACAAAACTTATTGAGGGGAAAAGCCATCATTCTGAGATGTTACTGTTTTTTTGTTTTTTTAAAATAAAATAAGGAAGGAGGATTCTGCCGCTCGGAGACAGAAATCTCAGTATTTTTCCATGATGCATGTCCATACCATATGCTTTTACTGTACGTAAGTTACAGTAGGAATACAGACAATCAGCTCATCCTGTTCATGACAGGAAGAGTTCGAGTCTAATGGGGATAAAACTGTTTCTGTAAGTTTTTTTTTTTCTTAAAAAAAGTAAATGAAGAGAACTTACCCCTTTGCCCATGCTGGACGTCAGAACGTCTGGAGGGTTATAATGTGAAGGACAGCAGGCTTGGGGGCCCCGCCACAGCTGACACCTCCCACCCCCCATACCCCCCCCCCCCCCCACCTGTGGAATTTTGTGGGCCTGGCACCCCCACACCAAACATCCTGTTTGCGCTGCTCTTGCTCCCTCCTGTCAGGGTAACCTGAGCCATAACCCCCCCCCTCCACCACCCCCGACCCGAGTCCTATTCCAGGGCTTCTCTGCACCCGTTAACATTACTCCTATTCTTTTCTTCTGCTGGAATTCAAAGTGACTGGTGGCCAACGCTGCCATTAGCTTGAAGTCCAACATATTCACAACATAAGGTGGGTCATCACCACTGCGCCCACACAACAGATGCAGCGAATGATCCCGTGTCAGTTAAGCACCAAATGTCTTCTCGCTCGTCATAATACTTTGAGTTGATTTGAGGGTTGGACTGCATTGCAATGCTTCCAACCCTGAATGAGCTGTACACTTTGATGTATGTATGAGCTCCTGCAGTGTGCTCCTTTTCAAGGTTCCTTCAAATGTTTTCCACCAAGGATTTTATTTTTTTTTTTTCCATTTCAAGGATTTGTTTGCTTGCTTTCTTCGTTGTCCTTATTACAAGGGTTCACTGTGTGTATATATATACACAGTATATATGTATATATATCAACTGAAAAATAAATGATAAACCATGTAAGATGTATAATGTTTCTTAGTTAAATTATTTCAGAGTAAAAGACTAAAAATTTCATATGTGAGCTAACAGGGACAAGAATGAGAAAAGAAAGAAATGAAGCAGTTCTCAACCTACAAAATACATCCACTTCATAGGCAGTAAAACTGATACTCCGTTGAATACACTCAGGGACTTTCCCCCTACAGCCTCTAATCTCAGCTAATTTTAGTTATCTTTCGATATTGCATGCATTTTTTTTGTTTTTTAACATGTTTCAGACGATTGATATACAAAAGTAAAACAAGGAACTTGTTTCACTGTATCCTGTAATTACTTTGTGGCAAAAGTTCAGCAAAGTTACTTATCTACATGCCATAGCATCAGCTCAAAGTCCCTACAGATTTGAGATTTAAAATTTCTTACCATCTCCGGTGGTCGACAGAGGGGTGGCGATCTGTCCCGAGGATACCGAAGTGAACGGCCTGGAAGCAACACACACCTGTAAACTGCAATTGGATTGCCTCACTTTTCTACAAACAAAAACTTTACCAGCAGAGTAATTTGAAGGAGCAGTTCCACATTTATGTTTTTTCTATTTCTTGCTAAGACCCTCTTGTGTCTGTGGATCAGGTATGGAGCAAGAGCCAGAAGGAAATTAGCCCAGCTTAGTTTAGCATAAAGACTGGAAACGGTTAACCTGCTCCAGCACAACAATCTCATAAGTTCTACACATGGCAACATTTGCACACTTTCTGACTTAGGAGACTCCAAGTTTCTATCTAAACAGATAGCAATGCCATCAATCAGCCCCTCAGCGAGGCATTCAGGTGCTGATGCTGAGCAGGTCCGGCGGGCACCAGTTAAACACCGTGGTTGCACCGTGTGTGCTGCTGTCTGAATATGAAGCAGAGCATTTCTGAAAAGGTTATGCATGCTCACTGGACCCAGGCGAGAAGTTCAGTCAGAAAAAATTAAGCCTTTCTGAAAATTACACCTCATTTTGTCACACAGTAAAATGTGAAAAGGTTGTAAACGGTCACCGGGCATTTATTTTCAGTTCATCATCATCATTACTTTATGGTAGTTGGGTAACAAAGGGCAGGATGAGGTGAAAACATTTTAGCCCTCACCTGCTGCCATGAAGCAGAAGTTTTAAAGTTTAATTCCAAACTCAAATTCCCTTAGTATTTAAAAGGAAAAAAAAAAAACAACAAAAAAAATGGTCCTTTGTATTTAAAACCTTCAGATTATGTCCCCTAAAATATTCTCATTGTGAATTCAAATGTCTTTAGATAGCTAATAAAGTTAGTCCTATTCCATTGTGAGTTTTGCGTTTTATATATTCAAATATTTCAAATGGTGGATATCTCATTTCAGAAGGACTTTCTCCTTTTGAAAAGTTCCTGAAATATCCTGGCAGAGACGTTCGTGACAGATTTACACAATGCTTTGGACTGTGAAGTGAAAGAAAGAAGACCGTAGACATTTTCAGCTGGGTTTACTTTGTCTTCTGTTGACAACAGCTGCGCTTGGGGCTTTTATTTTTATTTACGTTCTCTTTACAACATATTATACAGAGTCATCAAAAGTTGTTAGCGCTCTGGAATTATCACAAGCATTAAAATAAATGTAAAAAAAAAAAAAGTAAGAAGCTCCAGTCATTTCAAATAAAGGAAGGTTATTGTGCAACTATGACTAATAAAGATCATAATACATACAAAACACTTTTAAAAGGTATTTTTAATGCTGTCTGTCTTATGTCAGGTGTCTGTGTGGCTTTGCAGAAAAAACAAGAAAAACAAATTCTAACCGATCCATTTGACTGGATAGTTAAACAGCGACTAGTGAAACAGATCTCCAGTTATAAAGATGTGGATTTTAGCACCTCCATTTCCGTTATGAATTTTAAAGGAACATTCAAGTCTACTATCCACCCTGCATATCAAGCACGCAGATCCCAATCCATCTTTGGCTCAGGGTTGGGGAAGGAGCACCTTTAAAAGAAAGCTCTGGGGGGAAAAGCAGCCGCTATCTGTAGTGATACATATGGATTCTTGGCTTGGCTTAACACACGTCAGATAAGTCTCTTCCTCCCAGAGCTTTCTCCCACAGCAAGCACCTTCCTCCCCTTTTATTCTCCCCGGCCACATCTCGCCGAATCTGAGGCTAACCGAGCCCTTATCCGCCCCTCATCTCCTCTCTGACACCGCACGACAACCTCGATTTCCCTCCGTCCCGGAAAAAAAAAGAAAAAAAAGAGAAACGTGCACCAAAGAGACAGCCACACAGTACCTTCAATAACACGAAAGGTCAGAAATATAATGACATATTCCATTGAATGCAATTACATTTCTTCCCTGCCCCGATAAACATCTTCTTACATGTGTACACACGTAACAAAAAATGTCTCTTTACTTGCTTTACTTAGGGTGACATGCTGTTGTTTTTTGTTTTGCTTTATATCAAATTTCATTTTTAACAAGACACACATATACATAAAACACGCGTCGTATTTGCGACCGGAAGAGAGCTAGCTAGATTATAAGTTTCTGTTTGGCGTCTTCAGTGAGAACTAAAGGCCGGATTTCTGCCCGTGTGTTTGCTTCCTTTGCCGGTGGGGGGCAGAGGAGGGCATTTTGGCATTCGAACCAGCAGAAATAAAGACAGTAAGGGTCAGAGGAAGGAGGGCTGGCAGGGGGACTTGCCTTCAGGGAAGGTGTCGTTTTGAAGGGCAAGCGAGAGGGCGCTTGTTGATCACTGGACAAGACCGATGGAGGGGAGAGAGATGTTTGTCAAAAAGAGAAGAAGAAGGACGAGGAGGAAGGACAGAAGATAGAGAGCAGAGGAGCAGAGCATTGAGCTGTAGGCCTGGCAGTCAGATAAGGAGAGGCTTAAAGAGAGGAGTGGATTGTGTATAGGCCTTTTCTGTGGAGGGAATAATGCAGTGCAGAGTCACTAGACGACAGGAAAAGGAAGAGATAAAGGAAGCCAAAGAAGTAAGGACAGACAGAACGAAACAGGCGTTCGGAGGGAGGAGATGAGTCCCAAGATGGGAGCAGAGATACAGAGTGAATAACAGAGGAGTGAAGACAGCAGAGGAGACAGGGAGGGAGAGAGGAAGATGTAGAGAGAGATATCTCATTACCAGCACGTGCTAAAATAATTAGCCCTGGGTTGCCGAGGAGGAACGTGCGGGCGGATTAACTGGACCTAAAATAACTCTGAGAGCACGCAAGCTGCACCTCTTCCCGGTAAACCCCTTTGTCGGACTCCTGAGGGCGTCCGCCAGCCCTCGCGGGCCGTGACGTCATTCCAGGTTGTCAGTCGCCGGCCGTCGAGTCAACAGCGGAAAGCCTCATGCACTCTGGCACAAACAGCACAGCAGGCGCCCCCACCCGCCATGCTTGCCTCTGTCTCTCTGCTCACCCCCCCACCCACCCCCCACCCCCCTGTTGGCTGAAAAATGTGCAGCTGTTACAGTAAGCCCGTACGCTCTTATAGGGCCAGAAATAGCCCCCTTTAGCCGGGGCAGGGACACGGCGACAACCTCCATTAGCTCAAATGTGAGAGGATTGAATCACCCCGAGCTCGAGGGCTTGAACCTCTATCTACGCCGGCTGGGAGCAGGAATCATATTTCTCTCCCACTATCATTCTCCTCCGCTTCTCTTCCTCTCTCCCTTTTTCTCTATCTGAAGTCCAGAGTGCACTCACAGCTCCGCTCAGTGTGTGCGATTGAGTCGTAAACATTAAGGGGAAGATTCAGGGGACTCTAAACACAGAGGGATGTCTTTCAGGTTCCTCTTAAGGATGTTATGTGCGTAGTTAGGCCTTAAACAGTTTTACAGTTTGCCCAATGAGTGCATACGGGGTCTCCAATGAGACATTGTAAAAATTATTTGACACTGCTGCCACTGATATAGTAGGACTATTCTAACAGCCAGTGCTGTCTTGAAAGAGTAGAGATAATGGGAAATAATGGGGGTTGCATCAGGCTGGGCAGAAAAGGAGGGAGCAGACTAGAGGAGTGGAAGCAGTCATGGAGAAGTCAGACCTTTATCTATAGGAGAAAGAAAAGGAAGAAAAGAGGGAAGGGAAGTGAGAGAAGAAGAGAGACAGGATAGAGCAGTTAGCATATAAATCACTTCTGTAATTTGAATTAACAAGAAAGTCAGGAAATTCACAGTGAAAGAGGAAGAAATGGGATAGGAGAGGAAAAGAATGGAGATCAGTGTGAGGGCAGAAAGTTAGAGTTTGACACGGCGCCTCCGAGAAAAAGCAAATTGGCTTGTCCCCGCAGCTTGGGATTCGTGATGCGTATCGGACGCACTTGGAGAAAGCTTTTTCGGTGGATGGGATCACAATGAAAGGAACCAGAAAGGCAAAACCCGGGGAGCAGCTTTTTAGATTTTGTTATCAAACCCAGCCGTCTTAGGGTCTCGCTTCAAATGGCATATCTTATGACCTGACAAAAGTACTCAGGGTGCCGGCTGATGTAAGAGATTATCACGACATCTTAGATATCGGCCCGTATAGCTGCGTCTACAGTCACCAGCCTGTGACAAGAGCAGATACGATTTGACTCATTTACTCAGGGACTCAGGTTGGCATTGTGGTGGGAGTAAAGTACGTTTGTGGTTTAACTCTGCTGCCTTCTCCTCAGTAGACTTCCCACTCTCTTATCCTTGATGGCTCCTCCCCCCGCCTCCCTATTGGTCGGTTATTTGAAGGTGAGCTGGTTGGCGAGCTGGGAGAGGAAGTCAAGTGGTTTGGACCTCCTCATCCCTTCCTCACCACTGGGCCTCTCCTCCTCATTTTTGCGGGTCAGCTCCAGCTCGATGGTCATCAGTACCCGGCCCGAGCCATCAACCCCACCTCCCCCCACCTTTTCTGTCTTTCTGACTATGGTTCGCTGCTGCTGCAAAGGCTGGGCCTTCGCCATCACCTGGCGTACGGGCTGGAGCAGCCGGCCGGCAAGCCCGCCCCAGCCCCTCCCCGTATCCTATTTCTTATCCTTGCGTGACTCCTGCTTCTTCTTTTCCGAGGCGGCCGCCTTCACCTTGGAGGGTTCGGCGGGAGGCACGGGGCCCTGTGGGGGAGGAGGGAGAGGGGTCGGGGGGAGAACAGGGGAGGAGAGTCACTTCAGGAGGAAAGGAGTGTGAGGGAGAGAGAGAGAGAGAGAGAGAGAGGCCAAGGAAGGAGGGAAGAAGGGGTGAGATGGGTGATGGGTTAGAGATGAGAGGATGAGAGATGTGTGTTAGCAGGATGGGTGGAGCTGTGTGAAGAGGAGAGAAAAATAACATTTAGGAGGAGGAAGTGAGAGTCAGACATACGAGAGAGAGAGAGAGACAGATAGGGGTGAGGAGGTAGAGAGACAGTCCTTTTAGGGGAGGGGGTAGCAAGTGAGAGGGGGCGGTGTCCAGAGCTGTAAGGGGGTGACAAAACAGGTAACCATGCGTTAGGATGGGACACAGTGGCAGGCGGGCTCCATACACCTGTGACAACTGAGTGACAAAGTGACAATTGATCAATGACACACACACACACACACACACACACACACACACAGCCAGATTTGGTTCTTACTGGGATCACACTATTCTAGCTACTGATGTCTTTAAATGTGACCGTGTGTCCAGTCAAAGCAGTTCTTGTTTTTCCATCAGCGTCGCTCTCATCACACTCATAAGTCACCAGTTAGTATTAATTCATCAACTTGTTGATAGAAATTTTAATGCCAGTAATGAATTTGTCTAAAAAACTTGAGATATGGCTTTCATTTCAGCTGAAATGACCATGTTCTGACTGTCACAATGAAATAAAATCATTACAACACTGCAGGAACGACGCTTCCATGTAACCCGGATAATTTAAAACCACACATAAAATTCATAACCTCACTTGAATTATTTAAATGAGCCACTTTCATATTTGAAATAAAGTTGTTCTTGCTTTTAAGTTTATTTTTTAACCTCAGATTTAGTGTTGCACTAATGATTGTTCTTGTTATTCAAATTCTGCTTTTTTTTTTGTTTGTTTCTTCTTGGTTCTTGTGTTTTTGTGCTTAGACTGAAGATGCAGTGTCTTGTCTTGACCTTTCGGGGGCAAACGACAGTAAAATTTGTTCCAGACTTTCACCTCTCAGCCGAATGTAATTGAATAGTTTAAGTGTGAGCTGCATTTCGAGGCCTGCTCCCACTACGCATTTGGAGCAGAACTGCACTGAAATATTTGTTTATAGATCATATAATTGGGCTGGTAAATAAATAATTCAACTCCATGGGGCAAATAAATTATATGTTAGACCATTTTGCTGCAGACATGGTCAGGGATGGACATGCTTGACTGGCCATGTCATATTTTTAAACATCCGCTTCAAATATTCATCTAACTAGTTTATATAACTCATCCATTCACTCCCACTCATTCTGTACATTGTCTGTGCAATGTCTAAAAACATCTCCAAGGAGAATTCTATAAAAGGAAGAGGAGGAAGGAGGGAAAAAGGAAGGAAAGTGAGGCTTCACTTGAGTACAACAAATTCATCAGGACGGACTGGACAGAGTGGAGAGGAGGTCAGGGCAACACTTAACTTTACAATAGCTGTATTCCAGTGCATTAACCTGTGCGTTAACCTATCGAGAAGCGTCACAAGTGCACGATAATGCTCTGATGGAGCTTAATGAGACTTCAGCCATACATTATGTAATGTTTTTCACAGCACTGTGTACTTATAAGACTCTTCCACAGGTTGAACTACAGGCCAGGATGCTGTAGCAAAGGGGACAGACAGAGTGAATACTGAGCATGCTGGAGTCTCACAGACAGAAATACTTCCTCTCATACATCAAGTTAGTCAACAGTGGAAAGCACACTAGAGGCTGCCTCTACCCGCTGAAGCTTCGGCTAATAATACCCCACTGATTGCATTAGAAAATTTATCATCTTTAATTATACTCTGTGCAAAAGCAGCACGCACTCTGATAAGACAGCGATCGAGGCGTATGCTGCGACTACCATCCGGCTCGATGGGGCAGCTGTGCAGCCCATCCAGTGTCATTACCTTCGATCACACTCACATTGTCTCATACATCACTGTATTGTTTACCATTATGCATCCCACGGTAGACACAGTTTTTTTTTTTGTGCACAATATTGCTGAGCTCCCACGCTAATGACAGGGCTGCCTCATAAACACAGTCGAGCCTGCTTAGGCAGAATGCAGAACCAGCCTTGTTACAGGGGCTGCACACACTTCAAAGGAAATGTGGGTACAGTGGCAAAAGAGGAGGGACTGGCAGGGAGGCACACGGGTAGGTAAAGTGGCTGCATCCCCCTGCTGCATGCTAAAAAGAGACGGTGACAGGTGAGGAGGGAGGGGAAGAGAGGTAGATGAAGAGTGAGAGGTAGTGATTTCCTGTCCAGAACCGAAGCTGATCAGAACCCAGAAGACCTGAGGAAGGCAGAGGAGAGAAACCGGGAAGGGAACGAGTGGCGTGAAGATGAGGGAGGATTGACAGTGAGTGAGAGAGGGAGTAAAAAAAGGCAAGAGGAGAGGGGGATTTACAGACAGATAGATGCCTCTCATGGTCAGTGAGGAAAAGTCAAAGGCACGGAGAGGAGGAGGCTGCGACTGAGGAGAGGGAGACTGGGGACCGGATAAAAGGAATGTGAATGAGAGAGAGAGGGAGTGAAGTGAAGTGAAGTGAAGTGGGGGGTGGGGGAGGGTGGAAGTGGTGGAAAGAAGAAGAATGGGTGGGTTGTGTGTGTGTGTGTGTGTGTGTGTGTGCGTGATTGTGTGCTCAGATCGATACTGAGTGCACTCAATTATCATTCCAGTACAGCATGTGTGTTCATTCCTGTGAGCTTTCTTATGTGTGTGGCTGCTCCCACACCTCCACCTAATGGGGAGTAGCACACACCACAGGGTTCCTTTGTCTCTCTGTCTCATTCACTCCCTCATTCGCTCCCTCACCCACAGCCTTTTGGAGATTTGTAGTGCAAGCCCAGCAAACAGAAAGTAGCGAAGATGGTGAGGCTGATACAAAATTGTGTTGTGTCAGCACAGCCTCCTAATAAGGGCTATTTGATCAAACAAGCACTTATGAGTGCACTATAAGATCCCACGAGTCCAATGTGTGCGGCGTAGCTTCTAGAGAGGAATAAAAATAAATAAAAGAAGGGAGTGTGAGCTCAGATGGAATGCCTGTTTTCGCTGTATATTTCCCTTGCAAGCCGAGACGTGCAGGAGAGTAACTGTAAATGACAACATTGTCAAATATTTCAGTGTCCTTTTGGCGGCGAGTTATTTATTCATATATGCACTGTCACCCGCCGCAGGCACTTGAGAGCAACTGACTGCAGCTCAAGAGTAACCTGACAATCATACGGCGGTAGAAAGGAAAGAAGAAGACAGAGGGAGGAAGAGGGGCTCCAGGGAGATGAGAATGAGCGCACTTGCTTGAGGAAGGAGGGAGGGAGGGAGGATCGGCCCTCGCTGGTGTCACCCCCTTAGGTGTGAGCCACGGGGGAACGACGGCACACTCCTACCCGCCAGCGGATGCCCACAGCCACCACTTCGTCTTTATGTTAGCTTCTACCTGCAGCTAAATGACGCGACGTCACAATAACACCTCTGATCTCTGCACGACTCCCATTCAAAGGCTGATTTTTTTGATTTAGCAAAATGCCTTGAACTCAAGTCCCTTAACTTTCCTTTTTTCATTATCAGCATGCAAAGCGTACAGTCGATTACAATACACCCCCGCAACCATCCAGCCCCCACATTACCACGGAGTAATCAAACAGCACTTGCCCTGGTGGATTGTATTCACAAAAGAATACAAGCCACCAAAATGTCTGATTAATCCACCACTTGAGGCTATCACACTCCCATGAGGGATAGAGGAAAAAAAATACCCCAAATCCTTGGCGTGCAGCAGTGTAAAACCACTGATAAGAGCCCAGACCATAATAGGCCCAGTGATTTTCATTTGACTCCCAGTGAGCGAAATCAGCAGCTCCTGTCCATTTCCCCACTGCGAGCAAATCACAGTCTGCATTCAATACAGCAATAGCATTAAGGCCGTGACACGGCCTCGGCCATTTCACAGTCGCTGGTTCGATTTTTGCCCCGTGGCTGTTTACTTGCACCGTGCTGATTGGCCCCCCTGCGGGGGCTGAAGGAGGGGTGAGGACCACAAGAAAGAGAGGGGAGGAACGGCACGGGCTTTAAAGCACCTGAAACGCTGAGATGGCACTAGAATTTTAACAGCTTGAACACTGTTATTAGTGTTCGCCGGGCAGAGTTTGAATGACGTGTTATTTTGTTGTTGATATGTTGCTTCGAGGAGGAGCAGGCTAAGAGTGCGGACATTTTGCAGCTGCTTTAGAGTGACATTGGGGGAATGCGATTATGAGACTGTGCCGTTATGCACTGTCATGTTGGATGTGTGCCTTTGTGTGGCTGCGCTGCAACAGAATAGACGAATATTCCTTCTGACAACACGTTTCCTGAGCACAACAAATATTCAAACGTTGAATGCTATTTTAATCTTTCCAAAAGGATGTCATTTTACTATTTAGCCCCCTGAATACAACAACACGGCAAGCTGTTGCATTTGGTGTTGTCAACATCATGTGTGCATATGATCGAATGTGTGAGGAAGGGAGGAAGAGGAGGAAAAAGAAGAGGGGATGTGGAGGAAGGGGAGGAGGGAACTTGCCTGTCTCTGCTGTGATCCCTCTTTCTTTTTCTTGCCATGTTTGCTGGAGGGGACAAAAGAAAGACAATGTCAGGATGTCGAATCTATCTCTCCCTCCAGTGGTCACAGGGCAGCATTGCCTGGCAGCCATCATAAAGAGAACATCAACTTAATCTACTGGCCCTATCTGAAACAAAGCCCCCAGGTGCTAGATGCGCTAAGACCTCATAAGATTGGATGGGTATAAGCAAGATGATGAATCCATCATCTTCATGATCTCATGGATTACCTACTTCGCTTCACCACTTCTAATCATCTTCCTCTGGACCTATGCAGTACTGTTTTTAGATTAAATCTAAATGAGAGATCATTATCGTCCTCTTTCTCGCTGACTAACTTCAAATCTAAACCTCACATACCTAACTAAATCAAATTGTGGCACGGCAGCTATGCCAGCTATGCCAGCTTGGCCACGCAGGTGTCGGTGCCAGGGATGGGCTCCGGCCTCAGCTCCAGTCCCTGGCACAGACCCGACTGGCAGAGCGCCGCCGGCCACAGGCCGGTCACTGACCTGACACTGAGGCTGAAGACGCGGCGCGCCACCAGGAACCTCATCAAGTAGTAGATGACCACAATGAGCACCAGCAGACCCAGCACCACCCCGATGATGGCTCCTGTGATCACACCAGCCTGGATGGGCACTGCAGGCGGAGGAGAGGAGGGTTAGAACACCGAGCACAGAGAACAGAAGAGCAGAACGCGACAGAAAGTGACACAGAGAGGCTTTTGAGTGTTCAGAGGAAAAGAGAGGGTATGAAGAAAGGAAAAACCCATAAAGCAGTGAGTTGGAGAAGAAAAGAAGTTGTCATAGCAGGGAGGAAATGGGTGGCAGAAGAAAGTGAGGAGGGAAATGAGAAGTAGAGATGAAAGTGGAAGAGAAAAAGACAGCAAAGGTAAAATAAAGGTTGAATGAAAGATGAGGAATATGAGTGCAGTAGAGGCAGAAAAGAAGATAAGGCAGAATAAAGGTGAGTGCGGGGATGGAGTCGCGGAGGGAGAAGGTGGGGGAAGGGACGAGACGGTGGAAGGCAATGGAGAAGGGAGAAAGAACAGAGAAAGGGAGGAGAAGGCGACGAGGAGGGAGAGAAAAGCGAGGCACATGATAGCAATCTCAAATAGAGAGAGAGATAAAATTGTAATTGATTTCATTTAACAGGAGGTGCGAGGAATTATAAACGAGGCTGTGCGACGACTGGTCTTACCACGGTACTCGCTTTAGTCTGATGCACAGCGCAAATTGAGATTAATTTCAGAGTTTGGAATGATTACAACAACAATTGAGAACAGTTGGCTTCTGACGAAGAAAATTCACCAAAATATGCCATATGGGCTCAGTGGAAAGCTAATGAGCAGACACAGATGTAAGACAATGCAGGCATTAGACTTTACATGACTGTGGAATTTAATTTTGCTGAGAAACTCCCAGAGGACTCATTGAACTCCCTCCCACATCTCACCCTTCTCGAAGACCAGCAGGCGGACGCTGGAGGGCCGGCCCACTATGTCAGGGGGGTTCTTGGCGTCGCAGGTGAAGGTGCCGTTGTCGCTGAACTCCAGGTTCTTGATCAGGATGGAGCCATCACGGCGGCTGGGGTTCCCAACAAACTCCACGCGGTCCCTGAATGGCCCCTTGTTGTCGACATAGGCGACACCACCAGTGTAGTGGAAGATCTGCGGAGGACAGAGAGGTCATCGGACTGTTTATGTGTGTGGTGTCAGCTTAACGACATTCAGCAACAGACCGTTTTTGTTGTCACTGTTACACTATTTTGCATTGCTTTTGTGTGGGGGCTTGTTTGTTGTCATGTAGCTGATACAGCTGCTTTCATTTTTGTATAGTCATGAAAAGGATCCTGACAGTCTAGTTCGCTCCAGCAGGCTCGAAACCTGTCAGATACTGAAGGCTGAAACCAAATCCGGTTTTATTCGTGGATGAGTGTTGCGAAAACTTCCGACTTTTTAGCTGCTAAATGCTCCATTTTGTTCACCTGCCAGTGGCGAAGTTTGTACCTTCTGCCCAAAGAAACAGCAGGCACAGCGAGAGCTCAGCGAGTAAACCGATGAAAGGCGCGAAAGTACAGATTCAGGTGCTAACATTACGCTCATTTGATCCATTGTTAATATAAAATATTATTTCAAGCAGCAGATTTTGCTGTAGCTTAAGCTGCTGTACTTTAAGCTCTTGTGTGGCTGCTTCTGTTAGACATCAGATGTTTTTTCTTTGATTTTTTGCAGAAAAACATGTTCATGGTTATATTTCTAAAAGTCAAGCACTGAAAAAAGTTTCTTTTGAAAGAAGCTTATTTTTAATCTTAAATCCTGATCTAAGATTTTAAGAGGAAAACCTAAATGGGCGATGAGGTGTGCGTCAATGCCCCAAACGCCATAACATCAGAGTCAAACTTGACTGAGATCCTGCTGAACAATTTAAATTTTCAGCTTGTGTCTCTCTGTAGTTTTAAGGCCCGTAAAAACCCCTATGATGAAAAAGAGAAGCCAACTCGGACATCTTAGATGGACAAATGCACCATGAAAACAGACAAACATATGAAACTGTAAATCTGTCCAGGCAGGTAAAGAAATGAGCGACAGAAGATAAGTCAGGGGGAAAAAAAAAAAAGAGAGAGAAGTCTAGTTTCAAAGTGAGGGCACTGCAGGAGACGGATGAAAGTGAAGGAGGTGAGGGGAGGAGATAATGAAAGAGGGGGGGAGGGACAAAGAAGGCAAGGGCTGAGGAGGAGGAGATTAAGGGAGGTGGACAGAGGGAGGCGCAGTCAGGACGGGGAGATAGAGAGATTAGAGAGATGGCAGGACGATAAGGGCAGAGAGAGTGAAATTAAAGAGCAGGAGGCAGCAAGAGGAAGATTAGGAAAGAAAGTTTCTTTGCGCTTGTTGTCTTCTTCTTTAGTTAATACATGAAAACTGCACTTGAGTGTGTGATGACATTTTAGATGATCACACAGTCCTGTATTTGCCGAATTAAACCGATTCCTTTTGATGATTTGTAAGGATCCCGTCTGGTGAGAGCGCGCAAAAATGACTCATGAATTGGTCCGTCCCGTATAGCGAAAGCGATCAGTCATGTGTAAAGCTCGAGATCCTGATATTAAAGCTACACAAACCCGGTTTGTTTTCATCTCAGAATTAATGAGAGACCTTGTTTTTTCATTGTTAGAGTCAAGGGTTTCTCCACCCACAAGTCATGCTATGTGGCTTCAGCGCACCACCCCCTCTGACTAAGTTCCTGTTCCTCCTCGTTGCCTGATAGGGGCAGAGATGGCAACAACAAAACAGTCTTTTGGCAGACATCATAACCATTTTTGTCTGCATTTCTGTTGCTGCGAGAGACCTTATGTGAGTGCTTCAAAAATATTTGCAGCTTCTTGTATGTGGAAAAGCTGAAGTTCAGTATCGCCAGAATTTCATCTCCTCTGGTGTATCTCCCATTAAAGATTATTAGATTTAGCTGCAAAATGCTAAATACTCCCTTCAGCAGCTGATCACTAACTCTGTCTGTCTGTCTGTCTTGGTGCTGGACAGATAGTGTATAGTGGGTTTGTCTGAACTCTGCTTCATTGCTTTGCTTTATCTGGCAACTTGACAACACAGCACATTTTCTTCACAGGATTTTGCACCACACTTATCAATACACACAGCAGCTCATGGTTTGTGTGTGTGTGTGTGTGAGAGAGAGAGAGGGGAAGTTTGTGCATTACAGAGATGCTGTCCCGGGAGCCATCAGGCCTGTATGTCCAGGAGAAGGTGACGTCCTCCGAGGTCCAGCGCCAGGAGAAGAAGGAACAGGACAGCCGGATGTCGGAGCCCACCAGGGCGTGGCGCTCCCAGCCGGTGTAAATCACTATGGCCTGGGACTGCTCAGGCACTGGCAGGCACAAAGCGAGATATGGTTAATTTACAGTTCACATCCACACCAAAACAGGAGTCAGATGTTGTGGGGGTTCAACATGATTGTGGTTTAATATTTTGTCCTCCTGCATCCACAGCCTTGACATATTTCATAATCTAATTTTTCATCCCCGAGGGAGTTTTTCCTCACTCGACTCAGATGGTGTCATAAACTCCAGAGATGGTAGAGCCCAATTTGTGATGTTGAGCTATAAACAAATTGAAATGGCATCAAGTATTACCTTTACTTTTCCTCTCTGGTCTTCCCTTTACAACCACAACTCGCAAAATGTTTTTGTTAGAGAGACAAAGCAGCTCGGCAGCCTGCACGAGTGGACATAAAATTGCCGTTGGACATACAGTACATCCTTGTTTTGGTACACCGTGTTTCTCTACATTCCTGAACATTTTTCAACCTCCTCCTTTAATCATGAGACACACAAAGCATGACTCACATAAGCCTTTATGAGTTTTCGCCTTTAAAATCAGCAAAACAAAAGCAGACAGACACCAATAAACTACACACTGAGTGGTGAGAGATCCACCGCTGGTACAGACATGCACTCAGTAAATATTTGCATTGACGCTGGAATGGTGCTGCTTGTCTCTAAAAGTCAAAGGGGGACATAATTTTCTCCATTAATATGGATTATGTTGGCTTAATCATGTGCACTGTTTATGCTTGAATAATATTTAATGATCGATGTTAATTTGGTTTTGGCTGCAAAATCAATATTTCACTTCCCTCGAAAATGCACTCAGCATCTCAAACACCCACCAAAGCGCTGAGAGCCGCACACTCCTGCCTCTCCGACGTTAGCCAGAACGAGACCATTCCTGCATTGTTCAGCTCAGCCTAAAACGTGTGAACGGACCACCGCTGGTCATAGTATTATCACAGCTCCGTTCACACTAATGCCCCTTAGTGTCCTGGAGCTTTCTGCCTCTTTTAACACCAAAGTTCACAGCTTTCACTGCAAGCGTCCTTGAGTGAGCACCGTTAATGCAGCCAGCCCCCGCGAAACTTGTCGAAGAAATCACGCCTGACATTTTTAATTAAAATTCTGACAAAAAACTGCAAATGTCTGACAGGAGGGGAGCAGAGAAAGCAGTCTGCTTGAGAAACTCCTGCCAAATGCCAGTTTAAAAGTCATAACATTAGCGCTCTTTAACTTTGCAAGCTTAGAGACACCTGCTTTACGAGACAAAGTTAGATAAGGGCCATTTATCATGATGCTGATGAACAATATCCTCAGTAAGTCTCCTAATGGCTTTAAATCAATCAAGTAAATAAGCTTAATGCAGCAAGTAAATATTAAGATATTAATTGAAGTGCTTTAGTTTAGTACTAATCCAGTGTAGATCAATTAGATTCACTCAGTCTATTGACCCTTATTATTATCATCAAGTCCATCAGAGTGTTTAGCGAAGCACTGAAGAGGAATAATAGAAGAATCCTTCCTCATCAGATCCTCATTTAACCTTTAACCCCACATCAGTGGAAAAACTATTTCTACATCCCTGCTTTCAATCAATGGAAATTCAGTTTTCTGTTTTCATAAAAGTTCAAAAGATTCATTCTTTCTTTTAGTCTTTTTTTTTTACCTATTCCCAGGAGGACAACCGACGCCAGCGCCAAAAACGTCAGCATGGTTTCTGGCTTCTATGGAGCTCCCAAAAGACCGGTGCCGCAGATCTGACAGGAGTCAGTCGAGTCCCACTCCGGAGGCAGTGTGAGTGAAGGAGGAGAGAGAAAGAAAGAAAGACAGCAGAGGGGTGCAGGATGCCAGGACAGAGGGCAACAGGACAACAACAGAAAACCCACTGTCCCTTGGTTTATACCCAACCACACCCCTCACCCAGGCCCGGCCCGGCCCATCCCTCCTCTCCATGCTCCCTCCCTCCCACCCCTCCTGTCACTTCTCTCCGTTTCATCCCTCATTGAAACAAATTGCACACGTTATTGTTTGAAGTGGATAGAAAAGACGCAGGCGAAAGGCACCTGTGCTGTACAGTAGCTGGTGAATTAATTGGGCAAACAACGGGCAACTTGGGGCGAATTTGCAAACTGGGTGCAGCATTAGGCCGTGATGAATGTGATGCGTTAGATTACACCCTCACTGTGATGTGATTGAGCTGAGAGGGATCGCTAATCAACGCTTGGCATGTAGGCGCAAGAGAGGGTGTGTGACAGGGAATCATGACCATCTGCAGTCGCTCTGTATGTGATCACTGCTCATATGCAAACATTACAAGGAGAACGGTGGGAGGCTGCCTCGGCCCATTTCTGTCTGTTTACACTGAAGGAGGAGGGGATGAAGGAGATCCTGCAGCGAGGTCATTCCAGTGCTCTCTCCTCCATCCCCATTCCTCACCCCTCTTTCTCCTCTCGCTGGACTTTCACCGGGTCTGATGCCAGCGGCCCGAACAAAGGCCCGACTCTTTGCTCTCCGCCCTCCTTCTATCCAGATTCCAGTCGTTTGCTGACGTCTAGCACTTGGAGACAATGGAGAGAGAGGGGCAGGGGCTGACTGGTGTTTGCCCGTCTGTCAATGGCGCTTTCTTTCTCTTCGGCCTCTCTTTCTTCTAGCCTCATTTTCTCCTCCTGCTTAGACAAAGACGTGTTTTCACGGTGCAGCGCCCACTCCTCACTTTTCCAGTAACACACACACACAGTGAGTGTGGGGAGAGACCCTCTACATATATATATATATATATATATATATATGTATATACACACAAACCGGTTGATATGAGGACAGGACAAGATGCAAAGACGTCTGAGCAAGGAAGCTGCAGACATTGGGAGAAAATGAGTAAAGAGCCGGCAGCGTCTGAGAGGACATGCTGGAGTTGGATTTCTCCAAAAACCCAATTTCTGAGGGCATCGTTCCATCATTTTGTCACATGCCATAAATATGCAGTCATTTAGCCACCGGCATCGTTCCAGCGAACACATGCACAAATTAATGGTCCGCGGTACTCCTCCAGCTTCAGCATACTCACAAGCTGGATTCACTTATTCTCAACATGAAATGTAAACCATATCAGTCATGATTTGACTCCTCCTACCCCCCTTGGGAATGCATATATGATGAGTGTAAGAAGAAGAGGCACTCGACAAAGATGTCCACTTCATCCTCTTCACGTTGATATTTCATTGAGCCTACTCATGCAGCTTTTCTGTGCTAAAACCTCCTTTGCGAGGGGGCTCTTGGCTGAGACGGCAGCATTTAGCGACAGATCAACTTTTGAGACCACGGCATAAATTCTTGCCACTTGTGATAAATCACAAGCCACTCGTTCATCTTAACACCTCAAATACCAGGCTGACGGATCAGCCGAACAAAATGGACCATCTGCCAACTTGTTGCCACCCTCAACTGCCTCAGCTTTGGCACGAATGTCTAAATCGCAACATCCTTAACAATCGTGGCAGATCCTGCCTTCGGGCCCCAGAGAAACAGGGGGATTCTTTATGAGCCTGGCAGGTGCAGAATGTGGCAAGCACCCAAAACTCGTCAGCACCGAGTGACGGCGGCAGCAGCAGCAGCAGTGGCTGAGCTTGGCAGGGAGAAACTGTATCACAAATAGAGCAAAGGCCTCCCGTTCCTTCAGCTTGCAGTGGTACAGAGCACTAATGCAGGAGAGGGAGAGCTCATCTGCAGCTAAATTACACAGAGAAGTGAGACAGAGGGCAGAAGCACCGATGGAAAACTCAATCTGTAGAGCCATTTAGAGATTTTTGTGATACATGATTCCTCAGCTGCACGTCAGTGTTATTGAGGCGGACAAGGCTTCATAGCAGTTGGTGTTATGAGGGGTGAGTGAGTATGCAAAGTACCTGAGGCTTCAGCCACCATGTGAATGAAGCCATCTCAACTGTCTACTTGCATCACTCATCAAGCTCGTTTCCCCGCACTGAGACAGTGGCCTCAGTTGCATTTGGCGAGGGCATGTCATGAGACACCCGTAGGAATTTACAGAGCATATTTACTTATGATGTTGTAATTTTCTTTGACACAGAATTATTTACAATGTTGTGAAAAAAAAAACATATCAAACACACATTGAAAAGACTAGGGATAATCAGAGTCTGGGAAAGCATCCCGAGCTGGAAATGTTAGGGGCTCTTGTCAACTCCATCCATGTCTAATTTTTCTGCAATGCTGAGTATGTTTGTCACAGCTCTCACAGAGTGCAGCCCTGATCACAAGGCAGGCTGGCAGATGTGCAGAAGGGGAATGTCTTTTTCAAAACTGTGGAGGGCTTCTGTGAATGGAGAGCGCTTTAGAGAAGGGACTGCTGCAGGGCTTCGGGCTGGTCAAGATGGGAAAAAAAAGAAAGAAGAGACAGAAGAGATACAAACCACAGAGGCTGGTTCACACGAAGGTCATAAGATTAATGACTGTTAACAATGAACCAATGCAGCGCACTGCAGTCTTACCCCCCTGAAGCACAAGCCTCTCAGTGTGGGCCAAAGTGAAGCACTGACAAGAGGGGAACAACAACCATTGCCCTCATACACCAATCATAAAGTCGTCTCGTAAACGACTGGATCAGCTCACACTTTTGCTGCAGGGGGTTGGATAATCAAGCAAAACATTTCCATAACCAAATATGGCAAATGAGCCGTGGCGAGCAATTGGCCAGAAAACTGTCAGAAGTTAAGGCTAGAAGGCAGGATTAAATATAAATACAGCAGTGTTATACCATCAAGGTTTTCTAATAGGACACAGGTTAAAAGCCTGATGACTAAAAAAAGATTTAGAGTAGGAATTTAAGTCTTAAGTCATTCTTAAGCACTGAAAGCAGTGATTCCAGACCAGGGGTGTTTCTATCCCAGGAGGTACCTCTGCAGTTACTTTGGGGTACATGAAAAGATTGTGGAGTAGCTTAAGTTAGGAAAGAGAAAATACAATTTTAATTAAACCCTCATATTGAGTGTGCTGTAACAGCGGAACATCAGGTGCATAGGTTGTGAAACCTGGGAATTTAAACAAAAAGTAAGGATCAATAGTTCAAATGGCTTTCTGAAAGTGGTGGACAAATGGTTGAAATAAAAGGGGAGTCAGTGAAGGAGTGTTTGAGTTCACGTGCTGTGGCTGGGAGGACAATAATGTGAACTAGCTTTCTGACAAGCTTGTTGCAGGCAACGTGGCTGCTTATGAACATGGTAACATTCAGCCGCTTCCTCTCACTGTAAAAGTGAAGCCAAAGTATTCTGGATACGAGCACTGGCATCTTGATCTGGTGACGTTCACCCCGTGTTTTTATTATTATTATTATCACATGGGGTAACAAAATCTTAATAAATTTAAGGAATCTTGATGTGAAAAAGACGAGTACATGTGTGTTATCCCTGCAAGTGAGACTGTCCTTGAAGGAAAGGTGCTCGAGGTGCAGCTGACTGGAACAGCATGCAGTCTTTAGTCCTTGCATTGCGTGTCTAAATCTGGTTTACCATGACAGTTCAGCAGTAATAACATTTAGTTTCTATGCAGCCAACGTAAAAGTAAGGACTGAAAGCAGAAATGTCTTTCTGAATTGCATTGGGACATTCAGTTTTTCTCAAGCAAACAGAAGCATCTACTAATCTCAGGGAGTGAGAGTGACTCACTCGACTGCATTTTAACAAATGGATACCGTGGTCACGAGTCAATGAATCTCGCCTCACACAGCACGGCTGTGTCTCAGTTCAGGATCAGAGCACCTCGTATGGCGGCACACTCCTGTTTAAGGACAGGAGAGTCAGACTCCAAATCGGTTTCATTTTTACAGCGGGGGTAGAAGCGGTTTTCGAGGGCACTGACAAGTAACGGCCTCCCGACAAGAAGGTGCACAGACAGCGTTTACAAACGCTGCATCTCGCTTAACTTGGAGGACTTGTTGGCCCACACAACTTGTCCTGGTTAAACTGAGCTGATGAAGTGCCTGATGAGTCGCACAGAGCACACAATTCTGTGCTGTCTCTCATGCTGAGGACCTAAGACCGTGTTGTGTGGAGACTGGAGGACAAGGGAAATCATATAAAGGGCCCAAAAAAAGAGGGGGCCTGACATCATCAAAACCGAAAGGTTACTGGCCAACGCTCTGCGCTCCTGCTCAAGAAAAACACTATTGATATTCCGTGGGTTTGGCCGCGGACAATGGCAGGGCCTGTCCCTCCCTCTCTCCCTCGTAGCCTGGCATGGCAGAGATGTCACAGAGAGCACCAAACAAATGGAAGGAGGGATAGAAAGGGATGGAGGGATGGGAGGAAGAGGAGGTGGAGGAGAACAAACGCATTGTTCTCGGGGTGGAGAAAGGGGCATTGTGAACAAGACAGATAGCTTATGTGGGAGAATGGGGTGGGGGGAGAGAGAGGGCCACAAAAGGACAGAAAAAGGTGAAACCTGGCATTTTTTAATAGATGCCCCCCTTTTTTTGTCTTTGTAGCTGGAGGTTATCCATAACTGAGCTAACTTTTTAAAAACACGCTCCACACCCCAAAGCCTCAAACCAGTTCTTAACATGTAGCAAAGCGCAGTTGAACCGAGGCAACAAGCAGGTAGGGTTGCAACTGTAACTCCCCCTGTGGGAACCGGTGTGAACGGGTGACTTGATGTGAACTAACAGCACAGCTGTTTGAACACGGGCGAGGACCTCGGTGGAGATGGAGGCCGCTGTGCTGCAATGCCCTGCAGGCGTGTGATGTGCGCCAGCTGCCCCCCTTGGTAAACATCAGTGACACACCAACACGCACACACGCCCCCACAGGCAGTTAACCAGGCAGACACTTTCACACAGAGATGACAAAAACAAGCCCATTTATACATACACAAAAAAGAACATAAATACAGAAACGCCTCAGCGTGCAGGCACACTGAACACAAAGATCCACACAGACTTTCATGCCTCCTTTCTACTTACACAATCACACATACACAAATTAGACAGAGACAATGGCTGCGGCAGTCAACCTTCAGAGTAATTCACAACAAAAGCCGGGATCATACAGCACACACAATATGGAATTGAATTCATTACATATTTGCATTTTCAATATTTCATGCTCCGTTGCCTGTTTGATTTCCATTAGGGCCTTTTCCATCGCTCACGCTTGCCGTTTCAAGCCCACTTCTAAAGCAACAGTACAGATGACAAATGCCATTTGAATTTCAGATTTTAGTAACACCAGCAATTCCCTCGTTTCTTTAAAAAAAAATAAAAAATGAACACGAGATGCGATGATGATATTCAAGATGAGTGTCAGATGTACCCAAAGTAGTGCGCAGGAGAAGACACGTTTTTAAAAAGCAAACAGGAGGGGGAAAAAACACATTAAAATCTTCACGGGGGGATTGAAGTGAAAAGTGATGAAAAAACTAAGAGTATCACACAGATAAACAGAGGCTGGTGAAAAGGGCATTTTCAGAGCAATTTCCATGATTATTCTACCACAATGGTGTCCTTCTCAAACTCCCCTTCAGCAGACACAAGACACAGCCCACACACACAAATAACAGGCAAACCACCAGTCGAGCAGTACGCATACTTGCATATCGAGACAGCATACCAAACAGTTATCTCAAAAGCGCTTCAGTGTACAAAACACAAACCGCTCTGCATGAGAACACACTGACTGTAATATGCCACATGTGGTGTGAGTCACTGCACAACTGTTGAAATTTTACAGGCAGATGAGCGCTGTAAAAAAACACACACTTGTTTCCCCCTTGCAGCCACAAGTACGCCATCCTGCCAACGCTTCTTATTCACTTCCCTCTCATTGTGCTCGGCCCAACTTCCTGATGCTGCACTGAAGCAACGCACCACTGGTGACTGAGTATACATCGCCAAGAGGTCAAAACAAGTTGAAGGTTGCGCTTGAGTCATCTTGTTTGCTTCTTAACTTAGTGAAAAGACCTGGAAGAAGAGCCGTTTGAATTCTCTGACGGGCAAAGGAAAAGCGCTTCATGGCTTCCTTTCGTATCTCCTTCAGCACAGGGTCCACATTGGACCACCATCAGCAAAGGAGATGATGCAACCCACAAGTCCTCACAGCAGCAGCAGCAGACCAATCATTCACTGCTGCATGAGTGCAAGCGTATTCTCTTAGCAAGGCCTTATGAATTCCACCTCACATCTTTGCACGACCTGATGACGTTTTCCAAGAATAAGTGTTCAACTATTATATAGAGTCATTATGATCAAGCCTCTGGGAACCACGAACGTCTGGACCTCATTTCGGGACAATCGATTCAGTAGTTGCTGAGGCGAAACAACATGACCAGACAGACAGACAGATTATCAAAGTTAAAGGAGCTTATGGTCATAGGAGAAGTTCTCAGCCTGACAGTTCTTTGTGTTTTTAATGCAGCTCTGCTGTCCTTGAATGACTGCCCACCTCAAACTCTCAGTCAGCACCTGCGTGTTAACGTCACCTCGACATTTCAGGCACACGTAACTACGAGTTGCTTACGGCTCAAACAGACGAAAGCACAAACACACCACAAACACTAAGTGCTTCAATCTCCTCCACAAGCACATTCACACCCTCTCACACGTCTTCGCTACGCAGAAAACTCTCAAAATCCTCTTTGCTTCCTCATGTAATAACCGGCCGTCCTTGGCTCTCAAACTGACCCCCCCCACACTCATCTCCAACAGTCTCTGATTGATTCAGGCTGGACAGTTAGTGGATTTCCATCATCCGATGCAAGCTGTGAGTGCTTCTCTTTTGTCCTGCTGTTTGAGCAACTGTCAGCTCCTGCATCTTTTTCTGCTTCTAATAACGTCTCGGGCAGGCAGCAATCTCCTTGGCTCGTCCTCATATTACCACGCATGCTGAATGCACTTCGCTGCCGCCTTTTTGAGTGCTTGAGCAGAAATCAGGCCAGCTCAAAGTGTTGGTATGCTGCCCATACGTTTCGTGTTTTGCTGGGCGGTTTTTGCACAGTGAATTTTTGATAGGGATCCATTACAGCTGTAGTTGCTGAGTCGATTTGAGTTTGTCCGCACCGAACGCGTCGAAATGTTTACGAAGTTTTGCCTCCGAAAGGGAAACGGGAGTCCGTAAGGAAGCAGCGTCGATAAATCAATGACACAAACGACAGAGTGCTTAAAATTGGCAAGAACCTTTATTTTCATTCAACATTACAATAAGAAAGAAGCTATTTACAATTATTTTTGAAGCTGTCATTATTTATTATTCTCTGCTGACAACCACAGATCAGTAGTAGTCCTCCACGTCAGCCTTCTCTCCCTGATTCTGAATCTGCTGCTGCTTCTTGTACAAATCAGCGATCTGCAGAGAGCAAAAGAGGTGGACAGGGATTGAGAGGAAGAGAGAAAGAGGAGGGAGGGCAGAGGGTTTGCATGAGAGAGCGTGCATGAAAGAGAGAAGGCAGGAGGGAGGCAGGAGGGAGGGGGAGAAGATCATCAAGTCAGGTCAGTAACATGAAGAGGAAAATCTAAAAATAACGGTTTGATTATTCATATCCCGGGCTTTGAAGTCGGTGACTCCCAGCTGCTGACTGGGAGACAGAGGTTGTGTTCACTTGAGCTCATCAGGGTTTGGAAGTGAGGGGGTGGAAGGCGGGACAATGAATAATGTGCGAGCAGCAGGCCCACCCAGAATCAGCAGTATCAGTACCAGTACAGCAGGGTGGCACAGTGAGGAGGAAAACAATGAAACATCACATTATTTCTCGTTCACAGGATCAAGGCAAAGCTTTGATGCTCAGCCTCGAAAGTGACTGCTTCCAACCAGTTCAGGTTCCACGTTTAGCTTTTTTTCCTCTCTTTCATTCCCTCTGCCTTGAACTGCGTCAGGTTTTATTCAAACTGTCTGCTGAATCACAGACTGTGAGACGATGTGTTGTGCGAGTCTGTGCATCCTCACAGATAATAACCGGCGGAGGCATCATTTTAATGCAGCTGATGTTCCAAATGAGTGCACATCTAGAAGGCCAAAGCTAACAGATGGCTGTTTATTCAAGTCAGTGAAAATCCATATTAGCAATATGACTCTGACCTGATAAAAATTACACAGATTTAGGCTCAGCTAAAACAAAAATCCAGGCTTCAGCTGGATGTTTGATCGCCGTTGTGGGTTTGGTTGCCAATCAGGGCAACTCTTGATGCTTGTCCACTGTGGTGGACAGTGAAGAAGACATCTACAAATCAGTGCTAAATTTTTGGTCTGGTTGGCAGGCCGGTTCGTTGATGATGGAATGGAAAACTGATTTTGTTTTTTTTCTTGGTCACAAACACACTCAAAAGCATCGTCAGGTATTCAGTCAGTCCACAAGTCAGCTCAGAAAAGCAGGATTCTGGATTTACTGCCAATACAGACTTTCATTTTGGATACTTGACATATTTTATGCTACACACATCAGATTAAGGCAAATTTGGCCTCAAGCAGATCACGGTGGTCAGCCGACTATGAGTTTAGGGAAAAACAGAAGCGTGCGGCGCTGCAAGAAGCAAATGTGGGTGCTGAACAAGCTTCCACTAATTTTCTCCAAGAGAACACAACTGCTTCATGTGGTAATAAAGTGCTCCTCGTGACTCGTTTCGTATTTTGAGTTATGACTCGTGTCTCAGTCTTGATATTTCCAGAGAACTTGAAGAGGTCTGTTAGCTTGTATAAGACGTGCTGTATCACATACAGTAACACAGCGATATGTGCATTGACTTTTTATTCAGGTTGCCTGGCTTGAGTCATGAATAAATGATGTGCTAGGGGAGGGGGGGGTCAGCGGGCAGGTCAGAGAGGAGCACGTAAACATCATTTTAGAATAAACAAAAACATCTTCAATCACTGAAACTTAATTCATGACTTTAGGAAAACTTTTGGCCACAGAGCCGACGGTGCTGTCAGCTCACATGCAGAGCGGAAAGAAAAGATTAATTAAGAAACAGACTCACAGGTTGGCGTGTTTGTTGTTGCATAGTTGACTATGTGTGTACTGAAGTGAGAGTACAGCCGCCCAGGACATCTCTGCTGTACAGTATAATTCACTGCCTCACAGCACATCCCCAGACTCCACCGCTGCTTTAACCTGACTTTATAAACCACTGCATAAAGCGATGCCAGTATAAAACTCACATTTTTACAGGACGGCTCTGACGAGGTGACCGTGACGATCATGCAGCATCTCTATATGGCTCTTTAATGGCCAAACAAACATACGATTGAGTCTGTTTGACCTCCTGTGGCTCCACAAATAGACGGTGTGTGTGTGCCTTTAAATGTGTGTACGACAACATTTTAGACTTCACTGCTGATTTTACAGCCCTGCTTTTATGTTCCCTTCAGTCCAGGCGAAGTGACGTACCTGAGCTCCGGTTGTGGCGTCTTCGGGCTTCTTGTCGTCTCTGATGCGAAGGAAGCGTGGGAACCTCAGAGAAATTCCCTTTTCCGCATCCGCCTGAAGGCAGACAAGTGGACACAGTCAGAGAGTGTGTGTGCGTGTGTGTGTGTGTGTGTGTTCGTCCTTGGTTACTTTCACTGCACCGAACTCTGTGATGTGCTGTGAGCTCTTAAAATTCACATTATTCCAAGGTTTTAAAACGTCAGGACTAAATGATTAAAAAGAAATGAACAACTTTGAAACCCTTTCAGTTCCAGGACAGAAACTTTTCGTCCTACTTCCATTTTTCTGCCTCTCGAATCCTCTCATAAACTTAACATTTTTATCAACCAGGGCTGTTAGAATTAAAAATGCGGGATGTGAATAACTGCATTCGAGATTTTCAGTGGATTATATGCATGCAGAGCAAATTCCATCACAAAATTCATTTCGTCAAATTCTGAGGGCGTCAAACACAATTCCTCTTTACAGATCAACAGTCATAGAGATCAGGGAAAGTTCAGGTGAAACTGGCAGCGACTGGAGCCCAACAACAGAGTCATAACCATCAAATAACACGCTGACGTTTAGTCAAGTCGCACCTCTCTGACCCCATAGGTGTCAGGGGTCAACACACACCACCTGAACTAAACTAAACAACACAAGGAACTGAACTACTTAGCGTCTCTTTGCCCTTTCACAACCAAAACCGACGGCTCATTTTGCTCATATGGACCGAAGCGATTGATAAACACTGATCACTTTAAGCCTCATTTGGCAGTGAGGACTGATACCACTGGTGACCCTGAGAAAATGTTGGAGATTGGCTGCTAATTTCTTTTCTGGCCCTAAACCACTGTTTCCATCAACTACTGAAGACTGTAGCAGCATGATGTATAAAATCCACAAAGGAAGACAAATGGCCTGGTGGTTGATGATAAAGTGGAGGTAATAATAATCCTCCTAGCAAGGGTCTCATTTATTCACAACAACTCAGCCATCTCAAATTCAAGTGCTTAAAGTAAAGTTGTAAAGTTTAAGGTATACTGACCATGAAATGCAACACCCCTTTAAACCTTTAGATTCAGAGGTTTTTTTTTATATATAAGACAGTAAAAACATCAAAATCTCTTTTGACTTCCTATAAATGTTTCTGGATAAACAGGATTCGTTTATCTCCCTGCCATTTCACTTCACCTGTGCTTAAAATGCAAGCTGTGTACTGTTAATGCGATGTCAAACACACTTTTATGCGCACTGTGGGACCGTGGGAGTCCAGCATACAGCCAAGCGATGGGTAATAAACAAGTATCTGTTCCATTAAATCCAGCATCTTTTACAGCATTTTTAATAACTCAATTAAGAGGAGCTAATTGTGACTTTTCATTGCAGGCGACAGACCGTAACAGGCAGAATTTATCAGTGGAAACACACAGGGGTGGAGGGATTAACATGCTGAACTTACCATCCCCATGGCGGCCTTGTAGACTGGCGACAGCGACAGGTCGGCGCACTTCACCTCCCAGACCTGCACGGCGTCCAGCCACACGTCGGGCTCCGCGGATTGGTCGACACGGTAGTAAGCACGAGGCTTTGGCAGGATGTGCTCCTGGAGAACACAGAACACAGAACGAAGACCGTTTTCACTGAGGTTCCTATCACATGATTATTGTCACAAATTCCCCAAACCTGAGAGTAAATCATCACATTTCAAAGTGTGCACACACACGGCACATACAGACACACAAGCACAATAATGTGACAGACACACTTCAGTTTAGCTGCTGCCTCACAATCACCTCCCAAGAGACTCAGCCCTCTCTTATTCAAATGATACCTGCTTACTCACTTAGAGGGTGATCTCCATGAAGGATTCTCATCACAAACGCCTTCATGTACACGCTCTTGTTACCTGAAATTCAGCTCTTAGCATAAAAAATTAATAAAACCTTGCAGATGAGCTCAGGTCTCCACCAAACTGAGAAAAATGTCGACTTGTAAAATATTTAATGTGTTAGTGTCTTTCTAACTTTTGACGTAAGCAATCATTGTGTCCGAGCAGGCGTCGCGCTCGAGTAAAAATGACACCCATCTCGTTTTGGCGCAAAGCACCCATTACGGCGAGTGTAATGTTAACGAGGCTGCCGCAGTGTCCACAGAACTGGGTCATCGTTAAGTACCGCTGGGGAAAAAGAAGGCTCCAGCAGTGGTGGTGCTGGTTTTCTCGCACACATTATTCATACCGTACGCATTCAAGAGACGCTCTTATACCGAGTGAACTGCAACATGTGAGCTGGAGTCTTATAAAAGGGTGCTGCTGGTAGACGCGAGCTAGCGTTGCACCTTTTAAACTTTTATTTGGCAGGTCATGCATGAGCGAGACGTGGCTGATGCACTTTAAGTCTAGACTCTTGTAGAAATACAACAATTTTACCAACCCTTGAAAACATCAAAACGCCTTTTCGCTAAGATGCAAACATTTGTGTCATTCACACACTAAAGCACTGCATCCGTCTTGAGGGCGTTTTTCTTTTTTTTTTTTTTAAGAGACTTATTTAAGGAGAGCAATTATAATCAGGCGCCGTTGCTGGGGGAAACACACTTTTTGCAGACTCTGCAGCAATGATGATGAGCTAAAAAAAAAAACTCTTCCACTAAACAGGAAGTCAAAGGCAAATCCCTCATTAGCAACCTCTCAGGGGCTGCTCATGTAACGCAAACGGTCACTGCAGGATGTCACCTGAGAGGTAAAAGGAAAATTCCAGTTTAACACAAGTCCGCTAAAAACAGGGTATCATGTGCTTTGTTACTGGTTAAGTTGAAATGTGAAACATCTGTCCAGGAAGAGCCGAGTCTGGCTTCGAAAAGGACACGATTACTGAACAAAAACACCCATCACAGCTAACACACGACTTTGATCGACCTGCTGCACCGTGGACACTCTCTTTCAGTTTCACCTCCAAGTAAACCGATTTTCACTTGAACTTGTTGTTGTGTAGTGTTGCCGCCACATGCTGTCTCAGCACAATGTTATCAGAAACGAACTATAAATGATGGACAAAAGAATTAAAAAACAAGACAAAAATTCTGATAAACTGACTTTTTTTTGAGGCTTTGGTCAACAAAACGTTTGTTGCGTAGCTCATTTCATCTGATCGACACCAATAAGCAAATAAACCGATCTTTTTAAAAAATTCAGATAAATATCTCAAGAGACTGAAAGAATCTATCCTGAGAATAGCTGCAGATTAATTTTCTATCAGTGCTTAATTGTCGATTTGTTGCAGCCTCACACGGTGGTAACTGCTCCCAGTTCCACACAGTGAGCTGTGGTGGGAAAAAGGAGCACTGGTTTAAGTTCATGTAACACAATAAACACCAGAAGAGAAAAATAAATAAATAAAAGAGGGGATGAGCGTGTCCCTCGTTACAGCACAGCTCCTCACCACCCAGAGGAGTGTGAGCACAGCCAATTGTCTCCATGCCTCGAGTCCCATCGGCCTGCAGCACTGCAACCAAAGCAACACGGCCGCACCAGCAGCTCGCCTTAATTCGCCATCCATCACTTTCAGGTGGAGAGCTTCATTACAGAGCACTACAGTACAAGCTGTATTGGTCTGGGGGAGGGGAAAAAAAAAGGTTGCACCACCTTCTCAATCACTGCTGCACTACGATTCTGCTCTGTGCAGCAGTTTGTACCGCTGAGTCGAAACCCTTAACCTTTAAAATATTACTTGAACGTTATTTGATTCCAAAACACTGCACCGTGCAGCAGGTTTGTACAGTCGATGTGATGTCCTATTTCTGGAAAAGCTGGTTTAAATTTAGCTGGTAAAGTCAACAGAGAACACCACCCAAATGAACTGGAAGTCTCACAACAGCTATCGTTTTCACAGAGAAGCTGTCAGTTTCTTTAAATGCTGCTGCTCTGCGGCTCTGGAAAGAACCTCTTCAAATGGAAATTGAAAAAGCAATTCATTACCCAACGTCAGAGCATGCCACATTCAACGAAAGAAAAATAAAGAAGAAAAGAAATTTGTACTGGCGAAACAGAAGTAGCGAATGATCTCTGTCCAACAGTTTCCAAGAAGAGACTCACACATTTGCAAGCAGATGTTATTACTGTAACTATTTTATGGAGTATATGGGATGTTTAGAATACGAGACACGATGTGGACAAGCCTGAGGCGGGAAAAAACTTATTTCCTGTAATACCTGAGCTTATTTCTAGGACTTTCTTCTATGACTCAATTTGGAAACTTAAAAGGTAGCTGGAGGAGTCACTTACAAAATGACTGCAGTATTTGAGTTGTATTTTTGGAGTATTTTTGCACACTGGTCATCTCATTTTAGCATGAAAATCTCAATTTAAATCTAAAAGGTGGAATGAGTGAGGCATTAAATGAGGTAGTGATTATTTATGAAACGAAAGAATTCAGCCACACTCATTAGGGCTCTTTAAGCTCCAAAATTATCCTGATTTGGTTTCAAAAAAAAAATAAAAAAAAAATGAAGCACCTTTGACTGCAAAATGTCAAGTGTCAAGTTAGGATTTTGAAAAATGAAAGCATCGTTGTGAGGGAAAAAAAGTGTTTGAGGAGTTTTGTTTTTGTTCCTGAGCTAGGAAGTGTGACAGTCAGGCCGTGTGCTTCTTTACCTTTAAGAACTTGTAATGCTGCTCCAGATCTTCATCCTTGAAGCCTGTCCCGATCTGCAAGACATGAAAATGAGATAAGACACACAAACACACACACACCTGGATGTACACAGACAAATATTCCCTCGTGGTGAGACAGCAGACATTTGACAGCAAACGGCAGAACACAGAACAGCAAGTAAATCCTCCCCTCCTACGCCACGAGCGCCGTGTCTGCCTGCTTCGCCTAAAGCGTCGTGTCACCTCTCAAAGGACCAGAACCCGCTGAGACACGGGAATCTCCTACCGGGCTGACATGCACAGAAGGGGAAAGAAAAAAGGGGCTGGTACATCATGCAAACAAAGCATTTTCCAGCTTACACATATTATTCTAAAGGTGTACTCTGCAGGCGTCCACCAGAGGATTTATGTTTCCAAGGCTGCTGTCACAAGAAGGAGGTTCAGAGGCGGCAGCTCGATGGATTCAGCTTGAGCTGTCTGACCAGGCCAAGGGTCGCATTAAAGGTTAGCTTAACAGCTGAAGATTTTCCTACAAACTCTTTTGTCCAGTTTAGTGAATCATTTCTAACACACACACACCAGCAGGTGCAGTTCGGATCAGGGAATGAGTTACCTGCCGAATCCAGGAGAGATGATGTCTGTGGCAGGTGAAAATTACAAACCACCTGACACCATGGCGCACAGATTTCTCGAATATTAATGAATATACAGGTTCCCTCTAAACCCTGCTTCACGACATCACTGACTGGTGATTCAGTCAAACTGGCACCACTTCTGTCTGCTTTCATGTCTCCATTATTGACAAAATGAATGAAGAAACTCGCGCTTTTTGTCCTGTGTTGTTGGGAGTTGCTATGCTGACAGAAAGCTCTGGCTGTCACTGCCACAGGAGCACCAACACTGGTACCACGTGGAACGCACTTTAGCTTCAGATCCTGGATTCAAATCCACTAAAATGAAACACATCTCACAACACAGCACTCGCTAAAGATTCAGAAAGCTTGTTTTAATGTATGAGGTTTGTGTGTACGACTTGTCTGAAAGGATTTCAGATGATCTACTATGATCTCCAAGTCACATCAATGGACTGCATATAAGAAAATGTTCGATGAGTGAAGCAATCAGGAGGAGTTTTGCATGTGTTTTTGGTTTTGACTTAAAGACAGAGATGCACTCGTACATGTTTGGAGTGTTCAGTTGTCTTAACAAGTGACCATGCAAAGAATCAAAGGTAACATTTCAGGTGAGGAAAACGTCTGATCAAAGCACAAAGAACCAACACAGAGTCTGTCCAATCCTACAGACACACTCTGGGTGGTATTCAACGTATTGATATTCAACAGAAAGACAGACAGATGAAGAACACTTTTTGAATGTGTTTCTTGCTTTTCGCTTCTTTGAAACAAACACTCATACGAGGCTGCTGCCTCGAGTCAGTCCTGCCTCCAATAACATCAGGCGAGAGACAAAAACATGATGGTCAAACAAGAGCAGTCTTTAAGTGCATGTCAGAGTGTAAAATAAGAACACAAATTGTGTTTAGCTGAAGCTTCGATTCAAAATGTTTCAGCATCTTCCACTGCCTGTAGTACAACAGTACAGCAGTAATGGCCAAATATCCAGTGAATGAGTCATTTGTGAGCTTCATGAATTTAAAGTAATGTTTAAATAACAAGCCATTGCTGTGACTGCAGCCACACTGATTTTCCTGTTTCATTAGGGCCCGTCTCCTTCTATGTGAGGCCAGGCTATATGAGCTACACTATACAGACAAAAGTATTGGGAAACGTCACCATCACACCAACAGGGACTTTAATGACGTCTCATTGTAAGCACACAGACAGCTTTGCAGCTCTAACAGCTTCCACTCTTCTGTGAAGGCTTTCCACAACATGTTGGAGTGTTTCTGTGGGAATTTGTGCCCATTCATGCAGTAGAGCATTTGTGAGGTCACACACTGATGTTGGACCAAAAGGTCTGGCTCACAATCTCCGTTCCAGTTCATCCCAAAGGTGCCACAAAGTGGGAAGCATAGCATTGTCCAAAATGGTTTGGTATGCTGAAGCATTAAGATTTCCCTTCACTGGAAGTCAGGGACCAAGCACAAACCTTGAGAAACAGCCCCATAAAGAGGTGTGTCTGGATATTTTTGTCTATATAGTGTATATGAGTCAGAGTGGACTGCTCCTGGATCTGCTCAGGGGACTCAGGTCTTGCTTTAGAACATTTAAGCAGGACATATACATGAGACTGCAATTTGGAAATGAAAATGAGAGTTAAATTCTGCTTCCAGCCACTGAAACAAATCGTTCCAGAGGTTCACCAGGTCAAGAACTGCAAGATATCATTTTCTGCATTTCTGCCTTTGTTTCACAGCTGACACTGAAGAGTGAGAGAGAAAATGGCAGATGAGAAGCAGCACACAGGAAACGCAGGTGCTGCAGTCACATGACACACACCTGCAATGTGCCACACACACCTTTTGTCATTCACACTGATTTTAGAGCATTCATATGCAGACGTTTCTTCTTTAATAAATCAAATAATGGATGACATATAGGTTCTAATGATAACTGTGATATTTGAAAGTGACATGCTGATAGTGTTAATGACACACATATATTAATATTGTGCAGATAATGCAGTTCCTTTTGAAGTTATTCCTGTTGGCAGAAATAACCATGGAATAAAGTGATTCTGACTTGTTTTTGAAGTAAGTTGCTGTGCACGGGGGAGGTGACGCTCCAACAACTTTAAGAACAAGGTTTAACTGCCAAGTTATCCACAAATGGCTGAGATCAGATAAGAATGCCAGCCAGGACACCTCAGAGTGGAAACTTGGAGACTTCATCTGAATGTGTGCTCATAAAACCTGTTAAGACCAGATGCACCAGGTCACACTGACTGACAGGTGTGACCGAATCCTTCGACACTCAACTTACTTTGAAAAATACTAAGAAACTGAAGTGACCCAAACACTGGAGCTATCAGCTATCCAAGTGAATATGAAAATCAATGACAGACAACAGCCAGGAGCTCTTCACCTGACATTTCATACAGCTGGTGCTGTCTTCTGCTGTGGAATTCAAACGCAACATCCGTCCTCGCCTCGCTTGTCTAGGATCGTCATCTCGGGTGTGAAAACATGCTCCGGTGAGATTTTATTTATAGAAGTAAAAGGAGGAACCTGCCTGAAAAAGTTAACACGGTTACCTAACGGGCGCTTTAACATCCATCAGCTCCGGTGGTCCTGCTCAGTGGCCAACAGACCACTGTAGCTGTACCAACAAGCTCCCAGGTGTGAATATGTGCAAGTATGTGAAAGTGAAACAGGCGGTGCTGCCGAAAGTAAGTGAGAGAGTGTGTGTGTGTGTGTGTGTGTGTGTGTGTGTGTGTGCATTCGCTGCTCAGTAAATCCCTTTTCCATGGATGAAGACATAAAAGTTATAGAAGGGAAAAAAAATGATGGTAGGAAGAAGAAGAGACAGAATTTCTGCTCTCACGCATGCTCCAATACATGCTCACCACTTATCCTGAGATGCACCCAGTCACACCTCCACACACACGTGCCTGCAGACACAAAGGGTTCCCTCCAACTCAGAAAAGTGACAGTTCAAAAGCACACACACACACACACACACACACACACACACTAAATACAAGAAACACACCCAAACGCATTCAGCAGAAACATAAAATCACCTCCGCAACACACACACTAGAAACAGATGTGAGCAGAAAACATCCAATAGTTTAGATCTAAAATACATTTCGCAAAAAAAAGAGAAACAAACAGGCCCACAAACAAAATGCTGTTTTGTGCAGACACACACCTTGCAGACGGACTGGAACTCCTCGTTGTCCTCGTCGTAGCAGGCGAGCAGGAAGCCCCCGTACGTCCCCGTCCTCTTGCCTTTTCCCAAGTAGGCGCCAATCACACACAGGTCCACTGTGTCGCCCACCCCCTCCAGGTAGTCCTTCTTCAGCTGAGGGGAGGACAGCAGCGTGAGAGAGGCTGTACTCGTCATCAACATGGACACACCACATAATCATATACGATATGACACCATAAACACGTGAACAGAATGAAGGTCAAGGAAGGGTTTTCATCTACTCTACATAAACCAAATGACTGAAGGCTCGGTCATTATTTAATAGTCCGTCAGCTCTAAACCCAAAAACATTCAAGTGCTGACAAGCTAACAGTCTTAAGAACGAGAACGACTAAGAACGACATTCACTCAGTTTGAGTGAATGTTATCGATTAAGGTGAAATCTCTGAAAACTTTACAGATTCGTCCTTTTCTCATGAGGACTGATTAACTTTTCAGTTAGAAACAAAAACAAAACACAACTTTGTTCTGTTATTTGTATTCTGCTAAGAACTGAAGAGAAGTAAACCTTGATGCAGTTTACAGTTTTTATCTTAAAAGAATCAAGAGCTTCAGTTGTGTGAGAAACGTGCCAGGACGAGTGTGTGTGTGTGTGTGTGTGTGCATGAGGATGAGCGACCACTGCGTCACACACACCTTCAGCCAGTTATGAGAGCGCTTTGCAATTTCATAGGTGGCATCCTTCTCCAGAGTCTTCACCATGAGGCCCTCGCAGGAGTCTATACACACACACACACACACACACACACACACACACACACACACACACACACATTAATACACCAAAACACGATTCTGTTTGTGCAGAAAGGAAATGAACAGATTATCTTTCAGATACATGGAAGGTCTTTGTCTCCTTCTGGGACACACACACACACACACACACACACACACACACACACACACACACACAGGCATATAATTCATGTACACACACACACACAACACACAATACACAATACACATGGGGAAACACATTTCTGTGTTCTTTGTCATATGAACAGTCAGACACACACATGACAAGCAAACTCAATTACACAACCCAGAGGTTCTCTCTCTCTCTCTCTCTCACCCACACAAACACACACTAACACAACTCAAATACAGGCCCAACACAGAGACAGCAGTAAACAACTACTACACACTCCCCTCACACAGTTAACACATGAAGGCAGCAGGCAGAAAAAAGTACACAGTTAGCACACACACACACAAAAAGTTCAAGGCATAATGAGACAGCCTATCTCCATCTCTCTCACACACACACACACACACACCTCGGACAGACTGCTCCAGGAACTCGGCGATGGTGTCGGTGTCGTCAGAGTCGATGGATCGGGCGAACACAAACTCTCCCTCCACCTCTGAGAAGCTTTCTTTGAGCAGAGCCCGACGCCGACACAAGGGCTGTCGCACTAGGGACTACACACACACACACACACACACACACACACACACACACACATTATTACAAACTGCAAAACTGTACCATTACAACCATTTCCTCGTTGTAGCTTGGAGCCTTGCAATGACAAGGATGAAATGCCATCTCAACCAGCTACCCACACACACCAAAACACACAGTCTCAGTGTACCCACACACAATCATGACAGCTTGAGACACACATACAAACTCCCACCCACACACACACACACACACAGATTTGGCTCTAGACAGTCACTGTGAGCAGGTTTCTGACCCCCTGCTGTAGATTTTTTGTGCATTTTGAATTAGCTCAACACCAAAAGAGAAAGATGGCCACAAATTCCTCCAAATATAGCAAAACACTAACAGTGTAACACTTTGCAGAAATGGAAAATCACCTACATATTGAGAAAAGGAAGACACACTAAAAGTTGAGAGATTTAGGGTTTAATAGAGATGCTTGCAGCCCGGTTTGCTCTTATTCCTTCTCCTTTTCTTATTTGAAGAAATACAGACGCAGTATCAGCCTTAAGAGAGTGCAGAGTGTTAACTTCTCCTGCGGTCATTAAACCAGCCAAATTCCCAAAAATAGCACCAAGGACATGACATTGGTGTCCTCAGTGGAGGCTTTAGTCCTGCTTGCAGCACTTGATGGTCATCCACAGGCCAACAAAGGTAGCTGCAGTGCACAGGGAACGGCTCAGCAGCACAGAGGAATAATCAATTAAAAATAAATTAATACAGAAACAAACTGAAAACGGGCAAAGTGTGCGATGGAGAAAAAAATCATTCATAACATTCACATAAATGCCATATTAGGTGGGAGGCAGCGATGAAATGGCACAACTCAAGAGTCATTGGTGCTCTTTTAGTTCTGTGATTTTGTTTCTGTCATCTGGGGAAAACTCACATGGCACCAGCTGATGGAGAACAGCCACTTATTTGCATTTTTTTGGCAGAATTTGGAAATTAGCTTAAAGAATGTGTATTATTAAGATGGAATCATACATACTGTCAAACCCACAACACGCACAGTGTGTTTCCATCACTTCTGGGGACATTACAAAGACTTACATTCATTTCCTGGAGGATTAACCACAACAATAAACATGACTTGCCTAATCCTAACCCTGACATCAACCTTAAAGCAAGTCTTCACCCAAATATTTAATGATTTACACTGTGGGGATTTGCATTTTGTCCCCAAAAGTAAGGTGAGTCTTCACAATGTGACTGTGTAAACAGATATTTGTCCCCACAACTACAGGAATACACATCCACACGGACTCAGACAGTCTCAGACACAGACACGCACACACACTCAGACACACTCAACTGGAATTACAATGAGTGTTACAATCATTATCTAGTTACGGCCTCCAGTAGCACCATCATTAGCATTCAGGGACGTTGTTAGCATCTCGGCGGGTCGACACATGCCGGCACCCTCGCAAACAATAAACACACGCGCATACACACAGCACTTTTAAATGACAACAGCGGCGCTGAGACACAGATGGAGAGAGAGAGAGAGAGAGAGAGAGAGAGAGAGAGAGAGAGAGAGAGAGAGAGAGAGAGAGAGAGAGAGAGAGAGAGAGAGAGAGAGAGAGAGAGAGAGCGAAGGAGAGATCTGGGTGATGTTTTCTTCATCAGCACTGGGCCTTACCTCGCCGTTGAGATAGAGGAGGTCAAAGGCGTACACACACACTTGGACTTTGATCTCTGAGGCATCCACATCCTGTGAGGGGGAATCAACACACATACACACACACTCTTAAATAGTTTTCCCTTGACAAAAATATGCAAATAGGTGCATCTTATTCACAAATCGCTACACCCAACCACGGGACTTGTTACAAAGAGCGCTTTGATTTCTCCCCCGTTCATCTTGAAACAGACTGCCTTCCCGTCTCCTCTTTACCTTTTAACAGCCTCACCGTTGTCTTCCTCTCTCTCACACTGCTCCTCGACTCACTTCACTCACCTCTTCTGCTTCTCCTTCTCCCACTCTCACCTCTCTTGGGCATCATCCTGTTTATTCCACTCGTTTAATCCTGTCAGTCTCTGGAGTCTTGACTCTGCTTTATTACAGCTGATGTAAAATTCCAGGACTCTCCCATAACTGTGCCAAAGATTTCCAAGACGTGTGTTGCACCAGCAAAGGCAGGCAGGACAATTAAAGGGAAGGAGACTGCAAATGCACTCAAGACTTTTCTTCTGGATGCACACAGTGTGTTTTACTAACACTGAATTTAAGCAGAAACTTTGTTTTCAGAGAAAACTCCAAAAGGTCACCTTCAAGAAATGTCTCAACTCATAAAATCTTCAGTAAATTGTAAATCAGCTGCGGGGAAACTTGTAGAGCATTCGAATCCAAAGCAATCATCTATGCAAACGGGAAGTCAAAGCAGCAAAATGAGCTGTCGAAGGCTGAATATAAATCCTGTAATGAATCAACATATCAAACCCGAATGCTTTCAAATCACTTATTAAATCTTATTATGTTTGCCTTTCAAAATGCTAAAGAGTAAAACAATGACAACTCAGGGACGTCTAATTACCTTCAGCTGAACAATGAAAAGTCTGCTACCCACATGTTTTCCACTGGTCTCTGCTCGTAACGAGTGCGGAGAGACAAAAGGTTTCACACGACATGTTAGCAGAGAGTGTGAAAAATCTGATGTTGCACAATGAAAACTGGCCATCGAAATCCATCTCGAAGCACAACCTCCAACAGTTTTGGGGACGCTGAATAGTATCTTAAAATTACCTTCCACTGCTCCCCCACAAAAATGTAGGGAATATTATTGAATTTATATATATTTATATATATATTTATACATTTGTGCCTTTACTGTGAAAAAGCAGGACATATGAGGCCATTTTGCTGAACATTAATCATGTATTTTTAAAGGTACAGCATGTTATTTTTGTTAAATGTAAGTATTTCATAAAGCTTAAGATGCGTCAGTCGTATTCTTCTATTTGTACTTGAACTGAGTCTTAAGATCATTTCCTTAAAGTTATTCCCTGAGAAAACACAAAGTGTGTCAACATTTCAGTGGTAAAGGACTGTGATTGTGAAAACAAAATAAAAAGCCTCTGCAGTCATCAAACCTGAAAGATTTTTCTCTTTATTTATCCCCCTTCTGCCTCATTCTCCTTTTCACTCCCTCATTATTTTACCCTCCGCCCATTAACGATGTTTAATTAGTCCATATCGGGTTTCATCTCCTCGTTGGAAATATTTCATTTCAGCAACAACGCTCAACAGCGGAGATGTTGTCACAAAATGCCAGAAGCGCAGTACAATCAGTTTGTGCATCAAACCATCGTTACAAATAATCATGATTGCGTCGTGGTGCCAGCAGTATCGAGCAAAAACATAATCATTTTCAGCCATTTTCATCATCATGTTCTCCATATTTGCGCTCTCATTTCTCTCTTCCTAATTTACAAAGAGGTCATCGCGCACACACAGAGAGAGAGACAGGGTAAAGCGAGCCGTTTCGCTCTAATGTGATCGGTGTGGTGGAAAGAGGCCGTTATTCTGATCAAAACCGAAAAACCACCTCGCTGACATTTGCAATCTCGCGCCACTCTCCTCGATCCATTTGAATCTTCTGCCTCATACTTATCACTCTGCCCCATCCATCCATCTCCCTCTGTCTGCTGGATCATTTCACTCTATTATTCACCTCTCCTCGACCTTCTGGTCTTTTTCTCTGTCTTGTTTTCCCTCTTCAACCTTTTCACTCCTTTTTCCGTCTCTCATTATCTCCTACTTGCTTCCCTCTCCAACACCCCAAGCATTTCATTCGTCCTTCTCCTGCTCTGCTACAGTCCTCTCCGTCCATACCTTTCTCTTACGGGTGGTGAGGACCTGGAAGGGCTGGATCTGCTTCTTCACAGGATCCCAGGCCACCGCCTCAGAGTCCAGGACGCAGGACACCACAGAGTCCTTCTTCACCTTTTGAAGAACAAATAAACCACAAGGGACGAATAAATGAATAAAACAATAAGAGATTATTATTATTGTTCAGAAGAGAGATAAGGAGGACTTGTCAAGATAAAAAAAAGAGATGACACTATTGGCCAATGTGTATGTAATCAACATCTGCAGAGGACTGGAGGTGTAATTGAAAGTAAATATAATATCCTGGAGCCTTTAAAAAGCAGAGATATAAGCAGTCAAACTGAAGAGACGTTCAGGCAGTTTCAGCTTTCAATTTGCTTCCAAATACTGTGGAAGTCAGAACCTTAACATTTTATTTTTTCCACACTAGATCCATCATTTCTCTTGAGTTAACATGTCTACTGTTACCATCCCATCTACTCAACAAGTTACCCGAGTGTTAAACACCCCCCTCTCTTCTTCTGGTTGGATGCCCATGTTGTGCCAAAAGACAAATACTCGCAGCAGACGGTTTGCAGTTTGCTTCTCAGTTTGTTTGTTTTTTCCCATTTCTGCCTCAACTGAAAGGCTTTGGCAGAAACTCTGACAGGGTTTAGGGCTGGGAATAAACCATCTATGGGAAGATTATATTGACTATTGCCGCTGATTTTAAAGATCAAGCAGAGTGGCTGCTAATTATCTGAGCCACCAAATCCTGCGTCTTGAGCTTAGTGATGCTAATCTCTGGTGTCCTGGTCGATCTGGGGCAACCGGGATGCTTTACAGTTACAAAGTTGAGCAGAATGAGAGCAGATCAGAGAGTGAAATCTGAAAGGTGATCAGAGGGAGCCAATCAGCACTTCACAGGTAACAGGTTGTTTGAAAACAGTCAAATATATCACACATCACCAGTTAGACTCATAAGGTCATTAGGCTAAGTGATACATTAATTACTCATTAATGTATTTGTATCAATATTAATGTGTTAATATATTAATATTAATTCGTAATTAGAAGCAATAAGGCACTACGATAGCTTCGGCAAAATTTGTTTTCACTTATTAATATGCAAAATAATGCAGCAAGGTGCTGTAAAATCTAATCAGACCATCTTCCTCTATGCAGTGAAGTTTCACTCAGCCATGATTCATTTATTGTGTTCATTTCCGTGCGTTAACACACACAGCACTGACAACATAATGTCAGAACTAAGGATGAAAATTTTAATTCAAGCAGTTTCTTCCATCAATTGTCTGCCACGTTAATGATCAGCAATAGTTTCCTTGATGAAAGCTTCGTTTAAACAACTGACACAGGCTATTTTTTTTTTACAGCACAATCCTGGCAAACTGCATGTCATCAATTAAGATCGCACATTAAATAAACACTATTCTTTCAAGCTCAAATTAAGTAAAGCTGAATGATGCCATTTTCTCACAGCATGCAAATGAAGCAAGAACAGGCAAACTTTTCACTCTGTTCAAATGTTTCTTCATTTAAAAGCTTACACTCGTGGGTGAGAAAAGAAAGGCGACAGACAGCAGAGGAGAGAGGCAAAAAAAAAATGACAAGAAATACAGGTGAAGGAGTGGAGAAACAATGAAGAGATTGGGCAGGCAAAAAAGTGAAAGGAATGGTTTTAAAAAAGGGAGGGACATGTGTGGAAAAGGAGTGCGAAAGACAAATGGTGAGAAGGGAGACGGGAATAAAGATGAAGCAAGAGGCAGAAATGAGAAAAAGTGAGAAAAGACGGAAGTCGGGAGCGTGGAGGGGGAGAGGAGTGCTGAGGGGGAGAGGAGTGCTGAGGGGGAGGAGGGCACACGAGGCAGACCAATGAGGCAAAATTGCAGACAGGCTGAATCAAAGTGCGGAAAAAAGATGAGAGACACGAGAGCGAATGAGACAAGCTCGAGAAGAGAGGAGAACGGGGGAGGAGGGGGTGAAAGGAGAGCAGAGAGTCGTGAGGGACCCAACAGGTGTCATCAAGAAGTAATGAAGAAGAGAAGGATGATTAGACGGAGAGACACGACAGGTGGACAGAGAGCACAGCGAGGTGACGGGCGAACAGCCGTGTGGCTTTAAAAGTTCTGAAAATCAGTGTGAGAGCAGCGCGACAGGGCAGATGTGAAATGACGAAGGTGTGGGGGGAGCGACAGAACGACATGCAAAAATGAAAAGAAGAGGGCGGCCAGCGCCGAGAAGTCAACCTTTCTGATGGGTGGGCGGAGTTGCTCACACTGCAACCAGTTCTACGACCGAGCTGCTGCTTTTTTATTCCATCCCTCCATGTAAATCCATTCACCGACCAAACGGTGCCCCATAACTCCATTTTAACATCACAGCCTTTTCACAATGAATGGAGCCTCCTGATGGTTTAGCTTCTTAGCCCATTTCTTGGATATTACACTACTTTATTAGAAAGCTGGCAGTCGAGAGAGGACAGGAAATGGCAATAGAGAGTGATTGCCCACGACAGAAGCCCACCGATCAGGCTCTAACAAGGGAAACTGGGGTTCATGGTCAGCGCCTCAAGCTAAACGTGCTCCAGTCAGGAGTTTTGGGGCTGACCACGGATCTCTGCAAGCAGGACTGTCGAAAAGCTGTTTCTTTATTATTGTCTCTATCGTCTGTAATATCAGTCAGATAATTAAAAATACTACTAAACTGTTGTGGAAATACTTGACAGTATTTATTTTGCGGCAAGTTTAAAGCAAAATGAAAAGTTTTCTGTGAACAGTTAAAAAATAGAATGAAGAATTAAAAAAAAATAAAACACAAAATTCAACAGTACAGAGTGTCTCATTCTCAGTCCTGAGGTCTCTCTTCCACCACTTGGCCACTGCTTGCATCTGCTTACCTCCATGTTTATCCGATTGCCTCTTAGGATTAGCCTTTATAGACTCCACCGATCAAATTATTTATAACAAATACTGGTCCAGTGGGGGGGAAAAAAGAAAGGCCAGCATGGACCCCAGCGTTAACTTGACATTCACTTTGCTTCTACGTCCCAAACTATTTGAGAGTCTCCTCTGTGGTAATTCATTAAAAACCTTGACGGACCATGCAGACTGATGGAAATCAGCAAATGTTTCATTGCAATAATAAGAAGCACCATGTCTGTTTGGATGATGAATAAACACACAATACTTGCTTTTAATCTAACTGTATTTTGGTTGGTTTTTCAGCTCAGAAGAGTTCTTATAGTAAGCAAACTATTAATATATAAAAGTTAATATGCAAAGTTCAGCAATCGATGCTGGGAAGGAAAAAAATGGTATCAGAACATTTCGAGTGTCATAATATTTACACGGTATTTGCTTTATGTTGTTGGTATTGGTATGTGTATTGTCGTTTTCACTGTGCATCTATTTCCTGTAAGAGTTAAAGAGTTATAAATTATGTCTTCAAGTTCTAGCAAACAGACCCATTAGTAAAATGTTCTGACCATTTCAAGAGTTGATCAGATCCATTAGCTTCCCCTGACAGACCGGATGGGAATTTCTTTTAACACTATTGATGTTTCAATAACAGCTGTGTACTCAAGAAAGTCTTGAAAACAACAACAGTGAATGAGATATGAGAGAGTGGAGGTTTCACTGCTTTCCTTACTAAAGTAGAAAACAACACTCTCAGCAGGTGTCAGGCTAGTGAGCGCGCTCAGATAACCCCCCCAGGCCAACAGCCAAACCTTCAGGCGCCAGTGATCTCTTTCCCCTCTTCCCACGCAAGCAGCAGCTCGCGGATTTGGCAAGCCTTCCCACAGCTGCAATTTTAGCTTAAACGGCCAGTGTTTTTAAACATCTATTAGAGAGATGAAGTTTCATGACAAGCTGGTTTAATATTTGCATCCTCTCCAGATTCCAAAAAAATAAATGATGGTTGCCAGTGGCAGCTCTTGTTGACTGCATGGGAAAAAGAAAACGCAGACAGGTAAAGTCAAGCAAATAAACTCTGACGAGCGGTTTCAAACTGAGGCAGAAGGAGGGCAGTGGGCACATGGAAACGAGACAGATGAGTGATAGGATGAGGGGGGGAAAAGAGGCAAAATGAAAGACAGAGTGAGCGAGATCAGTGTGTGCAGCTGTTATCCGCACCGCTGTAAAAGCCCTCATTTGAAAATCGCAGCTCAGAGCGACTGTGCGCTCTCCCAGGGGCCGAGCTGCAGCGCTCTGTGTGCTCAAGTGTTCTACCTTGGGAATGCGAGAGATGATATCGGGGTATTTGCTGGTGTTGTCTTCCTGGTTGCGGCTGAATATTCGAACCTCACCACTTTCCAGAATGTGAATCTGTGCAGAGAAATAAAGGCAAACAAATAAATAAAACAGAATAAAACAAAATGTATTACATATTACAAACTGGAAATGTTTATATAACTATAAATCAGATTTGATGAAGACAAAATATTCAAACCACAAGCCAAGTCAAGGCTGATCTCCTCCTCTCTGGTGTCCTTCAGTTTGAGTCTACCATCTTTCCAGCTCTAAGGTTTCGTGGCCCAGGCCCCAAATTCATGTTCCTCATATATGCTGGCAGTCAAACTAACACTGACATTCTGTTCCTCCTTAATGTCATTTTTATTATCGTCGCTTCTGTATTTACAACTTCCACTGCATCTGTCCTGGATGAGGGATCCCTCCTCATTTGCTCTTCCTGAGGTTTACACATTTTGTCCTTGATTTATGGCATCAAAGAATTGAGTTAGTGTTCGTTCGCTGATCAGTAGAAGCTCTGGCTCACCAGTAATGTGAACCATATGATATGAGTTGGGGCCATCTTGTTATCTTGTTATCCTCTGCTATTCCTTGTACTGTAAGCCAACAACCATGTGAATCTCATTGCTGAATGCTGCATTGTGATGTCTTGGGTGTTTTATTTGTTATCTGTTCATGCTTTGTAGATGAAATGTTAATAAAGTGTTGTTTTATTCCATTTTTTTAGGGTACGTTTTGAAACACTTGGCCATGAACAACAAACACCTTTTTCTCATTTAAGTTTTTCTTTTCCCACTGATGAACGAGCATCGTCTGATAAATGAATTCATTTAATAGGAAGAAACACACACACACACACACACAATCACTTAGTTTACTGATAAGATAGGACACACACTTCCCAGCAAAGCGACCCTTTCTTATGGCTATTCACAAAACCTGAACACAAAGAGACACAGACAGACACAGACACACACACACACACACACAGACACACACAGAGGGAGTGTTTTAACTGAGCCAGTGTATCGCGAGTCCCTCTGCTGGCTGTTCAAGGTACTGCCCACTGCAGTGAGACCAGCAGGAGGGGTGGGGGACGTCATGTGGCTCTTCCTCTCTCTTTCCCTCTCTGCTCATTTCTCTTCTTCTCAATTCAACTCAGTTCAAAGGCACTTTATTGGCATGACTGTCCAAAATTAACAATGCAGCTGGAGGGGTTTACATTACAATCTCTCTCTTGCTGTGTCTCTTTATGTCTCTCTCGAAATTTCCTCAGCCCCACTGCTTTCTCCCCTTGTGTCTTCGTTTTCGTCTCCCTCTCCCTTTCATGTGTCTCACCCTCACCGTCTCAAGCCTCTTCCCTCACCTCTCTCCATCTCCCACAAACCAACCTCCTCCTCCTCCACCTCTCTCGTCCACGATGGCAGAAGTAGCCTGCTCTGCCTACAGGCCCAGGGCTGAAGCAGCATTATTGTTTATCTTAAAAGAATAGGCGCAGACACGCACACACAGCACCAACACAATGTGCATGTGAGCACACAGTCAAGTAAACACACAGCGAGAGCCACAGAGCAGCAATACCTCACACTCAAAAGAACACAGCCGAAAGGTATATGCATACTAAATTCAGCAGGCAATATGTTCGGTGCCAAATGCAAGACAAACAAACCGATGCACTCAGTCAATTCGCCACCTACATACACACACACACGTACACACACACCTGTGCACGCTCTCCGTCGTATTTGTACTCGCAGGTGAACGTCGCTTCGTCGAATTTCTTCATCACTTCGCCAACACCCTTGGTAGGGTGAGCCAACATGGGCCTCAGCGGCACACCTGGGAGAAAAGAGGTGACAAGAGTGTTGGAGAAAGAAAATCAGCAGCAAGAAAAAAGAAAAACAGCAGGACATCAGAGCAAGCAAAACAAAAGAAATACACTTAGTCATGCATTTTTCATGATACATAAATAGTTAACAAACTAATTGTGAGTTATCTCTGGAGAAGTTTGCCACTCTCTCACAGGATCCATTTGCGAAAAAAAAAAAAGAAAAAAATCAGAAGTTGTGAAATTAGCTTCGGTGACACATTCCCACATGACAAATGAGCATCACACCCACAACTGTTTCTGTGACAAAAAACACTGTTGATTTTAGTTTGTTTGTGCTCTCATTTGGCTGTAATATGAAAGTTCTGTGAGTCACGTCCCCTTGGGCTGCACCGCCAAGCTAATCTGTGAAACGAGCAGAGCAGTGATATCATGAAATATAATTAAACAAATTCCTTTGATTGCAGCCCGTCCTCAAATTCAGCAGCTTCTTTAACGGTCTCATATTTTAGGACAGAGCTGCCATCTGAATAATGTAATAATTGTTTACCTGGCCTAACTGACCGACACAGGCCAATTTAGTTTCGCACTTTAGCAGTGTTCAGATGGTGGCCGGTATTAATTTCCGTGGTGCCAACACTCCTTATCACAAATAGCTCGACAGCAGTGTAATTGGGAGCTAATCCATAGTTTAGTGGTATCTGTTATCTTTCAGTGATAAATGACTCAACTAAAATAACTGACTCACCTCCACTGAACGGATCAATAAACACACAGCAGTCATGGTTTTGGATTTTAGAGCATTTCTGCCTCCTGATTGGCTGCTTACCTGGAGTGAGCTTGCAGTGATTGGGTAGCTGGTCTATGCCCTCCTTCAGCAGAACTGGGATAATGACGTCGTAATTGGGCATCTCGCTGGACAGCAGAGCAGGAGTCAGGAAAAACAAACAAAACAGAAACAATGACAACAAAAATAAATCAATATCATCCAAAATGAAAGTGAGCTGAATGAGAGACGGGACTTCAGGGTGACAAAAGACTGCTGAGGATATGACTGCAAAGTGAAACGACGGGGGGGTTGTTTAGGTTTCACTTACCAGTAAGTCTGCTTGAGAATGAGACTCTTCTCTTCGATCCAGGCCCGCCTGCTCTCAGCGCTCATCCCCTTCCCAGCATCGATCACAGTGGGAGGGAAACCTATGAAGAAAGGAGAGAAAAAATGAATTTCAAACAGATCTGCCTAAGTGTCGGAGCATTTGTATGACCAAACACTTTTCAGACGAAAGTTTCCAGGCACTTCAAAGGTTAGGAAATATACAAGACGCCTGCACAAAAGTGTTTTCTACGATACTGGATGAACTCAACCTAAAGATGTAGTTTCAGTCCCACTGTGGTTAAAAATGCTTAGGATAATATAAGCTTGGAGGCCAAATGAATTATTTTGTTTCCCAGTTCAGCATTAATAATTCTAATATATTTAAAATATGGGTGAATACTAATTTTTCTCAATAAATTATTCATTGTAATGATCCATTCAGACATACAAAAAAGCTGCTCTTAGTTGACCTGCCTGATTAAATAATGGTTAAATAAATAAATAAAAATGTTAAGAAAAACATTTCCACACCAGACCACGGATCAATGCAAATTTCCCCACCGAGCCTCTGGTCTAATTGACTCTTATTAAAGCATACCTCCAGACGTGAGTAAGCCACGAATGCTAATAAGTCAGGAGTGAATTTAATTAAATTTGGTGTAGGTGGTGTTGGCGAGAGCAGGTCAGATATGTGCCGAAAGCAGGTGGTGAGAGACAGGCTATCAAAACTTCCCCCAGGAAGTGACGAATTCAGTGGTCAATCGTCGGATGATGCTTTGACGTCACTCACTCGATATACACAGCAGCTCGAGACTGCCGGGTTTTGCCTTTAATTCCACGTTTTGGAGGAATACATTTGGTAAGATATGACCAAACGTGTTGGCGACACATTAACTGTTTCCAGTGTCATGTATAACCGTGCTAATGAATGCAAAGAATATTCTAACATGGTTCTATAAATAAAAACCATTATTACCTGCTCTTACACCCCTGCTTCCTCTGCCTCAGTGTGACCTCCCTGTTGAGTTTTTATTTAAACTTGATAAAGGATAATTCAACCATACCCCCAAGCAGAGAAGCACCTCATTAACACAACCAATAAAAAAAAGTCTGTCAACTTAAACTGAAATAAGGAAACAGAAATCCACAGTCCTCAAATATATCCTCCATGTTTATCTGAAATTATGAATATGAGGTTTGAGCAGTCCGAGTTAGACAAATCCAGAGGATATTTTCCAAAATTTGAGTCTTTTTTAGTAAAAAATTCCCGCTTCATGTTGTTCCCAGACAGCGTTTGCTGACTGAGCTGAGGTGCAGGGACTGTAACACAAAAAGGGATTCTGTACCAAGAACAGTGGAACCTCAGATAAACTCTGAAATACATTTTTGCACAAAACGAGGACAGATTTTGTTCCCCATCACTTACACTGGAACTGCCTTGGGGAGGGATCTCTCCATGGGCAGTAAGAATAGAAGTAATTGCAGAGAAAAGCAGATAACTGCTTCATGGTACACATGGGTACCTAAATTCTCTTTCAAGATAGCTTTTGTGCAGAAAACATCAGCCTGTCCTTTAAAATTCAAGCTTACCTTGTCCAGGGGGGGTCAGGCACACAGCCTGGCTTAGTGCTGATAGGACACTCTGCTCAGCCAGGCCTATCCTCAGCTTCCCAGCCAGGGACCTGTCCATCAGAACCACATGACCAGCAGCTGTCAGCGCCCATTTGACAACAGCTACATGCCAGAACATTCGAGAAGGCACTGCGATATCTTTGTGTCGATATACATGCAGAGGTGTGTGTGTGCGTGCGTGACCACACATGCAGCCGACTCGGTCTGTATGTGAATGTGTGTGAGAGAGTGTTATTTTACCTGACTATGTAGCGGGCCTCGGAAAAGCGGCATGCCACAAAGAGGCCTTTGATGATGTCGATTTTCTTATTCATGGCCTGAGGCAGGCGGGGAGGAAATTGAGATTCACAGAGGAAGAGCGAGAAGAGACAGAATGCAAAAAGACTGAGGTCACCAGCGAGTACAAACTCCATGTTCAATCCAAAGTGTTAAGAAAAAAAAAAACAAAAAACAGAGCTAGCAGCAAGGGGGGCGAGAAAGGAACTAATTGCTTGAGAAATTTCAGCCAGGTGACGATTTTTTCAAAGGTTGAAAAATAACCCTCTTCCCTCTGAAGCAGGCAAATAAACTAATAATTCTTTCTTCGATACACAATCACGTTAACATCTCCTTTCTTTTCCCTCCCTGACCTCTGATGCTGAAAGCCAAGTAGAGTGAAAATATTATTTGACCAAGACTGCTTTCCCCTAATGAAAATGTTATTCCGTGGCTCACCGAGTTCCCACTCATGCTGGCAATTTCCTTCAATTTCCTGAACACGCCCCCTGCTGTCAGACTGGCCGGTTGGAACATCATGCGCTGGTTGCTACGGGAACTCTCAGCCACAAGGCCTAAATCTCCTTTCTCCTGAGCCTCTGCCTTGATTTTGTCCAATTGTCGCCCTGGAAACAAGAGCGAGACGGTAAATAGCAGCCGCCGCGCAGGCTGATCAGCGGAGAAGGGGGGCATTAGCAACGAGGCTGGGAATGCACATGCGTTTGGGTGCAACAGAATCGTTATGCATCTGTGTGTGTGTGTGTGTGTGTGTGTGTGTGTGTGTCTCTATTACCAGTTGCTTGAGCAACAGCCTTCATCAGCACAGTCTCTCCAACGCCAAGTTCCATCCCCAGGTAGGCAGGACCCAGCTGGTTCAAACACAGGTACACACAGCACAGCAGGTCATCTGGAAAAACAAACAAACAAAAAAAAACACGAACACACACACACACTTACTTTAGGTAACGCAAGAAACTGGCACATACAGAAACACAAGACCACAGACACAAAAGTACAGGCTTACACAGAGAATCACACACAAATCCAAGGACAAATGGACAGACAACCAAACTCATGCCAAAGACACACACACATGCATACAGACATGGAAACACACTCCAGGAAAGACAGGAACATGTCCACACACACTCACAGACAAAAGTCAGACGGAAAAAAAGAGGCTCAGACTGACTCTCTCTCACACACACACACACACACACACTCAAAAACACACAGCAACAGTTCAACACAAATGCACACACCATCGCAGTCCCACAGGTATTTTCTCATACACACACCAATGAACTGACTCATCCTCCCACTTTTTATGTGCAACCTGGCTTCATCATCATCTCCTTGATAGAGTGGCTGGCAGCCAGCTGCCTGTGTAGCTACATCAGCATGCATTATGGGAGAGATGAAATACCATTTACCTGGAGAGAGCAGCAGCACGGAGCGAAACAGGTTCGACAGCGTCTCGATGTTTCTCAGTCTACAAAATGACAACGGGATTGCTTTGAGAGGAGGAAGACGAGTTAAATGAATTTTAAAGCCATACTGTAAATACCGGGAGGCGGGAAATGAGATTTGTCTGGAGGTTTTAATCGGAACTGGAAGCCGGGAAGGCAGATGAACAGATCATTTATGAAACGCTATACATCAACTGCTGTGGATGGGAAAAAATACAAGTCATCACCAGGAAGCCCGTCATTCAATATCATCAAAAGACAAAAAGCGAGTTGATGGAGAGAGACTTTAGTGGCAGATCATCCAGTAAAATGTAGGATCTGGATTCCTAACGCGAACAATCGTATGCATTTCTTTCTCCTAAAACTGCAGTTTTTGCTTGTTTTGAGGCATTCAAGCTCAAGGGTCAAATGTGACATCGGCTAAGCTTCTAAGAAAGTTGCAGAGAATAAAAGCTAAAAAAAAAACACCACACCATTAAACAAAATGAGAAAAAAAGCTGTTATAACACATTCTTGAGTATTTCCAGAAAATGGCCTAATTATAGAATTCCTTCATTTTCCCTCCCCTCCCCAGAAGATTCATCCAATTTGCTCACCCTCCCTGGCAAAGGGGAACAAACTTCTAATTATATTCCAGAAATTCCCAGCAGGAAACTGAGTGGTAATTTCATAAAAATGGTTTGGTAAATACTATATCCTCTGAACAGAGAAGCAGAGTATCTCTCTCTCTCTGTCCTCGTTCTGGGATTTAAATAAAATTTTCCTCCATATGGAGCTCTTACCTGCCAGAGTCCTCTTCAATCTTCTCAAAGGTGCGAGCCACAGCCAAGTACGGTACTCTGGAGAGTGATGAGCGTGTAGTTAGCAGGCGGCGCATCGATGCTGACAGATTTTAACATTCGCTGCCTTTGGCTGACTCAGCTGTTCAACTAGCAATTAGTGCAACGGCAGAATGAGCTTTGATTCTGTGTCATAAAAACTGGAAGCAGCCGCATGGAGGGCAGCGGTCAGAGATGACATGGTGGGAAAACTGATTTCTGAAATCACACATGGCGAAGAGGACAAAAGCCTGTGACAGGCTTGCTCAGGTGAACCACGGGAGCATTAAATGTGCAATCAGAAACGATCAAAAACTACCAGACCTCCTTTTTTTCCATCTCTCTTTGGAACAGCAGTTGAGTTTTGTTCACAGCCTGAAAGAATCTGCCAAACTGTTGTTTTCCAATCACAGAGAAGCATTTCAAAGTCAACTCAGTGACTGACGTGTAGCTTGTGCGTCCGTACGCACGAGCCGACTTGAGCCAGTCTAAGCAGCACCACGGCCTTGATGTAGAATCCCATGATTTTTCCATGCCTTTCCATTACTAACTCAGAGCACTTCCTCGGTCTGAAAAATTGATCTCCTCTGAGTTTCTTAATGTTCGGCTCTGGAAGGTTGCACAGACAAAGTCGGGCTGGTTTTCACTACAGTTTGGCTTCGAGGTGAGAATAAAAGCAAACACGACTGTCAACACCGTGGGGTGAAAACCTTTTTATCTCAAATCTTGGTGACTGTTTCAGAATATATTGGCTTTGGGTATTTTCGCTTTTATTTGACTGTCAGAAACGGAAGATAAATGCCGACAGAGGAAAAAGTTCTGTGGTTCTAGATTCTCAGTTGTGAGGATTGTCAGCTTTGCTTTTTTCATGTGACAGTAAACTGCCTCCTTTTGGGCTTGGAGGCTGCTGGTAGGACAAAACGCACAACCCGAAGACGTGAACATGAGCTTGAAGAAACTCTAAGGAACTTTTTCTTTTACATTTTATAGATCAACACTTAATCACAACTCATTTGTTATCTGCAGCTGTAGAAATGAGTGACACCTGGTTCATCCCATTCCTGTATGAGCTCTTTGAGAGCAGAGGTGAGCAGGCTGAGGGAAAGTGGGCTGGACTTACTTCTGGCCCTGCTTCCAGCAGGCATCGTCCACAGGGTGGTATTTGGGCCTGGACGGATTGTAGTCCGTTTGTCCTGACGTTGAATCACTGAGGACGAACACAACGAGAAAAAGATCATATTTAGAGTTTAAGTGAATGACGGCGAGAGTTACGTCCCTGAATCCAGCTCAGATCTCTCTGTGGACAGAAAGTCATGCACCTTATTATCTAATGACACGATTATGTAGTGAGCGTTTTGGAGGACATTTTGAAAGCTTCATTGGTTATTTTACACTTGAAAGTAGTTGAACACCAGCATCAGCGCTGTGATAATTCTTCAAAAAAAGAAAAAAAAAACACTGATCAGGATAGTTAAAAAGTTTGTTTTACTGTAGTACATTAAGCGTGTGTCAAGATTTTCTTTCCCTCACAAAACGCCGAAAAAACAAAACAAAAAACTAGTAAGTCAAACAAAATATCAGTGCCTGAATTCGTAATGAAGAGAGGCTCTATAGCTGCAAACCCTCTTTGGTGTGCTGTGTCTATCACTCCTACACTGTCACACACAAAGCACTGATAAAAAATAAATAGTTAGGAGGATGAAAAATGTATTTCCTCACTTCCAGAGCTAAAAATAGCTTGTGGTTGGAACAGTTAACGTGACCTCAAAATGACAAAGGAGTAACACACTGCTGCTGGTTTATTCACATGCAATAAAACACACAAGCCTCTAGCAGCGCAATTGCAGCAGAATTATACATATCTGTTTTTATGGGGGGGCAGAACTATGTTTTATATGTATAGAAACTAACTTTAACCATTTTGCACGCAGTTGCTTCATAGCCAGGTCTGTTCACTCACCTCTATGTGGGCCTAAGTACATACATGAGAAACAGTGTGTTCACCTGATAATGTCAGAACAACATTTATTACAACAACCACCGAGTCCATTTTCAGAATGAAGTGAGTCATGCTGATTGGACAGTCCACTGACTTCAAGCGAACATCGCACTGCAACACGACAGCAAACGCGATCACTTGCGAGGACGACAAAAGGAAACACATATCTGTGAAAAAACAACATTTGGAAGATCCATCATGCGGCAAAGACAGCAGGCGGGTCTAGTCCATGTGCCTGTAATGTGCAAGAGTCACCACTACACAAAAAAAGCTGCCAATTTCAAAGACATCTGATAGGATTCCCTTAAAGCAGCAATCTCTACCAGGCTGCCCGCGGGCCACATGCAGCCCGCAGGATACGAACAAATTCTGAAGGTGACCACACTGAATGTTTTTCACCAGTGGAAGAAGCCCACAAAAAGTCCATCATTCATAGTTCACCTGTTCTACAGAATCAGATTATCCTCCAAGACCCAGAAGTGGAGGTTTTGAATTGAGGTAAGGACTCATTCATCAGTTGGACTGAGGACTGCAGACCGAGCAGCACTTTCTAGTGAAGTATGCAGTCATCATAATGAATTTTTCTTGGTTGTTTTTTTAGGAGTCTGGTCATGCTGACACAGGCCAGTAAAAATCACATTAAATCTGTCGGAAAGTGAAAATACGAGGCAGTAATAGCCTAATTAGTTCAATTGTGTTTTCAAAATTTTGATTTCCATCTGGATGCAGATATACATCCAAATATCCGCAGTGCATTATACACATTTTCATATGAGCGGCCATATTGCTTGAATTAAATTTTATTTCAGTGTCAGTCTGAAACACCGCGGCCATGCAGACAGGAGAAGAGCGAGTCAACACAATACACAAGGAGTGTAAAAGGCTTAAAAACAATCATGATCACGTATAATTGGGTAATGAACGATGAAAATAACCGTCAATGGCAGCCTTTCTTCACCTCCAGCCACAAGCTCACATTTACCAGACGGGCCAGAGGTCGAGGACGGCTGAGCAGCCGACATGTGGAGGAGTTAAGAGTTCGGCTGACACAGATGAGACGCAAACAGGCAGGAGAGGCGTCTGGCCTGTCAAGCCTGAGCCGTCTGTGACTTCCTGTTGTACTTCGCCTTACCCTTTGGTGTCTTTGCTCTCCTCCGTTGATGTCTTCCTCTCTGCACTCGTCTTCTTCTCTCCTTCATTCTTCTCTGGTTTCTCCGTCTTCACTGTGGCTTTTCTGGGAGCTATTGGAAAAACAAAAGGGAAGCATGAAGAGAGGGGTTTGGGCAGAGCAACATTTTGCCACCTTTTCTAACTGATAAAAGCATAGCACATTCACGGACACGTTTTATTTTTTGTGCAAGCACAGAGCTATGCAAATTCCTCCTCACCAAAGAAACTGCTGATGGGGGCTTTCTTGGGCAGCTCCTTATCTTTCTGCTCTTTTGCCGTTTGACTTTTTGGGCTCTTTTCTGCCTCTCGTGTGTCCTTTTCAACCACCTCCTTCTTAGCGACGGCAGGCCCTTTCTCATCACTCGTCTTCTCCTTTGCTTCATTTTTCTTTCCCGCCCCCTCAGCTTTTTTTTCTTTCTCATCAGAGCTCTCTCTCTCCACTCGCTCCTCTTCCTCCTCCTCCTCCTCCATGGCCTTCACTCCTTCATCTTTCGTCTTGTTCTCCACCTCCTCATCTGGGCTGTTAGCCTCGGTCACTGCCTTTTCAACCCTTTCTTCCTTTGCTCCCTCCTCCATGGGTTCATCGGAGTTTCCTGCACAGGGTGAGACAGAAAGGGAGTGGAGTCATTGAAGAGATAAATGCCAGCAGGTTGGCTGAAGGCGACCCAGTTTATTTGTGAGCCCAACATTTGAAGAAGGTTTTCATGGTAGCAGGCCTTTTAAAATAAATGCCGCAGGTTATATTTTTGAGGTTTCCTTTTCACCCGAGAGAGTCAGGTAAGGGAGACGTTACTGTTGACAAACCCTCAGCGCCGAGTCCCAGCCGACAGAGCTGAGGTCATGATGGCGGCTGGTGGTGAGGAGCCACACATGAAACTTTAATTTTCTCATCCACACGTTAAAGCCCCTGCTGAATCTAACAGTTACTTCTTGGTACTTTACCAGCCAATTTTAGAAAAGAGAGGGGTCATTTTCCTGTCTGCTGCACTACACTGGGTACACATGCTGTCTCAAAAATATAAATAAATAAAAAAAAAAATACCAGGTTTAAAGGTGCTGAGGGAAAACACAATCATTTTGCTGCCTGCTTTTGCTTAATCATTACTGGAATTTTTCCCTGAATAAGACATGATGCAAAAACAGAATACGTAAAGCCAAAATGGCTTCAGTGGAGACTTAAAATGTACACAGCAGCAGTGTTAATGCTGGTTATGTCACTACGCTGGTCCACACAGCAAATACACAAAATGGACGAAAAGTATTGGGACAGACCTCTTTATTATTGAATTCAGGTGTGGTGGGGGCCTGCTTTTCAGGGTTTGGGCTCGGCCACTGACTTCCAGTGAAGGGAAATCTTAATGCTTCAGCATACCAAGACATTTTGGACAATGCTATGCTTCCAACTTTGTGCCAACAGTTTGTTGAAGGCCCTTTTCTATTCCAGCATGACTGTGGCCCAGTGCACAAAGCAAAGCTCCATAAAGACATGGTTGGATGAGTTTAGTGTGGAAGAACTTGACTGGCCCACACAGAGCCCTGACCTCAACCCCATCCAACACCTTTGGGATGAACTGGAACGGAGATTGTGAGCCAGGCCTTTTGGTCCAACATCAGTGTGTGACCTCACAAATGCTCTACTGCATGAATGGGCACAAATTCCCACAGAAACACTCCAACATGTTGTGGAAAGCCTTCACAGAAGAGTGGAAGCTGTTACAGCTTGGTGTAACAGTTAGGTGTCCCAATACTTTTGACCATATAGTGTATCTGTATATGTATGGTTAGAGGAGTGTGTCAGCACTGCAGTGATAACTGAACTTATGAGACATTTTAGTTATTACTGGCAAGTAAAACTTTGAAAATCCTAGAAAGTTAATTTCCATTCCGAGACTTTCCAGCCTCGTGCAGGAGCTGGACTCACAGCAGAGGTGAAGGCGTACCTGAGCTGCCAGAACTGCTCTCCACACGGGGTCGTTTGTTTTGCTGACCCTGCTCCTCCTTGGCCTCGGCATCCTCTTTCTGACTCTCGCTGCCGCTCCTGCTCTCATCGAGCTTCCTCTTTGGGAACATCTTCCTCGCTTCACACATCAGGACAGGCATTAAATTAAAAAGGAAGGGGGGTGGGGGTGGGGGGGTAGAGAATAAGTGAGAGGCATCCCAACTGAAATCATGCAGATCAAACGGAAAGAGAATGTGGTTATGAAAACAGTCTGCTCCCTTACAGCAGATGTAGGGCAACCAAAAAAAAAAAGAGAATCACACACATACTTTGCTAATGAAAACGCTAATTCCATGCTGAAAGATAATACGCAGCACAGCAGCTTAAGGTTCCTGTGCAATTTCTTCAGTAATTTTATGCAGCAGTGGTGCTCGAGGGTAATTTTAGTTTTGGTTCCACATCCGCCTCTGCTTTGGTCCTTGTTAGGGTTCTAGCCCAGGTAGCAAGCACTGCTGAGGTTTTTCTTACAGATATTATAATGAAAGCATTAACCCAGGACATTAAGAATGCAATTTCTGGTCAAATTAGAGCATTGCTTTAATGTGCTGTTTTCTCCAGCGGTGATGGTGGCAGGGCGCTTATTGCGGCTACGCACCACCGCAGAAAGCAAACACCGCAGTCATCAAACGGAAAGATGGGATGATGAAAAGAGAATGAGCCGCTTTCCTGCTGCAGAAGTAGGATGAAGGAAACAAAGTGAGAAAGGAGGTCCTTCCCAAATGAAAACAATACCACCATACCAGAAAACTGTGGAGCTCTAAGCAGCTTCAACTCTCTATTCAAAACCTTCCATTTATGGTGTGGTGTGAAACATACGGTAAGTACAAAGTGCCACTTAAAATCTCTTCTCGTTCACACCAAGTGCTGATAGTTAATACGCAGATCTCATTTAGAATTTACTGATAATGAACACATATGGCAGGAAAAAATGGCAGCAGCTCTCACCTTCTCTCCTCTCTTGCACATGTGAAACGTTCAAGCTGTCATGCACAGACTGCACTTGGGAAAAGAACCGTCACTACATATGTTCATCTTTTTATAAAGTTACAGACGCAAACCAAGGAGGAACCACATAAACACAGAAGATGATCGGCTACAATAATAAGGCGACTTGCTCTGCTGGTTCCATTAACGCACAGTCAGCGGAAACTGCACATCGCAAGACAATGCAGCAATAACATTATGATCACAATGCAAATACATGCAGAAAAATAATGAAACAGACTAAAAGAGTCGTGGTTCAGCAGACGAGGTAAATCTAAGTGCAACACAATCTAGTCTACTGCTTGTCAGTCTGGGGGTTGAGGCCCATGCAGAGAGTCAAGAAATAAATGAAACACGAGGGTGCAGAGTGTACTTAGCTGTTGCTGGTGAATAAACTCCTCATGCAGGCAGCTTTGTGATAAATGTCTTGTTTTTCCCCTCATTGTGAAATAATGAGTATTTGGAGCCATTAGGCTCCTGCTAACAAGTAATCAAGTAAAATAGCTCGAGGCAGAAAAACTATAAATCCTCAGCTGGTGTCAAAGTTCAACTCAAGAAGTAGCTGACAACTGCTACATTAAAAACAAGCCTGGAGAAGAGAAACAAATAAAGTATGAGCAGATCAGGTCTGACCACATACTGACCAGTCTTGCGTTTAACAATCCCAGAGGGTGAGATGGAGTTTGGGGTGCTGGGGGTCCCCGGTGAAGCTGAAGAAGCTGGGGTGGCTGGAGTGGCTGGGGTGGCTGGGGTGGCTGGAGCAGACGGGGGAGACAGGGGGGTGGGAGCTGCCTTAAACACATCGTCCTTCTGGAAAAGAGAAGCAGAGTTGCTGTTAGTGATCATCACAAACAAAAGCTTTAATGGCTTTGATTTCTTTAAATTAAAACAACGTCTTGCATGTTTCCACCTATAGCCGACACTGAACACGCAGGAACTGGCAGGAACTGACAACAAATGACCACCTGACCACTGTGGACTGTCTATCTCCCATCCTCAACAGCTCTGCGGCTATCAGGCTATTTTTATGTGCAATTTTCTCAAGAAATCTGAAAGTTTTACGGTCACTTGAGGAGGTTTTGGCTTTTTTGAAATATATCTAATGCACTTAATGGTAGATGGAGACAACTTTTCCAAACAAGAAGCAGCTGTGTCTGCCGTCGCCGTCTTCCCGCATGTTCCCCATAAGATTCCCAAACAAAGTCCCACAAACAAGGCCACGGGTTCTGTTCTTTTTTCCTTCACTGGGGTTTACTTGCAGTTGACAAACCACTGGCTCTGTTTCCGGTTCATGACCTCTACATGTACTCTGCTGCAGCCGTGCATAACGTAGGCTTTACCGCCACCTACTGATGAGACTACACTTTGTCTAGCCTAGTTTATTCGCTCCAAAGCAGTTGATGGGAACGAGCATGTGACATTTCTAATGTTTTGCTTCAAACGCGCTTGCCGATGAAATGGAAACAAGCCAGCGTGGCACCTTCTGCCTAAAAAAGGAGAAATCATTCATTCACGGGCTGTCTGTGGAAAACTCCAGCAAGCAAAACGCAGAAAAACAGAAACCTCCACAAAATCTAAGTGTCGTTGGGAAAACAATATTAAAAACCCTGAAGAACACACACCTCCATCAGTGAGAAAACAACTTTTTTGTTCAATGAAGCGCATTTTTTCGAGAAGGCTGCTAGCAGAAAGAAACAATAAATCAGAGGAGAGGATCTCTGGAGCACACAGGCTGGCAGCCACTTTGAAAAAGTCATGAAAACCTTGAGCTGTGATGGACATTTCTCACATTTTGTTTTAAATTTCGCAGAGAGACAATTCACTGAATAAATAGATGAATAAACAAAGTGACAAAAAAATAAATGTATGCATAAAAATAATCATTAGTTGCTGCCCCACATTTATCTCTGGTGGAGCTGCTCTGTGGCCACCCGTGCATGATTAGAGCCTAATTATTACCTAACTATTAAGTAATTGTAACCACATGAAAATGATGCGGGGGGGGGGGGGGCAGGCTGACACACACCAGGCATCCTCCACAATCTCTTCCCTCAATGAACAAATAATGAATCATTTCTGACATATTGCAAACAAAATGACGCGGCCCGTTAAGAGAAGTGTTTATCAGCCAACAGGTGGCTGAGCGACAGCCAGAGCCGATAATCAGCTCCTTTCATTTTGTGGCTTATTGACAAATGCATTCAGCACGGTGATTCACCATACAATTACAGTGGTATTGTGCAACAGCGTCTTCTCCAACCGCTGAACAAACGACAGGCACAGAAACGCCTACAGGAGCTCTAACAGTCTTATTATACTCAGCTTACGCAGGTTATGTAGATTTAGAACATTTGATGGGTTACACGCCGTTTCAACGAGTTTTACACTGTGCAAGGAAAAGCCTATAATCACAGCAGCAGACATTTGTGATCTAAAAGTACGTCTGCTTTGTTCTTTTAATCACAGCGACGTCCTGTGGGACAATTTAGTCAATTTGTTTTTGCAAAAATGTTGAATTTCGAGCCTCTTTTTGTGAATTAGGACGTGTAAGGTGGCTTTTACCGTTTCTGTTTTACCAGCAGCATCTTTGTCTCCGTGTCCCCTGGTGGCAACTTGTTCTTTAACAACTGGCGCCTCGTCATCGTCGCTGTCCAAGACCTGACGGCTGCGCCTGGCAACCTTCTTGATAGGTGAATCAGCTTCCTGGACTCCGTTCTGCACCTTGAGAGGGCTTTTGGCAGGTCTGGAGACAAGCACACACACACTGTTAATACACCGTGTAATTCATGTAAACAAAGCCATAAGCCTCATTGATATGAAAAAGAACAGCAACAAGGTGCTATATTAAGCATTTTATAAAGGGTTTAAAGAAAAAAAAGAAACTGAGCCACATAAAATCAAGACATGAGTCATAAAAGAGAGGTCAAAGCAGTGATGAAAAGATCATTACATAGTTTTAAGACACACTTCAAAGACGCTACAGTCGAGACGTAATGAACACTCATCAGAGGAGCTCAGAGATGGGAAACAGAGGTTATCGGCTCTTCTGATAACAACTGCAACACTTTTACTAATCAGCAGAGATGTGTGAATCAGAGGTGCTCCGAAGATAACCGCTCATACTCCAACTGTCTGTGAGGTTTCAACACAAAAAGTAAAATAGCACCAGTAAAATAGCTAGCTAGATAGATATACTTTATTGATCCCAGGGTGGGAAATTACAGAAAAAAAAATTAGCTGATGCAACATTATGGTTTACTGTTCTTCCCAGCCATATTAAGCTGACCTCCGTTTGTACTTCTCTCACACAGATGCAGGAATTTTGAAGTACTTATTTGTGGCATCTCCATTCCTTTGCTAAGCTGACGGTTGTACAGAGTGGCATATCCCCGCATCCTCAAACTTCCTACCACATTTACGAACAAACAAAGCAGTAACATAATCAAAAGGTTCAGTCCAAAAGGGAGTTTCTGCTGAGTTTTAAGCACCAGCAGCTACAAATTCAGTGCAAACCGACATGAAGTAATTCTGTTTACCCTCATCTGACAGGAGCTTTGTAGTTACAATATGGACTTCTGAACATCTATGATAAGATAGAATTTAAACCAAACAAATAATCAAAATACACAGAAAAATATAAACAAGGTGAAGTGTAGGGATCAAAAATTTCTCATATCTCAAGTGACTTGTTGTTGACTTGCACACAGACGTGCATGTACACAACACGTAAAGCTCCAATCTCCACATCAGGCAGGTATAGTGAAACCCTCGAGCACCAATAACCCACAAGTCTGCAAAAATCTCACCTCTTCACCGGCTCATCTGCAGTTTTCTTCTGAACGTCCTTGCTCTTGGGCTGAAAAAAGGATCTGATGACAAGCAGCAAACAGGAAACAGTTAATGGTCTGATGGGCGTTAGCATACCTGTCATCAGTGTAACAGTCATCAAGACGGTGTATTTTAGCCAATAACCACACAGTTTGGTTTGTGTACAACTTCAGGTTAATGGACTCGTAGGCAGGTCACTGATCTCAGACAAAGTGCGTAGCTAAGATGCCATCTTGCTAACTTAGCAGACACAGCGAGTCTCCTCACGCAACTTGTGTTACCGTAAATGTTAGCTTCATCTGGCTGCTTGGACCATACGGCTGCTCTAAACTCCTCCTTTGTCGTGCCAAGACTAGTAACGTTTAAGTTTGAACCCACGGTGGGTTTGGTGTTTGCCGCTACTGTTGGAGGAGAAAGTGAATCCTTGTTTAGCAAAACAGACGCCGCTGCAGACTAACATCCGCTAATGCTAACTTATGGGCAGTGCGATTAACGCTAGAATACAGCTAGCTAACGTTATGTTTCCTTGTATTTAAAGACCCCTAATGACAACTTAAACTACACTAAACTAGCTTGACTGAGATGTCACCAAGCTAAAACTACTATCACCAATGACAAGCTAAACAGAAACTACTGTAGTTAAAAACTGTGCACTTACGCGATGCTCCGCTGCATGTTGTCTCCAAACTGTTCCTTCACCTGATGCTAAATTAAGTCTAAAAGTTAAATACTAGCACAGGTCCACACACTAAAACACCAACTCCCGCGCTGAAGAATGACAAAACACTTGGAATATTCGGCGCCAAAATGACATCTCAGCCAAAGATTGTCAAAAGAGATGATGAGTCACGTGTTTTCTCGTTTTCTGGTCTGAAAACAAATTGCCCATTAATATTAATACTATATAAATATTAACATACTAAATTACAGTGATAAAAATATAGTGTCAACATGTTAGCCCTGACAAATAGTCCAAACAATACCATACAAGTTCTTTAATATTGCTTTTATTGTATTTGTAATAGAAATGTAAAGTACCAGAAACCAGCAGAAGTATCCACGTGGAATACGTTATACGTTATACGTTATAAGATATAAAAATGTTTGTTTGAAGCAATAACGACACATGTAAAACCCTATCTTGCGTTTTTCCCCCAGTAAACCGATTTGGATTTAGGGCACCCGGAAAAAAAACAGAGTGAGATCTCTTTACTGTTTCACATCACGAATCTGACTCTCTCTCCCGGGAAAAGTTGTGCTCTGAAAACTTTCTAGGTTGCCAAAGATGCTACTGCCCCCTGCTGCGCGGGAGTCGTAACTGCAGACACCAGCGGCTGGTCCTGATGCTGCAGAAGCAGAGGACATGAAAGCTCCCTTCATGAAAATTTCACAGTGCCTGTTTGAATGCATCATTTATGCAGCTCGTATTCTTTTCACAAATCCTGAAGATGGATGGCAAGGAATGCAAGACAAACAGCTGAATAATGTAAGTTGAGTGCTCTGCTTTATTTACTCAAACACGAGTGCCATGTTGTTAATTGTTTACAAGTGCAATTCCCCGACTGTGGTGTGAAGTGCTGACAAAAGAAAAGCAGTTTCCTCAAAATTTCTATCAAAAAAAATCATGGTCCAACTCAATAAATACAAAGTCTCTGTATCACAGGCAGTGAATAATAAAGTACTGTACAGTGAGCTCAAAGAAAACATCCATCTGTTATGGTTTGTTCCCCTTCCTCATTCTCTCTCCCCCACCACAGCATCAGCCCCCCCTCTCCTCTCTTCTCCTTGAATTTCAGCCTGCTTTACTTCGCCAAACAGGCTACGACTGATTTGGCTCCGATCCCACCCTGTTGGGCTCTTGTGCGGCCAGCCGTTAGCGCTGATGTGGAGGACCGAGGCCAGAGGGTGGAGGCCTGACTCCCTCAGCTCCCTCAGGCTGACCCCCGGACGTGGTGCAGGGGTGGAGATGAAGCGGGGGTGGCCGTGGAAGGAACAGGCGGCCGGGAGGGGCTTAGGTGAGCAGCACGGGAGGAGGAAGGGGTAAGGGACAGGCTGGACCGCTGTCAGGACAGAGAGACAGAGAGTCGTGTCGATCATGTCAGATACTCTGCTTGAGTCAAAGTGTGGGAAGTTCTGAATAACAAACCTGCTGTATTACAGTTTGCTTGGTCCATAGGCAAAGAGCTTTTTTATTGTGGTGTTGCCACAGTAACCAGTGCTGTGCTGTGCTGTGCTTCAGCTCTTTTTCTTAATGGTGATAACTTTGCTCTTTTCTTTTCACACAAGCTACAGTTTACTGCTTACTGTTTAATAAACAATTGAATTTAACTTCCTTTTTTGCCTGCTCTTATCTGTTTGACTGACAGTTTTATCCATCGCTGAGAGAACATTTATTTGAAATGAGGTTGGTTCGATGTAAAAAAAATATATATAGTTTTGAGTAGTAGTAGTAAACTGCTTTTGTAGAGTAACTGGTAGCTTAGCTCAGCCAGCACTGACAGGTACATCCAAGAGGCTTAAATGTATTCATTTTGAACCCCTCCAGAATTTGTCCTCGAGGTCAAGACTGAACTCCATTCCTGCATTAGTCTCCATCGCTCACACGGTGCTTCACCTTGAAACAGCACAAATCAAACGAGTGAGACGCAGCAGGCGAGCAGCCTCCCTGTGAACTGAACTGAGAGAAACTTCAAGACTTCTGAATTCTGCAGCAGAGGAGCATTTAAGTGTGAGTTATGTGATGTCAAACTGAATATGAGTGAATATGAGGAGGATGGAAAAGTCAGTGTTGTCTTCTTGGTAGCAGTGCAGCTAATAGTGCAGTTATTGCATTTACCGAATACTTAATTAAGAAGATACCAATGAAAGCCTGAGACGTGTCCACACAGAACGTCCTGCTGCTGCTCATACCAAAATTCATATCAATCCACGGTTAAATATAGTCCCCAAAAAATACAAACAAAACTGAAACAAATTAGACCACAGATCCCTAATTGATCCTACATTCATTCAGTCGTTTTGTGTGGATGGAACTGCAGTGAGAATAAATGATTCTGCTCTCCCACTTCGCTCTCAGACTACACACAGAATCAGCACATGGACAATAAAAACCAAACGCCTGTGGTGAAGCTGAACCACTGCTGGCCTTACCTCCGTCCATCACCGACCCCACTCCTCCACACAGAGCAGCGCCGCTCTCGGCGGGGAGGGCGGGAAAGGGAAGAGGGCCTCTCTGGACCAGCTGCAGAGTGGACGGACGGGGGGACGGGATGAGAACATGGGTTGAAATGGGAACACGGATCTGTCAACACAGCCTGACGCCATGTGCACAAAACATGAACACCAGCTGCACTTCTGCATTGGTTACTAATTTGATTTATCAGATTTACTGCACATCAAAGCTGATGCAGTTGAGACGAGGAAAAAATCTTTGGACAATTAAAGGATTAATCATCTTAACAGGTGGAAGGTGTTCCTGATACTTTGCATGCCAGTGGCCACAATGGAACAAAACTTCATTACAATATGTGATATTAAGAGTTTTATCCCACATTAGGATGGTGTTTTTAAATGGACTGCACTTTGCCGGACAAAACGAATCCCTGCTAATCCCACCTCACACAGAATGAGTCATATAATTAAAGAAAGCTTCCTGAAAGATGGTCGGCAACGTGAACACGATTCAACTTTAACACCAGGACTCGCCTCCACATTAGAACATCAGTCAGGTTCATTTTAAATGATAAAGTTGGTAATGATTTCTATTCAGTCAGTCCTACACTCAGCCCGCTTTATATTAAATGATAAAGTTGAAGTAATTGTTTCCATTAGTACGTCCATTTTAAAATATTAAATAATGCAGTTGAGGTAATTATTTTTTTGTGGAATAAAGCTCTTGTTAAAGGACTGCACCTCAGGTTTTGGAAAACTGATCAAACTGCAGCTTATGCGAAAGGAAACTGGTTTTTAAGAAAGAAGAAGTTTTCCAAACAGTGAAGTCCTTTAAGTTGAGATATGAGATGTAAAGACGTGGTGAAGACCTGATGGCTGGGTGGTGGTGGTGGTGGTGGTGGTGGGTGGTGTCCTGGATAGTTGACCAGGATGAGTTTGCTGAAGTTGAACTTGTAGGTGAACCTTTTCCCTTTGGTCTTGTGCAGGATGCGTTTGTTGTAGTAGTATCTGGAAGCACAATGTTCACTGTGTCAGACGTCGGTTTGCACTGCCTGTGTGTGTGTGTGTGTGTGTGTGTGTGTGTGTGTGTTCATGCCAGGGTGTGACGTCTATGCTATGCACTCACGTCGCTGCAGGGCGATTTAGATAAAAGCGCTTCCGAAATGGCGCGTGTTGCATCTGCGTGCATTTTAGATTTAAATATTTAATTTGACAACACGTGTCGGCGAGGAGCACATTTTATTTACAGCATCGGCCCGAGGGAGAAGCTGCACAGACAGGGAGGATTACACACACTCACTGTTACAGAGCTGTAAGCTACATGTGGCCATGCTGTGTGTGTGTGTGTGTGTGTGTGTGTGTGTGTGCGCGCGCACGTGTTGCATCAAGCCAGCGTGAACCCGTCCACTCCACTCGTGCACTTTGCATCACCTGAGCGCCCGGCTGAGCTTGTCGTAGTTCATGTGCGGTTTGCCCTTCCGCTCCCCCCACAGCCTGGCCAGCCTCTCGGGGTCCCGGATGACGAACTCGCCCCACTCCCCTCCCCAGCTGATGGCCCCGCCCTCGCCGCGTCCCAGCAGCTCCAACAGGAAGTGCCACAGCTGGACCTGGCGGGAGCCCGGCGACCAGGCCGGTTTGTAGGCCCAGTCGGGGAAGAGCACCGCTGGAGGGACACGAGGAAGACTTTTAAATGAGGGCTCATCAATCCAGATCCCGCCTGTCGAGTCAGGCTCATGTGCTGCGAGTCCTTCATCCTTCTTCTACATTTATTGTTTGTCTGTTGTTGGTTCAGTAATTTGTTTCTGCAACAGCGCGTCACAAATTGCTATTTAATGTCGAAAAAACGGAGCATTTCAGCACTGAGATTCAACAATGAGCGTGTTTTGCAGAACAGCACTGAGGGCCAGAGAGGACGCGTCTAATTACTTCTTCCTTTATCTGCTCTCGATCACGAAGCTTTGTTTTCCTGTGAGCACAAACTAATCGTTCCTTCATTACCAGAAAACTATTTCAGGCTCATCACGTCGAGTTCACGCCGTGATTATTTGTTACAAAACTTCTTTGAGGCACGACATTTGAAAAGGAAAAAAGAAAAAGGTTTGTGGAGTTCATGCACCTCGCGTCCTCCACCAGCACATTAAACAAACCTTGAATGTAAATAAAAACCTTAAACCTCTTGTTGCTGCGACAGTTAGTCAGTTAATCGATTAGTCGATCTAAAGAAAATTAACTGCCAACTATGTTGATAACCAATCAATCATTTCAGCCATTTTAAAGCAGAAACCTGAAACATCTGCTGGTTCCAGCTTCTTACATGTCAGGACTTTCTGCTTTTCACTGTCATTCATGAGAGCAAATGAAGAGTCTTTGGGTTTTGCATTGTTGGTTGGACAAAAAAAAGCCTTTTGAAGATTTGCTTGATGAGAATGACGTCAACTGCAGCTCTACTGAGAACCAAACTGACTGCTTTTGGTAACGAAATCATTATTTTGTAATGCCAACGAAACAACTTTAATTTATTAGTGTCCACTCTGGCCCTCCGTAGATTGTAGTTACAGTGAAGTGTCTGCGAATGAGCTGAAGGGGGCGCTAAAATCACAAGTCACAAAAGGGCTAATCGGTGAAGAGGAGGACTGAATCATTTGTCAGCGATGAAATTTGGCTTGTTGCTTTGTTTTTTGTGATTTTATTCACTTTCGTCATGCTGCTACACCAGAGGCGGACAAATAGACAGTTAACACAGATGACAGCCCACACACACACACACACACACACACACACGAATAACGAAGACACACAGTCAGACAAAACACACTCACTTCTGCTCCAGTAAGGCGATGAGAGATGTCCCACTGAAGAGCCACAGCTGCACTGCATCTGCAAACACGGCACAAAACAAGAGCGTCTTCATCACTGTGATCCTCATCAGACTGAAGTCAGAGAGGCGAGAAACGGCTGATTAAAAGGAAAAAAAAAAAATTAATTATGCATGTGGTGTTAAATTAGCCATCACAACAAAGCACAGATGTAACAGCTTCTGTTCTCAGCATCACTTATAAAATTAATTAAATCATCTTCACTCAAATTAATTTAAAGACAAATAAAGCCAGAACAAAGACTCTCCAGACTGTATATTGCATCATTGTCAGCGTAATTGTAAATAAATGTAAGCTTTAAAGATCTGTCGGTTCATAATGTGCTTGAAATTACATCCACTAATTCACACAGCAAATGTAAATGTGTGAAAGGATCGTTTTCCCTGCACTCGCCGTTTGGTATTTTCATTATTTTTCCCTTCACGTGGGTCCCATAAACACACGCACACCACCCGCCCACAGACACCACGACCTTCCAGGGTGATTCTGAGCAGCACAGACACCCACCATCTTCCCTGCAAGGCTGAAAACTCATCTCTTCAAGAAGTACTTCACATAACTCTTTTCCCCCCGCTGAATGATGTCTCCTCTCCTATAAGCCCTCTTCCACGAGCTGTAATATCCTCTTATCTTGGAGCAACAACAAAAAAAAAGAGAGAAAAAGAGGAAAAAAAGAAAAAGATGTCTCCTTTAGCTCTTATTTTATTTCCTTTTCCCATGCAGCACTACACTCAAACGTGATCACTGCAGGGTCACGGCGACGCTATCAGGAAACCAGGAGAGCTGAGCCAAAAACATTTCACTTTCACGGTGAAATTTAGTCAGAAAAACAGGCTTCAAAATGCTATGCTTTCAAAAGCAAAAAAACACAAACGAGAAAAAAAGGAAAAAACTCTCGTTCTGAAAGAGGATTGCAAACCAAACTGTTACCTTTTCTCTGCAGTTCTATGCAAACTTTGGTTATGACATCAGTTAAACTTGTTCTGATGGTTAAGAGGCTACATGTCTAAACATCCAAATCTAAAACCAAATCTAATGACAGCCAATCAATGCCTCAATCAGAAAACAATAAAACAATTAAGGACAAAAATCATCGTGCCAGTCAAGTACAGCAGGCCAACGGAGAAGTAAGTGATTTTTGTTTTTTTTTGTTTTTAAAGTGAATAAAGTAAAGTAACTAATCACTGACAAGACTTCTCCTTTACAATTATGTCACTTACAAAAGAGAGAGCTAATTAAAGACTGCTGTGTAAGTGTAATAATAACTCAGTCCTTCCTGTTACCTTGATAGGAGCTGCAGTGGAAAAAAGCTTCGTGAGATGAATAACAATGATCAGTTTGTCTGCCGGCCCATTTCAAGACTGGGAGGACTGAAGGACGGACGGACCGAATCTTAAACCCTCCATCTCATCTAACCCCCCAACCACACACTTTCACGCCTCCCCTCCTCCCCCTCTCCGTCTCGTACAACATCCCTCCCCCAGAGTTTGAGAGACAAAACTAAAAGATCTTATACTGAGTATGTTGACACTTTATAAGAAAAGAAAAGAAAAACACAAACAAAAAAATTCTCCCAAAAACTGTTTTCTCATCTGTTGGTTAATCAGTTAGCTTAGCAACAGAAATTTAAGAAATTTTGATAACAGATATACATATGGGGGGTTCATTATCATATATGAAAAATAAAAGCAACAAATCATCACAATTAAGACGTCAAAATCAGAGAATATTTTGGCATTTTTCAGGTAAAAATGCAAATTCAGTAATCTATCATCAACTTAGCTGCTAATTAATTTCCTTCAGTCGCCTAATCAGTGAACATACTAATAGTTTCAGCTCCATTTATCATTTAAGTAATTAATCAGGCAATAATATTAAAAGCAAATGCTGCTTTTCTGCTTTAAATTACTGTAAATTTAACTGCTGGCTAAACAAAACATGCAATTTAATGATGCCAACTTTGACTCTCGCTCAGAGTTTCAAGTAAGCTCAGAAGAGTCCAGGTCAACTGTTAAAAGGGCAGCAATAAAATAGGCTGAGATTACCATCGTCATAAGTGAGACTTTAGAGGGTAAGACCTTAAAGGAAGCACAAGGAGAAAGGCGAAAATAAGCCGGGAGGAAATAGTGAGGATGCTCTAATACGCTCAGGACTGGGGCGCATTACAGTGAGCCAAGGGGGAAGATATGATTGAGCGGACTGAAGGTGACTGCAGGTTTTCTCCTGGCTGCATCAAATAGGTGATGAACTCAATACCCAAGCCACACTTAACGCCACTACAGCTGCTTTTCACTCGACAGGCGTGACCTTGGCCAAGGTCAACATGCTGCTCAATACTCTGCCACACGGGCTCAGGAGGCTGTTAGAGGTGGAGGCAGCGGTGACACATTTTGCTCAAGCAGACGTTCCAGTAGTGGTCCCTCAAGCACTCGAGTCTCGAGTGCTTGTCTCAGTGAATTTCTGCAGCCTGCACCACTAGAGGTAACAGGAAAATGACTGAGAAAGAATCCTTTTCCCACCTTTAGGTTTTGTGCAGAAAATCCCCAGAAATAATTAAGAGCGTTCAATGGGCAATTAAATCTTTTGGGAAGCTCCAAGATGGGCATTCAAACACTTGTTTAAGCTCAAAATACTGTAATTTTACATTCAAAATGTGTTGAATGTAACGGCCACATGGCGAAAGTCATCTAAACCTCTTTAACTGATTACGTGTCAAATGATAAGCAAAATGTCCTTAAAAGTCGTGTTAGAAACAGGTCTTTTTTGTCTCGTCTCGTCTTCCTCGGCTTATCCGAGTCCAGGTCGCAGGGGCTTCTTTGTTACTAACCAAAATGTGCTCACAATACGTGGTGCTGAACGTTTTTAAGTGCTGAAAGTTGATACCGAATGTCTGCACTGATTTCTAATCTTGTTGAATTATTCTTTGGTTAAATTGTCCCTCATTTCTAATCTTGTTGAATTATTCTTTGGTTAAATTGTCCCTCATACAAATTTTTAAAAGTGCTATTTAGACCATTTAGTCGGAACAAATTTCCAATGATAACCTCGTCCTGATAAGAAAAGAGACGAAAACAATAACACGTAGCTAAATGGAATCTGAAAGGATGTTAAGTGGCTTCAGTGAGACGCGGGTGACAAGATCAGTCTGGACTATTCAACCCAAACAGAGCGCTTTGCTGCTGTGTTCGCAGTTGGATTAACTGTGATTTAGATGAAGCTCACATGGCAACCCATTCAGGCTTATGATACACATGCATCCATGTGCCTACCCCCCCCCCCCCCCCCACCCCCCACCCTAACACATGCACACACACACACACACACACACACACACTCTTATCGTCCCTCAGATGTGATAGCTGACACCGGAGGCTTTTAATTCCAGTGTAAATACAAATACTCTCCCAGACAGCTATCAATTATGCATGCCGCTAATTGAGTTGAATGTTGTGCTTTTAGCAGCCCAGGGACCCTGGGTCACATGCAAAAAGCCTGAAACCAAAAACACACAAACACAATCACACAAACACACACACGTTGCACTTGTATATCTGTGAGGACCCTTGTTTATTTGGTGCCTCCAACTTCAACCTTAATAAACTGCATATTGATCTTGCATGTACTTGACCCTTAAGAATATTACTGATCATGATTTTTTTTGCAAATCCTGCTGTAACGTTTCCACACTTTGGTTTACGTTAGTTTCCACAGGGTATGAAAATCAATTGGCAGACTCCTTTAACTTGACAGAGTTAAGCAATCAGTCAAGGTAAACTTTCAGCCTGAATTTGTGTTTGTTGGTCACATCACTGTTGTGAGATATCAGTGTAAATGCTGCACTCACAAGAGGGTGATTGGCTTGATTTAGCATAAAGACAGAAGCAGGAGGAATCAGCTCGCCAGGCTACAAGCCTCCAAAGCAGCAAAAAATGTTCCCACTTTCCAAAAAAGTTTCCAGCCTTGGCCAACAAAACTCAAACCGGTCCTCTCAAAGACTCAAGTACAAGAGGACATGCACAATAAAAGACACCGCTGCTGCCCATGGATTTACACAAACATATCTTTGTACACACACACACACACACACACACACAACAACAACAACAACAACAAAGGAAGAGGCCTCACAGAGAGAATAAAAGCTGACAGTTTGGAAATGGAGCCTTCGGACTGATGGAGCCGCCCAGGCAGCATCCAGAACCAGATGACAGAAAGAGAGATTTAAACAAACGGGCTGAATATTGAAGCGAGCAGCGTTGTCAGGGGAATATTACTGTAAAGATGTAATATAAACACAGAGTTGTAAGGAGAAAACCCTCTGCTCAGCCTTATTTACTCCTCAGTGTCTGTGCCAGATATTAGCCCAGTCTATCACCAACTGCGCAAGAAAAAAGAAAAAAAAAACAAATTTAATGAAGGACTTCTGCTGGGTATAACGAAACTTCTCATTCCCTGAGGGGCAATTTAGGAAACGGCACACAAAATCGGGCTCTGCGACAGGAATTTGCTTTCCACTCAGAGTGTCACCCTCTTTTTTTTTTCCTCCTCTCCTCGGCATTATCTTCTCTGTGACGAACTGTGTATATGTGTGTGTTTGTGTGTGGATAGAAGATGAGGAGGATGGGGGGGGGGGTTAAGTCTGGATTTGATCCACACTAAAAGGACTGTTTGTTTTACAGCTGACGACCCTGGAGTTTAATCTGGTGCTTAGCTGCCTGCTCAGTCTCTCCTCTCCTTCGTCTGCCTGCATCCTCTCATCCTCCCTGCCTCTCCCTTTCCCCTTCATCTCTCTCTTTCTCACTCGCTCAATCGTATCATCCTCTCACAGCGCGTTAACCCCCCCCCTCTCCATCATCCTCTTCTCTCCATCCTCCATCCCTTGTCATCTCCTTATTTTTCCTCACTCTTTATTTGTAGCGCCAGGAGCGGTTGTTCGCAATTTACATTTAACTGGATCCATCAGGTTGTGTGTTATGCGTAAAATTAAGCGGTGTTACATCATACAGTACAGTGGGTGCATGTGTGTGTGGGAGGATGGGAAGGAGTGTAGTGATGGTTTCAGGCTCTGAAATGTGTCCATGTGTGTGTGTGAGAAAGAGAGAGAGACAGGAGGACAATAGTGAGAGTGTATGTTAAACAGGATGACGGTGTTGCAGCAGATGAGGGTCATGCTCCGGGACTTAAGGGTCAAATCCTGTTAGAAGTAAGAGGGATCAAGGCTTTAGCAAGGCACTGCCTTTTTTACTGCTGCAACATTCACTGACACTGTGCAAGAGGAGCTCTGTGAGTGTGTGTGTGTGTGTGTGAGGGACATTAAGAGTGAGTTGTGTGTGTGTGTGTGTGTGTGTGTGTGTGTGTGTGTCTGTGGAATAGCTTAAAACTGCTTAGTTTGATGTGGGCTCAGTTAAAACATGTAAGCAATAAAACAGAGGTCAAAAAGAGGAGATTATTTGTGACATATTGTATCAAGATGAACCCTTTGAGATGTTTCATCTTGTTCAGGTGAGATAAAAATATAATTTGTCCCGAATTCAGAAACGTCTGGTGTCTCGAAAAACTTTCTGGGATCTGGATGAGAATTTAAAGTCAATTTCTGTGGGTTTGAACAGCGATCATACAATGTAGTCACAGGACCAAACATCATTTAAAACCAAAAAGAAGTTTAAAATGTGAGGAAGACCTTTCTGGATCTTACAGATGATGTTTAATAAAGATGTGAATAGCGTTTAAACATGCAGAGTTTACTCAGGTTTTTTCAGCTGTGCATTGATGAGTTTCTACTCATTCAAAAAGGCTTCTATGTAAACAGATTATGAGGGCAATTGCTCTATTTGTTAATTGAAGGATTACATTTGTGTATGTTTGTGTGTGTGAAATGTGTTATTAGCTATAAATGAGGAAAGGAAGGAGACAATAGTTAAGATGAACAGGCAATAAATAGGAGGTGGGAGATGCAATAAAGAAAAAAAAATGAAATATTAAAACAGTAATATCATTCTTGCCTCTTTGTTTAGCCTGAATTCAGCCTCATATTTAGCCACATATCCTGTTGCTTTAATTATTAGGCTGTTTTCTCTCGCTGAATTTTGGCACCAGAAACACAAATATCATCCAAAATGAAAAAGAGCTATACAAATGATGCAAAAGGCTCAAGTCATGCTGTTAAGAAAATAATTGCAATAATTAAAAAAGAGCATTTCCCTAATGAGTAGGTTAGCTAAACGGCAATTAGCAAAAATATTCATCAACTCTGATGTGCACAAAGCATTGTCTGCAGCAATAGACATTTTATGGCTGGCAAATAGCATGTAGAACAAAAGTAGAGTTACAAAGAGTTGTGTAATATCATGAATGAAAATTCAAGCCAATTGAATGAAAATAAAACGGACCTGAACCTTTAGGGAGAATATTTGTCACGTTACAGAAGGAAAGCAAGCTAATGCCCCCTCACGTAAACCAGAAGGTTATGGGACCAGTTGTGTTCCTCAGTTTCCAGGTTTTTGTTCGCCTTCACTCTCTGGCGTCTCAGCCTCCCTGGTTCGTGGCGCCCTCCAGGGAGCTGTGGTTTCTGAAAGGTTTCTCAATGTCCTTAATCCCTCCATCTCTTTGTGTCCAGGCAAAAAATATATCCGCATGAAACTCAAGAAGCCGACGGGGGCCAAGAAGTGTGAGAAAAAGAGTTTCTCTCCAACCATTTGTGGGAATAGGAAAAAAAAAAACAAGGTAAAAGATAAAAACCACTCTGGCTTCTTTTTAAAGAGAAACACAAAGCTTTCAATAAGTGATTCTAAAATTGGAGTCCATTTATTCCATTTCACACATTTTAATAACTAGTAATTATCCCAATTAAGAGAGTGGATGACAGTTTTAATTATAGGTTTCAGTTACCAACATTATCTCCAAACTAAACAGTTGTTGTGTCCATTTTAAGTGATTTATCAGACTACCATTACACATGATTTGGTGAAAAGATGGTGGATAGCATACTTCAGTGATTTCAGAGCAGAAGTAGCCTAACTCAGGAGTAGCTGGAGATTATATGAAAAGATTGGGGAGCAGCTCAACTACTTTAAAGAAATAGAAATGGTGATTTAAAAAAATAATCCACAAATCTGCTGCAAGTGAGATTGCATGAGAAGTTACTGAGCAGAGAAGCTGAAATGTTTAACACAAGCGGTTAGCTAATTTGCGCTGTTGGCTAAAAGTAGCAGATAAATAGTCGAAATAGTTTTCTAGATTAAAGACTTGAAGCAGTTAGCTATAAACAATGGATAAGCGGTTCAAAGTTAGTGAAAAGTAACTGATACATACTTAATCAGTAAGCTTAAAGTAACAGATAAAAGGATGAAACAACTAGCAAAAAGTAATAGATAAAACAGTTGAAACAGCTAGTGAAAAGAAATTGATATGTAATGTTTGCTCAGTTAGCTAAACAAATAAAGAATTAGCTAAAACTGATGGATAAACAGCTCAAACAGTTAGCTACAAACTTTTTTTAAAAAAGAGCTATTAATTGATGTTATAGGCAACATCCAATTCATAATGCATTCAAAGAACCATACTGAAAACATGACGGTCTTTCAAAGGGCAATTATGCTCAAATGATCGAGTTGTGGGACGGGGAAACACATCCAAACCTAATATACTGCAGGTGCAGGACAAAAGCAGCAAAGTTAAGAAAAAACAGGAGCTCCACACACTCAGTATTTCAAACTCCCAAAATGTTACTGATGCAACAGTTACACTTTCAAGTTTTTTGTCTTTTGTCTCTTTGAGCTAAACCTCCCAAAGAGCAGAAAATAAAATCAATTGAGATTCAAGGCACTACCACATCCCCCCGCTGTTAGATAAAAATAAGTCACGTTAGCCGTTTCATACATCATCATGTCTTTATTTGTGTGTAAACAAACTCTGAAAAGAGCATCAGCCAGGTTTCTTGATTATTGGCATTAACATGATTGATTTCTTTTACAGTCATGAATAAGACATAATCACACCTCTGCAAAGAAAAAAAGGTCTTATTAAACAAGTCATGTCATCTTAAATTCTGTCGTATAATCTTTTTTAACTTGCTTGCACCAAAGCCTTGGAAATGAATGCACTGACCATCACTTGAAACAGATTATTTTTTTTTAATAAAAAATAAAGAAAAAAAAAGGGGGGGGGGGATAAAACAAAAACAAAAAAACAATTGCCCTTGGTCCAGTCTTGAATACAAGAAATACGATTTTAGGACTTGATGAATGACTTGTGTGTTAAAGGAGCCTTTTTTGCAGCGTGTATAATAAATAACATGACACACTATGAACTGTCCGCGACCTCGGGTCAGTCTAGCTAAGGTAACTTCATCTCACTTTACTTGGTGTATGCAGCGTTTCTCACTACTGTATAAGGTGCTGTGGATGTTTGTGTGTGTGTGTGTGTGAGAGAGATAAATGTCACTGCTTGGGCTTTGTTGCAGTGTTTTGCTCACGATTTGGACACAACCGGGTGTCCGGAGGCTTATTAGGTTAGTAGTCAAACCATTAAATATGTAACAGGTGAAGAGTTGCAAAAATAACCTTCTTAAAAACAAGAAATAAAACGCTGTTTGCAGCGATGGCAGCAGTAGTGTTAAGCTCAGAGTGCAACATAATTCGCTTAGTCACTTCCATTGTACATAAACGACAAATATATTTACAATCAAAACAAAAACATGTAATTAATTAACAACAGAAATGTTACCACATTCAGAACCACAGAAAAGTCATTGTGGGACTTATACTGAGTGAGAATGTATGGTGTAGTGTGTGTTAGTAGGCAGAGCTTTCCTCTTTAACAAATATTCCACTGGCCTTCAGCTGAAAGCTCGGGACCAGCCCCCATCTTCAATGACAAAAACCGGACACGTTTTCACCACGAATGGTGAGCTCTGATGCATTCTATAAAAGTCGAAAGAATTTGCATGTTTTGGGGCCTGCTGTTGCTCTGCATACACAGACTGAACCTCGGCTAGCAAAACACGTAGTATAGTTTGTCCAAAACACACCTTCTACTCACAAGGGGTTTTGTGGGAATAAAGATGCAGATGCAACATCCAGTGGTTCTTTGTCTCTTTGTCTTTCATACTTTGGTCTGCTTCAGAAAGCAGAGCCAAACAAAGTCAAATCAGATGGAGTCAAAGGGTGTCTGCAATAATGCAAACCCGACTCTTAAAAATGGGGATTATGCCCTATTTTGCTGTGTACACAAAAGCTGACACATCAGCTTGAGTCTGAAGTTGGGATTTACAAATAATAGGAAAATAAATAATAAAAAAAATAAAAAAGTAATCCTATTGGTTATAGTTTGAATGAAAGACAAAAGCTGCAGATGTGGTTGTACTCCATACATCCCAAGGACAACAGCTTGGAGAAAATCTGTCTGCTGGTCTGTCTTTGAAGAGAGAGGCTGGGGTGCCTTTGACAAACTGGTTTCTGAGCTGTTGAAATGCTAAAAGAGCATCCTCCTCTTGTTGTATACCAGTATGCATTTATGTGACTGTGTGTATGAGTGTATGTCGTGTCTGTGTATGCGTGTGTCTGTGCTGAATCCTTCTATCACACCTCCTTTTTAAGGCTTTCAAGCTGCTTTGGATCAAAGTCAGTCCCAGGGGATAATTCAGCATAAACATTGAGTTCAGAAACATCATAGCCTACCGCCACATACTGCTGAATTCAATTTTTCAGACAAATTTCAACACCTACTTGATCTTTTTGATTCACAAAAGGAGGCAGATGTCCCTCCAGCCAATCATCTTCTGCTAACATCAATCTGTCAGCTTCGTCTGACTTCACTGCCGCTCTTACAAAATAATTCTGTCAGTTTAAAAAATGTTAAATGCTCAAATGCTAAACCTAATATCAAATTAGGATTGGAGGAGCAAAGTCCCCCTACACAAAAACAAGGGCAATATTCACATCTGAGACTTAACTTCAAGCCCTCATCTTAGAAGTTGCCAGAGTGCAACAGATGTGCCACAGACTAAACCCAAAATGTAGAAACAGCGCAGTGGGAAAGAGAAGAAGAAAAGTCGTTAGAATGTTAAAATGAACCCCACACTGGCCACGATATTAGAACAGATAAACAGTACATTAGGCTACACGCATCATCATCATAATTACCGATAGATATACGGCAGTCGCAGCCACTGCCATCCACTTTTAGAAACACATTTGACTAAAAGGGAAGAAACAGGAGGAGAAGGAGAACTTTTTCTTTCTGTAGTTGGATTTAAATAAATATGATGTTTTTGGTGTTTTGTTTTTTTTGTTTGTTTTTGTTCATTTTTTAAAGCCATCTTTTCTCCTGCCTGGTGGGTTGGGAAGAGGGTGCAGCAGAGTTTTGGGGGAGGGGCCTTTATGTGAAGTTCTGGAGTGGCTGGCTGACCCTCATGCAGGCCCAGTAGAAGGCCCGAGCCAGGGTGACGAGGACCAGGAGCAGCAGCACGGCCCACGACGCGTAGATCCCCTGGTAGGTCTGAGCCTTCACCCACGTTCCAGCCTGAAGGGAGGCACAGGAAGTTTCAGGGGAAAATAAAAAAAAAAATCAAATGTTGCTCAAAAGACCTTTTAAGGGAATTACACGCACATTCACAGTGTGCTGTGGTGATTATAACGAGCCAGCTCGAGTTCAATCAGGCTGAATGCAAGGAACCGCACAGCTAAAGCTACAATTAGACTTGGAAATGTTTTATGCATTTATTATGTGACCCATTTAGGGTCGTCGCAAAGTGTGCAAAATTACAGCCAAGTAGTCAGTGATTTTTACAGTTAAAAGATGAACCACTCTGGCTTTTATGACAGCATTACAACAATTTTTTAGCAAAGGCAGAGTCTCTTGCAAGACATTTTCATGCAAAACAGACTAAAACCTTAAGTGTTCTTTATATATCCATAGCTCTTGATTAATCCACCTGCACCAGAATGATGCAGTGACACCGAATTTTACTGTTTGAAATGAACAAATCTTCATGGAAGAGCGACTGAGGCGTAAGATAGAAAATAGCTTTCCCATCAAGTATTAAGTGTGCAGCTGCTCAGAAGAAAATTATTTAATGAAGATGGCTAAAGTGACTTTGAGAGCACCCACAGGGACTCTCTGAGAGTATGGAAATGTGAATTCCTGCTTCAAAGTCATAACAGTAGAGCAAAGCTAATACGGGTATAAAAAGTCAAACCAAAATCACCACCTCGTGGTTGTATGTCTCCACAAACAAGTCAGGTTGCAGTTTACATCCATGTTTACATCCTCATGAAACATATGTAGTGACTGACGGAGAGCTTCGTCACACGGTGCAAAGACAACCACCTGAAGCGCAACATCATCCAAACCAACGAACTTGTGGTGGACCACAATGCTTCAAATGTGAGTTTTGATGCAAAGAAGCTACAGATTCTAAAACGTGGAGGCTTCACACATGTTCAATGCAGCAGCACAAAGGGTCTATACAATCAGCACAGTTTCAAAATGGACACCCAAGATGAGTGTCTGCCCCTCTGTCCCTGAGTTATTGTGTTTGTGTGAAATTTTGTCCTGATTAACATATAAATTCTTGACTTATGAGGTCACAGTGACTTTGATTTTTTTGACGACCAAAATCTCATCAGTTCATCTTTGAGTTCAAGTGGACAATTTGTGCCAAACTTAATTCCTTCAAGGTGTTCCTGAAGATATCACTTTCACAAAAATGGGGCAGACGGGTGGATTAATGTTATCTTTAATAAAACACCAATCGTGTGCAAATCCACGGCTAAACATCCAGACAAGGTGCTGTGTATGCTACGCTCATGTTTCTGTAACCATGAGGTGATCAAAACAGTTGAAAAATATTAAATATGCTTAAAAGAAAAACAGAGCCTTAAATGATTTTTTTTTCCTTCTCTCCCTGTAACTGATCGGTAAAGTTTTAATGATTCAGGCTGCTCTCAGGGACCTGAACATCTTAACTGGCATCCCTTAATGCTGCGGCACTGGGGACACACCACAGCTCCAGAACGCTACAGCTGTTATGGTGATGAATCTCCTTAACTGCCCTCAGTTCTTAACTACCTTCAAGTGCTGTGAAACCACTGCTTCCCTGGTCCTGATTAGATGCACCCTGGAAATGAAGTTTGATCTGCCATTTGTCTTGTGTTGTCGCTGATAAAGTTTATTGATGTAACACAGAGATTAAGCTGTCCAAACCCGTGCTCTTGTGCGATTCTTCTAATTAAAACAACCTTTTTATTAAACACAACCCAATCTCATGTTGTGACATTTCTTGCCACGACATCAGCATTATGATGTCAATGCAGCACGTTTATTGTCTGCACATTGCTCACTGTTCTCCATGCGGGCAGACACGTATTCCTCCTGTGTTCAACATGTCTGTGCTGTTTTGTGCTGTTTTATGCTCATCTTGCACCCTCTGCTGTTTCTGAAGCAGAATGTATCGACTATTCACTTCTTTACATGTAACCATACTTATTTTTGGACTCCTGCCCTCCTTTTACTTTCTACTGAATGCCTAAAAAATTGGGATGTGTGTTTGGAAGATTGCTCTGCTGTCACACTACTGCATTGTAAAAGCTGTATATGTCTGCATGCACATACAATGTAAGAGTAAAATAACAACAGGAAACAAAAGCTCAAAACTAGCCAGGAATTACATAATCTATTCTGCTATTGAGTGGGTGTTGAAGCTGCTGTTGCAAACCTGAACACTGCTTATAGTGAAACAAGGCTGTGTGTGTGTGTGTGTGTGCATGCTGTATCTCACTGACAAATAGAGTCCTGTCACAGAGTGTCTGGAGAGCAGCTGTGAGGTGCACACCCTCCATGTTAAACAAGCGACAACAAAAGGACTGATTGTAATCGTACCGTTTCCTCCTTCCAGATCCGTTTTATTTACCAAAGTACGTTTTTCACATTCTCAGCTAAAAAGGAACACATTTAGAAAATATGAGACAACAGTTTTCTGTTGTTTTCAACCTGTTAAAAAGGTAAATGGCTGTCAGCCAGCCATTGATAACCTCTTATTAACACTGAAAAAGAAGTCTCCATCTCTTGGATGTCAGTGTGGAATCTGGTGACGTTCACTCACCATCAGCCCGGCGGTGGAGATGCTGAACAGCAAGCAGAGTAGAAAACACCACAAGCTCCGCCTCCGGGGATACCTCTGACCAATAGACGAGCTGTAAAGCCAACAGAGAGAAGTGCAGAAATTAATCTTAATTAGCAAATGAAACTAATCTGTCCAAACTTATTTTGCGAAAGTCCAATTAAACAACAGGGATGGAGGCTAAAAAATACTTTGGCATCTTTTAAAGCACAAAATCACTTCAGGATCAGTGACTGTAGTTTGCATATTTTATGGATGCTCGGGCCTTCCTCATTCTGGACGGGCTGAACTAACACATGAAGGATGATGGCAATACACCTGGAGCACCTGCCCAGGTTCAATCCAGCCTATGGAGCTATTTTAGATTCGACAAACTTAGTCTGATGACTAAAGCTGTTTATAGAGACTGTCATGGCACACCTGTGTGCTGCATAAAATACAAACACCCTGGTACAGCTGAGAAACAGTGCAACCTGTTTCTCTGAGCACCTGACAGATACAAGAAACATTCCCAATAAGGAAACAAAACTGAAATATCAAACTGTAACATCACAGATTTTTCCATGCTTTAAATAATAACTCCCGGCATCTCAAGAATTCATACCGGAGCATATCTGCTTATGCCTGCTCATTCCTGTCCCTAAGCTCTCATAAACATTGTCCGCCACGTTAAGAAGCTTGTGGACATGGAAAAGGAAAAACAGATCAGAAGATCCCATGACGTCAGGAGACACACGTAAACACTGCGAGGCTGGTAAGGAAAATGCGGTGCAGAATTTGAGGTCAGAGACAAACACAAACAGAATTTCACAGGTTTGAAAATAAAACAAATTAAAAAAAAAAAACAAAAAAAGGTGTCTGTTATGTACTTGAGAAAGATGCTGGAGCCACTTCCTGCTCAGTCTTTGTAGGTGCCACTAAGTTAAAGCTTCAGCTCGATGCCCAGGGGTGTAAATCTATGCTGTAAAAGTTCAGTAAAAAGGAACTGATGTAATGGATGAATCGCTTATCGCTACTTACACTTTCCTGCAGTGTGGGCACCTGGCCAGCGTCCGGTCTGTGAACTCTGTCCACTAGAATTAGAAAGACAAAGACCTTTAAACCTTTAAACAAACATACATTTTGGTCAAATGATCAGTTAAGGTGATGACAAAACATCTAAGTGTTTGTTACATCAAGTGTAACTGTCTTCCATTTGATTATACAACACCAGTTATTTCACTGATGTTTACTCCTGGTCCTGTTGTTTTCTATCAACACAAAACTGTTCTACAGAGTCTACATCTGCAGAGTTTAATTACCGTGGGTGAAAAGCCTTTCTGAATAACCCGGAAACACGCAAATATGTGAAGGCATTAAACGTGCAAAAGACCTTCAATGCTTGCTTGTAATGTGTTTGCATTTTGAATTAGAGATTTATTTGATGTATTCATCCAGGCCATGAGGGTTTTGTATTAGTGACATGATCGGAGGAGGCGTGATGGGCCCTGCACCCACGCCCTCTAACTGCCTGGGTGTAGAGATCAAACCTGCTTATTGCAGAAAAACAGCTGACAAATACATCATGTGGAAAAGGACAATGGGATTCTCAGTGGAGCGCTAAACCCAAAATCTAGTAAATAAATTTCAAAGAACTGTGGAAAAAGTAGCACGTCTAAAAAGTCAAAATAGGAAGACAAATTTTGAAAGCGTGTCGTTTATTTGGCCTGCATCACATGCACAGACCTTGTGGAGAGCAGTTTCACGCAGGAAAGATATTCTTTCCTTATCACCATGCAGAAGTGTGCATCTACCCATGGATGAGCTAACATTACAGCTCAGCCAAGGAGGACACATTAATGTTTACATCCCGCGCTGTCGAGAGCAGGAGCCTCTCGTTTCCTTCTGCATGGTGATAGGCTGTAGTTCTGTAGAAAGAAGTTGATCTACTGTTGCACTCACAGGGTCTGGCGCTCTGACTGCAAGTAAATGTCCTGTGGAAGCAACATACAACTTAATGATAAATTCCTTGTCAAATTACAGATGGTCTTTAAATTGGACCATGGATTTAAATATGCCTGCTGCTGCATGGAGTAATGAAATATTTTAAGAAATTTAACACAACCATCCCAGTTCTCGCCAACAGGCGCTGCACGCCATCCAAAAAATGAGAAAGAGTAATAGTCTCCTTTCAGGCTGGAGACATTTATTTCCTCCCTAACACTGGCGTGTGATCCATTTGTAAACCCTGCAGAGCTGAATGCATTGTGCATGCTGTACATTCTCCTCGACTGAAAAAACACTTGTGTATGGGAAGCACAGAGAACATTATCACCAGATCTGCGACAAAAGGATCACTGCAACGCCACCCAGGGCACAGATTTGTATTTTCATTCAGCCGCCATGTTTTTAAGCAGGTAGAAGAGTCCGACTGAATGCTAAACACCCCGCACCATCCATCTAACCTCTTTTTTATAACCCTATTCTTCTCTTCCTCTGACTCTGCCGCCCACATCTCTTTCACCATATATCCAAAACATCTTTACCCGTCTAACACATTGTTAAGGAGCAGTAAGTTAAAATTTCACTTCCCCTCCAGCACAAAATAGTCCAAATATATTAGCAGAGAGCTGACAGGGTTACGGATCTACACCAGTAACTCAGCATTCACTTGGCCTGGTGCTGAGATGCTTTGGCTTTTCAATAATTCATTTTTCTAGATTTGCTACAGTACATTTTGCAACAGGCATCTGGCAGGCCTACTGAAACTGCCACAAGATATTGTCGCTACAGGTGATTAACTCAAAAGCCACCAAAGAAAATGCCAAAGCTGTTTTATTATTCAGCTGCATTGCATAGCAATACATCACCTCCTTGTAAATTTAAAAACAAACAAACAAAAATTGATACTGGATCTACGCTCTCTAAAGTGAAGGTGATCTGATTGGTTGTGTCTTTTTCAGACAGGTCATTCAGAGACAGCTGAGAGGTGGACACCCGAGGCAGAGACTTCATAAACAGTTGCAGTTCTTACTGATTATCATCGCGGCTGATAAGGGTAATATTGGTGATAATATTTCTTAAATAAAACCTATAGATGCAACCATCAGAGAGCAGAGAGTGAGAGAGAAATTTCTAAACCAATGATTAGAAAATAACGTCACACTTTTTCATAGTTTGGCACTACAAACTTCAATCCCTGATATTCAGTAGATACACACCGTAAAGAAAAAATGAACTAATTTTTGTAAATAAGTAAATAAATGATCTGTACATGAAGTCCTTGATGACTATGAGATGTGACTGAAAGCTCGCAGATTTTGTCACACGCCCTGTCACGGTTCAAGAACGAACTTCCTCTCTCAAAGAACTGTATTTGGTTTGCAATTCATATTCTGACCACGTGGGGATTTCTTTTCACAGAAGAGAGAGCGTGTGGTACCAGGAAGGTGTTGCTGCAGTGTCCACAGGAGACGCGGGCTCCGGCTGGCTGTGGGTCAGGACTGGCCGGACCAGGATGGACTGGACCCAGATTGATTATCCTCTTACTAGAAAGAGACAGACGCGCAAAGTCAACATTCAAACCACAAACGTCTCAAGATATTATCCAGCATAAATGCGAGCTAATTATCACTGATGGTGCGGAAGGGCAGGCAGCAGTTTCACTTTCTGGGCTCCACCAGCAGCCAGTCCTCTCATCAATACCACTAACAGTACTTTTCTACAACCAGCTGCAGTAGCTCCGAATCACAGAGCAGACAGCAGCGCAGAGATGTGTCTCGTTTAGTCAGCATGTCTCGTTTGAATGCAAAACAGTGACAGCGTTTTGCTCTTCAGAGCAATTTAATGGAAGCTAAGTGGCCTCTGACACACTGATGCGAACTTCGGAAGACAGCGGAGATCCCCGACTGCCCTCTCAAGCAGGACACCCCTACAACACCAGTCAAGGGGCATATATAGGAATATACGCAAATGTCTGGCATCACAAATGGGAAACCTTTGGTCGACTGTAATAAACCTACAATTATGGATGGTTCAATGCAGACTCACACAAGTCAACCATGAAAAGTAAAAGTTTGTTGTTTTTCTGTCAACAAATGCTCAGTATCCAGTCCAGTTTAATCATGTCTGTTGATACAAAATTTACTGGTATTTTCAAAGGAAGTTAAAACTGAGTCTCATTTTGAGAACAAAATTCATTGTGTGTGGAATATTTGTGGAATATTTTTTGATGATATTAGGACACTTCATTTAGTTTGAAAAACAAACTTATTTTTTGCCTTGGCATTCATGACAAACTATTTAAACACGCACACCATGATTAGCCTTCAGTCTTTCCTTCGGTTCTGCACCGAAGCTGACAGGTGAATTATGTGTTTCACATCTTTATAACAACAGATTTTGCGATGTACAGCTTACAATTATACACATTTACATAGTAGTGGAAAAATCTACCCCACCCCCCCAACCCCAAAAAAAGATGGCTAAAAATGTTTCTCCTGCACATTTTATGCCTCAGGCATAAACAAGGAATCTTATCTGTCTTACCAATTACACTAGGCTGCAGTAGCATGATGTTCAGATGAGCTGCCAAAGCTGTACATTTTCAGTGACTGACATCAGCCAGAACATTTTTTTAAGCACCACAATTTCATCTGTTAGACCTGCGAAAAGTATTTTTTGATGACATTTTGTTTAGCTAATTTTCTGGGAGAAGGCAACTTTTCTTTCCCAAACTGTATTTGAACTTTCCACAATGCACTAATGTTTTCTTTAAGCACTGGACACAAGAGACATTTACTTTAACACAGGGAGGAGGGCAGTGGGCTCATTCTGCTGCTGCTCTGCAGGAAGTCATGTATAATTAAAGCGTATACATACTGAATGAACTTTGTGATTTTTTTTGTTTTAAATTTCAACATAATCTCCATTCCTACTTAAAATCTGGCCCAACGCAACACATATATTACCCATAAATAACACAAACAATATGCTGAAGTGAAACACATGATGTGGCTCTGCTAATGAGGCTGTTATTTCCTCATGCGGCTCACTGAGCGCTGCATGTAAACTGAGCTGGGGGCAAAGCCTTAATTGAGGGACTGCTGCTGCTGCTGCTACTGCACCTTGTTTCCTCTGCTTCACTTCTCTCGCACACAGACACACAGAGTACTTGCAGTCTCACAGTGATATGTGTATAGACAGACACACACAAACACATGGAAAGAATTTCTCACCAATATGGCCGGGGACAGGCGATCCTCTGGGAAGTGACTTTGCAGATGAGCAGACAATTGCAGGGGCAGCGAACGTACTTCTTCCCTGCTGGGGCATTCTTAATAGGCTGCAGAGGGAGACAGAGACACGCAGGAAGAAGAGATAAGAAGACAGCAGAACAACGCATTAGAACAGGAGTAGATAACAAGTGAATTATTCTTAATGGACGAGAATTAACCGATACTATGTGAGGGAGAGAGGCATTCTGGGAAATACTTGAAGTGGCCGTGCTGTAATCACGATAAAGAATCAGGGAACACCATTCATGACACATCGTGAGGCTGTTGGTGCTTCACTGTCCTAAACGTCCTGCAGCTACGTGTTGCTGCTGAAATGACAACGCAGACATCACTATATAACTGCTTTGTGATGTTGATGGATGATTTAAGTTCTGAACTAACAGATCAAGTCCTCACTGTTTGCAGTCAAAAACACACTGGAAAGAGAAAAGGTCAGTACAGGCCTTGCAGAGGCCTTCTGCATAGCAACAGGTTTATCTAGCGCTGCTTCTAACTTTAATATCAAAACAGAAGGAAGCACAGATAAAGGCTTCAAAAATACTGGGCCACAGAGCTGAGATCTCATCGTTTAGGCTCCTACAGTATATTTGAAAGTTTCTAAAACTACTAGATTAACAACATTCTTGCAGTAGTTTGCGTGTAGCTCAACCACATTCATAAATTAAAACTAATTAAACATACAAACAATTTCGGGCCATAAAAGGGAAAGGAAAACTTGAATATATTATGTTTCTATTTGTCATAAATAGTGATTGTTGGTACTTATTAACAAATATTCAGAGAAGTTGTCGTGTATTATTACAGAGGTACAGAGGAGTAACCCTGCTTGCTGTAACCTTCCCACTTGAAAGAAAGCTGACTGGACTTTGTATACAAAACCAAAGCTAACTTTCCCTGCATTTTCCCATCAACGGTGGAGTATTTTATTTGTTTTGGTTTACCTAAGACCTGTGAACAAGAGGGCACTCAACTGGCATGGCTTTTGTTTTTTTTGCTGGCACGTGACTTTTTCTACTTTGTTACATTTTTAAATCACATGCAACTTGTCAGTTTATTAAAAGGCAGGTTGAACTACTTTTTCTAAACAACTTTAGCTAACCCAACAAGATTTCCTCCTAGGGTTGCTGTACTTGAACTTCTTCCAGTGAGAGGCAGTAGGCAGCTTTCAAAACTATTAGCTATTAGCAATTAGCTTCTCTTGATTTATGTCCAATCATTCGGTTATCTTTGTAAAGTACCTGTATACATGAATGCTTTTAACGAGGACCACTTCATATCATCTCATAAGGTGACGCAATACTGCAGGTCAAAATCAGCTGTCACTGTTTAAGCTCACAGAGGATGGAAACTCTAGGTACAACAACTCTAATAACACACCTTCCTCTGGGCTTAATAGAACATCCTGCTATCTGTCCTGCTGATGGTTCTCTCTACTGCATCATTAAACTGACTAACCAGATCAGATTGAGCCCTGTGAGTTTCCTGCTCCATTATCAATTTCACTTACAACAGCTGTGGGAGACGTGTTTGTGTGTGCGCTGTGGGGAGGGAGGGCAATGACAGGGCGTGAAAACTAATATTACATGTAGTCATTATACGGCGGATTGCCTGATTGCGCTCATCTTTAATCATGGAAAGTATCACATAGTGATGCGTCAGTGTTAACATTCATACTACTTTTATGCAGACAACTGTCCCAAGATCAATCCTGCTGTCATGGAGGTTATAATAAGACATACTGCAATATACCATTACTGACAATAACTGTGATGTAATTTTAATAATACACATACGATAATATGAGGTAAATAGTAACAATAATAATAATGATTACAGCGCAGATGTCAGACATTGCAAAGCTTTTGTTTATCAGTTCATTTCGTTGCCTCTTCACTATCAAATTCTTTTTGTATATCTGTGTACTGTTACGGTCGCAGACTCTGTCCATCTCCCTGCACTCATAGTTTGACTGTATAATTTATTTGTCAAACTACAATTACCACCTCACAGTTGTATGCCTCTGAGGTGTACCAGTCAAGCTGCCGTTTATACCCATGGCTTTTCAGACTCATAGCAATAATCGTATTCAATCAATAATCAGCAATAACTGACAGAGAGCTTTGTCAAGCAGTAAAAACTTAACAAGGGGAATCAAAAATACTTCTATTGATTGTTATTCCAACTCAACTATCAAATCAAAGTTTGGTTAGACAAAATTGCAATGTCACAATAATTCATAAGCCTAATTAAACATGGGGGAATGACACAAAGAAGAATGTCTCATTAACACCACTAACTACCCTGTAGATCAAACCTATCAAATAATAACTGTTGTCAAACAGACAGAGTAAAATATTTTTCCTCCTGTCCACATGCCTGTACAAAGCTTTGGATTTGAGCCAATACGTGGGTCATAACATGTTTTTTACAATGCGTGTTTTCACATACACATTAATTTCTGTCCAAATGCATTCTCATCCGTAGGTTATGCAGGGCTGTGGCCAACAGTCTTTATTTGCACATACTGGACACATTTCTCTACATCTACATATGTTCTCTCCATCTGTAAACTGCTCATATTGGTACATCTGGGAACAATTCATACTTTCTCTTCCATCTGTACACCAATCTGCATAGTTAGTAGTGCACACCCATGCAGCCCATTCAACCTCTGAATCTCACAGTGATGGTTGCTGAATTTACATACTGCATTATCTTCAGCACAACTCTCCAACTGTCCCTGTCACTTAGACCCTTTTGACCGGTTTCCTCAAAAAGCATTAAAAAGGCATCCTACTCGACTGGGACAGGGCTTCAAGTCATCACAGAAGACTTAATGGATCAGAGGATGAAGGATGTATGGCTATAACACGAATGTGTCCTTGAATTGCATGGACAAATAACTTCTGTTTAATGCCACAAGCCTAACCAGTTGATGTTCTGCAAATCCAACTCGGTGGCCAGTGTTCAGAGAGCAGAAACTTAGAGAATCTCCATTGTTCTAAGCTGATTTACAAATGTTTTCATGATGTTTGTATACCATACAGAATACATCTGAACGGCAGGTTCACCCAAACAAAAAAAAGGTTTCACTGGACATCTTTTCTTCCAAAGAAAGCTTTCATAGGGATTATAGAGACCATTAGTGACCCCTGTGACCCAGAGTAATGAGGATTCTGGAAACAGATGCTGTTGAATTTTCATCACTTTGAGCATTAAAACCTGGGACTGACTGACATGTTTTTTCAGGGCTGACGCCAATACTGACTTTATTGGGTATCTTCATTTTCTGTTACTTTACACAAAACCTGGCTTAAATAAAATCAACACCTCATTGTGGGTATGCACCACAAGGGGTTTTTGAGATGAAATAAGTTTTTAAAATTTGTGTGAAACTACTCTTTAAAAAGGATACTGGTTGGTGTGTGTGTGTGTGTGTGTGTTACAATTAGCAATACAGATTCCTGCAGACACCTACTGTAGCTTCATTGCAAACGCCACATTTCACCACATGCTGGTGGATCTTCCCCTCCACAGAGATCAGGCTCTGACACACCCTGCAGGGGATTACAGGGGCACTGCCACTCTCTGGGGAGGTGAGAGGGGAGTAGGGTGGAGGGTCCTCCCCTGGGAGCACCGAGGGCTGAGTTGGGCTGGGGAATGGAAGGAAGTCTGCACATGGAGGGAGACAAAGAAAGGAAAGAGTGACGAATACAGAAGTAGTGCGGCCAGCAGCAAATGAATGGATTATTGGGAGTCACAAGAGTTGTGCAATGGACTGAAAAAAGCCTCAACTCCCATGACAAGTAACCTCTTACGTTACAATTAACAACATAATAAGATTTGGTCTCGAGTTCAACTGAAAGGAGCTTTAGAAGAAAAACACTCCTGGAATGTGGTGCAGCCTCAACAAACAGGAGTTTAAGTATTTGTGAGAGACAGAGAGGAATGAGAGGAATGAATAAGTAGAGGAGACAGTTTCAACTAAACATCGGATTCAACATACAGTACTGCCTGCTCGAGATTTTTAGCAAGCAGGAACAAGGGCAGTGTTTCGAGCTGACTGTGGGAGCGAAATATAATTAAGAGCCATATCTCGTGCCTTTTCAATTAATGTATTTAGAGAGAGTCACTCCCTACGTGAGCTGCCATTGGTCGCGGGCACGGCTCTGTCTTGCAGCATCTCCCAGCAGCCTCTATAACGGCTCTCTCCTGTGTCAATCAAATCAGGTGTTCATCAGATGCTAAACAGCTAAGCAGTACAGTTGTATATATAGCGAATTCAGTGGGTACTATTCAGCTTTTGAAATGCATGTAACACTTTGTATTAGAAAGTGTGAATTAAATACATTTCAGTGATAACATCACCTTGCAGCGAACCTGAAGCTTTGCTTGTGGTTTGCCGGTCCTCTGTAGAGCTAGCTACCAGGCTAAAATAACGGTTGCTAATGTTAGCTAATTAGCAAAACGCTGATCCCCATAAGTCTCTCTTCACGTTATGATTGCAAAATAGCGTATTTCAAGCCCCAGGAGATGCTCATAAAGAAACGTTCCGGAAGCTTAAACTATACCCTGCATAAACACAGTCATAACACGTCACGACAAGCTAACTCTTTGTCACTGTCATAGCTAGCGGGCTAACGCTAGAACGTTCAGTCAGTGGAGGCTACCTTAAGCTAGGCTAACTCAGGCTGGAGTCGGGTGGAGGAGAGAGCACCATGGATACTTACTCTGTGGTTTGTTGGGCACACTGTAAGGCGCTGCACCGGGAGACACCCCGCCGTTACCGCTGCCAAGAGCACCATCTCCCAGGTCTGACAGTAACGGAGATCTCTCGCCGTCCGCCATACCGAGAGCGAGGCGTGGGGGGGAGAGTGGGAGCGTGAATGCAGACCGACACGGCGTTGTATTGTTGTGTCGGAAATGCAGGCGTCACATGATCACACCACCGCTGCTGCTGCGGTAACGATGTTCGGGGGTGTGGCACTACACACTACACACCCAGAGACGCTGATGCACTAAATAAGTGTTAATGCAACTGTGAAATATGTTTTAAGAATTTTTTCCAATAGCACTGGCGTTACTTTCAAACTTTACTGTGATACAGTGGCAACATGCAACTTTGATTCTGAACCTTAAAATGTAACGTACGTATTCAGGGATTTTCTTTGATTAATTTTGTTTAGAGCCAGACTATCAAGAGGTTCAGTTTTTCCTTTTTTACGCTGGGTGGCTTTACTGAAGCATTTAGATTCAAGGGTGCTTAAATAGTTTTTCTACTTCCTCAAATGTTAAGATGAAAAACAATTTAAAAAGTGGATAATAAACACGAGCAATAAACTACAGGTTCAGGCTCTTGCAAGTCTACCTTAGTACAACGCTTACATGTTTGTTTGTATGCTGAAAGTTACTGATTTGCTCTCATCTTTTAATCTTTAGATTGAGTTTAATGTGTGCACATTGTTTTGTTTTGTAAACAAGATTGCCCCAAATTGCTCTTTTAGGGAGAGATATGAAGTATTTTTGAATTAAGTTCTATTTGTGCTGTCCATACAGGCCCTGAAACAATTTCTTCTTAGAGTGACTACACTGTCAGAGATGGAGTCCAAAATCCACAACCCTCTTTTGTGCAAAAATGCACTCTAAAGATCAGCGAACACTAATGAGGCCTCAGTAGTCTGAGACCCAAATCAAGTGAGTATCTTCCCAAAGAAAAGGAATTTAACCTACATATGGACATGTGAGTGTTTTATTAAGACAGACATACTTGAAACAATCTGAACAAATCCTTTAATAAATACTTCGCTCCTTAATGCCCAAAATGATTTAAAATGGTGGGCTAAGCCTATCTGGGTTTACCATCTGCCACCAACTATGGTTATCCAATAAAGAAGCAATCATAAGACAAAATATTGACTAGAAAAGCATATTTTAATACTAATTGAGTCCGTGGTTACTGATGTAAAAACAGCATGAAATCAACATTCACAGAGAGTCAGTTACGGAGACATTTTTTGCAAGTCCTGATAATCTTTCAAACCCTTCTTTCTTTGACCCATGAACAGAGTTTCCCTCTGTACACTGGTTTAAGGTGTACTCTTTGTCTTTTGAATGCTGTTGTCATTCCTTGTTATTGCATGTTGATAAAATCCATGGGGCGATTCATCAGTAGAGTCACCTCCAGCTCCTCCCTCTCGCTGAAGAACTGAGCCTTACCCCCATGGCTGTGGATCGGATGTGGGAGATGAAGACCCAGTTTACTGAAGGGAAGAAAGATGAAAGGTTAAAGAGACAGTGAGAGACGTTACCAATGGGGGACTAGGAGGATGTTAAGAGAGAGCTCTGATCAGGATGTGAACCTCTGATTATAAGTAAATGTCTGGAAATGAGAGCTTATGGTCTGATCTACTGCTGCTGCCTTGTCTCGAGGGGATTCAAAATGAAAGAGAACATTTTCAAAGCATCCCTTACTATTTAGGTGTCCGCAGATCAAGGAACTTTTCTTTTATATCCAGGAATACATCTGTTGCTTTAATGTCTGGTAGTTTGATTTTCACCTAGGAGTGGGAAGAAGTCATTATCTTTAATACTTTACACTGCATGCATTTTAATCTCCATTTTTATTCAGAAAGAATACAAATATTTCATTTGCATTGTGTTATCTAAGTTATGTACTTTCCTCACTATATTGCATTTTCTTGCCCTCCCTGATAACATCCTTGTACATTTCATTTTTCAGTGTCAAATAATACAGTGATGTATGATAATCTAAAAATCCTGTGGAGGTTGATAAGTTACCAGCATGGCTTCACAGCACATGGAGGATGGGTCCTTTCTGTTCAAGCCCAAGAACAGATCCTCTGTTCCCACACTCTGCTTCAGGATTATTTCATACCTGAACACAATGGACATATGCACACTTATGTAGGGGTACACTAAAATCAATAAGATCTGTTTAAACCCATTTCAAATGACATTAGACTGGATCAGGGGAAGCATACAGAATTCAGTGTCAGCTGAGATCAGTGGAGAGTGAAAAATGTGGTAGCCATTTTTAATAAACACTTTTCTACGGGCAGTCTCACCCTCTCTCATACTTCTGTCAATAACTTATGTGACAAAGGTTCGTATTTAGAAAGCTGTGAGTTTAACCCTTACATGAGACACTGCGCCCGGTTGATATTGAGACCTACATAAACTCAAGAAATGAAGATGGGGGTTTTTTGAGCTCAGTGGAAGTTGCCATCTCAGTGAGGGAATGTGAAGGACTAAAAAACTATGAAAGCGGAGCTGCATACTTGTCCCAGTGTTTGACCCATTTATACATCAGTGAACGGTTTGCTGTGTGTTACATTCTGTCCTTTAGTCTTACTCAGGCTGTGGCCGTGGGTCAGCAAGGTCATCGTACTGGGAGCCCTCAGGAACCTCTTCCTCGTTCCAGATATCCTTGCTGTCCTTCTTCACATTGGCGGTTGACACTAAACAAAAGGCAATACACACACACACGCAGTTCTGTTTGTGCCTTTTATCTATAATGACTGACAATAATGATTTAGAAGTTACTGTATGTGCGAGAAATATCAAGCATTACCTTCTTTATCATTTTTGGGTGGGGGACCAATGTGTCCAGGTCCCAGCTGTGCATAAACTGATGCATTCTGTTGAGACTGACAATTAGTTTAAACAAACACTAATGGCATCTAGTCTACCTTCATTATAAGGCAGTTATACATGTTATATCTTGCAGAAACGTGACTCTGTACATTTTCAATTATGGCCAAATGAACTAAATAGACTGGCCAGTTCATCTTACTTCACGCTCTTCATCACCATCATCCTCCTGCCGGGTTGATAACAAGTCAGAGAGAGCCTGTAGGCTCTGAACAGATGATACTCCAAGACACTCCATTCAGAATAGCACAAATTTACACTTTATAATTAATCACAAAGGAAAACAACAGGTTCTACCCAAAGTACCATCGAAACCGCAACAGCAAATTGAAAATACAGTCCAACAAGAAGTAACGTTAGCCTGAATTTGTAGCTAAATGCAACTTTGGCTAATCGAACGTATGGACTGTTGCTGTTGACGCTTTCCGTTTCCCTGGCAACCACCAGGCTGCCATGGGAACTAGTGACGTCGCAGACGAAGAAGACACAACTAGTAATGAATGAAAATGATAAATGAAAACTAAAGTGTGATAACCTGAAGTCTAGTAACCCGGATAAAAACTGAGGTGTAATAGAGAAATGTAGTTAAAATTTACTCAAAAACAATAAACTAGTTCAACAAAAAAAGTTAAAATTCTTAATTGAAAAAAATATAGCATTTTTGTAAAATGACTTTTGCAGTAGCCCACCGCAAAGTATTATACAATAGGAACATCTCCATTGGTGCATTAACGTGTACCTGCAGTTTTATTTTCAACTTGTTTGAGGTGGATGCAATTTTAACTATTGGACTTAATATGTACTGATGCTAAACTAACTATCACTTCAGTGAAAAACGTCTCCAAAGACTAAGAAATGGTTTGTCATAAACGTGTGTGCTTTAATAAAAACGGCAGCAAAAAGTCAACTGAGAGCCGGCGTGTTTATCGCTTCGAGTAGTAATTATGTCCCTCCTCGGACACCGTAGTGAATACATGGGCCACAGAGATCATGTTGAAGGTGACAGGCAGTGCCATGCCGGGAGTTCTGAGTTTGTTGCCGATCACCGTCGTTGCTGCTGCCGCAGACGGGGAAAGAGAGGCGGCCGCCCCGTTACACCTAGATGAACTGTCTTTGTACACCGCTCCTCAGCAGAAGTCTGGGTATGTGGAGCCTGAAGGGGGTCAGCTGGAGGAGAGTGTCGCCACCCTCAGGAAGTTAGCGGAGCCATACACGGATTGGTGTCAGGTCACCTACAACCAAATTAAACCCAAAGTTCAAAGTGTCGTCCGGTTTGGGAATGACACCTACGCCTACTTGAAGAACCCGCCGAAGGACTTCTATCCCCGGGCGGGAGTCATCGGCTTCACCGGTGTCCTGGGACTCTTTCTCGCCAGAGGCTCCAGGATTAAAAAGCTCATCTACCCGGCGGGTTTGATAGCCTTGAGCGCCTCCCTCTACTACCCGGAGAAGGCTGCGGAAATCGCAAAGTCAACCGGAGAGTCCGTGTACGACCGCGCTGTGCAGGGCTACGCTGCCGTGGAGGAGATGCTGAAATCTCAGAGCAAAACCGGCTCAGAAACTAAACCCTGAGGATCCCGGTGTGATTGGGCAACAACTCGGCGATAAGGAATCAGCACTTGCCGACACTATACAACCGAGACAGGCTGTGTGTGTGTGTGTGTGACTTCCTCATGCCCACTTCTTGCACTCAAGCTTCACATGTAACTCAGGCCGGGCATGGCCTGTCACAAGGGGTTTGCAACTTGACTGATTAACTTCTGCTTCTGATCTGAATGTATATTTACTTAGAGAGTTAATAAAAATCAGTAGTCTTACAGTAAAATCTGAAGACATTTATTGGTTTTAGACTGTCAAGTGTTATTTCATTGTCATCTGCACTTTTCGCTTGTGCAGTAGATGAATACAAATCATTTTTAAAGCAACAATGTTAAAGGTTTGATGGTTCAAGCTTCTTAAACGATCATTTGCATCCTTGGTGACCCTGAATATATTTGGGTTTTGGGCTGTTGTCCAGTCAAAATGAGAACTTTCAGGAAAGGAAGGATATTTTGGACACTTTTCTGATGATCTGAGAAATGCACTGGCTAATTCATCAATAACTGAAATAATTAGTTGCAGCTCTAAGGACACTATCATACTAGTGAGAATTCTGTGAAACATCAGCAAGGCTGCACTGCAAGAGGTTAAAAGCAACAACATTACATGGTCAAGGGTGAACACTGTATGACTGTTTAACATCTTTATTTCAGCCAAAAAAAAGTATACAAAAATTAAATATGAATCACTTGTAAGAAACCCCTTCAGAGCAGCACCAGCTTCTCATTTAGAGCAATCTGTGCTTGGGTGAGGTTAGACAGGTAGGTCACCATCAATAGATCCTGTAACAGTAAAACAAAATTGTTAGAAGCAAATAAAAATCAAGGACTGTAAGGTCGCAAAGACAGACCCCAGACGACCACTCTTGTGTTCCCAAGATGGCTGTGTATGCTGGACGAGTGCTAAGTAAAGAAGTATAAGACAAAACGAGCCAAGAGAAAACTATCAATAAGAAGCAAAGTCTAATTAAATGCTTCCTGTAATCAATGGGAGTGTGCCAATGTGAACATGCTTGAGTGCAGCTAGTGAGTAATGAATAGGATGCTGAAGGAGATGCGCAAAATCCAACAAGGAAAAAGCAGTAATTAGAAAATATTCAGCTGTTTATTTGAGAAGTTAATGTATGTCATTTTCTAGCCGATGAGAAGCACTTACATTGATGTTGGAATTGAGCATGTTCTCGAAGTCCTCGGCTGAGATGGTGGGCACCTTGTTGACCAGGTCCATCAGGAAGCGGCCCACACTGTTATCTGCTGTCACTTTTCCAGACTGAGACACATTGAACATCATTAAGGGTAATGATGATGATACAGTCTCTATTGGTGTTAAACTCGATTACAGGCACAATGAAATGATACAAAGTGGAATAGCAGGAATATGACCAGGGAAATAAAAAGCTTTGTACCTATGGAATCAACAGACTAATCACATTTGAGTCACACCATCATTTCAATTGCTCTTTGTACTTACTAACACATCCTCAATGTATGCAAGCACGGTGGTCAGCATGTCCTGTACCCTGGCTGCAGAGCCAGCAACCTGGGACAGATCAGAGGTCAGCCCCTTGGTGCGACTCGGAGTTACACGTGTCCTCTGTAGAAGGTCCACTGAAACAAACATTTAGGAGTGTTAGAGTACATCACAACAACGGAGAGCCAAATGTTCAGAAAGAATTAAAAAACAGTATTTATTTCCAAATAGTCTTCATCTTCATTTATTCTTTGTATTCTTACTGCCTATCCTCTCAGTGTCATAGTGGATATACTTGACAGTCAATGGAGTGAACATCACACCAACTGTCTTTCCTGGAACACCCATCTGCGCGCTGCATAGGAGACACACAAGCACATTCAATTACACATTCTCCACCTGTAGCTGATCACATAAACACAGTCTGTGACAGAGAGATCGGCCAACCTGACGTAGGCGCGGATGTTCATCTTGCCACTCTGCAATGCTGTGTCTATGGTCAGGTGAATGGGGTTGGAGGCCTCGCGGCTGTAGTACTCATGAATGAGCACTGAGTGTTCTGTGATGTCAAAGCCTGTGGCATACCTGTGAGGACAGACATCCCAGTGGTGAAAAAAAGAAGCCCCCCCCAATTCAGTCTTTGAAATTCCTAATCTGATCTACTGACGCACCAGCCGATGATGACCTCAGTGGGTGACACCCGCTTGTGGAGCTCATACATGTTCTTAGCGAACTCCATGTCCACAGCGACCTGTTGGCAAAGAGGACAAATTCTGACATGTTGCCATTTCTTCCGAAAACATCTTCTCTATATTACTCAATATTCAATTTCATTTTTACATATTTGTACAAAATTTGAACAATATTCTCTGATGTTTACTTATAAACAATAAATGCTTCTGCCTTACAAAAACATCCCACAGGTAAAGGTTGCAGCGTCTTGCAGGACAAGATCCAGAAGGATTTTCTATGAAATTCCAATAAAGCACTTTGCTGTACCAATACAAGACTTTAATATCTCTTACCATCAAACAGTATCTACAAGACTTGGACCAGCAATGTGCAGATTATTAACAGGGACAATCATTGTAAATATTCAGAGCTGAAATAAAGTCCAAGTTTATTTGAATACGTTTCTAATTATTTTTCTTATGTAGATTTATTTATCTACCTTTTGTGTCCATATAAAATTTGTTTTGTGTGTATGGGTTTGGTGTGCAGGACTAAAATGTTCTATTGGGATTGGCAAAATATTCCATCTGGAGATGTCCAACAGGCACAAAAATTAACGATCATTCATTGCCCCAAAGTACGTTCAACACCATTGTATAAATAAATGAGGTTAAACAGGCATACCTCATCTTCAGACTCATTGTGGGGGACAGAGAAGCAGTTGGTCACCTCAATAGAGTGTTTGTCAATAGTACCTGAGAAGGAGAAATGTTACATTGAATTTTAACTAGCTAGCGTTGTCAGCTAGCTAACGAGAGGGTATACACCAGAGGCAAAACTTCCGACGAAACATCAGCACTAGCTAACATCAATGTTAGTAACAACGTTCAATCCTGAGAGCTACATGTCATATCCAAACATTAACTATCAAACGAGGATAGATGACTTGGCAGATAGTAAAGGTTTCCATCCATATTACCATCTGAACAGAGCCAGCTGTTTGCGTGATGCTGCTAGCTGTTTTGGCTAGCCAACAGCTAAAGCTAGGCATGTGTAGCTAGGTTAGCCATCTTCTGCTGGGCTGAGGCGAGCCAGCGTGCGTTAGCAGTCAGTCGGGCTAACTTGGGGTAGCTAGCCATTACCTGTGACATCAAAGGCGGCCCACTTTGTGGAGGACAGATAACTTAAGTTTGTGCTTACCCAGCAGGGTTCCAATCACACGACTCGCTCCCTCATTTCTCCGCTCGTAAGAGTCGCAGATAGAAGCGAGAACGACGGGGTGAATTTTCACCACTGGCCCGTACACCGACATGTTGGAAAAGAAGGACTGCTTACCGGCTCCAGTGAGCACATATACTACCCCCTAGAGGCCGGCGGGGGAACAGTAGTCAATGAACATAATGCTTATCATTATATTCAAGTCACTGATATCATGGATGATACTGTATCTAATATCATTAGAAGGTCATTTTATTAATGCAAAAGCACAAAGACTCACAAAGACATTTTCTCCATCAGGTTTGAAGAAATTTGGTGCAATAATTCTCTTACAGAATAGCCAAAACTACACAAATATTTGACTTAGCCGAAAAGTATAGGCTATATTAAAAAACAAATCCCAAAATAGTCTATTATACCATCAGTTATTTTCACCCCAAAATAAATACGAGATGTTTATGTTATTACACAGCAATTGCGCCACAGAAGGCCTTTGCATTTCTTCTTCTCTGCGTGCTGATGCTGAGGGTCTTGCAGTCAGCAGAAATCACTGCTGTCCCTTCTGTTGTGGAAATGGTGAGCGTCTGAGGCAGGCAGGGTCGATAGGGGCTGGGCTGATGACCGCATCCGACGCCGCTCGGTGGCTCCACACCTGACTGGCTCCATCAGATGCACAGATGATGGAGCTCTCCGTGCTGCCGGGTTATCCTGCTGCCACCATTTCGCATGTCCGCTGATGCCCGACACATGTTCTACAAGTGTCGTGATAATATTACTGTCATTAAGCCTATTTATTTTGTCAGGGCTTTCATTTTAACGCCTCATCATTCACTGGATGGAGTGTTCGCCTTTTTATCTTCTGTGAATGGTGAGGTCGGATCGAGTTTTTCTGTTTTCCTGAAAAAAACGAACCGCGGTGGATTGACGCTGCGTCGCTGGTAAACACCAGAAATGGGTGTCATTGAACCAAGGCTGCTAATTGCGGTTCTTTCTTGGACCATATTTTCGTTGTTCCTACGATAACACATCTGCTCATTCCGGGTCTTATACATCAGCAACTTGCTACACTGAGCAGGTAAGATTTTATTTTCTTCTTTAGCTGTCTGATCCACAGGCTTAGACTTTCGGTTTCTGGCGCCTGTTGGCTGGCTAACAGACATCCTTAAATCAGAGGCTATTTCTGATCCATCCATCAGGCGTAGTGCGTCATCTTGATTGTCACCATAAGTCTCCTCTTGCGTCCGTCCGCCACTTATCCAAATGGACGCACACCCATGGATACAGAGGGCTAAGACTCCATTTTTCTGTGCGCATTTTCTAAAATCACACCGTCTCTCACCGTCCACATGCATATTTAACTGTTTCTCCTACTTATGTGGGACTTATGTAAGAAATTGCAGCAGGCTTGTAGCATACATCTACCACATTAAACGTCACGCAGCCATAAGTGCACTTATACTACACACACACACACTTACCCGGAGGCGCTTTATGAAAATGGAAATGGCTCTAATTGTGCTCACTGTGCGCCAGGACTATACTCTTTTTCAAAAAAAGAGGATGCAAATTCATCTCCCTTCACGTCTAACTCCAACGACTGAGAAAACTGCTTAAGATCAAACACAAATTTGTCATCTCCTTCACAATTTTTTGCTTATTTTGCCTTTAAAAGGATGACACAGGCAGAGACAGGAAGTCAAATCTGTTTGACAAGAAACAGGGACCTCACAGGCCTGGTTGTTAATGTGGGAAAAGGCAAAAGTGTGTTAAGAGAAATAAAGGGACAGAGGCACTGAAAAGCTCCTGATGTCCCGTTTCTTTTCAAAATGAATTTGTCAGTGAATTACTTTGACAGATCATTGTCTTCTTCTCCTGTGTTTCAGGCTTCAATCAAGCAAACAAATGGTCCAATCAATAGCCAGTGGACAGAGTCTGCCATAGGGAGGACATCAATAACACACTAATACACGTCACACACACACACACGCCATGGCGCTGGAGAATTCGGTCTTTCCCTCTCGCCCAGACTCCCTCTCACTCCCCGTGGAAGAGAAGGGAGACGGGGAGGAAGTAGAAGTGGCCACCGAGGCCACCGTCTCCACCGGAGTCTTCAACCTATCGGAGGAGCTGGGCCATGTTGTCACCACAGAAACGGCACCGTCCCCTCCACCCTCGGCCAAGGTCAACAGGTCGTTCCAGGCCAAGCTGGCGGAGAGGGAGGCGAAAGCCAATCAGCACAGAAAGAAGACCGCTGGTACGGAGAAGGAGAGGGGACGATTTGGGTGGGGTGAGTAACTCTGCATCCAACTTGCTGTCTTTAATGGCCGATTTAATGATGAAATATTGTTTTAAAAATGTTCTAGCTGCTTTTTATTAACTTTGTTCAAACTGACTGAATGTGCACTCCCTTCTCCTCCCCATTTCCCTTGCAGTAGTGTGAGTCTCCTGTTTTGGGCTGTGCTGCAGTGCTTCATCCCTCAGTGATTTTGACAGTCTTGCACATCTTTTGTCATTAGGCTCCTCCAGTAGCTCTGCTCTTCATCTGCGCTCCTCTTCGCTTAACATCTTTGTGAAAGGAAAAAATCAGCCAATTAACCCCTGTCAATTAAAAATGAGTGCAAAATTACCTACCAGAAGCACATAAACTAGACAGTTGTTACAGTTAAGCTGGGACAGACCTTTCAAAGTGAAATCATCACTGGTACATGTCAAATTTAGTGTTACTTTCTCAGAGAGAAAGAACTTATTTCATATTTCAGTCTGGATTGGTGTCCCCACAATAAAAAGAATTTCTACATGGAAAAAAACACCATCAGTTGCCTTCCAGGTTGTACAGTAACTGAAGTCCTTTGTTGGAGCTTTTCTCCTCTGAGCGTTTGATGATGTCCTGTTGTTATTTATCTCCTCTTTGTTCCTCACGTGTCTGTTTTCATTCCCTTTTTCACCAGTCTGATTTTCCTCTGAGCCACATGGCATCTCTCTGACTAGTTTTGTCCCGCTGACACCTTCCTCTGTTTATCCTCCATTGTCTTGTCTTTCTTTCATTTAACTTGCATCCTCCGACTGCAGTCAGAGTTGGATCTTCAAATAGGAAAAACCTTTTCAAAATTTAAAACATTGCATAAATCTTTCAGGTTTCCTAAGGCCTTCTGAAAGGGTTTCTTAGAACTTGGGGTTATGAAACTAAGATGTCTACGAAAACTCTTCTACAGCTTTGATTCAAGCATAGAAAAGCACCTGAGGTTATGTTTCATGAACAAAACCCCCAGTTTTTCCGCTTCACATATTCTATTTATTCAAACTTTTGTGACTAAGTTGTATCACTTCTGCTCTCCCCCTCCCGTTTCTCATGAAACCCCATCCCCCGTCACTTCACCAGCCCGGACTCGACGTAAGAGACAGCGCTATGTGGAGAAGAACGGCCGGTGCAACGTGCAGCACGGTAACATGCAGGAGACTTACCGCTACCTGACCGACATCTTCACCACACTGGTGGACCTCAACTGGCGCTGCTCGCTCTTCGTCTTTGTCATGGCCTACGCTGTCACCTGGCTCTTCTTTGGGGCTATCTGGTACCTCATAGCCTATTGTAGGTAAGACTGTCGAGCAAGGGAGCGCAACAAGTTTATTTATTTGAATCTCTTCAGGTCTGGGCCATGGAGGAGTCTGTAGATTTTCGTTGCACTTTAATGCTGCTGTTGGTTCGTCCCAATGACAGTGAACGAGCTCAAAAGTCCCAACAGGTCAAAATCACAGTATGTGTTTGATTCTCACACTTATTGTGGGCTTCCTTCTTAAAGAAATAGTTTGACATTTTGGGAAAAATCTGCCAGTTTTTCATTGGAAGATAGATACCAGTACCAGGCTTGTTTGTACTGTAAATCTGAGGCTACAGGAGATGGTTAGCTTAGCTTCATTTAGCCCATCCAAAGACTTGTAATGTAACATACAAGATGTAACATATTAATTGGTGAGCTTCAACAGACAGAACCAGGCTAGCTGTTTCCTCCCGTTTCCAGTCTTTGTGCTAAGCTAAGCTAACATTCTCCTGGCTGCATCATATTACAGACTGTTCATATGGGAGTGGTATCAATCTTCTCATCGGACTCTCTGCAAGAAAGGGAATAATCACATTTCCCAAATGTCTATTCTTCGAACAAAATCATCACGAGGCAAGCTTTTTTAGCAACTCAAAGATGGGAAATGATGGCACGAGTAAGTGACCTGCATTGCAAACCATTTTTGCAACGAAGGCAATTTTTTTCCAACCTTAAAAAAAACATAAAATAAAATAAAATAAGAAAAATAGGATGACAAAGCAGTATTAATATTACAGCGTATTTCATCATGATGTGTTCCCTCTTCATAAGATGTGTCTGCTGGATCCCAGCACTAATTAGCTAACGTATTCGTCTCGTAAAATCGTGACCTCTTTGTATCAATTACAGGCCACCTTAAGCTGTGCCAGAGAGCTGTCGGTGTTGCTGCAATTCCTTGGTCACCAACACAGGTCAATAAAAGTCATAGATTATATAAATTACTTAACACCACTTTCATTAATTAGCTCTCCCTCTCTGGCTGGAGTGGTGTTAATCAGGGACATTAGACTGTGTAGTGAGTAGTTGGGGGGGAAAAAAATCTGCAGACTTTATTGGCACTGGACCGAAAAACCAGCAGATACAGTGAAAATGCAGCTGATATATCTTGGAAAAGGTAGGTTTTAAGCAGCATCAAGAAAAAGTGACAGCATGAATGTTAAGGTTAGGTTAATCATGGTGATTAATAGGATTAATTCATGTTCAGAATTAGCTGAAGGGAGACTGTGTATAAAAGCAGAGATGACTCTGCTTACATATATTTCTGCACCTTCGTTCTTAAAATATAAATCTTCTCACTCTCTGTCTGTTTTTCCCTCCTGACACCCATTTTGTCACCCTCCCTCCTTCCCTTTCTCACACATACTCCTCCTTTGCTTCCCAAGGGGCGATCTGGACCATCTGGAGGATGAGACGTGGACGCCGTGCGTCAACAATGTCAACGGCTTCATCTCGGCCTTCCTCTTCTCCATCGAGACAGAGACCACCATTGGCTACGGCCACCGCGTCATCACCGACCAGTGTCCAGTGGGCACGATGCTGCTGCTGCTGCAGGCTATACTGGGCTCAATGGTCAACGCCTTCATGGTGAGCATCAGGGCTGGAACGAGACTGACAAGGGGGAAAGTCACATAGAGAATTCAATGGTTGTCAGAAATATAAAACCTGGTTGTTTTTGACGCTGACCTTGGTGAGCACCTATCTTATTACTGTTTGCATATTGTCAAACCCGACATACTGTACATACTTGTAATTATTGTTTGACCTGAGCCAGTTTGATCCCTCCGTTCAGCTGAATCACAGGCAGAAAAACCAGTATACAAATTTTTATTGCTATACAGACGAATGCCTCCAGGAAAAGAATATCTTCTTTCAAAGTGCTGATAAACCAAGTGAGCACTTGTTGGCGAAGACAAATCGACACGCTGACTTCCAAGCAGGATTGTGTTTTTAATCACTGAAAACTGGAAAACAAAAATGTCTACTGACAAAATGAACAAGCTCTGTTTGTATTCAGCACTCACAAAGAATGTTTACAGCTGTACATTCTATGTTCATCGTGAAAAACAAGAGAAGTCATTGATTTTTCAGTAATCATTGGTTTTCCAGTTATTGCAAATGCGTGAACCTTTTGCGCCTGCTCTGCGTGTCTTCGAGTCTGTTTCACTTAACCTTTAAAGCTCTCGTTCCACCTTTCTGTCCAGGTTGGCTGCATGTTTGTGAAGATCTCACAGCCCAACAAACGGGCAGAGACGCTGGTGTTCTCCAAACACGCCGTCATCTCTCGGAGAGACGACAAGCTCTGTCTGATGTTCAGGGTGGGCGACCTTCGGAGCTCCCACATCGTGGGGGCCAACATGAGGGCCAAGCTCATCAAGTCCAAGCAGACTCAGGAGGGTGAGACTACCAAAGAAGACAAGTTATGACTGTACTGGTTAATTTATTATTTTTTAATCACTGCTAATCCAATATTATCAATTTTTTATTTGCCTGTCTCTAGATTAAAAGTTATGGAGTAGAACATGAATATACTGGAAATGTATGCAAAAGCATCTTTAGAAAGAAAATGCGTCTCTCACTCCTTCACTTTTCCTCACCTCCCCGCGTCCTCAGGTGAGTTCATCCCGTTGGACCAGACGGACATCAGCGTGGGCTTTGAGACAGGTGACGATCGTCTCTTCCTGGTCTCGCCACTGGTGATCTCCCATGAGATTGACGCACATTCGCCCTTCTGGGACATGTCTCAGGCCCAGCTGGAGAAGGAGGACTTTGAGATCGTGGTCATCCTGGAGGGAATGGTGGAGGCAACCGGTGAGAATTGAGTTAACTATGATGATGTATGAAGGAATGAGAAGGCAAACACCAGAATCTTCCATCTGTCCCTGCTAGATCATTTTCCTCTGTGCCCCACGCTCACAGCTGACTAGTTTTACTTAAAAACAGACATCATGGGAACTTTTGGGGGCTGTGTGGTAAACTTGTAATGCCAGGTCTGTCAGTTTTGTAGATAAGACAGATAAAATGATCACAAAATGCAACACAGAAATAGCATAATGATTTGAATAATGAAATGAAAATGTGGGCAATGGAAACACCTGGTGCTGCTACAAATTAAGAGTGGGGAGACATTTCACCTTTTAAATGTGTCAAGCTTCAGGCCATGTAAATAATACCATTAACAATATTTTATTACTCAGGGGTTTTATTGGATTTGCTGTAGGCGATTTTGTGATTTAAAATGATAAAAATGTAATAAAATATAACAACAGCATTGGATTGTATGGGAAATAATACCTTGAAATTTAATTTGATTTAAACTTCAGATGGCCTCTATGTTGTAAATGCATGTTTGGCTGCAACGGCAGGAACTGAGCATTAGGAAATTAATCTTGTAAATGCGTACAACTATATGATATTACAGTAATACCATCACTGTTTTACAGAAAGCAAACCCCGTCCAAAACGGTCCATTAGAAAATGAAATCACCCATCAAGGATGCCTCAGTTTAGATCTGCAGTTACTCCCCATCTCTTCTCTGTCTTCCAGGAAGCTTTAAGAGCCTTAAGATGTTGCTGTTACGGGGGAAATATACATATATTTTTAGATATGAGTATATGTGAGTGAATGTGTTGGGCAGCAGGCAACAAAACTAAGGAGTCATCACTGTAGTGAAGTAAGTTTCTGAGGACATGCGGATGTTTTTGTGTTCTTATGTTCTATGTTCTCATCATTTTGTTGCTGTCTAAAGGGGCAGTCCCCTTAAAATCTTTGTGTTGAGAAAGGACTAAAAAGGCGTTGCATCACATGCAGCCAGCATAGAGACCATCCACAGCTATATCCATCCCCACATCAGCCAGTTTTGAACACTCATCTGCCCTTGAGCAAAGCACTGACGCCTTATGCACTAACTTGGCGTTAAATCATCATCATAAATGCCCTGAGATTCAAACATCAGTTTTCATTTCTGTAGCTCAAAATCAAATTTATTAAAACTTTAAGAGGTCTGGATTCCCACCAGCTGGGAAACACATTATCTCTGCTCGTAGCTGCCCTTCAGAGATGACATATTTAGAAGCACAGTTTAACACCTATGTTATATTTTTGGTTGTATTTCATGTTGTTGACTTTTTTGACTTGTATTTTCTTACTGTCTGAAAACTACAAAATCCAAACACATATAAACAGAGTCTGGCAGGAACAAGTAGCCAGTTACTCTGGAAGGTAGCTCAGTTCTCTGGAAGGATTTGGACGTGTTGTGTTTATCTCTCTGTTTTCCATCCTTTCCTTTGCCTTTTGTCAAATTCACTCTGAGAGGATAACGTACTCAGTTGGTCCTCAGTGTCTGCATCAGAGCTATCCATGATGAGGTAAAGGTGGCCTCTCTGCCTACTCCAAATATCGACTGCCTTTGGAGAGAAGCAAGAAGTAGCCGACAGTAAATGACTCGGCTGCAGGGAACAGTCATATAAATTCACATATGCTGTTGCACAAACAGTCCTACTCATTTCCTCTGATGAATCACACGCCTCTTTGCCTCACAAATGTTGTGAGACACAATGAACTCATGTGTTCATCAGTATATGCTTTGTGTGTGCAGGGATGACATGCCAGGCGAGGAGCTCCTACCTCGCGGAGGAGGTGCTGTGGGGTCACCGTTTTAGCCCCATGATGTCACTGGCAGAGGGCTTCTTTGACATCGACTATGGAGCCTTTCACCACACGTTTGAGGTAACATTTTATTTCTGCTGTGCTAACAAGGACAAACTGCGGTGTTCAATTTTGAAATGTGTGTGTGCTGTCTCATATGAAATAAGTACACAAACCAGAGAAAGCAGCCATTTCCATTTGTTTTTAGGGAGAATTTCTTGCTTAAAATTCCACTATAAATATCAACAGCACTGTAACAATGGAGTTTAGTAGCATAAAATACTTGAACAATTTAAAACACCATCATAAATGTCGAACTTTGGTGTAAATCCCTCTTTAGAAACAAACACTAGTTCTTCCACTGACAGGAATGTGACTACAAGTGTCTCAGTGAGGAAAACTCTTGCTGTCATTCCTATTCCTGTCTCCACCTACGTGCATAACCAACTGCAAAACTCTCACACTTGTTCTCTTGGGGTTGTTGAAAAGCATGCTGGGAAATGCGGGAACTCTAGATTAAGTATTTATTTTGTGGTTGTTTTGGTAGGGACAAGAACACAGCATTTTCCAGTGCTGCATGCTTTTATAATCCTGGCCTGTCCCTCGCTGAGCTTTTATACAAATGCACACAACTCAACAGGAAGACATGTACAAAACAACACGAGCCCAAACAGCAATACAGTGACACCAGAAATTTAAGAAAAAGCACCTGATCACTCACAACTGTGAGTTCTTTAAAACTGTTATTATCCTATCCACAGACTATGACACAATTTGATCTTCAAAGTGAGCCCTAGAATTTTCTATAAATTCAGCTGCAGCTGTAGATATGGATGAGGCAGGCAGAGGGCACAGAAAGTCACAACATTCAAAGGTGTAGGTTGACTTTTTTGGGTTTTTTTTTAATACATGCATTTGCTTTTTTGCTGAGACTTACTGTATGTTAGAAGATGCAGCTCTCTTGTTTATCTCTTCTATATATGAAGCAGCCACCAGTGGCTGATTGGCTAAAACTCCACCCAGCAGCACCTTTAAAGCTCTCTTGGTAACTCGTTATATCTCATTTGTTAAATCTGTACAAAAACCAAAGTGTAAAACCAGGAAGCAGTGACCTCTTGGAGAGTCTTCAGGAAACCACTGCTCCTGAAAAACCATACTTTGTCATTTTTTTGCACTTAAGTTTTTTTAAAGTTTTTTATGCTGTTAGGCATATTTTCTCCCATTTCCAGTTCTTAATATAAGCTAAGCTAACAAAGGCTTGCTGTAGCTTCATAATTACTGCACAGACATGAAAGTGATATTAATAAGCTCATTTCACAAAATGTAGAGCAGTTACTTTACGTGGAATGTAACTCTGGGAATGGAGCTTTTTCTGGCAATGCTAATCTTCAGCATGTTTTCCCTCCCCAAAGGTGGACACGCCCTCTTGCTCTGCACGTGAGCTCTCATTGGCTGCAGCCAGACTTGACGCCCACCTCTACTGGTCCATCTCCAGCAGGCTGGATGAAGAACCCACCCTGACAAACCAGGCGGCCAAGCAGCAGGACAGCGGCTCGGCCAACAGCAAAGGAGGGGAACCGACCTTCATCGTTGGAGAGATGACCGACATCCAGGAGCAAACAGGACTGGGCGAGCTGAACGGCAGCGTTGCCACCGACCAATCCGAATCCGAGGCCTAGAACAGAGAATGTTTACAAAGACCTTCAGTATATCGGCACCACACCACAATTAGTGTTAGCAGGTGTTTTCTTTCAAGGCAAATGAGTAGTTTCATGAAGCTCAGTTCTACAGTATATGCCATATCCGGTGTTACCACATGAAGGAGTTTATTCTTGATATTTTCGTCTTTTATTTCTTTGTTGATCTTTGTTCCAAGTGTACTGTATGTGTGATATCTCTTTTCAATCTGTTGTGTTAGCTCTTATCACCCTTGCCTATATCTAAATTTAAATGACAATACTATGCTTTAGGTGGGGTCAACTGTTGTGTATCCTGTGGACCAAGGCAGAATTTTAAACACACAGAAGTATTTTGTCTTGTTGGGCAAAAAGGTGACGAGGTTGTTGTTTGTGCACATTGTTGGATTGTTCACATTTAAAATAGGCACAGTGCATAGATGCTTTATGTTCACCTGCGCATTAATATCACTAGATGATATTGAGGTATAGACTGAAATTGTAGTAACCTCAAATTTCTTTAGATGCAAAGCTGGTTTATTATACATCAGTCAGGTGTTAGCAGGGCGGGAAAGTAACACCAGCCCACAGACGCTGGTATACTTCTCTACTCTGTTAGAAACTTCATTTGGCACCAAGCCATTATTTCATTCGGTGCTCAGAAAATGTTTGAAAAAAATGTTTGGCTGACAAAAAAGAAGAAAAAAAAAAAAAAACACATTGTGAAAGTGGTCATTAGACAGCAATGCTGGTTTCCTGCCCTGGGTGTAAACGAGTTTGTATCTTCAGCAGGCACTGAATATTGTGTTTGTTAAAGAGGCTGAAAGGCAAATTTTCAAGCAACACCCAGCATCAATGTTGGGTGTGGTCAGAAATGTGTTTGGTTGCACCTGTAACCACACCCAACAGTGATGTCACAGGGTCCTGGAGTACACCTGTACATCACTGCAGCAAGGTGACAAGTGAAATCACTCGAGGGCAGCAAAAACAAGACGTTCAGGTAATGTTAAGTTAATGCTAACATTCCAAACCGCACTTTCACATGATGGTGAATAGGGTGTCTATTTATTTTAAACCTTTAACACAGAGACAGTTTAACACTTGAATGTGTGTTCATGGCTTCGTTTCACATACGACGTGTGTAGCACGTGGATTATCCATCCTTTTTGTCCCCAGCCAAGTAGAAATTAAAAGCACAACAGTGTCCTGCTCAGTTCAGCCCAAACTCCTGCTTCTGCTGCTGCGTATACTGTACATGTGGCCATTTTTACTTGATGTTTTTAATATTTAATATAACACATCTGTTAGAATTAATAAACTGCAGTATATTCCAGATTGTCTCAGATTGTGTGATATTCTGCAGAAGGATAAATACAACAAAGTTGGTCCTGAAAAAAAAAACAAAAAAACAACTTAAATCTTACAGTAAATGATACAAAAAGTACAGGTTATGCACTGCAACTTAATCATAACATACTCTAATTCAACGATATAAGATCACTGTTGGAATTTAGCCAGTTAAATTTAAACAAAATCATACCTCACCAAACTTCACTGAAGTATTTCCATTTTATGCTACTACATAGTTCTACCTCATTAGAGCTCTGAGGGACATGTTGTTACTTTGCAGGTTAAGTTTTGACACACCAAAGTTAACAACCATCATATAAAATTTGATGAACTGTTACAGACTAAACTACCGAGCTGTATATGAAGTAGTTAGAAGTTGCTTCAAATCCTCCAACATTAAACTGCTGATCAGGCCGTGCAGCAGCCATGTGATACAACAGATGCGTCTACCTGATCTGTGTTGCTCAAAGTGATGAATTATTACAGCTTTATAAATGAAGAATAAGAAGAAAACTATTGATTGATTACCTCGTTATTAGATTGCTTCCGAGTACTCAGGTTCCAATTACTGTAGCCAGGCAAATATTTTTTTCATTTGGCAAAGACCCTCAGAAGAAAAAACATCTGCACCTCAGGCCGGGAATTCCAGTTGGCAACAAAATGCACTTAAAGTATTAAAAGTAGAAGTGCTTATTTTTACAGAATGACCCCTGTCATTGTTACATTATTGGTTAATAATCACTGACGCATTTACACAGAAGCATGATGTTAATGTTGTAGTCATTGGAGCTAATTGTAAGAACTTTATAATGTATATAACATTTGCATGAAGTTGGGGAGATTACTCGAGAGGAACGTTACAGCTGTTAAATAAATCTAGTGTAGCACAATAGCACAAAGTACAGTATTTACCTCTGTAATGTAGTGAAGTACAAGTGTACAGAAGCATAATGTAAAATATCCAAGTAAAATACGGTTACTTGGGTGTGGGTGCACTTGGGTGTAGTACTTAAATAAAGGTACCTGATGATGATGTATCTCTCTGAGGAGTAACTCTTACAATAATCTGCTCAGCCACAAGCTTAAGTGCCTGACTGCCTTATAAAAACACACATTTTTGTTTTTATGTTGTACAATCGCTGACCCACCCAGTAGATTACCATCTCACTAATGGCCCGTGCTGAACTTTTGGCTTTGTGCAAAGCCCCACAGCAGTGTGACGCATCTCATTAGAAATTCAGAGCTGGATTTCTACACCAGAAGTCAGCATATTGGGTTACTAGGCAGAATCTTGGCTTTGAGGGAAAAAAAAAAAAACAAAAAAAACTGAAATGTATTTCTTGGCCTTGGCCGCTAGATGGCGATAAAGATCCCATGCTTTCCTCCCGCCAGCCAGTCACACAGCCCTATTGGTGTGTAATGAGATGGGGTCCCCATCTCAGCTGTCTCCTAGGCAACCAGGGCTGGGGACAGAGAGAGGGCAGAGTGTGTGTGTGTATGTGTGTGTGTTTATGTGAATATATCTGTTAATGTGTGTTTGAACTGGACCTTCACAACTGATCTGAGAGTTTATGAGTCCTGTCAGAGAGTTGATGTGACGTTACAGTTTGATATTTGCGTGATGATGATGCATAGTACTGACCTTCAGGTGGAAAAGACAGAACGTCCTTGACATTGAAAAATAGGTCACAAAATAAATATCACATAGAAAAACAACTTTTAGTAGCTTAATAAGTCCGTTTTGGGTCACTGTCAAGATTAAATAGGACAGGCTGAAGCATCAAAGTGTGTTTTTTTGAGTCCAGGACATCAGTTTAACGCTGGAAACATATGGCTTCAGCAGATACGACGCTGCTTTTAGCTTTCACCTCACGCTGTATGAGACCTCGTCACGAGTTTGTTTGGGAGTGAAAGGCTAAGTGCAAATTTAACAGTTCCAGTGATTTTCAACTCACCCCATAGTTGAACCCTGCGTGCCATTTCCAAGTTCTAATTATGATTTTAATGAGAGGCTTTTTTGCCTGATCCCCGCTGAGCCGAAATCAATGTTGCTCTTCGTGGAAGGAAGTCATGGCAGTCCAGTTTTTTTAAGTCTAGGCAGAGAGTGAAAGGAGCAGAGGAAAATTTTAAAAATAGAAGAAAAATATCTCTTACCTTCAACACACTGACCAGCGGTCTCCAGGAGACAAGTAGAGAACTATGCAAAAGAAGGCTTTTAAACTAGTTTTTAGAGTGCAAACAACTCACCACGCAAATCCCAAAGGAAAAACCCATGGCCTTGACAACTGTTTTGACAGTTTTAAAAAATACCAGGTCATTGTGTAGTGATATTACAGTCCAAGCAAATATGAAAATCAAAACAGAGAGTCATTAAAGCAATACGCTGGTGGAACACAACGCTGGTTCAAGCGGTTCTAATCAATATCTTTAAATTAACTATGGATCAGATGACTTCACGTAATGTCATAAGGATCACTCATAGAACATATTCACATGATGCCATGCTTTGAGTGGGAAGCTCAAATGCTGACATAATGTTCACTGTATTGTTCAAGGCTGCAAGTCGCATAAAATCTGACAAATGACAAAACATCTCACAGCTTCCTGACTGATCAACTATTTCACCATATTTCAAGGCGAAACAATATAGTTGATATTATCTACCGTCAGACAACAGCTAAAATTAGCATTCAAGCGTTCAACTGCTTCCTAGCTAAAGTAACACTTTGGTATTTTTACATGATACAATCAGAAAGGCTTAAAAGGCTTCAACATTTCTCAGGTCAGGTGGAGAGACAGTGAAACAGTTAACGTTACCTGCAGGTTTCAAAAATGTGTCCAAGATTGGTATTGGTATTTCAAAGTTAATTTAAGCCTTTCCCACTGTATCGTCTAACACTACTAAACAGCAAGGGGTTGAATGCTAATGTTAGCTGTTATCCAGCCATAGCTAACGGTTTTTAAATGTGTTTATCTTGATGTGTGGCCCGATGTCCCTCCGTATTGTCACTGCACTGTCTTTTCAGTTGCAGATCAATTGGGAAGTTATGAAATTACAACAACTGGCAGATTCTCTACGGTCATACAACTTGCATCCAGCAGTTCGACATGATCTCAGCTTTGCACCTTTAGCGTGATGTTGGAGGAAAATGGCCGCCAACCCACAGAGAATTATCATCCGACTCTGGAACATAGATCACTCTCTGTTACTGTACAAAAAAGTAACTGCAAAACAAAACAGCATGTCTATACAGTACACGTACAGCATACGTAATGATGCAGTAAAACCCACCCCTGGAACAACCAGTGAATTGTTTTCAGACTCAGGTATGTGCTCATTCTAGTTCATAGGACTGGACTGATTAATTTTCCACCTGCTTTTAAATGTCCATATTTGTGGCCCTTTTTTTTTTTTTTTTTTTTAAAGCATGAACCGCAAGCACCGCTGTAATTCTGTCTCAAGCGAACTCGTCAGATCTTTCTTCCTTCTGTACCGCTGATGGGAAAAACATGCACGCAACACCTCCTGTATGAGTAATGAGTTCAGTCTAAAGTGAGACATTCGCCTCCGGGTGACAGCTGTTCTAAGAATAAACACAGTTTAAGCACAACATTCAGGAAATGTATGGAACTGATTAATGTGAAGCCAAAAAGTCTCAGACCTTATTTGCTGCAAAAACAGAAGTAGAGTCAAAGATCACTTTTTGATTCTAGAAGAGGCTTCGTCACTTCAACAGCTGTATTCTAAAAAGCTTTTTCTTGCACATGTGTACGAGTTATCTAGTCAGTTAGTTTAAAAGCAGTAAATTAAAAGCAAAGGCCTTCAGTAAAAAGTCAGCCTGCCATGTGAAGTGGAGCAGAGCTGATACGGGTGTTAGACCACCCACTGTAGTATGCAGCAGGCTACATGTTGGGCTGTGGAAATGGCAAAGTCTGCCAAATGACATGGGTCTGTATCACACTGCCACAGCAGGCACTTATAAACCACAGACTATTTCTGCATAAACCTCAAAAACAGGATTCTTACGAGTACCTGGGTGTTCACCTCAACAGCAAATTGGACTGGACAGACAGCTCCGCTGCACTGCACAGGACGGGCCAGAGCAGACTGTACCTGCTGGGTAGATTTAGGTCCTCTGGAGTGCAGGAGGTGCTCCTCAGGACATTTTTCAACTCTGATGTAGCATTAGCCCTGTTCTATGGAGCGGTCTGCTGGGGCAGCAGCATCTCTACTGCAGACAGGAAGAGACTGGACAAAATTACTGGGAAGGCCAGCTCCATCTTAGGGAGCCCCCCTGACCCAGGGCAGGTGGTGGGAGAGGGAAAGATGATAGCCAAGCTATCCTCTCTGCTGGAGAATGACCCCCACCCACTGCATGAGACTCTGACAGCACTGGGCAGCTCCTTCAGTGGCAGGCTGCTTCACCCAAAGTGTGCAAAGTTGAGTTACTGCAAGCGTAAGTGTAAATATCCCTGTGTTTTTTACTTTTTATATTTTTAATTGACCTTTACTTTGCTATCCTTGTGCTGCTGTGACAATGAGAATTTACCCTCTGTCACCCTCTATCAACAAAGGCCTATCTCACTGAGATCAAACCCCTCAAGATAAGGACCAACACACTTGGAAGACGCAATCTGCCGATGAAGATCACGCGATGATGGGTGGAAAACATGTAAAATATGCAAAATATCACAAAAATGATCTTTTTATCTTTTAGTAATACCAATGAGGAAAAAGCTGGGACAACATCCCCCTCTGGTAAAGACAAGTCAGAGTCAAATTCAGCACGAGACTGAGATACATCAAATACAAAACACAATCAATGATGACGCTGTGAGGCAAAATTAGATTCAAGCTAAACAACCTGCTAATTAACAATTCATTGACTTCCAGGTAAAATATTCTACCAGCACTGACCCTGTCTGCACTCAGACTGGAATCAGGCCTTCACTTCCCTTCGGGCAGTCGTTCTAAAAAAGAAGCACTCAAGTACTATAAGGAACACAAGGGTCCACCAAATGACACGTCATGTTGCCATAGAGATGGGTATTGCTGGCAGAGCCTTGACAGTGAGGCAGGAAGCAGAAGAAGGGCTTATGCAGAGATCAGTGTTCAGCAGGTATTCCTGGCTGGCAGCATTTAAAATGACAACACATCCGACATGAGGCCAATGCATCGAGTGGTGGAATTTAGATTTTCCAAAGCTCTTAATCTCAGAGAAGAGTGTAATTAGCTGAGGCGGAGCGGTACACTGATTCTAATTTTATACATTTATTCTTAAAGTTAGGAGACATATCACCACGAATATTAAACGAATATTGCTCACGTGTTCACTCAGTCGTACGGAGGCTGCAAGCCACTTCATTCACAAGCGCGAAAGATTGAGGATATAATATTCAGAAATCTACAGTACATTTATTGTGGTTTAGGAGGAAGGATGAAGATCTGATGATTACCTTTGCTGCATTATGGGCAGTATTTACTTCACACTTTGCTCACATCACATTTGATTTAAGGCACGTACGCACTGCTGACTTAGTAAAACTATCCACGTCATCCTCAGAGTGGTGATCCTTAAAGTGAGTCAATCTGTTCTTGAATCACACACACACACATACAACAAACTCACCATCTAAAGGATTGGTTTTTTTTACAGCTACAAATTTCTGTCCTGTCATGGACAGTGTAAGAAGCAGATAAGACACAGAAAGGTCATCAGTTAACTGGACTGGACCGGAGACTGAGTGAACAGCTCGATCTCTGAGCAGAGCTTTTACAGTTGAAACTCAAAACTTTCAGCACGTTTTCTGCCTCTCACACAGAGGGAAGCATCTGAGATCATGTTTGAACTGCAGCTGATGCAGTTGGTTTGCTGTTTGAGTTTGATGTGTGAAAATGGTATTAAATGTCTTCCAAGTGTGGCCGGCCCAGCCAGGCTGCAGCAGAGTGTCGGTCGCCTTGGCTGTGGCCCATGCACGGCCTCCACGTTCAGACGTTTTCTGAAAATGTGGATGAATTCAGGAATGAAGATCAGCTGCACCTTTGGCTTCTCGAGATCACTTGAACTGCACTCCCTCTGTTCTTAACTGTTTCCACTCAGCCTGAAGATGTGGATGCCTGAAACCCCTCCTCCTGAATACATGAAAAACCTGGCTTCCACAGTGTCTGCTTTTTGCAGGGACCCCTGAGGTCAGGCTTGAACACTTTTTCATCAGTGAGTGTATCTGCTGGACGTGCGCGCTGCCCCGTCACTCCTCTGAACGAGGGATCCCTCAGAGTACAGCATGTCACAGTTGGCACAGGAAGGCCTGAGCCCAGCACATTTAATTAGCCAAGCTGTCTTGGCATTGGATGGGAGGGGGGACACACACAGTGACGAGTCATCAACATCACCAAGGGCGCGGTGCAGCTCGCTGCCGTATCCTGCACATCTAAAACTTGACAGGATGGGAAAGAGACGCATGGGGGTTGTAGAATTTTGTCACCGGGAGATGGTGTTTTTACTGGAAAAATCAGATGAGCAGTGCAGCAAAAATGAGCACACGCACAGACTGACCTTTCTCGAGGAAACACATAAGGTGTGTTCCTGTCAGGTTTTGATGTACCAAGCATGATAATCAGAGATTAAGACACAAGGAGACACGCAGACCTCACTGCTCCAAGTGTCCGTAGTTATCATTCAAGTCGATATGCCAGACGGAATGAAAAAAATGACTGTTGCTATGAAAAAAAGCAAACTTAGGAGAAACAGTTTGGAAGAAACCATTCTGACATCCCTCTCTGTAGCTGCCTGCATGTGAGGAGCCCACCCCACCTCAGCTGTAGTGAGGAGAACCCAGTCCAGGCAGCCAGCAACCAGCGCGTCTCTGCCTACCAATAGGCATGCTCGGCTCAGGCTCTGTGCAGTGCTCTCAGTCTCAGCAGCTAAAGCTGGGCGCAGGGGAACTGCGACGGCCGCGCCAAGCATCTTCCCAGGTATGCGTCTCTCTGTCGCTACGCCCTTATTCGCTTTTGCTGTGTTATGGCATCTTGCTGCATGCTGTTTCCACACTCTGCCGACACTGGGTTATTTCTAGGGAGGGGTTGCTGTGTCTGTTTCTTTTTCTGTGGCTCACGTAGCGTCCACGATAGCGCAGGGCAGCGGGTCTTTGGTAAACACTCACTCAGCGAAGACGCATCTGCAAAACCTCCTCGTTAACCGCGCGTCAACTTGCACACACCTCAAAATGTTCGCCCTTCGACAGATCAGCGCCGGGCCGCCGCCGCCGCCGCCGCCGCTGCTGCTGGCGAGGCGGGGATGTGCGCTCGTTGCTGCGCTGCGTGCATTTCTTGGGCAAAAAATTTGCACCGAGGTTATGATTTGACCAAGCGGCTTTTCGTCAAAACATGACCGCGGAGTGTATTTTCAACTTACAGTGCGTGCAGGTAGAGGGTTTTTTCCCCTCCCTGGTAGGCGCTGGACTTGCGGCGCTGCTGGGCGAAGCAGGTATTGGGAGCTGATTTGAAAAATCATTTCATAGCAGTCAATTTAGGCTGTAGGCTGTGCCACATAACACTGCAGTAGGCTATAGCAGGGCTGTAGCGGGTCATACCGTGTCTATGCACAGACAGCTATTCCTGACAGATGTATTATTGATAGCTGTGTGTTGTGATACAACAGATCTATTTCAAATCATTGTTCATGCATACTGTGAGTTATCATCCTGGGGAAATGAAAATGTTTGTTTTTTCTTTTATTCCCCCCTGAGGGTGGACTTAGTTAACACAAAGTGCTCTTAATTGTAAACGTGCTGAACTTGAGATTTAAATGAGTTTGCAGAAGCAGTTTTTTTTAATGATTAGGCTGCTCTGTGGCGCTCTGTTTTCCCTGTCTCTAGGTAAGATGTAGGTACACTCCCTTAGCAGTTAGGGTGGTGCTGCCTGCGAGTGCTGTTGTGTTACAGTGGCCACTACCTGTGCATGCAGTGTGCGAGGCCTGGCTGTACACTGGGGGCCTCCCTCCCTCAGCTCAGTGTGGGTGGTGGTCAATAAAAGTACATTTCTAAAAGTAAGTCAATATAGACTCAACCCTGGAGTTGTGTTTTCCAGGGCTGCGCAGGGCAGTTACCATGCTGATCACATGAAAACTGGTTTATGTTTCCAAAAGCAGAAAACAAAAAGGACTAAACTCTTAATAGCAGGAATTATCAGCCAATGAATGACCTCAACAGCAACTTTTACAACAGCCGACCTTATCCTCACACATAAAACTATCCCATCAGTCGGCATATCGATAACATGCATGTACAATCTCGCTGTGTTGTGATTGTTAATGGTACTTTTGTTGTTGCTATGCAAAAAAAGGCTCATGTGCCACATTTCCACTGCAATCATCTGAAGCTGTGACCTTGTCGAAAAGGGCCAACGCGTGTCTGGTTCTCTCTGATAAAACTCTGTGTTAAAGGAAGCTACTTTTCTATACGTGTTCATCTCCCCTGGTCATGACTGCTCCTGGATTTGGCTAATTCAAGAAGCCCTTGAGTTGATTTTTTTTGCTGCATTTATCACGTTCACTCCACTTGAAGAGCCAGGAATAGTTGGAGGACTTAGACATCAGAGGCTCTGTTTTCAACATGCTGATTTTTTTAATAATATTTTAGAGTCTGCTCAGGCTTTTCTAGTCAGAGAAGCTACAGTGACATTCACAAACAGGCTAATGCATTTCCACATGTGTTGTCCTTGAATATGTTTACACACAGTGTGGTCCTGAGGTGGAGATTTTCTGCTGAGCGTCTTACATCTGGATATTATTATTTGCCTCCAGGTTGTATGTAAAGTGTTAGAGTGAATTATACGGTATGAAATAAGCTCCCAGGCCAGGGGCAACTCCTAACTGCACAGCGGACAAAGTTATGGAGTGGGAAATGTTAAGGTCACCCTAAGGTCAAGAGGAGAGGAGGAAATCTTTCCAAATCATTTGACTGAAATGATCCGTTATATGACTAATGTTTTGCCTCATTGATGTAAACGGAGCAAAAACATGCTTTCCTGACTGATTTCTTGGTTTAATTTTTTTTTAGAGTTTTTTTCCGAACTGTTTCTTGTGTATGCAGCTGAATCAATCAGTCGATCAAGAGAAAATGAATCAGCAACTATTTAGATAATCGATTAATGGTTTAATGCAAAAAGGCCAAATATTTGTTGGTTCCAGCTTCTCATATACAGAGATTATCTCTATCCATCTTCATCAGATATGACAGTAAATGGAATATGCTTTGGGTTTGGACTGTTGTGGGAAGTTGTGATGGGAATTTTTCAGTACTTTTATGTACTAAACGATTATTCAATGATCATGAAAGCAATCAGCAGATTAATAGCGATTAAAATTAATTGCTATTGCAGCCCCAGTCTGATTGTTAAAGGCAGTTAGTTCTACCAGAAGTTGTGTATTCAGGATCAGTGTATCAGTATTTAATTATTCCGGCAAAAATAGTTACAGCAACAAACTGCAATTATTACATCTAAATCTTTCAAAAGGGAACATCATTTGATTGATTGCATCCTATTATAATGTACTGATTATAAATTCCTTTTCAATAGCATGTGAGCAAGGTCGAGCGACAGAAACACGTCTCACACAAGCCCATTTAAACCCATTAATTTGTTACTTGGATCACGCTTGTTCATGGTGGACAACAAACAACATGAAAGCAGTGTATTTTGTCTACACACAGGGGAATATAAAATGTTAGAACTGGTCACAACTTTTCAATCTGTTATTTTGGTACAAGATAATTTATATCTCCGGGTGCTAAAGTGTCATGTTCGAACACATCTCTGTCCAGTCACATGCCTGATGTAAACTGTAATCTCTAACTGAACAGTAACAGAGCTGCAGTATTGTAGTAAAAAAAAAAAGAATAATAAAGGCGTTTGTCATGACCGATTTTGTCAAAGCATCACCCTAATTTAAAGTGAATTCTGGTTTGTAAGCGTGTTCCAACACTTAGGTCCTTGATCCTTGATTCAACACTCTTGCTTGTTCTTTAAGTGACACCTTCATAATGGAAAATGAATAGTGAACCACAATCCAAGTCCAAACGCGATTAGCCAAAATGTGTGCAAAGCCTTTGATCGTGTTGTTACTGTTTTATAAGCTATCTGCTGTCATCTCCAGGCAGGACAGACTGTTATAGCCGCTAATTAATATATCAGGCAGACAGGACCGCTTTAGCATTCACACACACACACACACACACACACACACACACACCGAAACCTTCAGTTTGTGTTTGTGCAGCCATAAAACCTCATTCTCTTTTCTTCCATGTCAGAAAAACTGAAATGAATGGTCAACCAAAAGAAAATGACAAATATTTCTTCTTGCCACTCCTGCTCCAAGTCTTTAGTGGTCGTAAGCTGAACATCTTTTGGTATTAGACTGTTGGCTGAACAACAACACTTGGAAAGGTAATTTTTTCATTATTTTTAGACAATTTACCGACTAAACAAATAATTAGTTAACAATAACAAGACAACAGTCAGCCAATTTAATCTTTTCTTATTCAGACTGCTTCATTTTGTATTTAAGGCACAGTGATGACAATATGAGAGGAGAACAGTTTGATCTCTGTGTTGTGGAACAGATTTTGTAATGTCCATGCCTGATGTGGTGGCCTGGGAAGTTTTGGTTTGGTTGGTTTTGGTTTACAAGGTTCACAGATCATCATGGAAATCAATCCAGATGTACTTGTACACAGATTTTAAAACTTTTTTTTCATTAGGATAAATAAAGTAAGGATCCTGTAAATATATGACAAAAAAAATAATTAAAGTTTAAAAGACTTTCATGTCTAAGTTTTTGCTAGTATTTTAAATTAAACTTTACTCTCTTATATTTCATGTTCATTTTAGTTTTTGTTTACTAGATTTTATGATTCAGGGTCTCAATCAATTTATTTACATGTAACAAATGTCAAAAGGAGAGAAGAAGTACTGAGGACACATACCACAGAGACAAAGAGTAGTGTATATGTTGTGTACAGTAATCTGTGTTGAATATTCTATGCAGAATGGGTGCAGCTGTATTAAGTTGCCAGAAAGGCAAATATATGCAAAACTAAAGGAAGGAGTATCGGACACAATCTGTCACTGTGCTGAGGCATTCAATTCCGTCTCTCTGCGCAATGTTGAAAAATTGCTTTGTGGTTTCTGTTAATACATGCAGTTCCTCTAGTCTATTGGACAGAGTACACCACTGTCCACACGCATAGATTAGGACTGCTGTCCAAAACGCAGCTCAGAGTGTCAGAGAGAACAATAACTCTGGCAATAAACTGATTGTACGGACTGATGACGAATGTTTCACCTAGAACCTGCTTGTGTTGAGGTTAAATCACACTATTTATCACAGACAAAAGGGAGAGAAATCATTATGTAGGCAGTGGTTTAATGGATGGGAACAACTCTCAGTTTGGCAGTTTATATATTAGACGATGGTTTTAGACAGTTTGGAAAGAGGGGAGAATGTGTTTGTGAGGAAGGAAGGGTATGGCTAACAACTCTTCCGGGTTTGGAAGAGAAAATCAATGGTACTACGACAGAAGATACACACTTTTAAAAACTAAAGCTGTACAGTCTAGAGTTGCCATTGGAGACACAATAATGTCTGCATGAGACACTGTGTTATATTAAATTTAGAACACTCACTGAGCTTTTCAACTCAGCGCATGGTGAAAACGTAACACATTAACACATCTGATAAGGTAACACAAACATCTGTATTTCCTGCTAGTGTGTTGAGAATGACACATCCTCCAGTCGCATGTCGCATGCAGAAATAATCTCTTCACATGTTACCCACTTCCCTCCCCTGTCCTCCCCTCAGTGATGGCCTCTGCTGAGCAGCCGTGCTCCAGCTTCCACCAGCAGCACTGCGCATAAGGCAACACGCCCACCTTTGCCCTCCTGCCCAGAAGTGAGAGACACCACCATGTACAGTGTGGAGGACCTCCTCATTTCGCACGGATATAAATTGCCCAAGAGTGGCCCTCCGTCTGCCACGCCTTATGACAAGCGTCCTGCTGATTGCCAGCGTGAACTTGTGGACAACAGGGCTGGCCGGGGGACACTGAACGGGTATGAGGCCGACCGGGGGGCATCTATCACAGGCATCTACGGCAGCAGGCAGGCACTGGTGAAGGGCTACCCCGCCACAGACAATGAGAGCGGGGAAAGGAACCAAAGGAGAAAAGAGGCCGGTATCGGTATCCTAGGTGACGCTCAGCCCTTGGGTGATTCTCTTGCCACAGATAGTGGGTGAGTATATTTTTTTCCCCCTCTTTTGCGTTCCCCCACATCCTTTACCTTCCCTCTTTTCCTCTCCCCTCTTCTCACTGGGGCTCTTCGGTATTGCATGCAAAACTGAGTCTGCACTGCGCAGGGTTTTTTTTTTCCCTTCCTCTTCCCTTTCCCCTCCTTCCAGAGCTGCGGAACACTGTGGCTGCAGCTGCACCACTGACATACCCTATGCCAGGATATGAGGAATTATGAAAGGTGCCTTTGCGCTTGCTTGACTTGTTTACATGCCTGCACAGAGAGGTGGCTTGTGTCTACGTTGAAGCCCACCCATGCACTGGTATCGTCTCCACAGCATCCACCAGGCAGGCAGATGTAAACAGCAGCACTAGACAGTGAGCAAACTGAGGAGGACTGAACATGCCTCAAGACAGGCGCGTAATCACTCCACTGTAAACACTGGCACACCGAATCACACCCAGCACGTGCTCTGTGATGTAAGCATGTTGCTGGGCAAGTGTGCACAGCGCAGCTCCCCTCAGCCATACAGTAGCATATGCTGCTGAGGATGATCCATTGACTTTGCAGCTTAAATGAATGAGTACAGTGACTTGGTGCAGTACAGATGTAAGATGAGGCTCTTTAAAAGGGTAATTGTAATAATTCTTTTTTTTAATTTCTCTTTTGTTATTCAGCACATTGGATATTTTACAAAGGTATATTATAATACCTATTTTATGGTTAGATTTTTACTTGTTTTTTGATGGAAGTGATAACTGCATATCCCAGCCTTACATGGATCTATCATAAATATGAATCAACTAGCCTAAGAAAATGTAATTATTGATCTCTTTCTTGGATGCGACTGATATGAATGAATGAATATCACACTGTTTCTTCTGCTTCGGCACTCTTCCACTCCACCAAGAAAATTACAGTGACTGCTTGAGAAAATTCAAAATTTAAAATTACAGAGCAATTTAACAAAATGACCCTCTTGAACAGAAAGAAGTTCTTTGTTTTTTAGACTTAATCTGTTGTGATTAAGTATGCTGTTTCTAAGATAATTGTTTTGACAGTGCAACATGCATTGCAGCTATATTTTGCACATCAGAGGTAAATATGGAACCATAACTAAAATCATCATGCGGTACTGTTTTATCACACCACAGTGGAACCAGTCACTCGTCACACACGCCATTTTATGTTAAATTCAGCAAGCTTTATTAAAATTATACTGTTGCATTAGATATTACATATTTGACCTAGCAACAATCAAAAAGGCCTTCTTCTTTTTTCTGATTTTCTCTGTAATTAGGTTTTATTCTGACACACTGAAGCAGGCTGCTTTAAAGTTTTATTGTTTATGAGTAAGTCACAAGATATTTTATAAAAAGGGTGCAATTTGATCCAGCTAATTGAACTATGTGATCAATTAAACAGAGGGAAGGAGGTTTTGCTTTCATGTCAGACCAGGTAATTAGGTTGTTTTTGCGTACACTATCTTTAAAAGACACAGTTACTGTCCAGATGTCCAGCTTCCAAGATAAGGTTGTCACAATTTAATATGCAGATCATATTGCAGTAGCATCACAATTTCACGGTTTCTTCAAGGGACTTGGAAGTCGCTGACTTTAGCACTTCTGTCTCATACTGCATGTGCTGGCTCTCTTTGATTAAGTTGCACTGGAAAGCCAATACTGCCAAAGCCAAAACACATGCTTGAGGCTGGCATGGACATGTCCCTTTTAATGATTACCAATTCTCCAATCTCAAAAGGTTGCTGTTGCATTTTTATATTAGCACACAAACTGAAATATTTATTTGTTCCTGCAGCTTTAGTTCAGCTTCAGATTAAAGTTAAATGTATTAATAGTTCCTTTTCAGTGTAGTTTTATCTACAAAATATTATCAAATTGTCATCAATCATGTTATCATATAAAGGAATATAGCTGTAATTTGCAATTTCAACCCATTGTGCACTCAGTGGAAGTAAGCATGTTACTAATCTTGCCACTTCTGTAACTCCATCCAGGAAAACTAGATTCAGGCTCCACTTCACTCTCCTGTATCAGCGTGAATGTCTTATTTACACTGAACTTTTTGGTATTTGCAGGTTCTACGATGTTCCCAGTTTGACTTATTCAGAGCCGCTGAGCTATGATGAGAGGGATGTTTCCTACTGGCGGAGGCGAGGCCAGGACTTCAGCATCCTACTGGATTATGCCGATGGCAGGGAGCTGAGGGCCTCTGCTGGTGCATGGAGGCCACAGGCCCTGATTACAGCAGAGGAACACAGAGCAGAGAGACAGGCGCAGCAGCTATGGGAGGACATTTCCTGGCTAAGGGACTTGGATGCAGCCCCTGGTCAGCTAAGGGTAACAGGGGAAAGAAAGTGCCAGAGCCTCGGTACAGAGGAGTGGAGGCCTGCTGTGGGCCTGGGAAGGCAGTTGTCGGATGGGGACGGGGAAAGGTGGGCTCAGGAGCAGTACCGACTGAGGACACCAGAGGGTTTTTTTCACCCTAGAACTAAAGCAAAGTCCCAATCTCTCCCCAGAGTTTTGTCACCTGATGGAGCTAGCAGCAGAGAGCTCATTCCATCTCGGCCTAGCCTACCTGACAGGCAACAGAGAATAAACAGCACTGTCTTCTCTGGGCCCTATAGTAGATATATCTATAGTGGTGCTGTTGTTCGGGATCGGTGGGGTAGGAATGCTGGGCCAAGCAGCCATGTTGCACTTTTACCAAAGCCCAGGTTTAGCAGGCCTTTAAAGCCTCCATCATACGAGATTCACCAGCAGACTAGGGGTAGCGCAGAAATGCTTGCTATAGACCAGGGTGCCAAACAAAAAGAAAGGCCTATCTATTATCCAAGGGGAGGGGAACTGAGACAAGACTATTTCGCACAACACTCTGTCATCTCTGGAATGGAGCCCCCTGGCTACATCCCACCCCCATCTTATAGAAGAGCTCCACCCCCGAGGTCGGTTTCAATGAACCGCAATGAAATGGCAAACCTAAGATGGAGGGCGGAAGCTCTGCAGATGCCCAGCTCAGATCCTGGAAGGTGGTTTTCCAGACAGGCAGGTGGTTCATGGCTAGAGCATTATGGAGATCGTGGTGCAACCTATCGAAAACAGGTACATTCTGGACATGAAGAACAACCAGGTCATGTCCGTCCGTTACCCACTGAAGACCCAAGAGTGAAGCAAATCTCAGGAGGGCCTAGCGGAAGTTCTCTCACTGACTCAGACAAGATACGTAACATCAACAAAGAGACTCCGTCTGCTAAAATGTTAGGACAATCTACACATGATAGTGCCTTTCCTCCCCAACAGGGGTCAGCTCTCAACACTGACAACCGCAAAACAGCTCTCAATGACAACGACAGCAGTAATCGATGGTGCAACAGGGGAATAAACAAAAAAAGTGACAGTGTAGCTCCTGAACAAAACCGTAGTCAGTTTTTTCCTTCATCCATTCTGGGTAAACCACCACCTCCTCCATGCAAGCCGGCTGACCAGGGTGTCTCTGAAACTGTGACAGAAGTCAAAAAGGTGGAACAACCAGAGCCACCAGAGAAAGACAAATCCAAGAACCTAAAAAAGAGACTCAGTGAGACAATTTTTTGTTTGGTGTCTGTCCCTGTTACTCCACAGCTCAGTGGGATAATCCGTGATCAGAATAACAACAATGAGAAGTCACCAGACCCAGCTGACAGTCCTAGTGACAACAAAACTGGCCATTTAACAAACCAAAGTCTCCAAAGCACATCTTCAGCTGAAGCTGAGCTGCAAGCACTAACTGGTAGCATAGCAAGCAGCAAAACAAGCAGCAGAGCGAGCAGCAAAATGTTTAAAAAAGTACCCTGTAGACCCCCTAAGATAAACCATTATAAGGAAATGAAACTGTCAGGATCCTGGCCTGCAAACCAGTATCGAGACCAAGAGACACAAACTAGCCCAGAGGCCCGAAAACCTGCCCCTGAAGACAAGGAAGCACAACAAGACCCTGTCCCTTCCAGCACTGACGTCCCTCCTGATAACAGCGGTGTAGTGGGCACTGCCTTCAGTTTTCCAATAAAGGGAGTGAAGAGCCTGAAACTGTCAAGCAACAGCGCCTTCTCCCTAACATCCACCTTCTCCAACCAGCTGAACAAGAGCACAGCTCAGCAGCCAGCAGTACCACCCTCAGGAAATGCGGAGGAGACCAAACCAGCAGCGAACAGTGGGCAGGAACCATTTGAACAGTTTCGGCTCAAACCGACCACCCAGCGACCATGGGATGCTGTTAAAGAGCTGGAGGCCATCAAAACTGAAGTGCAGGATCAACAACAGCAGCAGAGCAGCAAACAGCCCAGTGTTGACAAGTGCATAGAAGACCTCAATGAGGCCTACAAAGACATCTTGGAACTAGGCACTGCCAGCAATAAAGTCCCAAATGGTTCTGTTCAAATCCCTGAGCGTATCAAAATCCGACTGACATCACAACCTCTCAACAAGCCCAGCAGCCTTAGGCGCAGTGCAGTAAGCTGGTCTGTTGACCCGGAATACAGGGAAGTCAAGAGCGCCTTCTCCAGGCCTGCAACAAAGTCGGTAACCTTCAGCAAGCAGCTTAGGGAGGAGCTCCCTGTCCCACCTCGGGAGACAGGCTTCAGAGAATACAGGGTTGTTGCGCATCTTTCTCGCAGACGGAGCAATGATGGCAGGACTGTGAAACTAGACCTGCCAGACGAGCCTATCGAGACGCCACTTTGTGACTTTAGTCCAGCAACGCACACCACAGCAGCTGAGGTGCCGTGGGCAGATAGACAGCCCATGCAAGATGCATCTACGCTCACCAGTCCCCCTGATTATGAGGACATATGTCAAACTTTGCGTCAGTCTAGAGACCCGGCAGATGCCAATAAAGGGTCCGCAGGCAATTTTAAACCCAACGATGCAGAGCTTCTTCAAGATCTTAATGCGGAATCAGAGGAGGAGTGCCCTATTTGTAAGAGAGAGCTTGAGAATCAGATGAGACAGGGTCCATTGCCTCCACTTCATGAGGAGAACAGCTCGGACAGCTCAGCCAATCAAAATGGCAGTCCACCACAATGCGCTGCATTAGAAAGTCCAGCAGAGGACACAAAAACAGCAGAGCCAAAGGACTCAAGTTTGAATCAGTCAGGGTCTGACCTGTGTGCTGAAACAAGGGAGCAGCATTCACTGACACAAGAAATTGAGAAAGTGGGTGAAAATACAGGCAATGCTCAGGCAGAAAAGTTGGACAATTCGTGCTTAGTTAATCCTGCTGAGAGCATACCAGCAGATGGAGCTACAGAGGACAGTGCATCCACAATATTAGCAACTGATGTGCCTGCAGACCCCCAAGTCTCAGAAGAACAGAGTGTTAGTGATACAGTAACTAAGGAAGTAGAATTAGGAGGGAAGGAAACCATTACAGAACCAAGTGAAGGCAGTTCAGACAAACAGAAAGCTGAGGTGGAAAGTGAGCATCAGGGACAAGACGATACAATGGCTGATGACAAGCATGAGCAAGAGAAGAAGCCATTTGCTTTCCCAGAGCATAGACTTGGTTTACGGACTCATCTGGGGCGAGACCACCAAGGGTTGCCAGAGTTCCCACCAGAAAGACTGCCACTTTCAGTTCCCCCAAACCTAGACCGCAGGCTGTCTCTTAGCTTGGAGGGGGAGAGGAAGAACAAGGGCCCCTCCCACCGAATTGAAGCATTGCAGAATAAGCTGGCTATTTCTCCAGGTCGGGTGGCAGTTGAGCGCCTGGCCCGGATGAGGGAGGTGGACGTTATGTATAGGATGAGGCGCCTCAGCATCAGGAGTACTGACTCTGGGGAAGGGGAGGCAGAGACAGAGGGGGAGGGCAAGGACCAACAAGCAGAGGAGCCCCATTGTGCTTCTCAGAGAGACAATGAGGACGATCAAGAGGTCACCCATTCACAGCATGTCTCTATGGAGACAGTGTTGCAAGATGAGGAGGAGTCATCTCTCCCAGGTAAGATAAGAAAATCAGAGGAAATTAAATTTCAAGGAGCTTTGTGGAAATACATGTTCATCAAGTTTAGACTGTCTAGACTGGCCAACTTTATAAATGCACCCACATTAAAAGTAAAACATTTATTTCCCATGTTCCACATAGTTTCAATTGGCCTACCAAATCGAAAAAGAAAATGGGACAATAACAATGACACTTTTTCAAATATTTGTTCAATGCACTGTTTAACTTTCCTGTCTCTATCCACAGACTTCTTTATGCATGCTTCAGCGTGACTCCGTTTAAATGCTGATAAATCTGTGGGTAACAGAACAATTAAGTGATACTATAAGGAAGGGAGAAAAAGTGTGTATAAATCTTCAGAATACATTGTACAGTTTTCTCTGGAGGTGTTAAAATTGAAGGAACGGTCAATGGGCTTTGCTGTTAAAGAAATCTCCACAAGATGGTGTCAGTGCCCAGAGATAGTGCAAGTCTTCTACCCTCCTCAGAGAATTTAATTCCATTAAACATGTGACTGACATTTATGTTAATGGAATAAAAATAATAAACATAAAGCATGCAGTAAAACATGTCTCAGTGTCCTGTCAAAGGGAATTATTTTTGACCGCGACAGATCCTGCAGTTCTTCAGGCGATGCACTCTGCACCTTACCTCCCTCCTACAGTATAGATATTTGGGATGAATATAGATTAAAAATGCACCTTTTCTTTATATTTTTCTTCTTTACGTCGCAGAGCCCCATGATCCCAGCCGAGTGGAGACAGTGTAGAAAGACTGCGTCCATCATCTCCATCTGAGGTTTTTAGCTCCAACACTGTGACCTGGCTGCCTACTAGAATGCCTTCATCTCATCTTGACACTGAAATGGCCTTCTTGTCCGACAAGAGCATTGTGTACACCCTCACCCTCGGCGCTGCGTTGACTACTAAGAGTGCTGTTCCACTGCCAAAGGGAGGTGCCCCTTTAACTTGTGGGGCAACTTCCACCCTGAATCCCTCCCCAGCCTTCCCAAACTGACTTTCCACTACCCCATCTGTCCTCCATCCCCAAGCCCATCCTCTTCTAGGGTTCCCACTAGTTAGTCTTCTTGTAGCGGCTTGTCCTTTCTATTCTCTCCTCCCTATGCTTTTCTCATTGGCAGACATTATGCAATTCTGTCATGCATACTAGAACTTCTAAAATGTCCATTGTGAATACAGTCGAGACATTTTTCGCATACTGAACGAGTCTGTTTGTTTACGGGCGAACTGTTAAGGATATGAATGTAAGCATTTATGTTTAACCTAACGTAGATATAGAAGGGTTATTGTCACAAACCTGTTCTGTTGCATTTAAACTACACCAAAATAAACTGCGTATCTGATTGTCGTGGTGAGGCGACAGCTGTTTTAGAACTGGACATCACTGTCTCTGGCTCAAGAACTGTTTTGATTTTCAGACGAGATCAATCAGCCTTTCTTTTTTTAAAAAATTAATGACATTGTGCCCCGTCTCATTGCTTTTGTACACACCGCAGTCATAACCCATCGAGCTCTTCAGTGAAGAGTGACTCTGCGCCACATGCCACGATAGATCAGTGACCTACTACATGATACATTGGTTCTACGATGGAGAGGGAGAGTTGCCTTTTTTAACCAGTTAGTCCCCTGATCAATCCGATGTATAGCTCCCATTTCCATGTAATTTCAGGAAGCAATAAAGGCACGGATTGAGTTGACATGGCGGTTGGCAACTTTGATTAAAATGAAAGATGGACAGGGGGATATAGAACACAAAAAGGATATGTAGAGCAATATTGTTTTACAAACAGCTCAGCGGTTTAGTGGAGCTTCCTGTAGGAACCATTGGCAGGAGTTTTAATGTGAACGTGTCATTCAGATCAAATATTACAGGGAAATGGAATCGTGTCAGGGTATATGGGCGCTTTACAGGGGGTGGGTGCTTTACTTCATGATATATATATCTATGTTCATACATCTGTACCGCAAAGAGACTACATTTCACGGAATATTTATTTTTCTTATCATCGAATTGTTAATCAGTTTGCATAATGTAAAAAATAAAGTATATTTTAAATATTTTAAGAGATATTTTGTATTTAACCATGAAATTTTATTTCTCCACACTTATATCAAGCTGAAAGTATCATACGTCTGTATCATAATGAGAGTATACATAATTTTCTAGTGCTTTAAAATCTTAACAGAGTGATATAAAAAGGGGTGGCCCTGTGGTGTGCCTTGATCACACGATTCAGTTTCGGTGAGAGACAGGGTTCATCGGTGTCAGTGTTGATGTGATGGAAACTTTTTGATTGTGCCATTATTTCCTGTTTGATAGTGCTTTTTCACACGCTAAGCGAGTCAACGTCGGACGCTCCTTGTGATATTTGAGACATCGGTTCATCTCAGCTGTATTTCCTATGTTGGTGGTCAAACATGGCTTGTGTCTATCTCTGTGTTTGTATGTCTTCCAGCTCAAATCATGTATTGTTCTGTTGTCCTTGAAACATGTTTAGAAATAAAATTGGGATTTTTTTTCTTTTCCTTCCTTCCACCCGCCCTTTATTCTTTCCCCCTTCCTCCTAACTTCCTCCTTTCTTTCTTTGTTTCATTAATTACACAGCGTGTTCATTTTGTGTAAATTGTTCTGTTGTCCCCAATACTTATTGCACTAAAGGATACAATGCAGTATGCTATTTTCGGCTAAAAACCACATAATTGCAAAGTGTATGAAAAAAAATGATTTTTTTTTTTTTTTAAAAATACAGGGATTTTTAATAAATTTTAATTTCTAACCTAAAATGTAAATAATGATAAGAAAAAAAAATCTTGTGGATAAAAACAAGTTTGCAGTCACGTGGTTTTTCCACAACAGCAGCGCTGCATTGGTGTAACGTATCAGCAACAGATCTGTAGGAATCCATCGCTGTTTGATCACTCGTCAAGTATCACTTAACTGTTATGTAGCATTTTGCAGTTGTAGCATTTTATCAACTCAGAACTTTGTCTTAGTATTTCAAACATTTCTTGTAAATTTGGAATAATCATGTCGCCTTATTATGTGTGCATTACATTATACTTCAGGCAATGCCAAATACTAACGTACTAAGCACTGTTTCATACCTTAGGTTTTTACAGCAACTTACTGTTCTGCCACGCCTCTGGCTGGAGAGGTACAGTAGCATTGTGGATAGTTTCTGCTCTTCATGCCGTTTAGCTGTAGGAACATTGAATCAAAACTGTGAACTTCAAACAACACAAAAAGCATCATTTTAAAAAGTACGGGACAAGATTCAATGTTTCAAAACAAGCCCATAGTCAGCACCACAGGGAGGACAAGCTGGCACGCCCATAGTTACTAACACATCTCATTTTCAATTCATTTTGAAGGCTGAAAGGCCCTGCCTCGGTCTTGTGTGTAAACTGCCCCTAACGACATTTAAAAAGCTATTTCAGTACATAAGAACCCCCAATAATTGGCATGTCAGGTACACTTGAACATAGTGTCATTTGACTTTTTGTACTGCAGGTTATGTGCAACATGAAGTAATTATGCACACTTGTAATATTTTCTATTTTCATATGAGATTTAAGTGCTTTTTGTACTCACTGACATCTTTTTTTCTTCCTTGCATGAAATGCAAGACAGAGGAAGAAAAAAAATGTTTTTCATAAAATATATTTGCATTTGGTACTTCAATAGTAAAACCAGTGGGCAAAACATTATGTTTCATAATTTAATTTACAAAACTATGCCAAGTATTTAAAAGCTATTTTTAGAGTAAATCAAAAGAAGACTCATTCATTTTTCCTTTAATACACGCCTTTATCTTTGTATCTATAAATATGAGCATAATCCATAGTCATATGATTGTGCTACTGTTGTATGATACTGCAGTCTTATTCATAAATAAACTCTTTGCATGAAATTAAAGTGTTTGTGATCAATTGGGCAGGGGCCATCTACAGAATTGCTTCATATACTGTATGAGGTTTACAAACACACTGAGGAGAATGACACTGTTGTCATTCTTTGGAGAATATTTTAGAAATACTTAACTTTCTCTCTCAAAAATGTAAGATAATGACACAAAGGATTGACTTCTATTCTGAAAGCAATATTAGGGCAATAGAAAAAGAGCATACGTGCACAACTATGTGCATTTTTTTCACACAAGTACACTTGTGTACTGGTAATTTCAGCCCAATTACCCTGCCAGACTGTCACACTGAGCTCCGCTTGCTCGACCAAAGTGTTGGCAAAGACTAAACTTGAGCTGAACCTTGTGAAAACCTCCCAGCATGCTCTCTGAAGCTTGGATGTCATCCATCCTCAGATGCTGCTGAAATTCCTCTTTGTGCCATTTTTTCCTAAACAGAGAGGGAGAAGTCTGATTAGTACCTTCTCTGATGTGATACTTTATTGATCCCTGTATAGGTAGGCTCTCTTTTCACTGACAACAAGGTGCTCTGCACGAAGGTACGTTTGTGATTCCAACGGGAGGAGGATGGGTTCATAACATTATATTATAGGTTGTCACATAATGAGCTACTGAACAAAGTTATTAACAAATTGAACTTATGAAGCCCAACTTATCTCACTGAAACAATACTGAACTGAATGGAGAACGACGAGATAAACAGCCATACAATATAATGACACAGCCTGTAAACATGTAGCTGTAACTGCATACCACTTAATTTGACAATATAAATGTTCATTAGTTCTACATGAATGATTCACATTCATCTGATATCACATAACTGTATATGTGGTACAAATGTCACACTCAGTGCAGTTGGGTTACTCCAGCTAACTGGCACCAAGTGGGTCACTCTCAGGACCTCTTCACAGAATGCTTCGGGATTTACCTTTGATGTTAACCACAAAATCCAGACCAGGTTCTCTTAAGAACTGAAGTGATTCTTCACCACGAAAAGTCTAATCCACAGAAATCAGGCCGAAGCAGAAGCAGACGTTTCGTATTTTGTATGTAAGCATTAATCTCCAACATGGCCCATTAGTAGCTGTTGAAAATGAAGAGATCGTGAAGGCGTCCTCAGCCTGCTGCTCAGCGTCCTTCTACTTCAGGTTCCAAACTCCATTTATCGGACCGCGATACTTTTTCCTCCACAGGAAGACGACTACGGCTTGACCCGCCATTCTCTGCTTCTGGGATTACAGCCAATCAGAGGCAGAGTACTGCGGGTCACGAGCGGCCCACCTGTGGCCTTCACTGACCAGCAGGCCAACGTGGACATACCGCAGATGATCATCAATGCAACATACCAACGTTTAAGTAACCTGAAAATACACTGCGACTTCAATAAATGATCTCACGACTTAAATATTATCCTCTGTTACTGCACAAGTACTTCCATACTAGTACACACTAGCAGTAGTGGTGTGCCTGCCACTGCTTCTTCTAACTGCAGTTGCCATGGCGCCTGCACTAACCCTGTCTCACGCAATGTCCCCGAAGCGAAACAGTCCCACGTACTCCCTTAAATCTCCAGCTGTCCCTCCATTCCAGCTGTCTCGGGCTCTGAGCCAGAGCACAGTAAATAAAATACTTCTCTGCACATTACTGGACACCTGTCAAGCATGCTTGCCTCTGTTGCTTGGGGATTGAGTAACTCCATTCATGGCACAGCGACCCTCCACACTCCACATACACACCAAAAAGCAGAGGAAAAAGATTAAACTGAAGGGAGTTTAAGCTACTTTTGCATTTACACCTGCTGAATAAAGAGAGAAAGAGAGACACAACAAACTGCATGTGCTGCTATGGACTTCACGTGTCCACAAGATGGAGCCAAACTATAATAAGTCAACACAAATAACCCCAAACCCCTGAAACCGCCTTTGACTGTTTATTTTAGTTCATTTACACATACATCAGTGTTAGCAGGTTGAGTTACCTTTTCCCCATCCACATCACACTCACAGCCAGGTGAAAACTGGAGTTCACACTTAAAGTCAAATAAAATAAATGATATTTTGGTTATTTTTGAGAAGGATTTTGTTGACATCTGCACTTCATGTTCTGTCTTTTTATAGAACACATTTTAAACATTTTCAAACTTTGCTTTGTTTGCCTGCTCTGCTCACATCTCCATTTTTGGAGATGAACAACAGTTGCCTAACTTTTCATAAATATTTACACTGAGCCATGCACGTGTTTTATTTTGGTGAGCAACCCAGCGTGAAGATCACAGCAGAGGAGATCCTGTTCTCACTGCTGTCCTGTAGTGAGGACTTTGGCAAGGATCATGATGATAAGTCATTAAACTGTGAGTTGAGATGCTGCAGGTTAAGGCTCAACTCTTCCCCTTTAGTTTATGTTTTTAAGTGCATCCTGCTGTTGGATACTTCAGTTCAGCTCTTTGCTCTAACAGTACAGGAGCCCCTGCAGAGTCTGGATCAGACTGTGCTGCTGCATTGTAATTTAACAGCTGATTCGACCCCTCCTCCCCACCTCATGCTGGGAGTCCGACGCTTCCTGGCTATTTATGGCAGATGCCCCTCTGTCGAGGCCGCTCTCTTCAGCCCATACATGGTTGCTGTGGGATGAGGTTACCATGCCGATTTTGGCCCGCACTCCCCACAAACCCCATGGAAGCAGTGTTGTGTCGCCTCTCACTGTTAGTTTAACCTATCAGACCAGGGTCCCCAAACCTGCGGTACAAGAATGGAGATTGAAGAACCACAGCTTTGGCTTTCGGAATAGTTTGAATATCCCGTTACTGTAGGAGCATCAGTCTATTTTAGATCCCCTTTTGTGTATTTTTCTCAGCATCACCCCTGTCTCTCACTCCTTCACCCCTCTCCTGCAACCCCCACTCCCTCTCATTCTGTCTCCCTCTCTCTTCTTCTTCTCTCCTTCTTTACTCGACTGTTCCTGGACTGATTTATTTGGCTCGGCGCAGCAGAGCTAGTGGGAAAGCACCTGGTTATATTTGTCGGCTGTTTAGGTTGGATCTGCTTCATGGTGGCTGACTTTGGATCGTCTGATTGGGTTTACCTGCACACACCTGTGCCTCTTGCCTCCTTAGCATCCGGTTTGCTGTGAATAAGGAACCAGTGAGACCTTTTCTCGGGATAAATAGACTTCACCTGTGATGCATTTCTCCCTTTCTCTCGTTGTTGGAGCCAAAGCACAGTAAGTATTGTTTTCCCTTTCCTAGTTATATATATTATTTATTGCCATATATATATATATATATATATATATATATATATATATATATGGCATCAGACAAAGTAATGAAACCATTCAAATTCAAACAGAACTTTCCTCACACCTGATGTGGTAAACAAGAACTGAGGTGGTAACATTTGCTTTGTGTCAGCTTGTGTTTTTTTTGTGTATAAATTCAGGTGTGAGAGTAAAATTGGACACAATTTTAACTCATTTTATAGGATATAAATCTGTGATAACAAGTTGTTTTGCAAAGAGCATCATGCCACAAAGTATCACGTTACTGCAGAACCCGGGACAAACAGACAGGGCAGAAAGACAGAGGACAGCAGCTCTTTCTACTGTGTCAGTCAGAGCGCCTGGTGGATTTCAAGGTTTGGCAGTCAGTTTAAGAATTAGACCCAGTAGGGTTGTCCAAAGTATGGAAGTACAAATACATATATGATACCACGTGTTCAGAAAATATGATATATGATATCTGCATTTGATAGTATAGGAAACACAGAAGCTATAAAGAAATAAAAGTTACAAGCCAAGGCTGTCTGGATGTTAACATTAGTATATTATGGTTTGTGCCCAGTGAATTTTTCTGCACCGCCGTTGTGTGCAGGCTGTCAATGAAGACAATCAGCACGTTTTTATGTGCTTAGAACTTGTCGATCTTTTTTGCCGTCGTATCCAAAGAGGTATTGAGTATTCTTTTTTATGCTTTTATTGCGTCAAAGCTGAAAATTCTTGCACCGTGACAACCATATCACCTCCTAAAGTGTCTTCAACTTTGGGAAAGTCATTCATTGTCAATCTTTGTTATTTTTATTTTTAAATTTATTTATTTTTTGCCAAATGACCCAGAAGAAGGAGCAAACTTTGGTGCCATAACTCTGCAGTCCTGGAGTGGTGTCTCAAGTGACCACATGGGTGTTAGCATTCCAAGCTCCAGATTATGGCTGCGTCGTGGTGGTGGTGGTGGTGTGTGTGTGTGTGTGTGTGTGTGTGTGTGTGTGTGTGCAGCTGATCTATGGGCTACACGTCGGGCTGGTTGGTGTGTTGTTCCAGCACTGGCTGGGCGCCATTTCTCAACAGTTTTGTTTTTATAGTGAGTGCATGTCATCCCAGTTGCCTGCTTGGTGCTCTGCACCTGCTGCACCCATCAAAATGAATAGACAGGTGTACTGGCCAACCTCATGCTTGACCTTATGCTGCTGGATAGTGTTCATCTGCATAAAAAAACAAATTTGTGCACATCTCCAAACATGTTTGTATGATGCACGCACTAAGTCACTGAAGGCCTCCATTCTTTCCTAAAGTAGGTTAACATATGTATGAACAAATGCATGTATGATTTGTTGCCTCTGGTTACACTGGCGCTTCTTCGTTGAACATCAAACCAAAAACCTCTCTTTTTATTCTAGGCAGAGGTGAAAGTTATTATGTTGTTGGTGGTGTTTGCAGGATGAAAGCAAATGAAATGAAAGAATTTAGAGAAAGAATTTAGTTAGTCAGAACAGCAACATTAACATTGTGACCTGTTGAATGTGGTCTCATGCACCATTTCATTTGTAGCTTGTGCTCAGCACCCTCTGCTCTTACTGTCAGCACTGTGTGTCAGAGGTGCAGAGCTGTTCACGGGCTCCTGCTGGCCTGCTAACATCCTGAACTCTTTCTGAGCGCATGGCTGCTGTTTGGGTTACACGTGACATGAATCAGTGATGATGGCCACTGCATGCATGCTCATAAATGGGCTCTGTATTCCAGGATGTTCACTGTGAATCACGTGCCGTGAAAGGCTAATGATGAATCGATTTCTGCATGATTTGTGTGACTCTTTTGTCTGCGCATGAGTTCACATTAAGTTTCCTCATCATGTTACATAACGTGAAGATGTTCCTGGACTTTGTAACTTTAGGAAAAAACAGCCAAATCCCCAAGTAACCATTGCTGGCATGAAATCCTCCTCTTCCTCCTCTTTCTGTCTCTCCTTCCTTTTCCTACCCTGTTTATCAGTTGCAGAACTTCATTAGTGTCCCTCCTCAGCACTGTCTGTCTCTTTGTGCTCATTGATATCCATATAAGAGCAGAACAGAGCAGAGCACATTTTGTGTTGGGCAGGAGTTGATGCAAGGCAGCAGAGAGGAACGCAGATCTGGATCTAAAGAGTGAGCAGCCAGAGTTGGTGTATGAGGAAGGAGGAAGGATGAGGGCTCTGCTCTGCTGCCTCAGGCTCTCAGTCGACCCGAGTATTTGTTTGTGTGTGAGAGAGAGTTTGGATCTCGAACGCCTCCTGCATGTGTGTGCAAGTGTTTGTAGTAGTGCATGTGTGTCAGTGCCTCAGTGCACATTAGTGCATTTGTACAAGCTTATCTAAACACGGAACATTTCTCCTAATAAAGGCAGGCTTGGTTGCAGCACAGCGTCTGCTGCTGCCAGAAATGCAAAGATGTCTCTGATTTCTAATTACTTCACTGACATAACGATTTCCTCCTGGATCTACAGGAAGTCATCAGTTATTGTTAAAACACAAGTAGTTAGAAGTAATATCTAAGAATGTGTTTCAGTAACTGAGGATGGTCATTGCATGACGGTTGGCGGTTGAGTTAAAATTAGAGCAATTAGTAGAATAACTGATTTGTTGATTGATAGGAAATTATGTCAAATATTTGTTAGTAGCAGCTTCTTAACATGTAAGGACTTGCAGTCTTTTTTGTCATTTATGATTGTATATTAAAAACTTCCTTGGGTTTGGGAAGTTTGGTTGGACAAAGGAGGCCACCTGAAGACGTCACTTTGGACTCTGGGAAGTTGTGACCATTTCTCAGTTTTTTGACCTTCTACAGACTAAACAATTTGTCGATTAATTGTGAGAATAATCAGCAAAATTCATCAATAATAAAAACAGCTGTCAGTTGCAGCTCTAGTTAAAATCCTGTCAGTGTGGTTGGCCTGTATGACCGACGTGCTGCTGAACTTCACAGCTTAAAGTCTGACTAGCAAAGAGGTGCTTGTGATGTTGCGTCACATGTGGTTTTGTTGGGTTTCACCTCGTGGTGTTTACATGATGTCCTGGGTGTTGAGTTTTATTGAGTTTCACATTTGTTAAAGTGCAGTTAAAATTAGAGCAAGTTGTCCTGTTGATGCGGACGGTTTTGGGTTTTGTTTGTTTGTTTTGTTTTTTGTAGCTGGTAACACGTCAAGATGAGAAAACAAATCGTCATTTGACAGAGAGACAAACCTAACAGCTGAGGTGATGAGTGCAGCCCATTCACCAGAATAAAATGCTGGCATTGCATGTTTCTGCAAACCACACATATGTTACATACATGTCACTTCTGAAGGGACGTATTTCACATTACATGTAGAAGAGCTGAGTTCCTCATCTAGAGGATGACAGGATGTGGTGGTGAGACGGAGGACAAGCAGCGAGATGTTAAAAACGTGTTGGGACTTCAGGACTTTTCCAGACATGTTTGTGGTGATGAAACCAGGTATTTTAAGCCAAAACATAATCTTTTTGTAGCCTGAGTCAAGTCGATTTTGGAAAAAATAAAGAAACATGCAGAAACGTACAATGCCAACATTACTTCCGGTGATTGGGTCGCTGGGCGATAACCGTGAAAACTGTAACGAACAGGCTGCAGGTTATACAAGTGAGACACAAGGATTTTCTTTAGAACATCCAACCTGAAGATGAGGAAGCTTCCTGTGTAAGCCCAGATGTTAAACATGAGTCATGATGTCTGACACAAGTTCCCATGTTGTCACTGACCCGCTCACCCACGGTCCACCTCAGTTTGGTTTCTTAGAAGGATTTACGTGTTGGGTTGTAACCCGGTGGGGTTTGCTTCTCAGAAAAGCTTTGTGAGTGATGTGTCTTCTGAAGTTGTTAAACATGTGCAGCCGTTGAGGCACAGAGTGAGTGACGGAGGACGTATCGTGTTTGGTGTTGCACAGGCTGGGAGTCGGAAGGAGGCGCAGACGGAGAGCTGACAGAGACGGATGAAGAAGCAAATTCAGAAACAAAAAACTAAGACAAAAGTAACAAGGAAAGTGAGAAAGGGAGGACGGAAAAGGAGTTGATAGGAATGAGTAGGAGGTACCAGAGGGGACAGTGAGACGGATGGTGAGGATGACAAATCTGGGGAATGTAAGAGCAAAGGAGTGGGAAAGAAAACAAGGCAGAGCGGAGAGCAGGCGTGGACACGGTCCCCTGGTAAACACGGCCGGCTGGCTGACAGTGTGACCTCTTCCCCCAGGCAGCCACTCACAACACATGTTGCCTTATTAGGGGCGTCTACAGGGAGCGGAGGCAGGCCGGAGAAGGTGGTGGGTGGTGGTGGGGTTGTGTGTGAAAGGGTGAGAAAAAGATGAGGCGAGTGAGTGTGCAAGTGAGCAGGACTAACACAGACACAGAGTCCAAAGGTGCATGGCAAGAGGAAAAGACTCAACTAGCACAGGTTTATTTCCATTTCCAGGAGGTCTGGTGCGACATGCTGTCAGATCTTACAGTAATAATACATCATTCAGTGGTATTGCACTGAAGTTTTTCAATGATGGGGTATTTTTCTGGGAGAAAGAAGAGTGAAAATGAATGCTTTTACTTCCATGTGTCAGGCACACTAGGTTTTTCCAGCTTTGGTGAACGGGTGTCACGTCAAGATGAAGATCATTTTTGTGTTGCGTTCACTTGCTCTCTGTCGGTGTCTTCCAGCTTCTGCAAGACATCATGTTACGATTCAATTTAGCTGAACCAAAGAAGCTAATCAGTCTGACAGGCATTGTTTTATTTTTGGTAAGGGCACTGTGATCCTGAGTCAAAGAGAAGTAAATTTTTTGTTATATTTACTTCACTGGCTCGCCTTCTTCTGAACAATAACTGGTGCTAACTCCCTGTTGCTTATCCTACTGTGTGATAAGAGCTACATATGGAACAAAATATGATTTTAAGCCAACAGGTACCTGCACGTCATATGGAAGAAGAAGAATCAGCTTTATTGGCAGTATATATATTTTTACATACACACACTGAATTCGTCTTCTGCATTTGACCCATCCTTAGTTGAACACACACATGCAACACCCAGTAAATTACATGCAGTGAAACACACACAGGAGCAGTGGGCTGCATCTTTATTTTGTTTGTTTATTCATTTATTTCATTTGAAGGGTCAGGTTGTGGAAGTGAGCAGAGGTGGAAACTCAGTTTGAGATATGATGATTAGTCATGTGACTGGACGTACACACACACACACACACACATGTGCGTTGTAACCTGTCCCGCCTCCTTGTCTGGCTTGCCTCACACAACCAAATGCGATGACAAACACAAGTGGGAGTTTGTCACCTCTTAGAGGAAACGGCGTCTGCACCCAGTGTGTGTGTGATTGTGTCTGTAGTCCTGAAATCACAGCAACTCGTGACGCAGAGTTAAGGCTTGTGTCAATGTGTGTGTGTGTGTGTTAGCATATGGCCAGAAACTATGAAAACTGTTCTACTACAATTGCACGTGACATCTTAATAAAGTAAGAATATTGCAACCATAATGTGTTTCCAGCACTACGCTGAATTTTATAACTCGTGGATTCCTGCTGCATTAGAAAGGATAAAAAGATGTCACACTGATGTCATAATGATATCAATCTTAATTCTAATTTCTAGCTTTAGTTTGTGGAAGCGTGATCATGGCTGGAGCATGCCTGATGTGTGCGTGTGTCCAGGATAGCTTCTGACTTCCAGGAGGCCTGGACCCCATACCACCCCCTGCAGCCCTGCTGGCTCCCACCAATCCTGTTCCAGAGTTTTTATCATCAAGGCTAATTTCTGCCTGTAATCTGATTAGGCCTCTGAGCTGCTTTAGCACCCTGCTGTGCTGTCTCTCTCAGCTCCCTCGCGTGTGCGCACGCATGCACACACACACACACACACACACACACACACACACACACACACACACACACACACAGTATGACAGCTAGTCTGTGTTGGCTGTAGCTTGCTGTGTAGCTGGTGCAGTCGCTCTGCTGTGTGCTCTGTCGTCCCTGTGTGTGTGTGTGTGTGTGTGTGTGGTCGTCCATCCCTGCCTGTCTCCTTGCTGGTAGCGGCCCTGGTTTCCACCGCTGTGCCCGGAGGGGCGTCATAGCAGCTGGGCATCCTTCTGTTCTTCTCCCTAAACATGTTTCGAAACCCGTGGATCTCTAGCTACCATGTGAACCATGTGCAGTCCTGTGGCCAAGGTAAGGCCTGTGAGAGGGGAGGGTTTGGTATGGCTATAGGATGACTTAGGATGACTGCGTAACCCACTTGAATACCCTTAACTCTATAGACTGTTCGAGGGGACTTGGCTAAGGCAATTTAGCTCCATGCTGAGACAGAGCTGCTGGCTGTTCGGCTTGGCAGGAGAGGCTCAGAGGTGGTGTAGTTTCCTGGTTGATTTGTTGTTTTACTCCTCTTTGTCTGGTTGGATCATGTGAAACAAGAGTTACTCGTCCCTGTCTAATGAATACATACAGAAGGCTTATCTGTCAGCACAGTCATAGGCTGCTTCGATTGAATGGAGTCGTTCAACAGGTGTGTGCTGCTATGTGCTATCTGCTTGTCTCGCATGTTCTTGTCAGTGCAGTCTGCCACTGCCTGCTGAGATGGATGCTGTTTATGTCTCAACCAGCAACCTTTACAAACAGATTGTGTGCAAGTGAAAGACCAGTTCACTCAGGGACTCTATTTTGCACCTCTGAATATTTTTAGAAAACCCCCCTCCTCAGCTCGCTCCCTTTGGGACCGTCAGCAGCCTAAGCTGCTCTTTGGCACTGCCAGCCTTGAGCCTTGTGCTGCTTGTTTTGTTGACAACCTGCAGGCGTTTCCAAAGAAAGCCAGACTGACTTCTGTGCAAGGGGCTTTCCAGACAGATGCATGTACACCTACACAAGACTCCCACGGGCTCCCGAGATCCTGAATGTTCAATGTCATTAAATTTATGCATTTAGCTTATGAAAATAAAAGCGCCAAAGTTGAGAATTGCCTTCATGGCTCGGTAGTCATCCAGATTTCTGGTCTTGCTTAAGCCTGTTTCGGACTCGTGTCATGCTTTACATTAAAACAAGTCACCTTTGAGTCACACAACACTGAGAACTCTTGAACTTGATGTTCAAATGAGAGTTAGGGCTCTGCTTCTACCACCACACAATTCACTTCCTTCACTTTCTGTCCTGCCAAATGTTCCCGGCTGTATTGCCACGCAGTCTTTGGAGGCCAAAATAAGCCCGACGTGTTCTGGAGTCTTCTGGAGCAGTAACACGATCTGTCTCCTATGCTGGGATGGAGTTTTACAACAGGCTGCAGTCGGTGTGACGTGAGAACGAGAGGGTCAGCTATCAACTGGGAACTGGATGTAAACTTTCTGGGTAACTTTTCTTGAGAAGTGACTCATATTCAAAACCGATCGGCGCGTTGCTAGCGTGAGTTCTGGGAGAAGGAAAGTGACCTCACATAAACCACTTATCATGTATCATCATGTTATCGCCATTGGATTTTTATTCGGATATATTTAAATGATCCCGTGGCCAAACTCGCGTGAGTGATGCAAGACGAAATGTCACTTCGCTTTTTGTGTGGACACACCATTACGCTGCTCAGGTTAGAAAATTGTCTGCCAGGAATGTGGCCAAGGTGGAGTTCACAGTAAATTTCTTTGACTTTGACTGAGTCCTGTCCTTCTTTTTAGGAATTGGATCTAAAGCTCCCACAAAACTTTGCAGCTCAACCTCGTTGCCAACAGAAGCCTTAAGGTGAGTTTTTAGGCACTGGTCAAATAGCAAGGTAAGGAAAATATTATTATTTATTGTTTTGTTGTTTGTTGTTTACCAGAGGGGTTGATTTAATCGCATGTCACAAAGTTTTAGTTTTTCTGCTTGAAGGTAAAAAGTGGACCTACAGAAATGATATATTTATTTTGTATAAGAGCATTTCCATTCATCTCACCAGGATGGGGATATGTAAAGATGTAGGTTTACTCCAGCAGACTGCTTTATCTTAACATGCACAGTAAGCATTAAACGCTGGAGACGCCTGGAGCAGCTTATCCTAACACACTTTTTGCTCACATGGCATTAAAGCCATAATACCACCTGCACTTTTAACAAAGCCCCCTTTTGCTTCAGTTTTCTGCTGGTTGTTCAGCATCAAAATCTCAACTCAGGAAGTAATTTAGCTTCACCCCGACAGAAAATGTAAAGTGAAATTCACTAATATAAAGAATAAAGATCATTTTTAATAAGCAGAAACATATTCTGAGCTCTAAGCTGTGGTGGAGACCGCCTGCAAACAAATATACGCACAACTTTTTTCTGCATTTGAACATAAACTCTGAATGACAAGCCATTTTAACTGATCTGCTCCTTTGAAAAAATACACGAGTTTGATACTCCTCTTAGCTTTTATTCCAGGGGCTTTGCACATGCACACAAATGATGTATGAATAGTGTACATTAAAGGAAAATGTGAATTAAAGTGTTTTAAATTGAAATGAAACTGCCTAAATAAGAAACAGTTTGTGGAGCTTTTGGACACAAAAGAGGCGACTTTATTTATCCTGGCTTGTGTGACATGTTGGCTGTGACATGTAAAAACATTAAGATGAAGACCTTGATTGTCTGTTTCCACTTGGAGGAGAGTCAGGACTTGATGACTGAGTTCTTAAGCTGGATCCAGTTGGAAGTGACTCCAACTGAGGTTCACCTTTACCTGCCATCACCTCTTTAAGACAAAGTGTTTGAGGCAGAGCCGTTGGTTGAAGTAGGAAACTAGGCGCAGTTTATTACTCAGTAAATCCTAATAAATGCCCATCCTCCTATAATAACCATTTATTTTTGAGATGGAAGCAATTCTGATCAACTGTTATTATTCAATATTTTAGGTTGATTATGAATTTAAAATATAATACGCTTCATTTGGATAAAAGCTTGTCATTCTGTTTTCTCATTCAGTTTTCAGAGTGATTTCTCCGTGGGTGACAAGACCACTTTGGTCAAGAGTGTTTCAGAAACAGATGCCAAACTTCTGGCTGCCCTCCCTAAGGGTGTGCATTGGTTCTGAACACACACAAGAAATCAAAATAAGACAAATATCTTGTTATCTTTGACGTTTGTTCTGAATTTTTGTTTTCTGCTCCACTATTCAGTTTCAGAGTTGAAGAAATATTTTGAGGGAGCCGTCACAAAGGATTTGGGAATGAACAGGTATCTTTAGGTCTCACTATTCTGGATTTTCACACAATCACACCTAAATATTTTCTTAAAACTAACTAAACTAAAAACTAACTCACCTTTACTGTCTGCCTTTTACCTCTGACAGGAAGGAGAGGATAGCCCGGCGCCTGGAGGGGATTGAAAATGAAGCTCCACCAGCGCTGGTGCCTGGCGGTTTGGTAGCCAACAGAATGCTGGAGGAAGATCCACCGCGCTACACCCGAGCCTCAGACCCCTGTGAGCCTTGTGTGATGGGTAAGCATGGCTCAATGCGCTGCAAAAATGTATTGGCAGTCATATAAAAAGAGTTGCTAAATTGTGTTTGTCAGTATTTCTTGCATTTTACAAGAAGTCAGTTCACTGATTGACCTTTTAATATCTCTGACATATTTTGTTAGAATAATTCTTGTGTCATGTGGGAGGGAAGGCAGCGAGCATGGTCAATAAGGCGCTAATACAATGCATAGCCTTGAGCTATGCACTGTAGCTGACATGATCTATAAATGTCGGTCTCTAATTGTCCAGTTGTAAACTTGTAGACTTGAAAAGTAAGTAATAAGTAATGATATTGTCAAGGAATCTTTCTAAGAATTATTTCCACTGTTTCTCACAGTGAGGCGCTACAGCAGAGAGGAGCTGGAAGCACCTCAGAAGCAGGTGTCATCTCCAGACAGATCGCCTCAGGTCAAAAGTGGTGTTGGCAGCGGCCACCCAGAGCCAGCCTTGGTGTATGTTGACCCAGTTACGTTATCCACCTCCTCCACACCCACATCTGGGCCCACGGACTCGACCAGTCTCAGTTCCAAGGCTGAACGCATCGCCCGCTACAAAGCCGAGCGTCGCCGGCAGCTGTCCGAACGTTATGGCATCCTCCTGGATCAGGAGGCAGACACCGATTACACACCACGCTACCGTTCCCGGCGTAACCCAGATGTCCCTGACCGACAAACGGGTGCCAGGCAAGACAGGCAGGAAGAGACGGAACAACGACGGGGGCCCAGGGTCCCATATCGCTCAGGAGTGGGCAGAGTTTACATGAGGACTCACCCAGATCCTGTTCCTGTTTCCACTTCCAGCTCCGCCCACTCAAACCAAGCCCCTCCCCCTGCTCAGGAAAGACCAAGAGGATTCTCGGAGCGGGAAAGAGTGTTGAACATGGAGAACTACCGGCGCGGTGGGGTGCAGGAGCGCTCAATCACTTCTCGGAGCAAAACCCAGGAGGAGCACCTGACCCCACCCCAACAGCAGCCCCACCCCCACCGGGACGACGCCCACCAGGAGCCAAGCCCCGCCTCCACCAGCCATTACAGAATCGCAGCAGTGCCCAGCTCCCCTCGCACCGCCCGCCGGGCCTCCCTGCCCTCCACTCGCTATGGAATCTCACCTGGGGATTTATTCATAGAGCAGCAGGCCCAGAGCATCCTCAACAGGCAGGGGTGAGTTTATAAAAGCATTCAAAACACAAACGAAAGTCCAAGACATGAGTCTGACACAGAGGATAACTCTTACTTAAGACATGGTAATGTTAAAATAACACACACAAAATTAAAGAAAATTAGGGTAAAAAAATCTAATATACCCTAAAAGTCTAAAATGAAGCAATAATACACGTTTTTAGGTGTGTATTCATGCCTATGTACATATAAGATCCATCCATCCATTTTCCATACCGCTTATCCATCAGGGTCGCGGGGTCTATGTACATTTAAGAGATTCTCATATTTATACTCTCAGTAAAAATAATACATAATACACATTGCGGTTATGTCCTCTGTGATTATTTATCCAAGTTGTAAAGAGTTATTGTTGTTGCTAGCCTGACTGTTAGTTGTCCATCTGCAATCCTGTAAGGCGTGGCTGGAGTCTGCTGACCAATCAGAAGCTGTGTTTCTGACTGAGAACCTTGTTTAGGCTGTACAATAACGCCCTCTACTGAATTTGTTGTTGACTACAATAAACTTACTTTTCTATGCTTTGATTACCTGACACGATGATCTTCCATTTTACAATTCCCATAGCCATACTAATGAGCTTTTTATTTGAAGACAGTAATGCATTACTGGACACTAACGTAATATAGTGACTTATTGACTTTCAAATGAAATTAACTTGCAATGTGTAATACTTAACATTTTCTAAGTAAACTTTCCCAACACTGTTGGTCAGAGTCAGAATCAGAATTTATCTCCTCTTCATCTAAACAGGGAATCAAACTAGGACTCATCAGGTTAAAAATAGTTTCTTTTGTCCTCTTAAAACATCACATCATCTATGCTTTATTAAGCCAAAATCAAAAGAACAGTGCTGTGTTAACTTTATACTTTGACCCAAAAACACATTGCACAAGATAACAAGAGTTCCAGAAAACGGTGGTACTTGACCCACTTCAGGTCACAAATATTCAGAGTTGGATCACCCTCTCAAAACATCCCCACAACTCTTTAAAACTGACCATTGTTAGCCAAAATTCATCCCCTGCACCTAAATCCTTGATAAATGAGTGTGACCGTGTGTGGCCTGGGATTCGTGAACAGCTGAGTGGTGTTGGTGAACCAGAGTTGATGGGGCGACAACATTAGTCAGCTCGATGCCTTGACCCAGTCGTCAGTAAATCACAGACTGACTCAGCACTTGTCAGCTTAGGCTGCACTCACATGCCCCCCCTCCTCTAATGCTGGACTGTTAACCCCTATGAAATTACATCTGAGTCCTGTACCCCGTCAGTGACTTTGACAATGTTGTCCCCTAAGACATGCATTTCCCCTCTTTAGAACCTGTTTTTAATAATGTGGTTGTGTGCTGGATTTCATCTGAGTGGTCCATAGGGGTTTGGCAATCAAGTTTTAGGTATTCACATATTTCTGGAGTGGACTTTGGCTCAGATACGTGACACAGCTGACTTGCTTGATAGCCCATGGATAAAGGATAAAGGCCCATGGTCAATTTTTGAGCTTTATTGACAGGTAAAATTCATAAAGACACAGCTATCTTGCTGAGATTAACATTTTTACAGTGTTACTAATGCTTTATTGGTAAGTAACAGTTTTTTCTTAGATGCAAAAAATACAGGAAAAGCAATACAGTTTTTCAAAAAAAAAGAAAAACCAACTTCTTGTAGTCTATCTGTTTTTAATGTCTAACTTGACTCAAAAGAGGTCGTTATGATCACTTTTTAGCCAGTATAAATTTACAATGTATGCCTGCCTTTGTCGCCTTATCACCTGCTTATGCTAGCTAGTATTAGTGTGTAATCATGTACTGTAGCACGAGCACTGTGTAAGTCCTTCATGCCATGTCAGATAAAGCAGAGGCCCATCAATTATGTCTGGCTTAGTAGTCTTGAATGAGATTAGAGAAACCTTTGACTAGCAGGGGTCAAAAGATTGTAGATGAAAATAGTTTGGCTTACTTTTTTGGCACGCAGACATCAGAGAGAGAGACTGGGAGCTGTTTGAACTAAGACTCAAATTTAAACCCAGGACATGCTGCTACTTGACCTTGTTGCAATTCTAGAGTAGGATTTGGGAGTTCAAGTTGGTCACATGATAGTCTCATGTCATAAACCTTTGTGCAATATTGTTCACGATATGTGCTTGAGGCAGACATTATGGATACTATACATCCCAACTCAAGATATCTAGTTGGATAGTAAAATTACGCCTTTTTAAAAAAAATCATTTAAAAGCCTTTTATGCCTATTGAAACAACATGGTATATGCCCTTTAGACCACCTCTTGTTTTAGATAATATAGAGCTTTGATTAGCTCTTTAGTTGAACTGGAATATCAGTGTCACTTATCCATTCCTTTCCTCAAGAATCCGAGTAAAGGAAAGATTGTCCAGGGATGAAACTGTCCAGAGACCCCCAGACTCCAGTCCAGACAGGCACCAGGCTGACAAACTCCATACTCTGGGGAACACTGCACAGTATTCATCACAGCGCTCAGAACCCACCCAGCAAAGGACCGTTCCCCAGCCTCAGCCTAGTCCAGGCCACCATCCTGCCCGTGGCCAAACCGCTCATCCACCTTCAGCTCCTGAGTACCAACATTCTGGCCCTGCTGTGGACACTCAGCCCTATTTGGCCATCCCTGCCCCAGTGGCCAGTGCCAAACTTCCTGGACCTCCTGAGGTACAACCACGAAGGAGAGTGAGTGCCGACCAAATCTATGCTGCCCACAGGGAGGCAAGAGTGGAGGCCAGACAGGTCCTGAAAGAAGATGCCCCCACAGAGGGTCTGCTTAAGAGCAGGAAAGCTGTGCTGCCCTCAGAGATCCGCCGACGAGAAAGAAGTGTGGATGATACTCAGAGAGGACGCCATGATGACATGGACTGGCAGAACTACAGCCCAGAAAGAAGGAGGAGGAGTCAAGGAGAGGAAGACTGGGATCGAGAGAGACCAAGAGAAAGGGGGAGGGAGAGAAATGTTCAGAGGATCAGAGAAAGAGGGAGAGATCATCTCTCTGGGCATGACAGCCATGAGGACAAAGTATTTAGACATTTGCAGCCTTCCCACACATCCGTACACCATCAGCCCAGACAGCTTCAATCCTCGGATCCTGTGTACCATCAAGAGCCCCGCAATCTGCATCAAGAGCCTCCAGCCCAACAACCGTATGAACCCACAAAGAGACAACTTGGTGCTCAAATTCAACAACAAGATCCTCAAAGGCAACATCACTATGACCAATTGAGAGAGTCACAGGAGCCTTTAATACCACAGCAGTCTCCAAGACAGCTGCAGCATGAGATCCCAAGACAAGAGCCTCAAAGTCGGCAGCAAGACTCCCTGAGAAAACAACAAGAGCCTCAGTTACATGAAGACTTTGAGCCTCAGAGGCACCGGCAGCAGGATCCATCGGAGCACCAGAGGTTTGACTCAGCTGTTTACCTCCAGAAGGGCTCTTCTTTGCCTCAGGTCAAAAACAGAAGCGTGGAGATAGGTGGAGGGCCCAAACCCAAGATACGAACCCGCTCCATGTCAGACATAGGTGTAAGCCAGCATTCTGCATTGTATCGTATGGAGAGGGCAGCAGCCGGCAGAGAGACGCTGAGAGCCTCGCATCCATCAGGGATGGCTAACGGGGATGTGGGCACCCTGGACACCAGGGTATCAGTAGCACAGCTGCGACACTCTTATCTGGAAAATGCCAACCGGAAACCGGAGCTGTAGGTCCATTGGCATGGGCTCTATGTCGCATTGCTAAATAACTGACTATATCATTCTAACTCTACATTTGGAGGCTGTTGTACATAAATAATCTTATAAACAAAGAAAATAATGCAGACAGAATTTCAGTCGGTGGCATGAAATGGTGAAAGGTGCAGTGCTAATGATATTTAGCATTTTCATGTTTGTTGTAATGTCTGCATGTTTTTGACTCACTTGTGCAAGTTAAAATCAGTTCTTGCAAGTTATCCTTTGAAAGTTTTCTGCATCTGCATGTCGCTCTTCACTGCTGGGCTGCAGTTGTGCTGTGCTTCTATGAGTCAATATCAAAGTATCCCTCTAACTTGAGTGCAGTTGCTGGTAAACTGCTAATCTACTAAAACAACATCAAACACAACCAACATTAATAGTTTTCTTGCTTCCACTCTTTGTTGTCGTCCTCGTCAATCTTCCTAAATGTATACCCCGCTCTAAAAGAGAGACTACCAAAGTAGATCTGTCAGCAATGGAGGCAGATCTGGCTAGCAGCACTGATCGGGACAGGGGCGCACGGAGGCCTCGACGCTACATCACTCCAGGAGACAGCCGCATGTCGGAGAGGTTTAGGACCCAGCCTATCACCTCTGCAGAGCGGCTGGAGTCAGATAGGTACAGGAGAGGCCGTCTGTGACGATCTGCAGGAGCTCTTCTGAATCATTTTGCTCATAAAGATCAATACAGTGAATTGGATGGCAGAGTATGGTTCAAAGTTGGCATTCAGATAATGATAATATGTAGTGGTTATTCTGTTGGAAAATGTAGTCTAAATACTGATGCTCAGTTTGTATTAATGTTTTCTGCAGGTCTTGTCTAAGTCCACAGTTACAGGATGGTGAAGGTACGTTCGGTTTATTGCGTATATGCACAATATATTAGCATACTTATTTATGATTTCATTTAATTTTTCTGTCATTTGAAGAAGTTTAAATACAGTTGGTATCGGGTTTTTTTTGTTACGTAGATGAAGAAAAACTGGATGAGAGAGCCAAGATGAGTGTGGCTGCCAAGAGGTCTCTCTTCAGGGTACACTTCCGTCTTAATCCACATTTCAATCAGAAGAACGCATGAATAATACTGTACATTTTTGAATTGATAATGTCAACTTTAACTGTTATGGCCACAGTTTTATAAACCGAAATACTGATGTTTTCCTGAAATATTCTTCCAGGAGCTGGAAAGAACATCAGAGGGAGGTGTTCCCAAACCACGATCTCGAAATGCTGCCGTAGAACGGCGTCTCAGACGGGTGCAGGATCGATCGCACACTCAACCCGTCACCAACAAGGAAGTGGTCAATGCTTCAAGGTAGAGCGTGGATTTTGCCTCCACTATCTGTCTCCCCTCCTTTTTAGTTTATTTTTTACTTGCTGTTGTCTTTCATTTTCACTTTTATTCTACTTTGTGGCATCTTCGGACACCTCTGTCGACTCTGAAGTCTTCATTTGTTCATCTTGTTTCCTTTTATCTTCACACACTAACATTTGCATCCCTAGCCCCGCTATAGTCAACACTAGTGTGAACAGCATCGGGTACAGCTGAGCCTGACTGCTAACTTAGCTGTGCTTTGTATCTGTATGAGTGTACATGTGCAGCTCATTGTACCCCTGTACGTATGTACCTGTTTTATACTTTTAACCCGCTGAATGTCTCTATTTTAGTAACGCCGTCCAGTTTTCAATGATTTTCAAGACCTCAGTGTCTAAATGTAAGTAGTAAATGGACCTCATTGAGTTTAGAAATTACCATGGATGAGGTGCGTTGAAATTTTAATGAATCCAGCATTGACTTCTCTTGGTAATTTAACTGTAAATGTGCCACTGAGACATTTTACTCTCCATCACCCTCTCCTGGTTGCAGTGCAGATCTATTCATCCAGCTCATATTACCATGTTATTTCTGCTTCCCCATGTGCTGCTTTTTAACTGTGTGCCCATTGTAGGGCAAGGAAGTAGGTATTCGCACAATAACTCATTCACTATATTCCATGGCCAGTTTCCAAGCTTCCCCTCTTGCAGAGTTTCTCACATGCAGGTTGCAAATGTCAGTTACATATCTCACAAAAAGGTCAGAGGTTGAGCCGGTTAAAGCCATCTGCATGTCTGAGTTCACATGTCCTGCAGTTTGTTTACCAACTGTGGTTTAACTTAGCAAACTGCTGGGAGATCGCCATATCCCCCGCAAACATCCGAGTGCGTTATACTGTATGATGACTGGTATGTGTGTGCTGATCTACTTATGTCTCTGTTGCTGTGCCGGTAATCTGTTGTCACAGGTATTTACCTGTTAGCTGACTGACATACATGATCAGTTATTTGAGCTTGAACATACAACTGTACACCTTCTGAATGTTCCTCTCTTTTACCAAAATGAGACGAGCTTGATTGCTTTGTTGGTCCATCGTAAAACACTCTTTAGCAAAACCAGAGAGTATTGGTTTGTCTTAATATTGGTTGTGTCCATTGCTCTAACAATCACCTCTGGTTAGGTCAAAATAATTTTTTAATTAAATGACTTAGATGTAAAACTTTTCCAGCTCTACATGCTGCTTTTCTTGTTCATAAAGATTTTCACTTATCCATGTCATAGGATATGTAGAAGTACTGCAGTAAAATAAAAACCAGTGGATGTTGTATTTGATTTGGGACGTAAACATAGCAATTCATAGCTGTCCCTTGTTTAATTTTAGACACTTTATCCACAGTTAAAGTTTATATTCCACATATGTTAGACCTTATATACGGTACTTCAGATATCACATTTCTGCCACTCAAATCCAGGGATGGTGATAATACCTGTTTGGATGTTTCATTTTAAATCAAATGGCTATTAGAAGACTTACACCTGTCTCTCACCCTCTGATATCTCTTCTGTCTCCACCTAGCGTCCAGGCCTCCTCCCAGCCAGGCTCAGCTATCCAGGATCAGGACAAGGAGACCCAGGAGCACCAGAAAGCAGCTCAAGCTCCCAGTGTAGGGGTGGAGGGAGGTGTCCAGGAGCCTGTCCATGAGGAGCCTGACCTGTCCACCCTCAGCTTGACTGAGAAGATGGCCCTCTTCAACCGCCTCTCACATGTTACGGGCAAAACCTCCGAGGGCGCTCGAGGAGAGACACGTCATCGCAGGGCCAACGCTCGGTTTCAAACTCAACCCATTACCCAGGGAGAGGTGGAGAAGGTAAAAAAAGTTTTTATGTCTTATTGCAGGCGTAGGTGAGCAAAATTTTAAAGTTCTGTAAAATAACGATAAAAGACTGTAGTTTCTAAAACATACCGCTCCGGTAAATTTCACTTCACAGCATTACAGTGGATTCATTTTTTCCTTGTTTTCTTGTCCCAAATCATTATGAACATTCACAAACATTTACGTTTAGGCCAAATAGAGGTGCAGATACCAGCACGAAGCCCACAGGAACAGACGTCCAGAGGACCTTATAAATTTAACTGAAATAAACAGCACTGCATCTACAGATTTTTTGGGACGTAAGATCTTTTTACAGTAAATGTGCCTGAAGCAACGGACTCAGATTCACTTCCAGGTCACTTATGCTGCAGTGAGTGTCTTGCAGTGCACCAGTTTCCGTTGGTGTGTGATGGATGAATGTTGTGGTTCTCTGTGCAGCTGGATGATGAACCAAATGAACAGGGGTCACAGAGTTTATTCTGCTTTTGCTTTTTAATACAATGGCCTCTAGATGTCACAAATCACCAGCAAATCACACGCTGAATCTCAGACATACTGTGGCAACCATTTTGTCAGTTGACATGCCGGAGTAATCACCTGACACAGAGAAATTGTCCTCTGCGCAGATATTGTGTTAAAGCACACACGTTGTCTGAAGAGGCACAGTGTCAGGTACATCATAACAGGTTGACTTCACATACATCATATTTTCAGCTGTAAGTCATAGTCAATCACTGGTGTCCACACAGGAAGCTGAGCCGCCGGTAACCCCTGCAGTGTGTAACGGTGACTTAGAGGCCAATCAGGGAGAACATGTAAGACCCCTGCTGCCTGTACTGGAGCTTCTGACTGGCTGCATTGAATGACCTCGCTATTGACTGTGACCAGCGTTGTCTTGATATGGCAGCTACTGCTTACGATAGCTGAATGATGCCCATAAATGCAATCCAGAGTGTATTTTAAAGTTTGAAATGACTTTACAGCAGATGTTGCCTTGTCATAAAGAACTGAGTGTAGGGTTCCTTGTATGTTTTCTGTGTTCTCATTTCTGGATATAAGAAGTTTCTGTGACATGCTTGCTCATTGCATAACAAGCACGGAATTATTTGACTGCAAATGCTGCATGCTAGTTTATTCCTTCTTGTTCCCAACCTAATTAAATTAGCAAAAAATGCTTATCTGGGGAATAGGTATGCAGATGCACCTGGCCTTGTGTGTTAGGCTCTGGTATTACAAAAAAAATTAAAATAAAATTAGCTGACTGTAGTCTGAAGTTTGACATCTCTGCTGGAAGCAGAGATGGGGCACATGTTAATATACAAAGCACTAATACTGATGCTAATAGGGATACAGCTTCTTCTGGCCTTTTCGGTTACATTACAGGTAAGTAATATAACTTCCTGTAACTTCTTGGATCTTTCCAGCTGAACTAAATGAACAATAAGTGCTTGGCCATCAGAAAGAACCTGATAAAGATACTGATTCCTTTATCGTTATTATCCAGCTCTGAAGTTAGGTTCTGTTTCATGCTCAGGGGCACATTAGTTGACAGTAGCTGTTGAGGTTTTTATTAATTTTGCTTGCTGATACAAGTTAACACTAGCCATAAAATCACAATGGCCACATTTATGTTTTAAGTATAAGAGGCTGAAATATATTTTATTATACTAATCACAGTCAGTTCCATGTATAACATAAATCAAATTGATTATCAGGCAAATATGAACACAAATAAATTGGAAAAGTGATGAGACCAGATCCAGGCAAGATGAATGGCACTGTGAATGAATCATATGAATGACATACCCCAAAGGCTTACAAGCGTCACAGGATTACTGCTAAAAGTGAGGGCATTTCTGGCAAGTTTATTATTCACTTGTGTCAAAGTCTGTGCTCCATACCTCCATTTTGTGAATGACAGCTTCATGAGCAAACCTGAAATGTTTTCCCTAATTTGCTTTGGTTTCTGCCGTCCTTCCCCTCATCCAGCCGTCTGCTCGTCAGACAATAACCACTGTAGCATCCTCACATACCAATCTCTAAATTCCCCACACTTCATCCATCCCTTCTCCGAATCAATCCCTTCAGCTCCGCTGTTGTTGTTTTGTCCATCCTGACTTTTTGACATGATTCCTGCTCTTCCTGCAGCTGAAAAAAGGGGGTGAGATCAAACTGGAGCCCCTGTCAGCCTCCATCGTCCGCTCTGTGGCAGCCGTCACCTCCCAAGCCTCTGTCACCACGGTAACCATCATGCCTGGCAGCAGCAGCGTCAGCGATGGAGATGGTCCCCGTCCAGGGAAGTCTACTGCCGTCTCCTACATCCCTGCCCAACAACAGTCTTGCAGCACCACAAGCAGCCACCAGGAGAGGGCGTTGAGGTATTTCTCCATGACCCAGAGCGGAGACCCTGGCCACCCTGAGCGAGAGCTCAGCTCCTCCCCTCTCCTCCCTGAGAGCCAAGAGAGAGTGGGGGCTCCTCTTCCTCCCACCTCCTCTGCTGGTCACAGGCTGCAGGCGGAGGCGGTGGAGGAGTGCAGGAGAGAGTGTCAGGAGGAGGAGGTTAGGGGGAGACAGCAGGGAGGAGCCAGAGAAGACAGCCAAGAGGGCAGCATTAAGGGAAAGCTGCACTCCCCCGACAAGGACCGGGACGGCAGGGAGCGGCGGCAGCATCCCCAGCTTCAGCACTCTGCCGAGCCCTCTTTGAGCAGGGGCGAGTCAGAGTCTCTGCCCAGCTGGAGAGCCACAGACGGTGACTCCCAAGAGAATTGGGAGAGAGTGGAGGGAGGAGGAAGAGGAAGAGGAGGTTACCTGAGAGAGACAGCTCACAGCTCCTCCAGACAGGAGCAGGAGAGGAGCCAGGCTGGCATCTCAGGTAGGAGGCTTCTCTGATGCCTTATACAGAAAAGACATGGAGAGAAGCGAGGGAAAGAATAATGGAGAGGTGTGAATAGCTGTGGGGGACAGAAGGGATGTGGGAAGCAAAATTAAAATGGAATGGATGTAACGAAAAGAGAGACAGGGGGTGACAGAAAAAGAGGAAGCAGTGTCCAGGGAAGGAGCTGTTCTCATTATCCTCGTTGTCTTATGCATCGTGCTCCCACGCACCATAGCTGCCGGCTGCACACACTCTTGTCCCAGCTGGGGGTGTTTGATTTGGCTGATAGAGAGAGCGAGTGTGTGTGTGTGAAGCAAAGACAGACGTCTGAGGCTGCATCTAATTTGCATTTTTTTCCATGCATTTGCCTCGTGGCTCTCTTTGTCTGGAAAGAGGAAGTCTTTTCTTGACACCGTTTGTCGTCAAGGATTTTTAAATCGAACTGTGAGAGCTCGCTGTCATGGCCTGTAACGGGGCTGTGGTCCTCTTGCACCACATTACGCCTGTGGGTTAGCGATGTGCATGCTTCGGTATAATGGGCCTGACCTGTTTTTTTTATGTGCTAATGCAGAATGTGTCTCGGGGTGGTCTTTTCCCATGCATGCACACAAAAGATGAAAGCACTCAATGAGAGCGAGTGCAGAACAATTGGCCGGCACTTACATGAAGCAGGTAGAGGACAGGAAGGACACAATGAAAGCCTTGTCTGCAGGCTGTACCCTTATTTAGTTCTGCAGGCGTAGATCTTCACCAAAGTATATTTATGAGAGTATCATGAGGCTAGGAATGACTTGCATTAATTCCCTGGGGACCCTAACACTGACCTGATCCAAAGACAAGCCTGGGATGTTTGGTTTTGTCCTGACAGTTTTGTCCCCACATGTGAGATGACTCTCCAGAATTTGACTGTGTGAACAGAATTTTGTCCCTCCGGCAGAATTAATACAGATTAGCACACACAGAAACCTCATACAGAGTATGCAGCAGATATGTGTGACACCAATGAGCTGTCTTTCCTATAAAACCAGCTGCATGTGTGCATGGGGATGCATGTGTTGCAGGGATGAGCAGGGGATGTATGGAAATCAATATCAAAGTGAAAATGGATGCTGTGCTTCGTTTTTCTGTCACTTCTACTGCATCAAAATTTGGAGGTGACCCTGCGATTTGGCGGCTGAGACACTGACCGTGATATATGACGTCTCTGGTTCTCATTCAGCCTTTGCTGCATCTCTCGCTACCTCATTTCATGTCATCTCTGTAATTGTTTTATGTTACCACAAGTGAGTTTCAACCTGCTGTAAGTTAATTTAAAAGATCCTTTGTGAGAGCTGCAATGATTAATCGACCAACAGAAAGATATTTTGATTATTGATTATTCATTAAAGTAGTTTTTATACAAAATTGGTAGAAAATGCTGTTTTCATAAGGCGATTTATTGCTACCCCCCATTGGACTTTAAGAGACTAGGGTGGACATTTGTCACTATTTCATAGACAAAACAATAAGTCATTTAGTCTAGAAAGTAGTGAATAAAAATAATAGTTCATTGGACTTCTATACTTTACACCAACGTAAAGCTTTTGGATGGTCTCCCAGACCTTCCAATAATGTTATGGGTCTTCTCTGATAATACTTTAATCAAATGGCTAAAATTCAACTTCAGATATTGTGACTACTTGATTATATTCTGTATGCTTTCCTTTCAGACTTGCCTGACCATCCTGTGCCACTGAGGCCTCTGATAGCTAAAGTGTCATCCAGGACAGTGTCTCACGTGTCAAGCAGCCAACAGCAGCAGCAAACCAACGTCCAGCCTCCTCAGACTCTTCCTAAACCCTTCGCACAACAGCCTCCTCCAACCCTACCCAAGCCTCTGTCCGACATCCAGCCCTCCTCCCAGCCCCCCACAACCTACTCCAAGCCTTTCACTCAGTCCCCGCAAACCCAGCCAAAACCTCAGAGATTCATCCAGTCTCTCCCTAAGCCTTTCCCACAGACAGGCCCGCATCCTCAGCCCAAACCCCAGGTGCCTCCTCAGACACCTCCCAAACCCCAGTCCTTCCCCCAGGCGCTAGTCAAGTCCCAGTCACTGCCCCTGGAGCACAGTGAGGACTTCAGCAGGCACAGTGTCCAATCTGGAGATCTGCTGTCTCCCACAGAGTCTGGAGACCTTCTGTCTGACAGCATGTCCTCCAAACAGATGTCCATCAAGGAGAGGTGAATGGCTGCAATGTAATCGTTTGGTCACAAAGATCACTATGATCACTATCAAAGTTAACGTCCACTAAAAGTGCTTTACTGCCGCTCACAGGTTGAGCCTGTTACTTTGAGTCTCTGAAAACCAGAGGCCAAGCGAAGCTGTAAGCACAAGTCACAGACGCTGACAGGGATTTTGCGCAGTGAAAAGCCAGTGCACTATAAATTTGCAGCGTTTGACATAATGAGGCAGAAGTCACCGTCCGCCCTTCCTTTTGCAGTATACGGGTTTGTTCCATCCTATTGCATTTTTGAAGGTGAGAGAGATTCATTTTTAGCAACGTTTCTCCTCCCAGCCAGCAGAGAGCTGTGAGGACTGGAGGAATCCTCTGAGAATCTGATCAGATTCCTCTAATGCTCTCATTTCTGCCCTGTCCACAGTCAAACTGTGGAGACGATGACATACTTTCTTTCACCCGTCAGCCATCCATTATCAGTGCTGTGTAGACCTTTTTCAGCAGACTGCTGGCTGTAAAGCAGGGATGCCTGACCCAGTTTTTTACCCTTGACTTCTATGGAACTATCAAAAATGCACATTTTTCACCTTTTTGATAACACATTGATCATAATAACTAATAACTGTCAGAGCCTAAAATAAACTCAAATGAAAATTTTGAAAAAAGGTCGTCTTGTTAGCATACATGCTAGCTGAGGCAGAGCAAGTAAAGAGATCCAAACAAATTGCAGCTGTACGGTACTTGCAGCTAGCCTTATGAACAATAACGGCTGGTTATAAGCCTGTTTTTCATAATATCAGATTGGCTTATTCACCCACTTCCATTTTTAAAAGCTTCTTGTTTGATGTCAGAGTGGCACTGCTGAAGAAGAGTGGTGAGGAGGACTGGAGGAACAGGATCAACAAGAAACAGGAAGTGGTAAAGGTGGCATCCACCGAGCAGCAGGCTCAGCAATGTGAGACGGAGCAGACGGGCCAGAAGAAGGTCAGTCTGATGTGCACATGACATCTCAAGTCACGTTCACTCACGTTAACACGTCATACTAACAATACAATACATGGTATGGGCACATTTACTGAAGCGTCTCTCTGCAGCTCAGGTGTGCACTGTAGTTACCTACCTGAACGAGTGCTTTGTTAAAAAAAACCAGAGCTTCATCAGAAGTCTTCAAGTGTTGCTAGCTGGTGCTGTAAGGCTCTAATGGATGTCGCTGTGAGGCTGTGTGGTACATCTGGTTTTATTTGATCATAACCAGTAAGAATGATGGCCAAGCAAGTGACAATTAAATTTTCTTCTTTTGACCACACTGACCTGCTGCTGCACTGTTGTCTTTTATTGTAAAACTTCACAAATGCACAAGTGTCTTATTCTTGTGTGGTTTAATAGTTTGCCAGAGCAAACACGAGTGCCACATTTCATCGCCCTCATCCTTCATGGTTGCCATGCCAGCTCCCGTCCCTGCTCTTTTAACTAAGTGCTCCTTTCATTTCCTCCTTCAGTCCATCTGTTGTTTGAGCCCAGTGATCCAGATCAGTGTAGCATCCAGCCCCCCATAGGCTGTAAACCAGGAAGCATATGGGACAGTCTGTTTGTAGAATTAGCGGTCTGGAGTTTTGGGAATAGATTCTCCTTTGTAGTCGTTAGTTTCGGTAATGACTTTGAAAGCTTATTTGACAGAAGGAAATGGTTCAAGAATCGCTTATGTGTATTTGTTTGCAACTCTATTGCTTTAAACAGCAGAAAGAATTAAATTGGTAAGCTCAAAGATAGCCTTGAATTTTGGGATTTACACTTTTTTCACTGCAGCTCATCTACTTCACATTAATATTCTGGTGGGCGAAACTGCCTGCTTAAACCCTGGATGGTAATCCTCCAGGCAACCTCACCCCTAAACCCATTAGAGTAACAATAGTCACTCCCCCTTCCTCCCCTCCTCTCCCTCTGACTGAGCTCTTCCCCTGTGTTTAACCCCTCAGGAGGACGGGGTGGTCGCTCAAGACCCCTCTGCCATGTCTGTGTCTGAACAGCTGTGGGTAAGACCCGCACACCGAGCCTCTAAACCAATCAGCTTTGTGTGGGTGCTCTGCTGTCCAATCGCAGCTCTGTGTGGACTTTGTGTGAGACCTGTGCTGCAGGATGGTGGTTGGAAAGTTGTTGATGCTGGAACTTTTCTGAGCTTTCTTCAGCTTTTTGCTGATTCTATCTCTGAGGGGCTTTAAGTAATCGATTAACTTAAAAAGTAAACTTTTCTGAATAAAGTTTTGTTTTGCTTTTGGACGTCCATCAAATTTACAGTTTTTTAAACGAGTGTGCACGTAAGAATATGGAAATGTTTTCAAGCTCGTTGTGTTTTTTTGAAACGTCTTTACGTTACGTTATGTCTTTACACGATAAATCTGAGGGGACATCAAAAATCCTTTTATTTTTCTTTAAATTATTTAGTTAACTCTTGAAGCCTGGTTCTGTTTTCACAAGATAGAAAGTCATCATGTGTTTAGATCTATTACGATTTAGTTTTACTTAATGCCCCCCTAAGTCTTAAGCTGCGTTTGCCCTGCAGTGGTAATGTGACCTTCAGCTGTGCCTGTGACAAGCTGTCCCTGTCTCAACTTACAAGGTACCACAGGGAAGCTGTTGGCTTTTGCAGTTTTCTGTTTTGTTTCTAACTCTAAACATTTTATTAAGTGATCTTAATGATCTTAATTAACTGCACTTTTACTAGTGGATGCATGGATCAATCAGTTTCACTTTGGTAATTCCTTACAGAAAAACTGACTTTTGCGTCTATCAAATATGTTCCAAAGACATACTTAAAGAAATGACAAAAGTTAGTTTGGGTTTTCAGAGCTTTTAGATCAGGTCTGGCAGTTGAAGAACGAGCAGTTTAACATGAGTTGTGCTGCACTCTCAGTTTCTGGCCTCCTTCGTCTTCCTTCATCTGCATGTTCATCGTTTGTCTTTTGCATTTCCTCCGTTCCTTTCTTTCACTTTTCCATCCACCTCTACGCCCTCAGGAGCCTGTCTTCTCTTCCACCTTTTCTCCTCCTATCTCCCTCGGTCAAAAGTGTCAGTACACCGACCATCATAGTCAGGTAAGGACACGCACGCTCGAATGCGCTGCATGTACTGGGCTCCACCTGCTGCTGTGATGGGTGCTCTGGGTGCTGTTCAGTTTTGTTTGGTTCTGACTGCATGGGTACAGCTCAGTGTACAGCCATGGAATAAAATAGATTATACAGGCTGGTGTGTGGATTTGCACCAAGCACGCTTGAGCGCTTCAACTCTTTTTATATCTCCTCGGTTTGATATGGTGCCTACATGAATAATTGCTCCTTAGGGAAGTGTGGAGTCACACGAGGTTATACTGAAGCTGCATCTCATTGTCGGGTAGTTACGGAAGCCCTGAGGGGCTTTAGGTCTCACTAGCTTCTCAGAGCTTCCGGAGGTATTAGATCCAGTGGTGTCAGGAAGCTTTTTGGCTTGATTGATTTTAGGTTTGAATGCAGCTCTTAAACCTTATTAGAAAATAACCCCAAAATGACTGCAAAAGCCCTGAAATTAAAGCTGACAGTCAGCCTCGTTGTGCAGAGTTTATTACTTTGCATGCAAGACTTGGCGGTTTAACTTAATAATCTTTCATAATTTGACAATTTATCTGATTTTCTTTCGTCCGTGCAGAAGATGGGAGAGGAAATTGAGGCCCAGATGACCATTGAAGAGAGGAAACAGATGATTTCGATTCGTGAGGATGCGTGGAAGACCAAGGGCAAAGGAGCAGCCAACGACTCCACGCAGTACACTGTGGCTGCACGTATGGTCAAGAAAGGTCAGTGCACAAACCTGCTGGTGTCCACCCGTCCTCACTGAGGAGACCCCCACTACAACAGACATGTACTGCACTTTAACGCTAACTCACCTCAGTGATGTTTGTTTCTCAGTATTAAATTTTAAACTTTCTATGCACGAGTGGATGCTGGAATGAAAAACAAAAGTAACTTCTGTCTCCTCTCAAACCCCTCACCTGTGCCTTTGCATCGTCTCAACAGATGTTAAACTGATGGTGCTCTGGTTGTTGCTAATGTTTCTCGACCATCTAAGTGCTGCTTATGTGCGAAGCTGCTGTTTCAAAAGAGACAAACAATCTGAGAGCTGACTATGAGCACAGGATTTAAACAACTTATGTCACTGATATTGCTATCTTTGAGAATTTCAGGCCATGTTTTAAACTGATGTTTTGATTTTGAATACAACAGGACTAAATCACCTCTGTGAATTTACTATTAAAAGCACAATGTTAATAATCGCTGAACGACTGGTGCAGGCAGCAGGTTTTCTCTCCTCGTCTCGTCACACTGTCCTGCCTCTTCTGAATTTCTGCCTGTGTGTCCACAGGCCTGGCCGCCTCCTCCTCGGTTATCAGTCCCATCCTGTCGCCGGTCTCCACCAAACTCAAGAGCGGCATGCCTGCTGTCAACAAACCTCAAGAGGGTGAGACCGACTGGCGTTTCCTGCGTCATCACTTCCTGATATCCCTGTCAGAGGGCTGTATCAACCAGATTCATTTAAAACCTGAATGGATTGAAGTTAATTTTAACATTTGCTGTCACTTTAGAAAACTCATTAACAACACAAAAAAAAACATATGATGATGAATAACTTTAACCTGTTAAGTGACCAGCTGTAAAGAAACAGATCAAATTATGTGCATCTTTTTTTCTCAATGTAAGGAAATTTCATCTGGTATGTCGCAATTAATGAAATTAAATGTCATTTATAGAAATTGAGGCCAGGCCAGAGATGGAATCTGATAAGAAACTAGACAAGCTGGAGAGCTTTTTGGGACGTCTGAATAGCAAAGGTACGTACATCTTTGCTGTTTTTAAACAATATTTTTAAGTGATATTTTTTATTAAGCAATGATTTGTGTCGCCTTCAGTTCTTTATTGTTTTTTCTGCTGCAAATTATATCCTTCCTATCAATTTTATAGTTATATTAGGATCTAATCTATTTTATTAGTAGTATTTTTATTATTATTATTATTATTATTATCATTATACTATGCTGTTGTTATTATTATTATCACTCAGTGGCAGGTCTGCAGGAAACCACCATAACAGTTACTGAGAAGGCAGTGAAGGAAGTGATGAAGCTGGACGACGAAATCTTCTCCAAGTTCTACAGGCGCGTTGCTGAATTTCCACGCATGCCGAGCAGGATCGAGATTACCGAGGATTTTGACACCATCTTTGGTTCTCAGGGTCCCAAGTAAGATTAAAGTCTCCAATTGTACACATGTCATACGCCACAGCCATGTGTGCTCAGACACCTTTCTGCCTTTCCAGGTTGACTTCGGCCATGGTGCAGCACAAGCGCTCGGTGCGTCCGTCCAGGAACGTCCAGTCGTCCAGAAACCCTCTGAAGATGCTGGCGGCCAGAGAGGACATCAGACACGAGTACACCGAGCAGAGACTGAATGTGGCACAGCTGGAGAGCAAAAGGATGAAGGCTGAGAAGAGTGAGTGTGAGGGTGTGTGAGTTTGGAGTCAAAACTCCGTGAGGAAACATTATTTCTTGAATTTCCCTCGGGATCAATAAAGTATCTGTCTGTCTATCTTATTATTGTGCGCAGCTCTTTGTTCCGTGGGTAACAGAACTAATTGACCCACATCTGCTGCAGTGTTTACAACAGGGATTTGGTTTCTTTAAAGTTTGATGAGGCTTCAAATCCACACTTTTGCATTCCAGTTAGTAAAACCTCTGAGTACTCTGAGGCTGCGCTGGCAGGTCTGGCCAGTAAGGAGAACTTCAGCAGTGTGAGCCTGCGCAACGTCAGCGTCTCTGAGCAGATGTCCAACAACAGCGCCGTGCCGTACAAGAACCTCATGCTGATGCAGATCAAAGGTAAAAACTCTCTTTGACTGTGTCGAGTCGCGTTTTGCCTGCATGATCCGTGCCGCCATCTTTTGAAGTTCCTTCCCAGATTGAGCTGATGTTCGCTGAAGGAACTGAAATAACTTTATTCTCTCCAGGCCGCCGTCATGTTCAGACCAGGTTAGTGGAGCCGAGAGCGTCATCGCTCAACAGCGGCGACTGTTTCCTGTTGGTCACTCCAGAGCACTGCATCGTCTGGATCGGAGAGTTCTCAAACGTCATCGAGAGGGCCAAGGTGAGCGCTGTACCTGTGCTGTTACAGACCCTAAGAGTTTTGGTTTCAGCAGCATTAATGCTACTGTTGTCATATTGGGGATTGAACAAAGATGATTCATGGATGATTCTGCCTCTCATTTCCATTCCCTACACACACACATTGGCACAAATACCCATCTGTGCTCCGCATTAAACACATGCTGTCGGGCTATTCTACAGCTCTTCCAGTTCCCCAAAGCAGGTCTGTCTAGACACTTTCCAATAAACATTTGTTTTTCTACTCTGCCTGCTTGTCCTTTGCTGTTCACTCGCCATTTTTGACGATTTTATGCACAAAAACCCCTCAGCAACGTTCAGACAAGACTCTCCTCGGCTGTTAAGTTGCACCTTTTCTCAGAGTTTTTGTTTAAAGCAGGCTGTTGTAGAAGGCAGTTTGCTGCCACCGGACAAATCCAGAGAAGTCAAATTTCCCTTATGTTTACATCAAAGTCAACATGAGAGCATGTGACGTCTTCACAGTCTCTGTCACCATCTTTAAAGATGGGTAAATCAAGTCTTTGTTTCCCACCTGCAGGCAGTAGATTTGGCCAACTTCATCCAGACGAAGAAGGACATGGGCTGCAGGGCGAGCCAGGTGCAGACCATCGAGGAAGGGCCCAACCCACAGAATCCAGATACCCAGCAGTTCTGGACAATCCTGGGTGGACAGACTGCGTACCAATGTAAGACAAGAGCCCCAAATCCTCAGACCTGTTTACAGATAACTGCTGGTAGATTTCTCTGACACTAGCACTAATGCCATATGTCTGTCTAATGGCACTACAGCGGCAGGTCCACCAGAAGAGGATGAGCAGTTTGAGACCGCCATCGTGGAAACCAACTGCATCTTCAGACTGGTGGACGACAAACTGGTTCCTGATGATGAGGAATGGGGGAAGGTTCCTCACAGCTCTCTGCTGCAGTCCAAGGAGGTCGGTGGGACAAAAGCCTCTCAGCATCCTTTGTCTTCTCGGTTTTATAACAGACATGGTGCCTTTTAACTGTCAACTTTACTTTCAGCTGCCCTCTGACTGAATCCAGAAGCTGTAATGCAGAACCAATAATTATAACACTTCACAGGTTGTTTGCAGGGGCTTTTATAAAACATGTAGTGTTTGCTAACATGGACAAACAGAAATGACTCATCCATGCTTTCCTGTTGTTTCTGTTGCTGTTGCTGTGTGCGGGCTGCAGGTGCTGGTGTTTGACTTCGGCAGCGAGGTGTATGTGTGGCACGGTAAGGAGGTGACTCTGGCCCAGAGGAAAGTGGCCTTCCAGCTCGCCAAACACCTTTGGAACGGGATGTTTGACTACACCTGCTGTGACATCAACCCACTGGACCCGGGAGGCTGCAACACACTCATACCCAGGTGTGAATCACACGCACACACGCACACACACACACACACACACACACACACACACAATGACATTTTTTTTGACTTGCATTCATTTGCATGATGTCTTTGATTTAGCCTAGCATAAAGTTTGATCCTTTTCTTTGTGTGTGTGTTTTTCCTGACAGGAAGGGCCAGGGACGCCCTGATTGGGCGATATTCGGCAGGCTGACAGAGCACAACGAGACAATCCTGTTCAAGGAGAAGTTCGTGGACTGGACCGAAGCAAAGTCGCCATCACCAAAGGAAAGCAGCGAGCTCATACCCGAGCAGAAGGTGCAACGCCGGCTTTATCAGGATAATTAGATTCAAGTCAAACATGTTTTCTCAGTCTGCCCTTCTGTTCATTTATTGGACTGTGGCTCAAACTAGACGAGGCTGGAAGTTGTATGTATAAATACTTAAAAGTACATTCTTTCCCTTTTTCTCTCTCAGGAAGCACCCAGGCGACAGTGTCAGCCTTACGACGCCACCCTGATGCTGCCCGTCCTCCAGTCGCCCATTTCCACCATCGTGGATGGCATAAATGTCGGCCGCGGCTACGGGCCGGTGGAGACTGAGGACCACATGAGGACTCAGGAGATCAGCACAGTTTCAGTGGATGTCTGGCACATCCTGGAGTTTGACTACAGCCGTCTGCCACGACAGAGCATCGGCCAGTTCCACGAGGGAGACGCCTACGTGGTCAAGTGGAAGTACATGGTCAGCACCTCAGGTAAGTCACTGTGGTATTTATACTCCAACACCTGTGTTCAACTGCAATTCAAATGTCATACTTAACACGGTGAAATAATTTAATGACAAAAAATTAGCGGAAAAATTTCAATGTGACAATTACTTACTGATGAAACATGTACAGCAAAAGTGATAAAGTGTACAGCATCTTGGATGATGTCACTGAGGTTACAATAAAACCTCCATCAGGAGGTTGGTTTCAGAGTTTTACTTTAACATTATTGACAATTCAGGGTGGTTTGTTCTTGTTGTATCTCGCGTGTGTGTCCCAGTTGGCCGCCGGCAGAACCCCGAGGCGAGGAGCAGCGGTCCGGGGAAGGAGAAATGCTGCTACTTCTTCTGGCAGGGTCGACACTCCTCCGTCAGCGAGAAAGGGACGTCAGCGCTGATGACGGTGGAGCTGGACGAGGAAAGAGGGGCACAGGTACTGGAGCCCGGGCCGAATAATCCAAACAGAAACCACGTGAAAGAATGAATCAAAGAGAAAGTAAAATGTGGGGTAAAATGATTAATAATCTGACCAGACTCTAGACTCCCTCTACAACACAATACCCTTCGTTTCAAGGTCTGAGTGTGGAGAAGAACGTTCGTTTGCATTTGTGTCACTGGTTTCACAGGTTCAGGTGCAGCAGGGAAAGGAGCCGCCATGTTTCCTGCAGTGCTTCAATGGAGGGATGATCATCCACGCCGGCAAGAGGGAGGAAGAGGAGGAGAACACTCAGAGTAAACATTTTAACTTCTCTGCTTTGCACTGTGGTTTTCTATCTAGTGATAGTTAGATAAAGATGATGGTGTACTCTGCTCTGCTTTTGGTTTACATGTCTTATGTGGGTCTTTTTCCCGGAATACTGAGTGATAAACTCTGCTTGTGTCCAGGCGAGTGGCGCCTGTACTGCGTGCGCGGTGAGGTGCCGGTGGAGGGCCACCTGCTGGAGGTGGCCTGTCACTGCAGCAGCCTGCGCTCCAGGGCCTCCATGATCCTGCTCAACATCAACAAGGCCATCATGTACCTGTGGCACGGCTGCAAGACGCAGCTGCACACTCGCAGTGTTGGAAACACGGCCGCACACAAGATCAAAGAACAGTCAGTTTTTACAAGTCTTAGGATGGCTTTCAGGATGAATTAATAAATAAAAAAACATTCTTGCAGGCTGAATGGAACTCTGTCTCCCTCTTGTTTCTCTCAGGTGTCCACTGGAGGCAGGTCTCCACAGCAGCAGTAAGGTGACCATCCACGAGTGCGATGAGGGCGTGGAGCCTCCGGGCTTCTGGGAGGCTCTGGGGAGAAAAGACAGGAAGGCCTATGACTGTATGCTGCAAGGTACAGCCTGAGTGATGCGTTCACTGTCTCAGTCAGATATGAGGCCTCAGCTCAGACGAGGCTGCAGTTATTTGTGACAGTAATAGAAAACAAAAACAGATTGTGTATTTTGAGACTGTATTGCACTGAAAGTTGCCTAAATAAAATCATGGAGGTCAAATTTAAACCTTTTGAAAAGGTTCTAATGCTTCTTCTAGTCATCCTATTGGTGCTAATAGTACACTTAAGTTATGGGACTATTATGAACAGCTTCTTCTGTAACTCAGTCTACTCCTAGTTCACAGTCTTGAATTCAGTGACTGAAAAAAATCTAAATTAAGGTTAAGATGCAAACCACAGCTCCAAACCAAAGCGGAATGATTTATCTTGTTACATGCTGACTTCTGATCTCGCTTTTCAGATCCGGGAAAATTCAACTTCACCCCACGGCTTTTCCAGCTGAGCAGCACATCTGGAGAGTTTGTGGCGACGGAGTTCTTCCATCCGTCCCGAGCTCCAGACCTGGTGAGCTCGCTGCCCTTCCTGCAGGAGGACCTGTACAACGCAGCACAACCTGGTGAGGCCTGAGGACGCGATGAAGTGCTTGAACCGGTCTGACGTGTACGCGTGTTAGCCTGATGGACGTCATCTGGTGAAATCTTGATTTCTCTCCCTGACAGCCTTGTTCCTGGTGGATAACTTCCATGAGGTTTACCTGTGGCAGGGCTGGTGGCCTCAGGACAGCGAGAGCACCGGCTCGGCTCGCATCCGCTGGGACGCAGACCGAAAGTGTGCGATGGAGACCGTGCTGCAGTACTGCAAAGGTTAGGGCCGTGGTCGATGCAGAAACGCTTCAGCGATGGCTAATATGCTGTCAGGTTCACGGTTTGAACTCCACACGCAGAGTCGGTCTTGGTGTTACAACAGCAACAGCACTAAGGCAGCAACGTTTAGAATTCTTGTGGTGATTTTTCTTCTGCAGAGAAGAACGAGAAGAAGCCTCAGAAATCGTATCTGATCCACGCCGGTCTGGAGCCGCTCACCTTCACCAACATGTTTCCTAGCTGGGAGCACAGAGAGGACGTGGCTGAGATCACCGAGAGGGTCAGCGACACACAAAACATCAACCTGGCTTACACTCATTTATATCATATAAGCATAATCAGGGTTTTCAGTCGGTCTGCTCACATGTTGAGGTTTCCTCATCAGGCTCAAATCTTTATCTCCTCACATCTAATGTTCACACACAACCTCCCTCACACATATGTAAACACACAGTCCAAAGGCCTGCTGTCACTGCGCAGGACTCCATGCAGTGTCTTCTGTTGTGCTCGCAGGAGGCGGATGTGTGTAACCAGATCATCCTGGTGGAGGACGTGTTGGCTCGGCTCTGTCAGAACACCTTCCCTCTGGCTCAGCTGCAGGCCCGGCCGCTCCCAGAGGGAGTGGACCCGCTCCGCCTGGAGATCTACCTGTCTGACCAGGACTTTGAGGTCAGTAAACCCACAAATGCTGCTGCACAAAAGCAGACTTTTTAGATGCATGTTTTCCCTCCCCTGAAGAGATTTTAGGACACTTTAAAATCTGTAATTATCAAGGATCAAGGAACTTTTATTGTCATACCAGCTCACGTTTACATTCTTATGGTACGAAATTAGGACTCAGGTCCCGGGAGCAATAGGTAGAATATAAAAAAATATGAAATGAAAAGTTGAATAAAAAATAGAAATATAAGCTAAGTAAAAACAGAATATATACGCTAAGGACAAATACAATATAAAAGCTAAACATTCTGAGAAAAGAAATAAATAAATAAAGAAGCCAGTTTTAGCATGTGCAGCATAAATATGCATGTGCAAGTGTGTGCTAGTGTGAGGTAGTCCAGGAAGTGTGAGGTAGTCCAGGAAGTGTGAGGTAGTCCAGGAGGTGTGAGGTAGTCCAGGAAGTGTGAGGTAGTCCAGGAGGTGTGAGGTAGTCCAGGAGGTGTGTGGTAGTCCAGGAAGTGTGAGGTAGTCCAGGAAGTGTGAGGTAGTCCAGGAAGTATGAGGTAGTCCAGGAGATGTGTGGTAGTCCAGGAAGTGTGAGGTAGTCCAGGAAGTGTGAGGTAGTCCAGGAGGTGTGAGGTAGTCCAGGAAGTGTGAGGTAGTCCAGGAAGTGTGAGGTAGTCCAGGAAGTGTGAGGTAGTCCAGGAAGTATGAGGTAGTCCAGGAGATGTGTGGTAGTCCAGGAAGTGTGAGGTAGTCCAGGAAGTGTGAGGTAGTCCAGGAGGTGTGAGGTAGTCCAAGCAGAGTTCCTCATCACAGGAAAATATCTGATAATTATTTTTTGCAACTTTCAAACTGTACCTTATTGAAATATCTGCCTCACTGAAATCAAGTTTGCAGTGAAAAACTTACTTTAGACAAATTAGAGTCTGTAGAACAGCGACGTCATTCAGACTGAACACTGACACCATAACACCCAGGTGGCGCTGCTTACCTCCACCTGCAGTGACGACTACCTGCGGCTCACACACACCTGCTGTCCGCTCAGACAGTGTTTCTGTTTCTGCCAACACAACACGGTCCTGAAAATATTTCACAATAGAAGCCTTGTTGACAAAGGTTGACAGAGGTATTCTATCCACAGGAAGGCTTTTAATTTGAAATGGACAAGGACAGATACGATCAGATTTTGTGCATAAAATGCTAAGATTATTGAAAGGTCTTTATTTTTGTCCCTTTACATCCGTGCTGTGATCCATCCTAACTCCACCTAACTCTCACTTCACAGATGAAGTTGTAGGTGGATTCAGGTAAGCGGAGCCGTTGATGTGATTCATTTGGCGACCTTCTCCTTCGAGCACGTTGGCACTCTGTTTCTCTTTACGTGGATTTGAACAGCGAGTCACTCCTGTTTCACTGCCGTCTCCTGAGGAGGAAAGACTCGCACTCGGCTGCACGATTACGCCTGAACAGATCATCCTGATTACTTTGCGGTCCTCAGCGACTGGACTCTGCAGTCCAGCTCCCACACAGAGCAGATGACAAATCTAAAACGACATCATGGACCAAACTTACATCTCATTCCTGCTGGGGAAAAAAAAGAGATGAAATATTAGGAATTTTAAAACTAGAAACTTTGTATGCACCAACTAAGTATGGACTCGTATAGCTGCATTCATGTTTATTATGAAGTCAGTCATACTGTCATTTTGAATTAGTATGTGCGTTTTTCACATGAAACTACGGGTCTGATAATCTCATTTGTTTCCCGCTTCTCCAGTCTGAGGAGTTGCTGCTTTTTTCTATTTTATATCATTTGTTTAAGATGTCTCTTTGCTCTCTGGGGAAAAATATTGAGGATTTTTCACAGTTTTCTGGCATTTTATAGGCAGGACGATAAAGCAGTTATTTGAAAAAATAACTGGCAGTTTAATCAGCAATGAAAATAACAGCCCTCATCTCGTAATTTTCAAGTATTTTAAATTTTTTGTTTATTTATTTTTGCTCCAGCAGGAATGAGCTTCCATATAAGCCTCAGCAACGGCGACAGATTCAGCTGTTTGAGGGTGTAAATTAGCTGTTTAAACATGACAAATTTACGCTTTGGTGATAACTGAGATGTTTAATTGTGCAGCTATTGTGCCTCTCTTCTCCTCTGTCGAAGGTGTCGGTACTCAGCACCTTCACCTCCACCTGTGCAGCTCTCTGCTGCTGCTGCTACTCTTCACATACACACACACACACACACACCTTCTCTTCCCTCTCCCGTTCACCTAAATGCACTTATGATTCACTTTCAGCTGCACTGCAGTCTGACTCACCGTCAGAAAATGGAGGCATGAAAACACTGAAACAAACTAACTTCTCCTTGAAAGATGATTTTTTTTAGGTTTTTGTGCTGAGCTGTCATTCAGTCCACTCCTGACCAGGATGTTTTCCCTGTCATAAAGACCCTAATGGGGCCCTTTGGCATCGTTTTAGCAGGAGCAGGAGAACGATTTAATCAGATCGTTCTCCTGCTCGAGGTTTTCCGTGAGACTCACCTGAAGTTAAGGCTTGTGTCTGGTGCAGAAGAACTTAATCAACACAAGTAAACATTCAGACGTGTTTCAAAGGCTGATTAGCATAGAAACTCCTCTCTCGAAAGACCAAAACAACATTACTGCAATTTGAAAAATTACAGCAACATCTTTGCTTTTGCTGTGTGTTTTTGGTCTTTTACTTTTGGAGCTAAAATGACTCGTGGTGGACGGCGCCACAACCGTTATCAGCCTCAGGAAGAACACCAGTTCTCCCCTGTGAAGCCCATGTCGAATTCCCTGTGTCATAACCTGATTAATGAACCACATGTTTCTCTTCTTCCAACTGCAGAAAGCTTTGGACATGAAGAGGGAGGAATACGAAAGTTTGCCAGGGTGGAAGCAAGTGAACTTAAAGAAGGCCAAAGGTCTGTTTTGAGCAAGTTTTAAAGATCAGAGACGGCGTGCGAAGCGGACAGAAAGTGAGAGGGTGGAGATGGAGTCACACACCCGTTCCGGGCGTGATAACATGCGAGGACAGAGAAACAAAACGTACACGAAGGATGGGACTGGAGGTGCACTCGGCTTGCTTATAGTCATGTTTTACCTTTTACCTGTCGTTGCAGAAGAAAATGAAATTCAAACATTTTAAGAGGAAGCGAAAAGACGTGTGTGTATGTGAAGTCTCCTGCAAACACTGAAGTCGGCGCCGATGGACTTGTTGTCAGAGGGTGCCATGCTGTGTGTGTGTGTGTGCGTGTGAGTGTGTGTGAGTGAGCGTGTGCGTGTAAATGTTTTTGTATGTGCATTTTTCTATCCATGTGAAGACGTCAGATGTTGTGAGGAGAGTTGTTACTTCTCCTTGTCTCCAGTGTCTGGATGCCGTCAGGCCACGCAGTTTGAACTCGTGTTGCTCGGTTTGGTCTTGAAAACTGCTGAGGTGAGTCTGACTCGCTGAGCCTCCCGAGAGCAGAGATGTAAGAGTTGTAATTTAAAGGTTTTTGACTTTTACGAGAAAGAGAGGCAGCAGCTTGGCGAATCTGAATGTATAGTGCCTTGCTTTTTGTGTACAGTTTATATACAGAAATTCTAGTCTGCATTTTTAAAGACTTTCTTTGTGATATAAGACATAGTGAATTAAATCACAGTGAAGCTCAACTCAAGCCGTGTGTCACTTTGTGCCTCCTGCTTCACACATTTTAACCCTTTATTTTGTTTTCAACAATTTATTGAATTCTAAAAAGTCAATATTCCACATATGTTTTCTCCTTATCTGCAGATGATATTATATACTATATAGACAAAAGTACTGGGACACGTCATCATCACACCAACAGGGATGACGTCTCATTCTAAACCCACAGACAGCTTTGCAGCTCTAACAGCTTCCACTCTTCTGTGAAGGCTTTCCACAACATGTTGGAGTGTTTCTGTGGGAATTTGTGCCCATTCATGCAGTAGAGCATTTGTGAGGTCACACACTGATGTTGGACCAAAAGGCCTGGCTCACAATCTCCGTTCCAGTTCATCCCAAAGGTGTTGGATGGGGTTGAGGTCAGGGCTCTGTGTGGGCCAGTCAAGTTCTTCCACACAAAACTCATCCAAACACATAGGTAGATACCAGAAAATATGGATGTTTGTTCCCCAAACTCAACACAGAGATGAAGTGGAGATCTTTTCATTCTTCAAAATGAGTGATTTCTTTGATCAAATCCATCCAGTTTTTAAATAAACTCTCATTAATGAGCCATGTAGCATTTATTCAAGGACAAGAAATACGCTGAATATGTTTGTCATGATTCAGGTCCAAAATCTAATAAACACGGGTTTCAGGCGCATTGCTGTGTGCCCCAACTACCACCAGTGGGCATCAACAAAACAAAACAGCTGTTTTTAAGCTGACATTAAAGGTTAACTATGCAGGATTTACTAAAAAACAAATCTCATCACGTTTGATCACTAGAAGTGTCTTAGAGTGTCTGTTTCCGCCCTCTCCTGTCTTATTGTCTTCTTATTTTGTGCTTTTCCAAAGTTTCTTTCTGACTTCCTGCACGTTTGATTTGTGCGTTCACAAACAGAAACCAACTAATCCAGTTTTCCCTGCCTCTGTACTACACTGGAGTATCTCACTGTGACCTCCTGACTAAATAAGGTATACATGTACATTTGCTGAGACACATGTTGTATAAGCCACTGAATGTTTAGAAGCGCAGAAACATTTGACGAGCGCCCCCTGCAGGCAGAAATGTGGACTTGCAGATAGCTTCATTCAATAACATCAACCGGTGTTTGCAACAGCGTTTAAACTGGGAACAGGACGGCGCGAGGCCCAAATTACAGGTTGGTAAATCTGCTTTTCTCATCAATCAAAAATTCATGCGTAAAGAACCAAAAAACTGCTGACTGCGATCACATCTCAGAAAAAGGCGTAACATCGTGACGTGATTCCTCAGATCCTGTGATCGACCACCTTCACAGCCTTGAAAACTTTCTTTAAAGATCGACACGTGCTTAGCAGTTATAATATGCGGTGACAGAAGCTGAAAAGAAAGCGGAACATCTACAACTTTGGCAAGTTGCCAAATCATGAGGAGTTTTTGCGGTCTGGTGTTGCGGTCTTCGTGTAGGGGGTCTACGGGCTTTTCGTCCTCAGGTGTCTTATTCTGTTTGGATGTATGCCTGAAAAATGACTTTTGACCACAGTACACTATTGACATTTCGAAATGACTTAATTTGCCCCTGGTTAATGGGTAACGTCGATGGAGTTCCACTTTGGAAATAAACTGCAGATTTTGATCTTGTTTTGGAGGAGGTCCGGGTTTTCCCAGACTGACATAAAAATATTTTACATGCTGAATTATAAAAACTGAATTTGAATCACATTCATCAGTGAGTGTATATTTCAACAATATAAATGTGAGACCCTTTTTACAGTAAAGTCTGACTAAAATGTATGTTAATGTTGGTTTAAATTAGTTAATATTTGGTAATTAGTTTGTTTTTTAAAAGAAGTTAATTTAACAGGCAGTCAGTTAACAAATTTTAATTAAACAAATTAAATTAACAAATAGGCTCAATTACCAGTAATAAACAGGCCAATAAATACAAGGTGACCAGTTAAAGAATAATGAATGAATGACTTTTTTGGGAAATATAAAACGCAAATTGAGGATAATTATAAAATCTAAAGAAATACAATATAAATTATGCATAAGGCTAACATAGCCATTAACTGACAGGTGCAGGGGGTTCAGAGTCTGTCAGTACCAAACAATCAAACAGTTCATGTTAGTGTTGGTAAATATTTGGTGATCAGTTTGTTTTTTAAAAGAGGTTCATTTGTATCAGTCGGTGGACACTTAATTTCTCTGTTCCCTAACACGGTGGTAGAGTTGCTTCTTATTGGGAGAACACCGTGAGACATGTTGACACTGTCAGATTTTGTGTATTTCATGTCACATGGGCCTAAAAGTTTGACTCACCTGTTTGCTTTGTTACAGGATCATTAGTTTGTGAAGAGATGTCCTCCCAAGTCAGACTGATGCTGCTGCCAAGCGCCAGATGTTTGTTCGATGAGCCTGTCCAGGTGAAGGTGGCCGGGCTGAGGTCCAGACAGGTGGTCACCATGAGAGCCAGATCAACAGATGACAAGGGGGTGGTGTTCAGCTCCTCGGCCACCTACAAGGCTGATGGGAGCGGGGAGATCCACCTGGACAGAGACCCCTCACTCGGCGGGAGCTACGTCGGGGTTGAACCCATGGGTTTGCTGTGGTCGTTGAAGGCAGACGCTTTGCACAAAAGGTTTCACAAAATCAGTTCGCTAAACCCTCATGTGGTGAATTTCTCTGTTCATGAGGAGGATGGGGAGGGCAGGATGCTGGCTGAGGTGACCAGTGAGAGGTTTCTGATTGGAGACGGGGTGAGTCGGCATCCTATCAAAGAGGGGAATATTCGTGGAGTCATGTTTACCCCACCAGGTTGGTCTACGTGTTTGTCACGCTTTATATCACTAATCACAGAGTTTGTGTCTAAAGTTACTAATAGTGTTTGTCACTCAGGGCCACCATAGTCCAACATCGAGCTGTACGTTTCTTTAAGTTGCTTTGTAACAACTGAATGGTGCTTCGACTGTAATTTCCATGATTTGTCGTAATCTCGCGTGTCCAGGAAAAGGTCCGTTCCCTGCGGTGTTGGATTTGTACACGTTCGGTGGAGGTTTGTCAGAGAAAAGATCCTCCCTGCTGGCCAGTCGGGGTTTTGTGGTTCTGACCGTTGCCCTGTACGGCCACGATGACATGCCCAAGAACATCAACAAGGTGCATCTGGATTATTTTGAGGAAGCAATAGAGTTTTTAAAAAAACAAGACAAGGTGAGTTGTTGCAGTCTCCTCATTTTTCATGGTGCTTGTGTCATGTTCAGTTTTCAGTGTTCTGCACACAGGTGCATCTGTTTTATCTGTGTATCTACAGTTATGCATTAAGTTACAGTTTCATTTCGTCACTTCGCATGTTCCACAGGTGGGTGGAAAAGGAGTTGGTGTAATATCCCTTTCAAAAAGTGCAGATCTGTCTCTTTCAATGGCGTCTTACCTGCCAGGTGTTGAGGCCACAGTGTGGATCAACGGCTGCTGTGCCAATACGGCTGTCCCCCTCTACTACAAGAAGAGTCAAATCCTCAGTGCGTTAATGTTTGACCGGAGCAAGGTGACTCCCACTGAGACAGGTGCCTTCATCAGCAAGTATGTAGTTAATGATCCACTGGCAGAGGAGAACAAGGACAGTCTGGTCCCCATTGAACAAGCCACAGGGCGTTTCCTCTTCGTGGCTTCAGAGGACGACCTCAACTGGGACAGCAAGGCTTACGCAGACATGATGGTGGAGAGACTGAAGCGTCACGGGAAGGACAACTTCGAGACCGTGATTTACCCCAGAGCGGGACATTACCTGGAGCCACCATATGGACCCTACTGCCCCTCCAGTTTCCACGGGCTTCTGGGTAGTCCAGTTCTGTGGGGGGGTGAGCCCAGATCCCACGCAGCAGCTGAAGTCCACATGTGGAAGAAGATCCAGGAGTTTTTCAGAACTCACCTGCGCTGTGATGCCACACAGACTGTAGCCAAATTGTAGGTATGAAAACAGCCCAAGAAATGACACTGAAGAAATGCTAAAATCACAGAATTTCTCTGGGCTGCCAAATAATTATGAAAAAATATTCTATTGGCTTTTTCTGTTTTACGAGTACAAATTGTGTTTACAGAGTACAAAATTGATGGAGATTTCCCAGAAGTGAGTCACGCAGTCTATAATCTGTATGGCATTTTATTGTCTTCGGTCTGTAGATTTTAGAAATTACCTCAATGGTTTTAAAACATCTAACATAAACTGCTTTTAAGGCTGCTGGCACACTTACAAAAATGTGGATTAATATGTGTTGTCCTTATAAATAAATAAATAAAATTAAGCTTCTGTTGAATTTTGTGTGCTGTGACAATCAGAATGTGAGAAATATTTTTTTATTTGCATCCCTCCGAATATGGTACCAACGCAGTGATGAAACACGGAAGAAGTATTCATCACTTTTACTAAAGTAAAAGTAGCCGCTCCGCAACTTAAAGACAGTGTCTTGTATTGTTGGTTTCATATTGTGGATACAACATTAAAATAGAGCTTCCATGTGAATGTATCAGGTAGAAGTGGGGCTAAGTTGAATCTTTTAAAAAAGTTAATTAATGGGAAGGTTAATTATTAACTGTACATCATATTTTGTAAGCCAGTCATACATTTTGGATGTAAAAGATTACACATGTAACTGCAGCTGTCAAAGCAACGTGGTGGTATGAAAAGTACAAGAATTCTCTAAAGTAAAACACAATGAAAATACTAAACGAGCTAATACCAATACGAGCGCCCTCTGCAGGCCGGAATGTGCACAAAGTTTCATTCAATAACGCCAAACTGGTCAGTGCAGCAGAGTTTATTACCAGTTCCGCGTGAGACTCATCTTACAGGTGAGTAGCGACCGTTTCTGATGAGAAATCTCGGCAGCCAGTGCACAGTCTGACATGTCGCCTTTTAAACTCACCAAAAACTACCGATTACGATCACATCACAGGACAGGCGTTACATCGTGACGAGACTCAGCTGACCCTGTGGATTCTGTGGTCAAGGAGTTTCAGCTTCGCACCTTCTGTTAGTTTATTTGTTAACACTGACACGTTCTGCACCTTCACTGCTCGATCAGTAAATGGTGACATTCATCGCATTTCGAAGCTGAAACAAACTGCGTCAGTCAGTTTCCTCTTTCACGATGTTGACCTTTGGCCGAGAGAGAGAGAGAGTTTTCTTTAATTCTGACGTTATGTTACATATGATGGGTCACTTCAATGGCCGAATGTACTAAAAGAACAACAATTCGTTATATGTATAATGCAGTGCGAAAGTGTAGGTGAAGTTGCGCATTGCTAATGAAGCAAGTTTAATATGACGAATTTTGAACGGAGTTTGGTTTACATGTCCTCACGTGACACTGGCTGCAGATAGAAACAGGACCTTAAGAAAAATCTAAAGAGTCAAGTGAGAAATCTTTACTGTAACACAGTGTGTGGTAATGCAAATGTTATGTGATTATAAAAGAACAATAAAATATAATTATTGCAATGGATATTACAAACTTAAATATAAATAATTTAACAAATAGGCTCAATAAATACAAGGTGACCAGTTAATGAAAAATGACTTTTTTGGGAAATATAAAACACAAATTGAGGATAATTATAAAATCTAAAGAAATACAATATAAATTATGCATAAGGCTAACATAGCCATTAACTGACAGGTGCAGGGGGTTCAGAGTCTGTCAGTACCAAACAATCAAACAGTTCATGTTAGTGTTGGTAAATATTTGGTGATCAGTTTGTTTTTTAAAAGAGGTTCATTTGTATCAGTCGGTGGACACTTAATTTCTCTGTTCCCTAACACGGTGGTAGAGTTGCTTCTTATTGGGAGAACACCGTGAGACATGTTGACACTGTCAAATTTTGTGTATTTCATGTCACATGGGCCTAAAAGTTTGACTCACCTGTTTGATTTGTTACAGGATCATTAGTTTGTGAAGAGATGTCCTCCCAAGTCAGACTGATGCTGCTGCCGAGCGCCAGATGTTTGTTCGATGAGCCTGTCCAGGTGAAGGTGGCCGGGCTGAGGTCCAGACAGGTGGTCACCATGAGAGCCAGATCAACAGACGACAAGGGGGTGGTGTTCAGCTCCTCGGCCACCTACAAGGCTGATGGGAGCGGGGAGATCCACCTGGACAGAGACCCCTCACTCGGCGGGAGCTACGTCGGGGTTGAACCCATGGGTTTGCTGTGGTCGTTGAAGGCAGACGCTTTGCATCGATACTTTTTCAAGAACAACGCGCTAATACCCCATGTGGTGAATTTCTCTGTTCACGAGGAGGATGGGGAGGGCAGGATGCTGGCCGAGGTGACCAATGAGAGGTTTCTGATTGGAGACGGGGTGAGTCGGCTTCCTATCAAAGAGGGGAATATTCGTGGAGTCCTGTTTACCCCACCAGGTTGGTGGCTCTCTGATTTCTGTTTTTATCACAGTTTATTTACAACCAAACAGTGTTTGTACGAGCCAGCATGCATATTAGCAGGACCCTGTTACCAGTGAAGACAAATGGAATGCAGCCATCATTAAAATGATTAATTACACCCGTACCGTATGGTGTTTCAAACAACAAAGGCAATCATTTTAATAAGTGATTAATATAAGTGATTAATTGTGAAGCAAATTAGGTCAGAAAATACCAAAGATTGTCTGGTTCTGTTTTTCTCTGTTTGATATGAACGTGTATTAAATAGATCCACCTTTGATTTTGAGCCCTTTTGTCAGACAGAACAGTTTGAAATGAACTGGATTCACACATCACCTTCCTACCTTACCGGGCAAATCTCTTCACAATATTAACCCCTCATTCACCCTGTCACACGACTGGCGGCGGTGCTACCGTGCAGGATGCTGCCCTGAAACGCAACTTTTACGAAACTATTCAGCCAAACGTATTTAGTTATACCCAATAGTTTGTTTGTGGATATGGCCGAGGTTGAAGTTCAGCGACACTGCATCAAAAGTGCACCCATGTGTGTGAGATGTTTTACGTGTCATGTTTATGTTCTAGGAGAAGGTCCATTTCCAGGCGTGTTGGATCTGTGCACCTTCATGTCAGAGAAGAGAGCCTGTCTGCTGGCCAACCGAGGCTTTGTGGTTCTGGCTCTCGCTGTCTACACTGAAAAACCCGATAACGTCAAAGAGATGCATCTGGACTACTTTAAAGAGGCAGTGGATTTCTTACAACGACAACCGAAAGTGGGTCATTTGAGTTCCTAACCACCACATCAGCATAAAATTGCAAGCCTTTAGATTTGACTCATTTGTTGTTAGCAAGTTTTATTTTCTGAGTGCAACTGAAACAATTTACACATCATCACCTTTTAAGCTGCTCCTTTTAAACCTGCTGGCAGTCAGTTGTTTATCTGCACATTTAGCAGCTCTGTGTATTCATACCGAATTTAATCACCTCATTTTCATGTTTTCCGCAGGTCGGAAGTAAAGGCGTCGGCATAATATCGCGATCAAAGGGAGGAGATATTGCTCTTTCACTTGCTGCTTTTGTGCCAGGTGTTGAGGCCACAGTGTGGATCAACGGCTGCAGTGGCAACGTTGCCGTTCCTCTCTACTATAAGAAACGCCAGATCCTTTCACCTTTAGTGATCGACTCCGGCAAGGTGATTCCCACTGAGTCAGGAGCCAGCATTATCAAGTATGCTGTTCAAGATCCGTTGGCAGAGGAGAACAAGGGCGCCCTGGTCCCCATTGAAGAGGCCAAGGGGCGTTTCCTCTTTGTGGCTTCGGAGGACGACCTCAACTGGGACAGCAAGGGTTATATGGATGAGATGGTGGAGAGACTGAAGCGTCACGGGAAGGACAACTTCGAGACTGTGTCCTACCCTGCAGCAGGACACATCCTGGAGCCACCGTACGGACCCCACTGCCCCTCGGCCTTGCACGGTCTTCTTAGTTATCCAGTTGTGTGGGGAGGTGAGCCCAAGGCCCACGCAGCAGCTGAAGTCCACATGTGGAACAAGATCCAAGAGTTCTTAAGAGATCATCTGAGATGTGACGCTACGTGGAATAAAGCCAATTTATAAATGCATCATGGCTGCCAACTAAGCTAAGAAAAGAAACTGGATGTTTTGAAATGAACAATCCAGTGTTTGATTGTTCATGAAATATATCATGTTTCCAGGTAACATATTTTTAATTCGTTGGGAATCTGATGCCTCTGCAGCTTATGCAGATAGAGAGATAGATGACTTTATTCATCCCCGAGGGGAAATTAGGTTGTCATAGCAGTCCAGTATATTTGAATACAATAAAACACTATGACACGAAATACTGAGTATAAAAGTAGAATAGAGAAAAGGATTAAATACACTAAAGGACAGTTGTGTGAAAATAAATAACAGTGAAACAGTATCAGTATATAAAATGTTTCGGAGTGTAAAAGGTGACAGGTGGATTTAGTCCAGGTGTGTAATCGTGGCTCTGACAGAGGTAGATGAGTTGTAAAGTCCGATGGCAGTAGGTAGGAACGATTTCCTGTATCGTTCCTTAGAGCAGCGGGGTTGAACGAGTCTGTTACTGAAGCTGCTCTTCAGCTCGTCCAGTGCTTTGTGGAGGGGCTGAGAGGGACTGTCCGTCAGTGCCAGCAGTTTAGCCACCATCCTCTCCTCCACCACCTCCTCCAGGGTGCCAAGTCTACAGCCAACAACAGACTCTGCCTTTCTGATCAGTCTGTTGGCATCCTTTGCCTTGATGCTGCACTCCAGGACGCCGCAGCAAAGAAGATGGTGCTCGCCACAACAGACTGATAAAACATCTGCAGCATCTTGTTGCAGACATGAAAGGACCTGAGCCTCCTCAAGAAGTAAAGCCGGCTCATTCCCTTCTTATAGACGGCCTCTGTATTGGTGGACCAGTCCAGTTTATTGTCCAGTGTTACACCCAGGTACTTGTATGAGTCCACTAAATCCACATCCGTCCCCCTGATGCAGACGGGAGAGGGCAGGGGCTTGTTCCTCCTGAAGTCCACCACCATCTCCTTCGTCTTTGCCACGTTCAGCTGCAGGTGGTTCTCCCCACTGACTTCAGGTGGTCAGATTTTGCCATTAATGACAGCTAATTATTTTGTTCTTTTTCCCACTGTTTTGTTACTGTAGTTTTTTTTTTGCTTGGATTTCAACCATTTTGTGAGCACATCCTCTACATTGTTTCTATCATGTTCAGAAAAGGTCAAAAAGGGGAGCAGTTGCAGTCCAAACAAACTGCTGATCATTTTACAAACAGACAGTTAAGTGGCCCTCCCAAACTCAGTGTATTAGTGTAACACTATCAGGATCATCGCCCTCTAGTGGCCACAGAGATGAGTAACAGGCTCCTGAGAGAAAGCTGTGATATGCAGTAAATGCAGTTAGCAGAGTAGAAAATCATATTGACAGAAAACTGTGGGAGGAAGACAAACAGGCAGACAGAGAGAGACTTCTGCTAACATGGAATCAAATGTCTCACAACAAGAAAAATCCAGCCCTGTCTCCTAAAAATAGCATTTATATAAAGATAAATTGGCAACAGCAAATGCACTTATGAGGGAAATAAAATGCCAACCACGTACATTTTTTTTATTTGTTAGGTCTGCGGCACAAAAAAGTAGTACTTCTACAAACGTGGAAGCTTAAAGAGACAAAGATTATTGGCAGCATCTGATCATTTGAAGTCAGTGTCGATATGGAAAAGAAGGAATACAGTCTCAGTTGATAACTCAGTCACCATCACCTGTGGCAAAGTCAGGTCTGTTCCTCAAGAAGTCAGGCGAGTGCTTTACTCTTTGTGACATTCAGAGCAACCGAGAGTCTTTGCACTGAAAGACTTCATTACAACCAGATTGCACTGATCCTATTCAAAAAGGCAGAGGCAGGATTCTAGGAATTCATTATTCTTTTCTTTCGTTCATTAAACTGGCAAACTAAAAGAAAAAAGATGAAAAACATGCTTGAATGTTTAAACAGTGATGATACATTAACTCCATTAACTGCACGAGGTGATCATGTCATCTGGATTTTGCAAAATAACAATTGGCACAAACTAACAATACTTAAACACAGTCTAAATATTCATTATTATTACAATAATACAGTAATGAAATGAAACAATATTACAATAATGAACGGATAAATGCTGCCAGGAATATGTTGACGTGTGGACTCGTGACCATCCAATGCCAGGCTGAGGACAGACACTGTATGTTGGTTGCACTGTGTTCCTGTTCCTGTTAAACTGTCAATTTTATATGAAGGTTTTTACTTTTTCCAGTTTGTGTTTGTCAGTATCTGCAGGCTTGACTATGACTACGTTCTCCTTTCCGGTCATATGAAGAATATGTATCAACTGCAGTTGCTTGAAAACTGTTAATTCATAACTCTTTATATTTTTGAAACTGTTTTGTACACTTTTTGCACTCTATTCTGTGAATTTCCCCACTGTGGAATCAATAAAGTTCATCTTATCTTTATCTTATCTTATGTGTGCTGACTAAGACTAGTTAATGAGCACAAAACCCGTTACTATGCACTATCTATCTGTCTGCTTCACTATCCATCTTGTCTTCCTGTGGCCCACGTCTCTGGAACATCCTTCCAGAAAAACCTGAGGCCAGCAGAGAATTACTTAGATTTTAACTGAATTATATAAATTTCTAAACGAATATCTATTTATTCATACAGTTTTAACTGTTTTACTATTTGGTATGTTCTTTTATTATATTTTCATTTTCTGGACTGCTTTACTTTTAATACCCAGCTATTTATTACATACTTCGATTTCTCCCATTTCCTTAGTATTTTGTTAGCCTATATTTATGTTTAAATCTTTTTAATATCCCACCTTTTATTTTCTGTTTATCGTGTATAGCACTTTGGGCTACATTATTCATACAAAAATAATGTAGCCCAAACCGTCAACCATCAATTAAACGTTTCATCTGTCGCTTCATTACAAAACATTCATATTCATAGTGAAGCCAAGATGTTCACGATCATGATATTTGTATCTATAATTTCATTTTAGTCTGTATGGCATCACAGCGCAGGTGAGTTCTGAGAAACTCCTGGATCTTCTTCCACATGTGGACTTCAGCTGCTGCGTGGGATCTGGGCTCACCCCCCCACAGGACTGGATTCCTCACAACCACATGAAAGCCGGAGGGGCAGAAGGGTCCATAAGGTGGTTCCAGGATGTGTCCTGCTCCTGGGTAAGACGCAGTCTCGAAGTTGTCCTTCCCGTGACGCTTCAGTCTCTCCACCATCATGTCCATGTGAGCTTTGCTGTCCCAGTTGAGGTCGTCTTCTGAAGCCACAAAGAGGAAACGTCCCGTGGCTTGTTCAATGGGGACCAGACTGTCTTTGTTCCCCTCTGACATTGGATCAATGAGACCATACTTGATCATGCTTGCTCCCGATTCAGTGGGAATCACCTTTCCGATGTCATACATTAAAGGTGAGAGGATTTTATGTTTTTTGTAGTATAGAGGAATGCCCACATTGGCATTGCAGCCGTTGAGCCACACAACAGCCTCAACACCAGGCACAAAAGCAGCAAGTGAAAGTGCAATATCTCCTCCCTTTGATCTTGATACGACACCAATTCCTTTACTGCCCACCTGTGAAGAAAAGCAAATTAATAGTGATAACTGTACACCCAGAGAGATTTTAAGAATAAGAGAATGAATTATGTGAACGTAATCTTGTAAATTCTATTTTAAAGAAAGGGAACTTGGACATTTTAACACCCAGCAATTTTAGACCAGTTTCAAATGTCTTATTTTCAAGCAAAAATATTTGTGAAAGTAGTAGTTTTTAATCAGCTAAATACCTTTCTAAATTTAAATATTAGGTCAGCAATGTTTCAGTCAGGTTTTAGGATGTATCACAGCACAGAGACCACCTGACTGAAAGGAAGCAAACATTACTAAAACCAGCTTTCAGTCCTGCTGTTACTTGACCTGGATGCTGCTTTTGAGACTGTGGACCACCAGACTCTTTTCGATAGGTGCATGCATGCATGGTAGCCTATCTGGAGGAGTTTACTACATATTGATGTGGATTTTTTTCTTGTATATATATAGATAAGCACTTCAAACATGACAAGCTTACTTATGGTGCACCAAAATGGTCATCAGTGGAAACAGTATGTCTTTCCACTACTATGCAGATGACACTGTGCTCTATGTGACCATGGCTCCTGATAAGACAGGCTGACTGACTTTTTAACTGGCCTTCAAATTCAATACATTCAAATACAACCCAAACCAAGAAGCAAGTCTTTTTCATAGGGCTGCATATTTGTCATTACTATTTACTTCATTTTTTCCTATTTTAGATAGACAGATAGATGGATATCTTCATCACCACATCTTTCATTGTTGTCTTGTATTTAAATACTTACTACTACTGCCTTTGATTTCTCAATCGATTGTAAAGCACTTTGGATTGCATTGAAATTTTGAAAGGTGCTATATAAATAGCATGTAATGGATCGATTGATTTAAAATTAATGGTATTAGTAAAATCCAAGTCAGGCATCTCACCTTCGGATGTCGTTTTAAGAAATCGGCTGCTTCTTCAAAAATATCCAGATGCATCTCTTTGATACTGTGGAACTTGTCATTGTATAAAGGAACTGTGAGAACTACAAACCCCTTGTTGGCCAGCAAACTGGCTCTTTTCTCATATTCAAAGGTGTACAAGTCCAACACAGCAGGGAATGGACCTTGTCCTGAAAAACACAGGCCTTAAATCATGCACATCCTCATTTATTCCATTTAATTTACCAAATGAAAATCAGGTTCACATCTATGGGGTTTAGCTGAGTACAAGCTCGACTTTGTAGTTCATGAAACATGAAGCAGGTACACTTGAGAGGAAAACTGAACGAAAACTAAAACACCTTTTACCATTCAGGAACTGGCTTTGCAATAACATGCATCCCTTTATTCAAACTAATCTTATACATCACACATAATGTTTCAATATAAATATCATATGGGTGGATAATTATGATGTGTGCACAGCTAGGAGAGGTGACAGTTTCATGGGCCCCAGTGGCCCATATGCATTCATCTGGGTAATGTCTTTACAGCGGGCAGTGGCTTTTTTGGCTTCATGCAAGACTGAGCAAATATCCAGCTCTCCTTAATACATCCAAGGGGCACATCGACATGCAACGCATCCTCATACATGTGGGCATTGCAGACATGACTCTGTGAGTAGGAAAACTTAGCTTTCTCGGTCAGCAGCACAAACTGAGTAATCTACTGCTTCAGTTGACTAAATTTACGATGAACCATCATTCCTTCTCAAGCTTCCCCACTGGAACTTTAAAACGATGCACAACAGTAAATAAATTATGTTTCACAGTTCATTACAGAAAATTTCAAAATTACTACATCTCTTTACCCTGTGATTAAACTGTGAAAAAAACAGAAAACAGAGAGCCACCAACCTGGGGGTGTAAACAGGACTCCACGAATATTCCCCTTTTGGATGGGATGCCGACTCACCCCGTCTCCAATCAGAAACCTCTCATTGGTCACCTCTGCCAGCATCCTGCCCTCCCCATCCTCCTCATGAACAGAGAAATTCACCACATGAGGATTTAGGGAACTGAGTTTTTGAAACATTTTGTGCAAGGTGTCTGGCCTCATCGACCACAGCAAACCCATGGGTTCAACCCCGACGTAGCTCCCGCCGAGTGAGGGGTCTCTGTCCAGGTGGATCTCCCCGCTCCCATCAGCCTTGTAGGTGGCCGAGGAGCTGAACACCACCCCCTTGTCGTCTGTTGATCTGGCTCTCATGGTGACCACCTGTCTGGACCTCAGCCCGGCCACCTTCACCTGGACAGGCTCATCGAACAAACATCTGGCGCTTGGCAGCAGCATCAGTCTGACTTGGGAGGACATCTCTTCACAAACTAATGATCCTGTAACAAAGTAAACAGGTGAGTCAAACTTTTAGGCCCATGTGACATGAAATACACAAAATCTGACAGTGTCAACATGTCTCACGGTGTTCTCCCAATAAGAAGCAACTCTACCACCGTGTTAGGGAACAGAGAAATTAAGTGTCCACCGACTGATACAAATGAACCTCTTTTAAAAAACAAACTGATCACCAAATATTTACCAACACTAACATGAACTGTTTGATTGTTTGGTACTGACAGACTCTGAACCCCCTGCACCTGTCAGTTAATGGCTATGTTAGCCTTATGGATAATTTATACTGAATTTCTTTAGATTTTATAATTATCCTCAATTTGCGTTTTATATTTCCCAAAAAAGTCATTTTTCTTTAACTGGTCACCTTGTATTTATTGAGCCTTGTTCTTTTATAATCACATAACATTTGCATTACCACACACTGTGTTACAGTAAAGACTTCTCACTTGACTCTTTAGATTTTTCTTAAGGTCCTGTTTCTATCTACAGCCAGTGTCACGTGAGGACATGTAAACCAAACTCCGTTCAAAATTCGTCATATTAAACTTGCTTCATTAGCAATGCGCAACTCCACCTACACTTTCGCACTGCATTATACATATAACGAATTGTTGTTCTTTTAGTACATTCGGCCATTGAAGTGACCCATCATATGTAACATAACGTCAGAATTAAAGAAAACTCTCTCTCTCTCTCGGCCAAAGGTCAACATCGTGAAAGAGGAAACTGACTGACGCAGTTTGTTTCAGCTTCGAAATGCGATGAATGTCACCATTTACTGATCGAGCAGTGAAGGTGCAGAACGTGTCAGTGTTAACAAATAAACTAACAGAAGGTGCGAAGCTGAAACTCCTTGACCACAGAATCCACAGGGTCAGCTGAGTCTCGTCACGATGTAACGCCTGTCCTGTGATGTGATCGTAATCGGTAGTTTTTGGTGAGTTTAAAAGGCGACATGTCAGACTGTGCACTGGCTGCCGAGGTTTCTCATCAGAAACGGTCGCTACTCACCTGTAAGATGAGTCTCACGCGGAACTGGTAATAAACTCTGCTGCACCGACCAGTTTGGTGTTATTGAATGAAACTTTGTGCACATTCCGGCCTGCAGAGGGCGCTCGTTAATCCGTGTTGGTCTCAAAACATCAAGTGAGTTTTCACACAGATGAGACAAAACACCAGCGGTGGAAAGTAACCAAGTACATCGATTTACTTACATTTATTTACTCAGTACAAGTACTGACAGGCTCTGAACCCACTGCACCTGTCAGTTGATGGCTATGTTATCCATAATTTATATTGCATTTCTTTAGATTTTATAATCATCCTTAATTCACATTTTATATTTCCCAAAAAAGTGTGCAGCTGACTATTGTGCAAGGTGTCTGGCCCATGGATTCAACCCAGACATAGCTCCCACCCAGTGAGTGGTCTCTGTCCAGGTCGATCTCCCTGCTCCCATCAGCCTTTAGGTGACAGCTCTTGGACTTGATCTTAAGGGGCAAGTCTTTAGCCGATGACCAAACTCTTTGACCTACTTGGTACACCAGAGCAGGTCTCCGACGATCTGCCAGTTTGCGATTGGCCTGAGAAGTCCAAAGTGCTGCCCTGGTCTCCTTCCAGATTCTGTGGCCGTGGTGTAGATGGTACTGAACTGACGGACAGCCAGGTTGGTCTTCTGGGAAGTGAAAAGAGGTGGCAGGTAGCCCACTGATGCCTCAAAGAGGGCAAGTCTGAGGTCTGGGAGAGGATTTCCTGATCGTTTTCCAAAAAAGTCTGAATCATCAGATTTTGGTGACCTATCAAGCCCCTTGATTAGAAGGAGTTGGATGAAGCTGAGTAGTTTCTAGTGTTTTGTAGTTTGTACTGTTTAAAGTCACAGCACACACAAGAGGAGAAGTTACAAAATAAAACAGGGAACAAAGTGAACAGAAACTCCAAACGATGACATTTGTCAGGTATTCTTTAATGAGTGAATTGAAAAGACAATGCTTTGAGTATGTATTTTATGTATTGTATCATGTGCATTAAAGTGACAGAAACCAACAACAATGACAGGACAGCCTCTCCCTGTCCACCTAAGACTCCTGTCTTTCTGAGTCCACACCCTCAGACTGTAGCGCAGTGTTCATCAAGTGTCCCATCATCTCTGCTCACCAGTCAGGTATTTGTGATTGTGCATTGTGATGATGATGATGCGCTGAAGGAGATCAGAGAGGTCCAGCAATATGGCAGCTTCCCTGAAGAAGAACACTTGATGGAAAATTGTCAAGACTTCATAGGTTTCTAAATGTTTCAACCCTCCTCTCATTCTCACCACAGCACTCAGTCATCTCGAAACAACCTTCTCAAAACACAACAGAAGAGAGCTAACAGGAAATGAGAGGCATGGAACAAAACATGACTTATTGCTAATTATCTCGCCCTGATCTTGCCCCTGATCTCGAGAGGGTCCTGAGAAGGCCCACTACAGTACAGGCTCATCAAGACAGCAGAACCAACCTCCATCTGCCTCCTCAATTTATTAAGCAGCATTGTTTCTGTGCCTGGCTTCTATTATTTGTGTTTATGAATCTGACTGCTCTCTTTCTGTCACGTCAGTTCAGCAGAGCTCTCATCAGCATCTGGCTTTTTAAAGACTGGGAATCATTTGTTCCATTGCAGTACCTGCACTGAGGGATATACAAGCATCAGAAACTTGAGGTGTAGGCTGTGTTGAGTGCTGGCATTCCTCAGTGAAAGTGGATTCATGCTTGTATGTTGGGGAATGACGCTGTGGCGGCAAAGCCTGCATGGAGATGCAATAACACGAAGACAAGAACTGTGACTGGCAACACCACCCATAAATCCTGCACTCTGATCTTTCCCCAAACCGCTACAAATTAAAGCAGAGCTACAGAGGTGACCAGCTACCATACAGATGTGTTGGAGTTTTATATTACAGGCTATAATAATATCATGATTCAATATGGACTTAGTAGATTTCAGTACATTTAATTTCTTAACATGAAAATTTACTTTCTCTGCTCTGTACTCATATTAAGTCTAAGAATACTTGAATCAGTCTATAACAGACCTGGGCATTTTACGGCCCGCGGGCGACATACGGCCTCCTGGGCGTCTCTGTCTGGCCCGCGGTATGTCAGTCATAAAAATGAACAAGTATTTATGCTGTGCATGCAATACAGCTGTGTTGCTTTTATTTTGAAAAATTTAAATTATTTACGTATGGACGCATGTATGGACGCACATAGAAATTAATTGCCAGCCCTGGTCTATAAAATACAGACCAAACACATGCAGGTCACTCAAACCCCATCGTCATGAGGGAAAATAAAGAAATAGACGACATAACCATGCTGTGTGGGCCTCAGCTGCTTGGATTTTTCCTTGGTCCATCTTGAAAATAAATCTTTGATTTTTTTGATTCATGAAGGTGAACTCACTTCCTCTCTCTCTCATTTGATTCATAAATGGGCATCAGTGGAAAAACAGATCATTTAGTTCCTTTTCCACTCAACAGTGTTAACTGCCTTTTCATTTGTGTAATGGAGGCCAGCTCTAAACCTTTCCCATCTACGGTCTTTGTCTCTTCCCCTGCACCCAAAACAAGCAAGGGCACCGTATCATCTCCATCTAATTATTTAACAATGACACAAGGAAGCAGTGATTCCTGAAACATTTATTTAAATCCCTCTGCTCTTCAGTGGCCCACGTGTTTGGCAGCTCTCCTTGGGCCTTCGCCAAGGTCCAAGTGACAAACTGTGTGAGCCAGGCTTTGAAAACAGCAGATCAAAGTCTTCCATGTTTTTGGTACAAGTATAAAAATCGCTTGCACGGGTTCAGTTGTTGATCCCAGGGAGACCTGCTAAGGTTCACTGAGGCTCAGGAACACGGACATTCAAAGAGCTCCATGTGTGAAGATTTGTGGTTTTCTGAGTTATGCTTGCTAATGTTTTGTAGATTTATGCAAAAATACAGAATATGCTCTCACATTTTCTCTTTGTTTCTAATAAATCACATAGATGTGATCACATTCATAAAACCACATTTCCAAGAATGTATTTTGCTCCCGTCTGCATGAGGTTTTTTGGAAGTGGTGTGCTAACGTTTGAAGCACTCTGGTGTCAAAATGGTTCTCTAATGTGCAATACCTTGGACATCCTCACAGGGGTGCTACTGTTGAACACTTTGAGCCTGAACACAACATCACATGTGCCACTGCTCCATCTTACTATATTTTAAATAAGACCTCAAAACTAATCAGTTGAGGTACAAAAATAGTTTAGCTGGCACTCAAACTGCCCTCTTTTCCTACTCCCTCAAATCAAGAATTCAGCTCAGGTCTTTGTGGAGCACAAAGTCTGCCTGTCTGCTTCTTAAACTGCATTAGAAATGAAAATAAAACGCGGCTGTTGTTGTTTCAAAAGCTTTTGGGGTCAGACTTCATCAGTGAGAAAACATGGGACAAAGTAGACATCTTGATAGTGTTGCACACCATTTGGATGGCAGGGTGACAGAATTACACCCAGTAAGCTTGGAAATATTTTACTTGAGCTGTTTATTCTTTTATTGACGGTAGCATGCAGGCGTGCGCCTCACATCCCTTTTGTCCTGCTGCTCTGCAACATGAGAATTATGGATGTGAGTCTGCAGGAATGACTGCCAGTTAGCTGAAGGCGAGTCTGTAACTGGAACCACAGGTGAAGAAACGGGTAGCCTTCAGGCCATCATTGGGACCTTCAGCATAACGATATGGTCACGAGCCTCAGCTGTGCTTTGTGTTTAGTGTCTGAGAATGTTTAGCATTAGCTCACTGGGTCATTGAGCTGTTATGGCTGTAGACTCTTAGTCTTGTTTGCAAATTAGCTTTCTTTTTTGTGATGCAGGAGCCAGTTTACCTTTAGCTAAAAATCCATTGTGACATAAACTCATATTCAGTGTCATTTGGTGGTCATTTTGAAATGCTTGCAGTGATTCAAAGCTCTCAGGTTCTCCTTCTTTCTTTATATCTTAAAATCTCCAGTGGAACAGGATTGGGACATTTCAGAAAGAGGCTTTGTTCCAAGTACTTCATATCATATGACTGAAGCATAATTTTAACATTAAAAATGCACATTACATTATTAGGTATGTGAGCAGAACATGCTGTATGGTTCCAAGTCTGAGGGTTTGGACTGACTCTTTATGCACATCACAGTCATAATGTCAGCCTCAGTTCTGTTTTTTTTCTCATTTTTCCTCTTTGTACCTCCTGTGCATTTTCTTGCCAGTATCTTTCCACCTTCCCTCATCTGCCCTGCAATAATCCTTTCCCTCCAGTCACCTGACCATCCCCTCCCACCTCCTCACCTGTTTGCACTTCCCCTAACGTGTCCTGTTGTTGCCTGACCTTCACTGCCCCTCACCTGCTTCCCATTTCAGCTAATCAGCCCAGTAATTCATATCAATACTGGTTCATTTTCATCAGCCCAACGCTGCCAGATCATCCAAGTTGCAATGCTGCTTTCAAGTGTCTGCTACTTGAACCTTCCCTATCAATAAATCATTGAAGTAATCCTGCCTGCTCTATCTGCATTTGGGTCATGAGCCATGACAGTTATCTTCCTTTTTTTATTGTTACTGGTGATGTCTTTGGATGGAATAAAGTGAAGTCTAGCTTTGTCTAATACACAGAAATGTGTGTGTGAGGAAAACCTCAAATGTTCCTCTGGCCTCATTTTAAGAGCTTGTGACACCAAAGAGACAAGAGTTCAAAAGAGAGAGGAAGCTCAGCAGTTATATAATGAATCCTATAAGAGCAAAGGAGAGACGGATGAGGAGGTGTCAGGAGGGAAGAGGTTTCATTAAATAACGTGATCATGAGGGATGACAATGGCAATGACACCTTCAAAATGAAGGCGTTGCTCTCACAGCCTTAAGATAAAGTACAAAGAATTCAGATATCACTTGTGGGATTTTGTGTTCTTGAACAAATTAGGTGAAGGATAAAACCACTGAGGGCAGCAAAGCCGCAGTATGTTTGAATCTTTCCCCGAGCGTCTGACAATCCTGTGCCTGTTAGCAAAGCACGTATCTCTGGAGCAGAAGAAAACCAGTTTAGGTGAGGGGGCCTGGATCCTCAATGCAAAATGCCACATGTGATGTCTGCTTTCGAATGTATGCTCTGTTCCTTCCACTCCTGTTATGCAACTATTAGGAGTTGTTCCATTGAGATGGGCACTAGGTGATGCTAATGCTCCCATCAGGTGCCATTACAGCATTGTAGCAGACCAGGGTGCTTTGAGACGACAGCTAAATGAATGTCGTGGCCGTGTTTGCGTGTTGCTCCTCACACTCTCCTGGCTACCTGATTGCTGTCCGACCTACACGCCATCAACGCATCCCCTCAGCAGAGCATCAACCCAGACTGTTTCAGTTGCTGTGGTGGGTCATGTCTGTGGCCATTTTGATTTTTTGCATTCAAGGCTGAGTGTTTCATGTTGTTTTGGTCACTGAATTAACCTCGTCTCGCTGTACCACAGCATCACTGAATCCCTGCCTGTTTTCCTGCTTTGTCTGCCTGTCGACCAGTCATCCTGTCAACCTGTCGACCAGCTTCAGGCAGTCATTCATCCCTGTCTTCACCCCTGCTCTGCTCTGCTCTGCTTCCGCCCGCCGACATCCTCACCTCCATCCAGTGTCACTCCCCCAGAACCCAGTCAGTAAACCTTTTGGTATTCAATCCACTGGAATAAGATACCACACAGGCAATACTTGCTAGGATCTTTTCATGGGATTTGCAGACCGAAAGAAAAGTTTTTTGGCTCCTCGTTTGTGTTTTTCTCACCTCCTTTGCAATGTTTGCTATAAGATATCCTTTACAGGAAAAGACTTTCTTCATCAGTTAATGATTCCACTTGTCATCACTTACATTGTGTGCCTTTTTAATAACCAGTACTTTGTTATTTTATTCTTGTCAATACTTTGTGGGCTATTATTATATTGTGTTTTCCAGTGGGACTGGCGTGTTGTGTGCAACATGAGCGCCCTCTACTGGTCCCCTGCAGCCATGAGTGATGTCCCCCCCAACATGCTGATGTCAGTTTGGACTATCCTTACCTCTGGAGCTTCTTATGATGCGGAGTAGGCTGTGAGAGACTTGATGTTAAGAGAATAAATGGCAGGTTGGAGCCACAGAGTGAAGGTGTGAGTCTGAGCCCTGAGTACAACTGCTACATGAGCTTTAAGATAAAAGCGTCCTGTTTCATTTTTCAGTGTCCATGACCTCTCATGTGTTCATTTACCATGACAGAAACACGTCGCAATCATTTGAATGTTTGACATTCACTGTGTTTTCAGAAAGAGCAGCTAATTAGCTGAATGAAATGATGAATTATTGATGGGTCCATATCCACGCCACTTGGGAATTTGTCTCAATGTGATGCATCTGAACAGGGAAGATAATAAGCCTGCAGGGTTTGCTGCCCACATCACAGTTCCTTGAGGCCATTTAAAGTATTTTGTCACATTGTGTTTGCCAAAACTCCATTTTATGATTTCAGCATCACTTTATTCTCTGCTGCCTTCCTTTGCAACCCAATTTCCACACTGAGATCATTAAGGTTTCATCTCAATGTTATTGCTTGAATTGAGGACACGCATGAGTGCGGTTGATGATAGCTATTCAATTGTATTTTATAATTTAGAAAAAAAAAAATCAGGTATTCAGAAAATACAAGCAGAGAGTTATATGAAATTGCATTCCTGCATGTGCCTGCTCTGTTTCTGGAAGGCACTTTGGTTAAAGGCTGATTTTCTCCATATTGCGGGCGACGGGTTTGGACCCACAGCAGTCATAACTCACCAGTGGGTAACATTATGTGTGAGCGTGCTGCAGTGTTTCCTCAGGTGTTTGGCGGTGGGGGGTTCAGGTCTGGTAAGTGGATCTCACACCTCACTGCTCAGGGAAACGCCGGGGCTGCAGAGAAGATGCCGAAGGATGGATGTAATCTAATCACTGCTAACACACACGCATGTCCATCTCTACACACTCTGTGAACAAAATACTGAAGACGTGCTTTTTGAAATGAAGACCTTGAGACCCTGTTTATATTAATATATCAGAAAGTTTAAAAGAAACAAGAGTGAATTGTGTAATCCATCACAATGAACTTTAAGTCCCTTCAACCTTCTGACATGCACTTCTCTCCTTTTTATTTCCACTTAACCTGCTTTAAGACTGAACTGTTTACACAGTGTAGGTCACATTATGCACCAGCTGGTTCCTCAGTGAATCTATGAAGTCTGTACCTCACTTCTCATCTTCAGTGCTGCATGCTGTGTTCAACATAATGTTATAATGGAAATGGAAAATGAATGAATGGAAATCCTGGCTTTCGAGTGGAAAAGCGGGAAAGCGGGAACAGGTCGAGTGTGAGCTGTAGCTGAAACCTCCTGGGAGGCTCCTTTTTTAAAAACATCTCTTCTCCAGCTCATCTTTTTGCGATCGGTGATGGTGTAATGAGTTAACAAAGATAGTAGTGCTTACACCTTTGTATGTTCCTCATTCACATTCACGCTCATGCATTAAAAACAAACAGACAAATGCTGATGCTGATACAAGCTCACACAGAACGTGTGCGCGCACATACACTGTGTGTTCTGTCACATGCACACAGACGGGCACGCCCTCGGCCGGCTTTAAGACCAGCAGGAAGGCCTGTAAACAAAACCCTGGTATTTTTTTTAATCAGCTGTGTGTGTGTGTGTGTGTGTGTGTGTGTCTGTGTGTGTGTACACTTAAAGGTCTGGAAATAATTAAGATAAGGGCTTTAGGGGACGGTGAAGGGGGCAGGGAGAGGGAGGCTGACAGACATGCATCTCCTGGCTATATTTAGCTGACGGAGGTATTCAGAGGCGGTCAGTTCCTCTGTTGCTGCAGTGGGTTTTTTTTTTTTTTGGTCTGGCCTCCTCTTGTGCTTATCTAACGACTGTACCTGATATTCTTCGATACATTTTCAACAAAATCAGACTGTATGTTGAACAGGAGGAGGAACACAAAGAATTTCTCAGTCCCTTTTGGCTTGGATGATATCAGACTGTCAGCGAGCAGCGCAGGGTTCACACGTTCATGTAGTAGCAACAGCAGAGGTAATGATAGCAGCACCAATCACTGCAGTGGAAGAGGCAGAACTATTGCACTGTAGAGAGAACCACTAGTGTTAGCATTAAGAATGAGGCCATGACATGACATGTAATCACAACGGTTGCTTTAACAAAAGCAATTGCAGTAAAAGTACAGTCAGTGATTGAACTTCTGCCAGTATTGTTAATGACAAGGTCACAATATTTATGGTGCCAAAGTAGTAGAGGGAGTTGTGGAAGTACTCAGGAGTATTTACTAGTAGTGATGACTGTAGTAATATTAGCAATAGTATCACAGTGTGGCCGTGTTGCTGCTGATCTCCCACACTTTGAACCCTTTAGAGAAGATTCTGGAAGCCTGAATCTCCCCTGAATATCGACAGAGCAGTTGCAAAATGTCAAGGTTTATTGAATCACAGAGTAAAACCTGTTGATTCTCCGAGCAGTTTGCTGCAGGCATGTTACACTCACTCCTGAGCTGTGGTTTGTGTGTCGTCTGTACTAAAACTCTTTGAGACGTGAAAACCTTGAGCCAAACTGCAGGTACTGCAACGCTGCACAGCAAAGCAGGTCTGCGTCTGGTTTTGAGGAGAGGATCAGCGTGGAGGAGTGGAGCCCAGAGGCACTGGGACCGGCAGAAGAGTCCACATCAGCAGCATTAACACAGAAGAGAGAGAGCTGCATTAAAGAAACATAAAGAGAGAGGACGAGACGGAGGGAAAAGACATATTTTAATATTTTAAATAATATCGTGCCAGGGGGGTTATTCAAATAAAGTTTTGAACTAAAGATGCAAGAGGGTGTAAGATGGGGATGTAAAGTGTGTTTTACCATATGTTCATCCCTGTGTGTGTGTGTGTGTGTGTGAGTGAGGCTCAGAACAATGTAACTACTGGAAAAGAGTTGAAAGTAGGAGATTTCTGATTTCCCAGTAAAAACACAAGTTTGCAGCCACACATTCACCTGGAAGCCCACATCAAGACATCAGCCACCAGCCTGGGGAATACATTGCAGGAAACATGAAACCCGTCCCCTTCCTGTCCAACTCCAAGTGTGTGTGTGTGACAGTGTGTGTGTGTGTGTGAGAGAGAGAGAAAGACTTCTTATGATTCTGTGTGAATACATGTGTCTCTTCACACGCCACGGAGCTTAACTTTTCTGAGATGTTTTATTGAGTCAGAAAATGTCTGATGTTCTCAGGCTAAAAAAACCAATCAGTTCAAGAATCAGTTTAAGAATCGACAAGCCACAAGACCCTAAGTGAGGTGCTCTTCCACTATATGGACAAAAGTATTGGGACAGCCTCTTTATTATTGAATTCAGGGGTGTTACTGGGGCTGTTTTTCCACAACTTACTCTTTAGGTTGTTTGTTTCAGTTTCTAAAATCCCACGGTTGCTGCCTTTGTGCTGCCCCCAAGTGGCCAGAAAATCAGTGAGTGCAGCTTTAAAGTGCCAAACCCCCTGAGAAAGTGTGTCTTATTAGGATTTCAGGACTTTTCAGCAATTACTCAAAAATGATAAAACTATTTCAGTTATCTTATTAACAACAGTGAAGATATTTTTGCTGGGTATTTCATGGTATGAACAAATACAAATACACTTTTTCCATCAATGAATGGTTACCTCACATGGATATAAAGGTACAAGTAAACTCACGACAATAAACAACCAATGTGGTGCGATGAGGTTTTCACCCAACGACAGCAGCGTTCATGTGTGAGAGCTGCAGGTATGACACGCCTGTAGGAAAGAAAAACAGACACATGTGGCTTTAATGTGGAGCAGGCCTGGAGCAGGACCTCCACGCAGCCTGGAGACACTGAAAACACACCTCAGGACCGAAAGCAGCGCACACACACACACACACACACACACACACACACACACACATTCCTCCAACCAGATATCTCAAGTATGCGCTGTGGTTTGACTTCAGCTCTTACCTGCAATAGGCTGAGAAGTACAGCTGAAGGCGGGCAGGTTTGGTAACGATTTCAACATGGTTTCACTCCCTCTGTTTGAGGGGATCAGATCTGGGTTCAATTGTTTTTTCGCAGCAAGGGGACAGAAATTCAGACAACAGGAAGAGAACATAGAAGCACGTTTGAGAATAAACTCCCGACACACTTCAAACATAAAGAATTATTTTCAACTGCTGTTTGATGCATTGCTTGTTTATCTTCAGAGGAAACTCTTGGGTGCATGTTAGACGCTTATGAGAAACGCTTGGCTCATCCCCCGCAGTGACAACACGGCTTTTCTGCATTGGATCAAAGCGACCACGACTTTGGATACGACAGGACTGAGTGGATGTCTGTGCTATGAAACATACATGACGGGATAACAAGAGAAAGTTCTTGCTTGAGTAGAAATAAATTTTGATGGCTCAGAAGGAGGCGGAGAGATGAATTCATAATGTTTTATTTCGATTGTTCCGAGTCAGAGGCAGGATACATTTCAACAGTAAAGCTCAAGTTGTCCGGCTTTTATTCTCTAATAAGAAGTCATTTTCATGTTGTGCACTCCTCCGAACAGAACTCGGTTTATCAGGCCTGGGGTGGTCATTTGGACTTTACACCCACATACAGTACGTTACAAGAGATAGTGCAGACAAAGCAGAACTATAATGAAAACAAGTTTGGTTAGAGGAAAACAGAAGTGTCCTTTTCGTGTGCAGTGAATTACCTGCTCTCAGTGTGAGTGTGAGCGACCGTTCAGAGTTTAGGATGCCATTATGATAAGGTCACTGTGACCGCAGGTGATTGTGGATTAGCCCTTTGCTCGTATAAAATTAACAACATGCATTTAGCTTTTACGGCACGCACTCAATCTTACCTCTTAAAACCTTTTTTTCTCTCTCTCGTTCCAGCAACAATCTTTCAAAAGCGATTTCAGTCCAGTTGAACTGAAAATGATTTTTTTGTGGCATCATTTATGCTTGATAAATTTCAAACTCCCTTCATAAGACAAAAAAACAGTCATGGACCACAAAGCGTAAGATACTTTAAGGATTTTATTTGTAGCAATGTGAACATATTTTTCTTTTGCGCTTTGAAACTGACACCGAAACAACAGGAGGTCGTTTGACAAGATGTTTTGATTTTTTCCTCAAAGGAAAAACTTCATATATTAAATATCAGATTTTACATAGAAAACTTGATTTTATGAGTCAGTTTGAGTGTATGAATTATGATGCTACAGTTAAAATTAGTTCTGCTTTTAATAGCTACAAAATACGAATGCGGATTGTGTGATGCAGTAAACATTAAACAACACAACATAAATGATATTGCACACCTAACAGGTGACTCTGCTTAACTGTTTTACTTTGGATTCACACTGTTCATACTTACAGGGTTTTTAAAAGTCTCCATGTGTTCAGCTTTCAGGAGCTTCTGCCTGAATCTCTGTGGTCTGGAGTTTGGTTTCACTCCTGTGTTCCTGTTTGCACTTTTAGATATCAGCCTTATTTTACTGCTTAGCAGTGCTTACGTCCAGCCGTGTTACAGCCATGTCAGGGTGTATTCACATCCTAGAGGTGAAGTGTAGTTGCACTTTAGTTGTGGTTTTGTTGTTTTTGGTTTTCTTTTCATACTGACTTTTTTGCAAACAAGCCAAGAGGGAGGAAACACGAAGCACTCACAAAGCACTTGTATTAAGTAACAGTACAGCATTATTAATAGCTTTTGACCTGTAAATTAGGCACTGATGTGCATACATGTTACCGTGACTACCAAATGGTTTGTAAAAATGCATACATGTACATGGCTTATACAGATGCTTTTATTGCAAAGAAGCTTCTTTATCAGTGCAAAACAGGTCTACTCAGCCAGATATACACAGAACATGGAGTACCTTTCTCCCATAATATAGAAAAAACTCTTTAACGGTGCGTACTTTTACTTAACTGTTGTTCAGCTGTTTATTTTGCAGTAGAGACCACGCAGGCCCAAACACCTCACTTTCAGGTGTCTCACTAAGTCTGGTCTTGCTGCTCTAAAGTACATGTGTGCATTATCACCAGTGTACAACCTTGGCATGATATTTGTAATGTATCTTCAAAGTCTGCAGAATATAAGACTCAGTGTTGTCAAACGTCCACAGTATTGTCCACCTGATAGGAAGAGAGAAAGTCCCCGTGGTTTTCATGAAGTCACCTCCGGTTTCATTCTCGTTTCTGAACAGTCTTGTGCTGGTAAAGTACCACACCAGGTGAACACAGAAATTCACATATGTTTAAGTAATCCTCTGACCTAATGTAGGTGTAAGGTTTCCTGCTGTTGGAAACACGCGCGCGCACACACACTCATACACACACGATGAAGATTTCTCTCTGTCCAGCTGGAGACTATTAGTGTTTCTCCAGCCCACAGGAAGTCAGCCATCATTTCAGGCTGACAGGTACATGGAAGGATCTCACCGGCTCTCTGCTCTGCTGTTCTGTTCAGACATCAGCTCTGTAATTCTTTACAGCATCCTGGCGTTCACTGTGATCATCTGGGCGATCAGCTGAAGGGAAACAGCTTACTTTATTGAGTTGTTTTTGACAAGATGAGACCAACCCAACTGAGAAGCAACATGGATTTGATTTTTCTTTCTTTTCTTTTTTTTGTGCCTCTATTTATCCTGGCAGTTTGCGGACAGTCACCCTGCTTCACATTCATACACATGCCAGTAAAACATAATCTTTGGCCGTCCAGTCTCTGAGGCGGTTTGGCATCGGAGCTTTGCTTTTCCACATGTTCAATCATGACAATTGATTCAGCTGAGAACGTCATAAAGATTAAAGACATGACCTGTCCGGCAGGGAAAACTGGAGACGTGTACATGTGTGACCTCATGTGGAGCAGCTGTGGGGAAAGACTGAGGAACACTAGAAACAGACAACATCAGCTGTGTGTGAACATCAGATCAGATCTGGTCACAGCATCGACTGGGAAGTGGTCAAAGTCAGAAGGACCAAGGAGGACACGACATCCGACACCAGAGACCGTCTCTGTTCACATGTCAGATGCTGGATTAACCCCCCTTCCCCTACCACCACCACCACCACCACTTGTCATCATATGACTCCGGTTTCATACTTTGGTCCAGGCTGAAATATCTCAAGAACTACTGGAAGAACTGTAATGAAATTTTGTGCTGACATTCATGCTCCCCCAGATGATCTGTTTTTGACTTTGGTTAAACCCCTGACTTGTCATCTAACACCACATGCAGCTCAGAATTTCTTTTATCCAGTGAACTGTATCAACATTTATTAGATGGGCTGGTGCATATTTGTACATACAAAATTTGTTAGAGGTATTTATGGTTCTCAAATGGATGGATTACCATGGTGGTTCAAAAGGAGGAATGACGTTCCCATCAGCCTCAGCTGCACTTTGTGTTTAATGCTAATTGGTAAATGTTAGCATGCTAACGTGCTAAACTAAAATGGTGAACATGGTAAACATTACATCTGCTTAACAGTCACACAGCTGCTCTTAATTACAACCTCACAGAGCTGACAGTCTGCCTGTAAACCTCTAGTCTTGTTTCTGCTCTTGCTGAAGGTGAAGACTGAACTTCAGTGCTAAAATAAATTATTTAATTATGATGCATTACAGTGTAAATCCCTCAGAAATCCAAAAACATGGACTCAAGACTTGATTGCTCTGCTGTGCAGTTTGACTCACATTCAAACATTCATGTCTCAGTCAAGTTTTAAACTGGTAAAATCCCAGAACAAGAGAATGAAAAACGGCAGGGCAACATATTTTACATGTTTAATTATTAGGTCAGTGAAGGCCACTTCTACAGTAACGAATCACATCACCCCCTGCTGTGGCAGTTATTTCAAGGCCACAAAACACGAGCTGAAGTTGAGTTGAGCTGAATTACATAAAATGTTGGTGGACTGACCTTAAGCGAAGGGCAGAGAAATGTTAAAAAGTACACATGTGTGTGTGTGTGTGTGTGCACGGCTAATAATGATCAAAATGTGCACTTGCTCATCACACCAGGCCGAGAATCTTCCAGCATCCTTACAAACATCTGACACCACAGATGGCTGAATGAAACAGCTGGTAAGCACAGCCTCTCTCTCTCTCTCTCTCTCTCTCACACTCACACACACACACACACACACACACACACACACACACACACACACACACACACACACACACACACACTCCGTCTTTCTGTGTGTGTGTGTTTCTCTCTCTCTTTCATACACTTGGCATGACATTCTTCTTCAGGAGGTCACGGCTGTCTCTTTGTATTAATTTACCTGTAAATACCAGTGCAGCATGTTGGTGCTGAAGAAGAACACGAGGAAGAAGAAGAAGAAGAAGAAGAAGGTTGCTGATTGAGGCATCAAAGTAAAATGCATTTTCCTAAAACCAAAAAGCAACAAAACAGGCTCAGTGTTTGTCTTATTTAACCAAAAATGGGAAACACTTTTGGAAACACTTTGTTGTGTTTGGATCAAATAAATAAAGATTGATTAAAGTAAATTTGCTCCTTTTTTTGTTTAAATTTCTTCTTTTGTCTTGTTGTCTTATTTGTTTGTTCCTATCCTCTTGGCTTTTATTTTTTTTCAGGGAATATGCAGAAAATCAAAACCGTCGTTCAAATTTGGTTTTTTTTCCTCTCTTTTTTGAGACAAAAAAAGTCTTTTTTGGTATTTCTGTTTTTGTTTTTTTTTAAAAGCTGTACTCAGCTGGTTGCTCACCTCATTACCGAATGCTAATGAAAAACCAAACCTTTCACAGGAGTTACCTCATTAATGGGCTCATTAATGGGCTTAATAGGATCCTCGAACCTCAGTTTGTTTCAACTCTTTTGAACCTTCAGATGTGCTCACTTGTTCCTCAGTTGCAGATTATCTTACCGCTTCAGTGTTCACATGAGTCAAAGCTTCCAGCTGACTGGAAACGAAAAATTCAGAGGCAAAAGAGAATAAAAATGTCTTCTGTTGACAACTGATGCAGGGCTGTTGGGTTTCACCCCTGAGTGGGGTCTTGCAGGAATATTATATTACATCTATTTCCAGAGCACACTGGCTCATAGGGCTGCACTATTGCCACGTATTATATTACTACGTATAGCTGGTGTCCAGTAGGTCAAGGTAAGCAACATCATCTCGATAGCATCAGCCCCCATCTCTGTCACTGCAGTATTTACAGATGACACTGTTGTCAAAATCAAACAGCGGGATGAGCAGTGCTTAGTGGTTCACTAGAGGAGTTCAAGCCAAACGCTGAGATTGCAGGTCAACAGGATGTGCTGAGACAGATCTGATGAGATTTCTGTACAAAGAGCCATCACTACAGTGTTTGTAGGAGAAGTGATGTTGCAAAAAGACAGCATGTGTTTGACAACAAGAACCACAACATGAAACCAAATGAGAAAAGCGAGTACGAGCAACAGTTCTCTCTCACAGAGAAAAAGCTGGCTGATTTAGAGATGCTGTCATTCTCAGTCCAATATCTGCAAATATTCTTGCAATAACAATTTCTCATAAACATCTATTTTGTAGTAGAAATGGGATATTTCCACATTTTTGCTCACCTGTTTGCGAGTATCCACAGACCTTTTCACCTCACATTTCATAATTTCTCTGGCAGAATTTCAACACATTCACAAATTTTAGCAAAGATGCGAGAAGCTCATTTTTGCATGTACACAACAGTTTGTAGTACAGAATCTGACAGGCTTAAGAGGTTTGCATGATAAAACGTTCCTGCTGTAGACTGGTACATGTGCGGCTCCTCCTGCTTTGCCACAAAACACAAGTTTACCAAATGAAAACGATGAAGCGTACCCCTCACGGCGCTGAGGTCAGAGTGCTCTCATGTGACAATGGCAGCCCAAAGGCCGGGTTTCAATTTTCAAATAACAATTTGAATCATTAAAATGGCTGACATAGTCCATTCAGTCACTTTTCTTTTACGTTACCGGCCTTTTTAATCTACCTTGAGTTTCTTTAGGGCCTGTAAGGTGACAACAGCCATGATTTGCCCATTTCATTAAAAATGCCAGTGTGAGACGAGCCCCTTAAAAGCCCCCAAAGTGCAATTATCTGCAAATTAAATATGCTGTCATGCTATTATCACAACCGTTTCCTTCTGCCTCACTGGATCTCCATTCATAATTTAATCTTTTATGCACTTCCCCTGTTCTAGGTGTTGCCAGCGCTCCTGGCAAGGTAGGCGGAGAAGAGCTTGCAGAAGACGTCCTGCAGGCACAGAGATGAGTGCCCGGCCTTGTTGTGGGTCAATTACCCATTAAAGTGGTTGTTCTTGCAGTGTTGTTTACATGTGGGTCAAGACTGTAGCCGAAGAAGAGCTGCTTGGTGTTTTTTTATGAGACAAAACCAAGAGAGATGAGCGAGCGAGGACGAAAGAGAGACACATGTGTGTGTGATTCAAGTTTATTGTTCCAGCATGTGTTTATTTTTTAAGCATTTTTGTAATAATGTAAGCATTTTACTAGTCGTATTTTAAACAGAATTGGTCCAAACTACCCGTCAAACCCGTGACAAACCAAAAGGATCACGTGTCAAACAGGCTACAAAAAGTGTAAAAGGTACTGAACATTTCTGTTAATTGCAGTCTCATATTGACCGAGTCGTCCTTTAGCGATCTCATGAATCAAAGCATGCATGACTGAAGCGTCAGCATCCTTTATAAAGGGTCCTTTTTAACGGGTGGACTTCTTGTTACTTCTGCTGGTATTTATTCCAAAGAAAGTCAACAATCGGAGAAGCAGACGGATTTGAAGTACTCTGCCTTCATGTATTGTGAAGTGTAAAACCTCACTGCCAGTGTTAACGCTAAACACACAATTTGAGAGCACTTGGACTGAAAAACACTGCAGACAGGAATTCCTCTCTCTTCTCCTCTCTTGTCACTCTTCAACCTAAATACATGACATGCTGTTGATAACGGATACAATCACTTATAGAGCTGAATGCTGACGAATTTAGATTTTCTTATAAATCAGAAAAATATGATGTCGCTTCTTTCACTCACAGAAACATCCAAGCAGGACAAATCAAAAGTTTTCTTTCCTTCCTACGGAAGAGGAACAGATATTCATGGTTGACGTATTTTATAACCTGGTTCCTCTTTATTTTAGATTTCCAGCCTGGTTTTTCAGAGGGGAAATCTTCATCAGTAATCATGCATAACACACCACAGAAGTAAAAGTACATCAAACAGGGAGTACAGACAGCATCTTTCCACTGTTACTCACACTGAATAGAGCCTGGCAGATTAAAGTGTGACTCTGAAGTAAAGAAGAGCTGTGGAGGTTGAGGATGGCAGGTTTGGGTGGGTGTGGGGAGGGGAGTTTTTAAATATTAAATTTGGCTTTTATCACATCGTACCTGAAACCTGTCTGATGTATGAGATATGAAACTCCTTTCAATGACTGTCAAATGTCAGAGTGAATTTCAGGGTGAGCAGAGAAAACACTGCGAGGCAGTTTGATCTCGACAAAGTGCAATTAGTGTCAAAACAGTGAGGAGTGGAAAGTGGATGGTTTCTGCTGATCTGATGATGGTGACAGCGCGAGGCTGTGTGTGTGTGTGTGTGTGTGTGTGTGTGTGTGTGTACCTGTAGGACAATGGTTTCGAGCTCAAATTAAGTCTTTTTATGTATATGTGTGGGGTACAAATCAAAAGCGAATGACCAATCTACATTTGTGCTGTGGTGGAGGTACCGTCACAGCAAATGCATGGTCTTTTCTCTTGTCGACATGTAACTTATTGTGTAACCATTGCAGATTGGTCCTTGTGGATCCCCTGACTTTTCCCTCATGCGCTACCACGAAGCTGGCGGTTGTGTTTTGTCTTTTCTGCATAGCTAATGCTGCCAGCAGAACCAAAACATGATCAATCTGAAATTATCAGGCATCTATAAATAAAATTATAAATGATTTTAAGAGATAACACATTGACATTACGGAGCATTTCTGTTTTTGTACCCTCCACAATATCCAGTTTTGTCATAATTTGTTGTTTGCTAAATTATTTAAATGCAAATAAACAAATTTATTGAGAAAAAAATGCATGCTTTACCTTTTTGAATTCAGTTTAATTTCTTTTCAGTCTTGTTTAAGACACATTTAAACCAAAACTGATGTCATGTATGTCGTGTTGTAGCTTTATCGATGAGCTTTTTCAACAATCTGTGCAAAATTACAAAACATGTGACACTCACTGGTTTTCACCATGTGAGTCTGTAGCATTCAAATAATTTCTAATAAGTCTATTCATTTTAATTACTTTTCCTCACTTTGAACTCTTTTTTCTTTTCTTTGCCCTCCAGTTATTAGTCAAAATCACGACAAGCAGCAAGTCAGACTTTCATCTTGAATAACGTTAAGTGGGATGAGTCACGGCGACGTCTTAGCAGTGATTTACCGTCCACTCAGAGGCAGAGCTCTGCTTCCTATCCCATCATGCTCTGGGACTGAGGCAGGGTGAGGTCATCGCTCATGGGATGTGAGACTACGGGGAGAAAATAGCATATAATCCTGCTGTATCCTGCAATAGAAAATAAGAGTGAGGCTTAACCTTCCATAGTTGTATGTAAATATCAGTATATCGCAGTTTTCAGCAATGTTAAATGAAGGAGCAACACCTGAATATCATTCACTGTGTAGCTGCAGTAAAGCTTTCACAGCTGTCACGGTTGTAGAGCCACAATTCCTTCGCAGCACCGCCTGTTACGTAAACCCCCTCTTATATGCATAGAAATTTCATAGGTGTGTGTACATTTTGCCATAGTAGGTGCTTTAATTCAGTGCAAATTGCATGCCTGTATGCACAGAATATTTCATCTTCCCACACACATGCACACTGAGCCTATTCTCAAAGACAGCACATGCTGCTGTAGTAAATCTGCAGGAAGAGGTCTAACACACCCAGTGTGAGGTTAAAATGCTGACACAGGTAAGCGTGTGTGTGTGTGTGTGTGTGTCAATGGATATATCAAACACTGCATTTGGACTGGATGAAAAGCATACAGTAGCATTAGAATTAGGTTGCAGCACCTGAAATGATGTGTGACACAGCCAAGCGCTGACATCCTGTGGGAGGCAGCAGGGCTCAGGTCTCCCCTCAGTCGGTCAGCACTGAAGAGCCACAGCAAAAACCTGGAGGTTTCCTTAAGAGGAAGGCTCTGTTGTTTGTGCCTGTGCAGCAAAAAACAGTTCAGAGTATTTGGCCTTCCTAGGCCTCATTTGGACCAAATCAGGCATTGCAGTGAAAAATGCCAGTCCTGTTCATTTTGTGTGTTTAGGCTGCAATCCACAGGGGCTGCCAAAATAAAAAAAAAAATAAATAAATAAAACAACCAGAGGCCTTGCTGTGGTGGCCAATCACATGAATTATCAATTAGACCTTTTAAAGGTGTAGCAGACACTTCTGGAGAATTTGATGATCAACTCTCTTTCATCAGAAACTTAGGAACTGTCAAGGCCTAAAGGTTAGGAAGCACTGCACTAGAGGAAGTAGAGTTTCCTAGAAAAATCTAAAAATGGACATTTAGAAAATAAGGTCAACAGGGTCTGTAGCAGGAAGCTTTTTTTCTGTGTGGTGTTGGGAGGGCTCAGTCATGTGACTTCCATGTGTCCAGAGCTGCAACAAATGAGGTCAGCCTCCAGGTATGGGCTTAAACAGCAGGCAGTGCCTCAGGATGAGCACTGTTTCAGACACACACACACAGGCATGCAATAAAACACACCACCACACATGCATGTATATGGCACACGCTCTCACAGACACATACACACACAGTGCCCCTCTGGTCCCAGTGGAGATGAAGTGATGCAAAATGACATCAGTCGCTCCTGTTTCTGCATGTGAGTCATTACACTGGCTGATAAAGGCTCACCATTATCACTCATAAGGAGTGAACAAACAGGCCAGGTTATCACTGCACACATCACCTGAAGTGGACGTGGATCCATTGATCACCAGTGTGGCGTGATGTACAGGAAATGAATGTTGTGCAAGAGAGGGGGGGTGAGTGGGAGGGGAGGGGGGTGAGGATGTTACTCAGACTGAAGCGTAGATTCAGCTGGAGGGTGAACAGTGGGAGTGTGAGTGTGTGTATGAGTGGCCGTGCAGTGGAGTCAATGTGATTTGTATCCTTTAATTGTTGGTCTGTTTTTGGTCAATGGCGCTTAGAAAAACATGGAAACGTGATATATGGCCACCAACGTCAGCAGTTCATGAAGACTGTATGGATATCACAGTCATCTAACCAGCAGCCACGATGCCATACTGGGTTTCATTTGAAGTTATATTTCTGTTCACATGACAAACTGAAGTAGTTGATAGTTTTCATGGTCTGTTGTTTGGTCTTAGGCAGGTAGTGTACAATGGGGTTCATATTGTGGACAGAATGACAGTAAAACCCTCCCTAATGCATCCAGGCATTAGGGAAGACTGTTATCACAACTGATACATGGTAATTATCTCTATATGTAACACACTAGGTAGACAAAAGTGTTGGGACACACCTCTTTATTATTGAATTCAGGTGTGGTATGGTGCTGTTTTTCAGGGTTTGGACTCGTCCCCTGACTTCCAGTGAAGGGAAATCTTAATGCTTCAGCACACCAAGACATTTTGGACAATGCTATGCTTCCAACTTTGTGGCAACAGTTTGTTGAAGGCCCTTTTCTATTCCAGCATGACTGTGCCCCAGTGCACAAAGCAAAGCTCCATAAAGACATGGTTGGATGAGTTTGGTGTGGAAGAACTTGACTGGCCCACACAGAGCCCTGACCTCAACCCCATCCAACACCTTTGGGATGAACTGGAACGGAGATTGTGAGCCAGGCCTTTTGGTCCAACATCAGTGTGTGACCTCACAAATGCTCTACTGCATGAATGGGCACAAATTCCCACAGAAACACTCCAACATGTTGTGGAAAGCCTTCACAGAAGAGTGGAAGCTGTTAGAGCTGCAAAGCGGGGACCATCACCATATCAATATCTATGTATTTCGAAAGCAGTGCAATGGTCAGGTGTCCCAGTACTTTATTTACACCAAGTAAGAGACGCTGAAGTGGCTGTAAAACATTCCTGATACCTCCAATTCAGAATTAGTAGTAGAACAGTTTCCTCCAGTCTACTGCTCATAATTATGATCTGTATGACATGACATAATTTATCTGAGATTTTTTGCCAGAAATGATTATAAGAAAGGTTAAGACGGAACAAGTGGACTATAAGAGGTTTTTCAATCTCGTTGTGCTTTGTACAATAACAATAAAAACATTCTATTCTAAAAGCTCTTTGGAGAGGCAGAGTTTTCATTTCTGCATTATGATCAACTGTCTTGCATCTGTGTTTAATTCAGGGACATTAGCTGATGTAACTTATATGATCATCTGTAGCTAGCTGGGCCATTAAATAAATATTTGAACATTATTTTATCCAAAGAACCCATTTCTCCAGTTGGTGTTCATTCACTTAAATAAGCTAACATGTATGTCTTGATACTGAGGAGTCCACGTCATCTCTTTACCCAATACCTGCTTTCCTGTGGTGTTTAGACAAGCAGAACACAGCAAACACACACACGTGCGCACACACACACACACACCTGAGAGAGTGGTCAGCCAGTTGACCCCTGGTTTACCTGTCTGGGGCCAAAACACCCCTTCAGACTTTGTCCCATCAAACACAGCTCTTATCTCAGGTAACAGGATCAAATAGAAATCTGAAGCTCAGATCGAACTGTCTCAATCAATGGTAAATCAATAAAACAGTACTTTGCATGATCGAAAACCCAATAAACATGTTTTAGATGTACCTGAGGTTGTCTTTACTGTAATAGGCAGATTAACAAGTCACCTCAAAGATAATAGTCATATCAGTGAATAAAGACATTTACGTGCCAGGTTAAAACCAAACTGGAGCTTAAATCTAACCTCTTAATTAACCTTGTCATAAAATAAATAATTCCCAACAGATAGTTTCCTTTATTCCTGGTTGCCCTTCCTTGTATTCATAATGCCATGCAGCTCTACAGCCTTTACAGCCTATCATTAATGAGAGAGTGACAGAGAGATGATGAATTATCTCCCTCTCTTCTCCTGCCTTAAAAACCCAATGTGAGGACTCACCATTATCAACTCCCCAGCCTCATCCGGACAAGTGATTTGTGCCCACATTACTCATCCTGACACAAAATTACATTATTCATCTGTTGGCCACAGAGCCCCTCTACAGCACTGAGAACAGGAGGGCTGAATTTAATTGATTTGTTTGGAGGAAATGTAGCATGTTTGGGCTGATTAACATTTCAGAGACAGAGCTAAGCCGCACCTTTGTCCTCACTTTTCATTCAGACGCTTCATGCTAACGTACCGCCTGACAAACATGAAAACGCAACACCGAGGGAGGGAACCAGCAAGCAGGCGTTGAGCCTCAGGGGACAAACCTGCCTCTAGCACTCAACACTGGAGTCTTCTGAGCACAAACTGTTCCTATCACCTTAAAGGGAAAGTTCACCGAAAAATCGAGCACCTGTTGCGGTATTTATCCACGCCTTAGGGATGTCCACTTTATCTCAAACACAAGGGAGTAAGATGGCGCGCGCTACTGTCGCTCAAAAATAATCCTCAGACCTTGTCGTGAATGGTTTCACATAGGGACTATTTTCTTTCCACACACCACGCAGACGAGAGGCTAGCTAACTAAGCTAGTTAGCGTTAAAGTTCAGCAGAGGAGGACAACAATGAGGTTTACACATCCTCATCCCCATCCTGCCAAGAGAAGGAGCTTCTCATCCCTGAGCTGCTGCTGTCTGTGACACAGAGTAGTTCTACAGACAGACAGAGGAGGGAAAAAAATTAAAAATTTGAACTTGAATTTGACTTTAAACTCAAAACTCTGTATTATAATTTAATCAGATGTGGTTGATTTGAGAAATAAATTTCCCATGTGTCCCTCATCCTCTTCCATACTTTTACAATTATTATTTTATCGTAATTGTGACAACGTTCATGAAAATCACACTCATTCTTTTTTTAAAGCCATATCATACCTCACTGCAGCAAACCGCCGCCATGTGTGTTCATATCGCTGATCGTTTAGGCGTGAGGTTCCCTGTATGTCGCAGTCAGATCCATAGCTTCACTGAGGTAAAACCCCTACCTGACGCATGACAAAGGAAACTGCTGAGGAAGGAATAAAAAGACATTTAGCCTGAGGCTTGACCCCTTCAAAGAACAATCTATTGGCTCTCATGGAGGAGGAAATGAATGAAATGAATTTTCTAAAGAGGATAAATATTCATGTCAATACCAAATTAGCATTGAATAATGGCATCCATTTCCTGAGTCACATTTCAGGCAGCAGGACAGCAGATGCCTGCAGAGACATTGTGATGAAGCGGGGCAGGAATCCCCAGATAGAAGCGAACTCTTTAGCCCTTCATATCTTGACAGCAGGAGATTCAATTAAAACATTACTGATGTGGAGGTTTGGAGGGGGGCTTGTTCAAACCGATGGCCAGATCATCTTTCCACCAAAATGATGTGTACTGCCGAGGGCAGCAGAGCTGACAGCTGACTGTTGTATCTTGGCAGCATTTTGAAGACAAACCACAATTTTCAAATGGATTTGCATATTTGCTGCCATCGACAATCACAGATTAGCAGCTGCGTTAAGAATTCAAGTGGCAATGGAAAGTAACTAAATACATTTACACAAGCGCCATACCTAAGTGCAAGTTTGATGAACTTGTACTATTGATTGTTTTTATTTTTTTCAGTTTAAAGCTACTATTTGAATGAACAAAGCGCTTTACCCACTGATCAATCACTTTAAGTCCATAAAATGTGTCCAAAGACCAAAACTGTATTTTAATTTTTGACCAACCAGATCAAAACTTACTGATTTCATACCATAAAGCAGTGACCAGAAAGTACTTAATCGATTGTCAAAGCACTGTACAGCTCTTCACTTAGAATATATATATTTATATTATTAAATTTTATCTGTATATCAAGGACTCTTGACTTTCACTGCAGAGACTTCTTTCCTCTCGCTTTGGCATTTACACACCACACCACCGATGGGAACTCCTTGCATGTGAAAATCAACTTAGCAACACATCTGTTTCAGACTGTGGCTTCATCACTTTTAATTAAATAAAAGATCTGAGACTTGTGCCGCCGCTGCGTTTTGCTCCTCGTGTACAAACCTTCACGATCCAATCTGAGCTCGTTCATGTTGTCACAGCCAACAGTTTGTTGACCAACAAACCAGCGCCTTTAAAAGATGCATACAATCTGAGGCGTTCTGGCCCCTTGTTAAGCCTCTGAAGTCTAACTTCCCCCTCGACGCGGCGTCAGGACATCCAGAAGAGTCCTTCTAGCCATGAGAGGCTCGCAGCAGCACCTGGCGTGTCTGAACTGGAAACCTGATCATCGGCAGGTATAAGAATAGCTCGACAGAACGGAGAAGGCCGCTCCTCTGACCTGCTGTGAACTTTTGAGTTACACTGTAGTTTGCTCCATTATAATTCAACTGTTTGTCTGTTTTTCATTTTATCCTCAGTGTTTTATTTACAGTTCTAATTGTAAGCATTTCCATCTTTTGCTGCTTTAAACTTCTGTTCCGCTGAATTTCAGTGGGAAATATTAAACTTTTTAGTTCACATCAGCTCGTGGTGGTTAAAATTACATCCAACTTGACCAACAGTAAAATCCTCCTTACACATGAATACTTCTGTAATAACAATCCAGTGTACCACCATCAGGGACTGTTTTTCTGCTACTGACTACTTTTAACTCTACATTTGGTTGATGGCTTGTGCACTTTTTTTCTTCAATAATTCAAATAAAAGTACAAAACTATTATAGAGATTGGCTCATTTCATAATTATATAATGGACTATTATATCACTGGGAACACCTCACTTAAAGTGGTTCATTAATGTGTACATCACTTTAATGTTGCAGCTGGTAAAAGTAGGGCCAATTCAACTGGTTACCTTAAACTACAATAATATATCACTCGTGTCAAAATCTAAACACATTTCAAAATTTCCAGCTAACGGGAAATCACCTCGCTGCTATTACATTTTTAATTTCTCAGTCAGGATTCAGGAGCAGCAGAGAAAGTAGTTCCGGGCCGACCCCGGCAGAGCGGCAGGACCACCGTTTGACTTTCACAGAACACACACCCATAAGCGGCCAGTAGGAGGGGCCATGTGCTGAGGTGTTTGAGAAGGTGATGCCGTAAAGGCGTCCAGTGTGTCGCAAACCAGGTGTTTCGCGGGGGGAAGGTGATGTCGTAAAGCGAACAGGGGAAAGGGAGGGGTGAGGAGGGGTGAGGCAGAGGAGGGAGGGGGGGGACGCGAGGAGGAGGGAGGTAACTCGCGAGCGGCTGCGCTTCAGACTCAGCGAGAGGATCATGGCGGATGGCCCCAGGTGTAAGCGCAGAAAACAGGCGAACCCGAAGAGGAGCAGCGGTAAGTCCAAACTCTTTCTTAACCACCGTTTGTCGAGCCGGGCGGGCTGCTGGCGGGCTTTTTACTCCGTAAAGTTCATCTGGAGACATTTTGGAAGTGAGTTCGGCCTCGTTTCGGTGAGTTTTGGGGAGTATTAGTGTGTTCATATCCCAGTGTGGTGGTGTACCGTTATACCTGGCTGGCTTCTCTCTCCGCCTAGCGGTGCATGGGGCCGCCCGACTGAGTGAACCGTTATCCGACAGCAATGAGAACCCGAGGAGCGCTCGATAGTTGTCTGTATTTGTTAGTTTCCTTCACTTTTTCTCTCTTTGTTTCCATACTTTTGTGCCACTTTTCCACCCATAGCAACACTTGGCGGCAGGTTGCGGGGCTTTCACATAACAACGTGGCCCGCTGAGCGCAGTCTGTAGTTTAGTGGATGATTTTTTTTAGGGCGAGGTTGTTGCGGGGTTAGTTTCGTGCTAACTTGCTGCTCGCACGGCCCCGGACGGTGAAGTTTATCACTGCCGTACAAAATATTTCAACTTTGTCTTCTTGTTTTGATGGCCGGATGGGTAATCGTGCTGTCGCGGTGAATGTAAGGGATTTTTTGCATGGGATTTGGTGGACTTCACCGCTGCTCCGGTGATGGCAAAGAAATGGGATGTTTATTTTATCTCCACTTCACCCTCCCCGTTAGGACTGCAACACCACATGTTCCCGTAGTTAAGGTAAGAACAGAAGAACAGCGTTTTTAATCTTTCCGAAGTAGATTGTCAGATTTATCTTCACACGTGCATTTCCTCATTTCTCGCACCAGTTTAGCTCCATTAATTCGGCGTTTTTTGCTACTCGGCGTTGGTTTTTTGGTTGATGGTCAGGTTAATTGATCGTATTGCACAATTTCGACTGTTCCTTTCTGCACCTGTCAATTCGGCTTTATGAACCGTTAGCAGAGCTGAAATTAAATGTTGTTTTAGCTGCATTTTGGATATTGTCATGGAATGTTTAATGTAGTTTCTAGACATCGGTTTAATAATCACGTAATATCACCTACAGGGAGTTTATCTGCACGATCTCACTATAAAGATGATCTTAAAATAGGTATTTATGGACTGGAGCTTGGTTTCACGCTGTAAGAGTATTTCTAAGTCTACCTGTATGAAGTAAGGGATATAAAAATAGAATTTAAATCTAGGTTGTTGGAATAACTTTAAATTTACACATCCCACTGGAGTCAGAGTCCCTCATTGGACGGTTTCTTACCTGTACTCTCCCCCTCGTACGTATCAGCCAATAAAATAAACTAAACCCATAAATTTATATATTTTTAGACACCGTTATGAGGCATGATGTGTGTGAGCCGAGGGGCTGGAAAGCACCTTTTTTTCTCCTGCTGACGACACGACGGTGACTCTGCGCGTCCGTACAGGAGCCATCATCATCATCATGTTTACCTGAACGCGGATAACGGGGCTGACAAATGGCCTAGAAATAGACTGAAATAACACCTGCGGCTGTCGACCGTTAACGGAACAGGATCTTTTCGTCGTTTCCTAAAGGCTCTGTGTTTCGCGAGGAGCCAGGAAAACCGCTCCAAATGTCAACTTGTGCAGGTAGACATGATTTTTTTTTTTGTAGTTTTCACCGTGTGCCATGCCAGCTTCGCATGGATGCTCGCCTCCCCTCATTCTCGCGGGATTTATCTCATCGACACGCATTTCTGACCCACTTGTGCATGTTTTATCTCCCCTTTTATGTGTGTGTTTTTCATGTGTGTGTGGACTCGCTGCGTTGTTTGGTCCAGTGCACTCCGCAGCTCTGTGTGCGTGTGTGTGTGTGTGCTTTGCACGTAAAATAAGCGGTGCATAAGGTGGTTATCCCTCTGTTATTCTCCACCGTGTACACTAATTGTGCTTGCAGGGATCGTCGTCAAACCACTCGTTTCCATCTATTGTGTTGCGATACTTCGTTATACAATTGCCTGAGCGGTGTGCGGAAGGGAATGGCGGTCAGTACCATTACTGCAGTGAAGGCGGGGTTGCTGTTTTTTTTCTGGACCGGAGACAGCCAGGTACGCAAGGTGATGCAACACCTATAAAGGTGTATTTTAACCGATTTCCACATACTGTCCTTGCCGTGTAAGGCTTAGATGGCCGATGGGAGTATCCCCGAGCGTCTCATTTCGTTGAATTTCCACACATGTGTCGTTAAACGAGATCATAACATGAAAGGAGCGCATCCTTGTCTGTGTGACGGGGCGCACAATCAAGATGGCAAAAGGTGCCTTGATTCACTGCGCACCGCTTTCATGTGTCTGCAAGTGAAATCTCTCGTTTTCGTCTCGTTGTCCAACCTGCCTCAGTGCAGGCGTGTATTTGTGTTAGTTTTCATCCACATGACACGGGCTGCTGGCCCACAGCCTGTTCACTCCTTTGATTTTCAAAGGAGCTGAGTGCCAAACATTAGCTCTGTGCTAATGTACAATGACCTCCAGCCTGTCATCACCGTGATGTGGCAAACAGCTGCTGATGTTATCGACTACAGGCTCCTGTCACAAAAGCTTCAGTTTGTGCTTGTAATTTCCTGAGCAGTTCGTATGAATATTCTCACCTGTGACGTGTTCTGTGAGTCAGACTCATTAACATATATGCTAGTCTAAAGGTGGACAAACTTTCTCACAGGTATTAATAAGTGAGCAGACAGTAGATGGACTCTCCTCATACTACGTGTCATCCCAGGTTCCCCCAGTTATGGTAAATACAAAAGGATCTTCTAACAGTTATTTTAATTACAAATTCATCCATTGATTATTTTCTCAGTGTATTTATTTTGTCTGTAAAATGGCATATTTCAGTGAAAAATGACCTTTATGATTTCCCAGAGCCCAAGGCATCAAACTGTAAGACTCCAACAGCCCCCCCCCCCAAAAAAAATAGATACTCAGCTTACTGAAGCAGCTAATCCTCACCCTTTAGAAGCTGGAACGAGGGATTGTTTTCCATTTTTCCTAAGAAAATGACTCACTAAGTGATTTATAAATTATCAGAGTAGCCAACTGCAAATTTAAGATAAACATTGTTTTAGCTCTTTGCTGGAGTAACTTCTCAGGCATTTGAGATATCGAGGAACACTTGCACAAAAGGCAGGGTGTGAGCAGGAGTTCAGCCTGCAGTTTGTCCTTGAATAGTTTTCTTATGCATGAACAGTGCGGTGCTATAAAACTGTGTTTCGCAGTGCTTTCCTTTAGTTGTGACCCCAGCCATCAGCAGCCACACTGCAGTTTGCCTTAGAGGGGACGGAGACTCGCGTCCATGTGTCTCAGGGCTGTTTTAGTGCACCACTTATGTTCGAATGACATCGTTCTCACCTGTCGAAACAAACTAACTGTAACCTGCGGGCAGCTGCTGGTATAAAGCGTTAGGGTGAGCAGCAGCAGCTTGCATGGTATATAAAACAGTTGCTCCTGTGTTATTAAAATATATGCAGACATCCTTGTAAAGAAAAACGAGTGGAGGAGAAAGTATGAAGTTGTTTGTTTCCTGGCTGAACCTAAATGGTTCATTAATGAACTTGTGTGTCGTCTGCAGTCTTCCTGTAAATTTCATGCGTCGGCCCTGCCACTTTGGTCACGGCTTCGCCACGCAGCGCCTTTCCTCTTACTTTAAAGTGCTACATGTTTGTGTGTGTACGAATGCACACTCAGCTGGGCTGTAATCTAACACTGCAATTTAGGGACTACAGGAATGCGGCCTGGTGTTAACATACCTTGACAGGATAAACACAGCGGCCTACTCCCAGGCCTCATATGTACAAGCCTGCCAGCGCCTGGGCCTTCACCAGAGTCTGTCCTCCTGTCCTGGGGAGGCTCTTGGAGAAATGAGGAGAAGGTTGGGAGCTTAAAGGTGCCCTGTTGAGATCCCTTTATTCAAACAAACATCATGTTTACATTTACTCACCAAAATGCACCGTGCGTATCCTGGAGGTCTAACAAATACAGTCAGTTCATCTCCTTCCTCACAAAACATAGCTGATAGCAAAGCTGATTTTTTTTTTTAAAGTATTTAAGGTAGCATGTGTGCATGAGATAAAATGGGGACCCATTCAAAGAAGGAAAGGCAGCTCCATAGTGTTACTCACAGAGCCTTTATCTGTAAGCAGAAGGTCTGGTTGTTCATTTTCATTTTTCCACGAGCAGTGACAGTGATTCACTAACAGACAGGTGTTGTGTTCTCAATAACTGTTTGAGAACAGACTCACTGACTGCTGTTTTACACAAGGTATATCAGGTCAGGGAAATGGACTACAGTTGAAATGGAAGTGCTTTGAATCACGTGATTCAAAGGAATCATCCCGTCTCGGATGTGATAGGTTCTTTGATCAGCTTGTTGTCGTTTGATGCGCAGATGAGCAGCATTTTTTTTTTCTTGTCCGTGTCTGGCGTTTACTCGGCTCTCCTCTGAGGATGCTCTACTGGTGCCTTTCTCATCACACGAGCAAACTTTGCATCATCTTGTAAGGACTGTGGGCCTTCAGCTGCTTCACATCAGTTTACTGTAACAGTTCACTGTGTTCTGCTTACCAGCGTGTCGGGACTGTTGCACGCTGTGGCATGGCTCACTAAAAGAAAAAAAAAAAAGGGGTGAAATGTAAACGCTGCAATGTGTTTTATCTTTGCCTTGTCTGTGTATGAACGAACTGTTTTCTGGCGGTGCCTTGGTTACAGCTGCAGAGCAGAGGAGTCATGTGAGTGTCCTGCCTCAGAGATAATGTTAAAGCGTGTATTTGTTGCTAATCGTCCTCATTATAGGCTGGGTTCATCCCGGTACACATTTGATTAGTAAACAAATTAACAAAGAGAGGTTATAACGCTGTATAATCACATTTGAGAAATGCGATTACACAAAATACAACATGTTATTTTCCCTGTCCAATAGCCGCAGCTGTTTTTCGATGTGAAGGACTGGTGACTTTCAGATTTTTATCTTCAGTTTTGTATTTTTTGTGTTGTGAGTATTTTAATGCACACGTCCACCTTTTGTAGTCTGTTGGTTTGCGGTGGTGTCAGAGCAAAATGGTCCTGAATTGTTTGTGGCTTTTAATTAATCTACGACCACTGGTCATTCATGTTACTTTCTCCTCCTGCTAAGGAACCTTGGGGCTGTGTGTGTGTGTGTGTGTGTGTGTGTGTGTGTGTGTGTGTAGTGCTGTTTCACTTGCACAAATGGGCCTGTGGAATGACAAAGCACTACAGGATGTCTTTAGCAAGTCAGTATTAACCCCTCCCATCGCCTTTTATGGTCCAGAGGGGGAGGTGCATCAGGGCTACTGATGCTGCTTCTGTGACTAATTGAAGTGTGTGCGTGTGTGTGTGTGTGTGTGTGTGTGTACTAGCGTCAAGGTGGGAAACTGCTACTTTCCCCCAGGCTTTGCATAACAACACAGGCCCGCTTGTTTGGATTTACATGCATTAACATGGTGCCTGTGAGAGCAAAATCAGTGGCTCCTGCTGATACTGTTGCGTTTCAATTAGATGACGTTAGCTGATAGAGGCATCTTGACGGATCAGGCATGGAAAGATGACTCAATTCAGCCTAATAATCACACATCATCTTTGAATGGGTATAAAAACGTACACCCCCGCGTCTGACTCGTACAGGGTTCATGCAGTTATATCAGGTTAAATTATATAAAGGACTCTGAGTCTGGCTTTTTTTAAATGTACTATACAGCAACTTTGGGTAGTATTCAGCTAGTAAATACTCATGAATAAAATGCTATGACTAAAATGGAAGCTATACTTAATGAGAGTGAGATAAAGACAACAATATTGACTGTCTGTTGGTTTATCTGAACTGTTTTGACAGAGACACTGACAAGGATTTTCACGGCACAGTTTAGAACAACACACAGGGTGTGCTTGGGAAAGTTGCTCAGTTAAGCTGCGCCAAACAAAAGAGCAACAATCACTTCTTAAACTAAACTACATATTCAGGAAGTAGCCTCAGTCAAACAATAAATGACTGAAAACATGAGCCAGTAGCGACGCGCCTGTTGTCATGCAGGTGTGATTTGCCCCTGCATCTTGTGAACGCTCAACATGAGAACTATTTTTAGTTTAGGTGGAGGGGAAATGGTGTGCTGGCCTCTGATCTGATACAAAACTGAGAGCAAGTGATTATATCACACAGTGCACAGAGGGCCCTGAATAAAGCTGAAATATGTGTGAAAGCTTGGCTTTTGAAACTGTTAAGTTGTCTGAATTACCAGCATTAACCACTCAGATTTAAGAAGGTTGCGCCCACTCCTTATACAGACAGACACACACACACACACCCTCCCTGTCCTTCACAGAGAGGTCAGAGGTCAGTGGAGCAGCCTTGGAGCTGTGTTACCTCAGAAAGCACATGTGAGAGGTGCTGTGGCAGTTTCAGTATTTGCCATGTTCACTCTGTGGCCTCTGCAAGGATTACACAAAAGTACATGTGAAAAATATACCACAGACTGCCTTTTATTTTCAGCAGATCATTACAGGATGGTGTGTGAATTTAATAGAAAATCAGACTTTTCTCTCCCGAAAAATGTGTTTGGACCCTTGTATCAGTACGTTTTACTTTTTGTTGAAACAAGTCTGCATGACTAGAACTGCAGTATTTTAATTGCAGGATTTGGGTGGCATTTTTATCAAATATCTGTTCTATGTCTAGGCTGCAGAAATGAGTCCATCCACACATTCAAAACCCCACTCAAACATGAATATTCACAGTAATGTCAAAATCACAGGAGAGTACTTCATTCCGACGGCTGTTGTAGTCAGTCAGTGTAAAAGATGTCTTGCTAAGAATGAAGAGCTCGGGAAAGTGGTAGAAAAGATCCATTTCACATGTAGTCTGCTGTGTTAAATTTAAATAAGCACAGCATACAGCAAAGCCAACTCATCCAAACTTACAATGCTGTTTAAAATCGATGTTATGAAGACAGAGTTTTTTCACTGCCACCTACGTGCTAAACAAAGCCCGAATGTGGAACCAGAACTGAAATTCACCTCCAGCGCCACTGGTGCATAAAATCTCAGAGCAACTGCCAAACTCGTATGAGTACTGTTCTTAAAGGTGGCCTAAACCATTTCCACAAGTAACCTGCTTTGCTGTTGCCTTTTATCTTTCTCATTAAACCACCTGAATATTCATGTATTTGAGCGACTCCCAGGGCAGTTTACAGCTAATACTGGTGCTAACCGGGGCTGAGCTGTGAAAGACAGCCTGTGGTGAAGGGACGCTTTTTATTCTGCTGCTGCTGACCAGCATCCCACCTCATCACACCTCCATCACGCCACACGTGTGTGTTAAAACACCTATATGAATACACGTGTGCCTTCGCATGAGTGTTAAACGAATTCATATATGCGTTTGTGTTTATACGTTTGTGTGACCGTGTGTGCGATGTGTGCATGCAGGCCAGTGTGTGTCAGAAGAAAGAGTCCCATTCAAAGTCTTCTGTGTGAGTGTGTGGGAGAGGGGGAGCACTCTTTCACACTCAGCCGGTGGGAAACTCCTCTCCCTCTCCTTTGGTGGTGGCACAATTTGCATATCCTGCCATCCTCCATTCTCTTTTTTCTCCTGCCGCCTGAGAAGCAGAACAGAGGCTGCCGGATCTTTGAGTTCAGAGGGAATCGGTTAAAACTAAAGCCCAAAGCTGCTGCCTGCCTCCGGGCACAACACGGAGCCACAGATTTGGGCGCTGCACGGTAGAGACCGAGTCGAGCTGCAGTCCTCTGCGTGTTGAATTGGAAGGCCACGTGGCCTGTGATAGCTCACTCGTTTTGATTCGCTTCCATTAAAATTGGGACACATCTCAAAGGCAAACCACAAAGAAACAGGTGCATCAAAGCTAAGAAAGAGATGTGGCGCTGAGAGGAGAGAAGGAGCCCAACAATGAAATGGATAAATAAAAGAAAAGAGTGGAGCAGTACAAAGTTAAAGCCTGCTGTAACAGTAGATTCTGACCTCTGTGACTGTCGCAGCACTGACGTATTGTTCGTCCCCTTTGTGAAAAGCCATTTGTGTTATTCAGAGAAGTGTTCATTCAAGAAAAGTAATTTACCAACCATTTAGATGATCCACGAGTCATTTGTAGTGTTTCAAGCAAAAATCCTGCCCATTTTCTACTTCCTGCTTCTCAGCTGTGAGGATTTTTTACTTGACTTTGTCGTGTGTGATAGGAAACTGCATGTTCTTGAATTTTGGAGTTGGTCCATCATTTGAGGCATGTTGTCTTAGTTTTTGACATTTTATGTTCTTTGAGATTGAGAAAATAATCTGATTCTGATGAAAGAATAATGAAAATAGCCACCAAGTTGCTGCCTTGAATCAAATCTTCTTAAAGCCACTAAAATCTACTATATGCAAAGTAGATAATTTTGGTTACAGTTGTTTCATTTATGCTGAGTCAGTCTGCTTCAAAAAAGTCAGAGGAAGTGATTCGCTTGATTTAAGAAAATTCAAGCATCAAATGGAAATCACTGTAATTACTGATCTTATCACTTAGTTTATGAAGTTTTGACTTTTAAGACCAAAGGCCGCCGACTTGGTGAGATTTCATTAGTCTGTGCTGTCCTGACCAGGAGGCTGTTGGAAAAGGTTTTTAATCTAAAATAGCACTGCATCCTTTATAAAGTTCTACAGTATATAGTCATGGAAAATGTTTCTTTAGGCATGTAGCATGGCATATCCTTTTACCACTCTCAAATGTCTTTTCATGGGAACCACATTATTTTCATAGAAATGTGATGTATTAAAATAACTTAAAGAACCACAGTGGGCTATTTATTCTGATTTCACATTTTGATTACTTTAACAAACCTAAGCTATATAAAAGCAAAGCCTTAACCAGAGAATTCTTGGAAAAATCCAACTAATTTTTTGTGATTGAATACAGCTTAAATAAGTAAAATATAAAACCTACAGTGGGAGTAGGGAGGCGACCTCCCAGTGCTCTCAGGAGACATAAATCATGAGCGGTGGACAGGTGGGTTAGGAGGGGCCTGGACTCACTAAAGACCCCCCAGAGACCTCAGCAGGCGCAGCAGCAGCAGCAGGACAGGTGGGAGTGGAGTGGAGAATTAGATTAGAAGCAGCAGCAGAGGGATTCAGTCTCCTCTTTTGTGCTGTAGCTGCTTTTCTATTTGAGTCTTTCTGGTCTCACATCAGGGTGTGCATCAAGTGTGAGGAGTCACTCGCATTTGGCAAAAAATATGACGAAATATTGTCAGACTTCTGTGGAGCGGAGGTTTATGTGTCACGTTCTCACCTCTCCATGGTGGGCTGGTGGGCTAGAAAGCTTTATTTATATATTTGGCTTTTATGTATCCTCCTACCTTTGTTTGAAATCAAACACCCCCTCTCTATCGGGGGGGAAGTGCAAAGCATTTTGGGAAACCTCCGTTCTTACTATCTTGTACACATTTATGGGCACAAGAGTCAGGCTCCTACCATTTTGCCACTGTGGTCAGCATTAGGAGATGTGTCTCCATGCTTTTCCATGCTTGCTGGCTTGTTATGTCTCAGCGGCAGGAGGATCAGAGGATCACTGCATAAAGCTGAGTCTTTTTTAACTTCGTCATATTACCTCATGCGGTGGCTTTTGTATCCTGGTACACCATAATGCTTTTTCATTTTCACTTCCATTAATCAAGTGACTTAAAATTTTTTGGCAACTGTTCACTGATAATTGATTCATTATTTGGCTTTTTTCAAGCAAAAGTTCCATCCATCCATATTCTATTCCGCTTATCCGTCAGGGTCACGGAGGGGGGGGGGGGGGCTGCTGGAGCCTATCCCAGCTGACTACGAGCGAGAGGTGGGGGTACACCCTGGACTGGTCATCAGTCAATCGCAGGGCTAGCAAAAATTCCAACCATGTGATAAGTCCAACCTCTCCGATAAGGCAATTTGCTTGATTTTTCTGCTTTTTTACCATTGCAATTTTGGGTTTCCTGTTGTTGGTTGGATAAAACTAGTAATTAGTCGTCACCAGGAATGTTGTACATTATAAACTGAAGATAACAGATAGATAAGTCGATAGTAACGTCCATTAGTCATTTGCACTGAATGTTCTGCTGCTGTTGGTATTTGAACATCAGTTTTGAATAAATATTTCATCTATGTGTGGACTTGTCTGTTAATTATGATGCACCACTATACTGTGGTTCGGTTCACATTCTCTAGACAGTTTTCTCTTTATTTATTATGACGTTGTATTTGTTTCATAGATGAATAGTGCTTTTTCCCCTCTTCCACCATGCTGGGTGGATGGTGAGCAAACACACTGAAATGGAACGGGATTTGATTAGAAACTGAGATGTGAATTCTCTCCTTGTGTCTCTCCTCCATCCTGTGTCCTGTGGGCTTGTTTCGCAGCCCATGGAGCCAGGGGGATGATATATGATGCTTGTAAAAGTGCACGCTGGAAGGAAGCGGGGAGATGAGGTGGAAGACACCTCTTGCTTGCAAACAAAATATGCAGGTCTATTCAGAGCCCTTAATAAACTGTCAGCACCGATTTAGATTTGTTTGTTGATGCAGGACGACATTAGCAGTCGTCCTCTCTAAATCATGCAAGCAAATTCACGGTTGAATGAAAGAGAGCGCTGGAGAGGCTGAAAGAAAGGGAGTGTTGTTATTGAATTACAGGTGATGGCTGCTAATTGGGCCCTCCAGAGGTTGTGTGTGTGTGTGTGTGTGTGTGTGTGTGTGTCTGGCTCTAGGGATGTAGAGTTGATGAAGCTGTTAGGGTAAAGTGTGGGGCCCCAGTGTGCTCCCTGAGTGCTGTGCTTTAGAAGCTGTCCTGTCCCTGCGGAGGAGCACTAATGGAGGCCACCCAGCCCTGATGAATTACACCCAGACTGGATGGATGGAGGGACGACACAACCGGGGGTGATGCTTCTGTAATTGAGGTGGCTGCTGAGCCAGAAGAGTGTTCGGTTTTTGATGAGCGGCAGGCATGAAGCAACATGTTTTCACCAGTGCTGAGACCGGTAACAGCATTACCACCCCACTGTGGCTCTTGGCAGGGTGTTGGCAGGGCCTGAAAGTCAGACTGCACAAGCTTTTTATAGGAAAATGTGTTATTTTGCTATCAGTGATTCATGTGACGCAGCACTGATTTGCCTATAGGCAGACTACGAAATTGAAAAATGTGATGTTTGACGTCAGATCTTGGGAACATCCTCTGAAGTGTTTTAAATTTACTGTTGTATCAGGAAAAGAAAGACTAGCAGCTAACACAAGCAGTGATAGTCAGTAGTGCTGAAATGATTCATAGTTGATAGTAACAGTAAGAGATTAGGAATTATTGTTTTTCACTTATCTCATGAGGTGGCAAGGTGAGCCCTGGGCAGGGCCTCATTTCTGGTGTCAAGCACCTGGCCTTCCTGGGTGTGAACCACTCTGGGGACGGTGCAGGGTGGAGAGTCTAACTGGGACGGTACACCTGTCAAACAGTGAACAGGTGTCCTAAGGCGAGCTCAGGGAGAACAGAAACCTCTCATGGAGCAGAAGTGCAAAAGCTGGCCTGATCTTGATTTATATAATATGAAGCCAGACTGTGAAAGCAGGGCCTCATGATAATTCTGACTTTTTGGGGTTTTAAGTAGACTATAACTTTAAATATTCATATAGGAAATTCAAAAATACCAAATATTCACTGCTTCCAGCTTCTCATGTGTAAAGATGTGCTGTTTATTTAAGTACAAACAGAATGAGCCTTAAAACGGTTTAGATTTGTTTGACTGACAAAACAGAGAAATCAAAGCTGATTTAACATGGCTGTTTTGACACTGAACAACAGAAAAATAGCCTTTAATGTCCAAGTGAAAAGAGACCTCGACTAAATGAGCTGAATTAATTACAAATATTGTATTGTACAAGTTAGTATTTAGTAGCTGGATTTTTGGCAGCAATTACATTTAATAGCTGAACAGACCAAGTAACAAGTGCCATGTAATGTCACTCGGGAAGGTCACAGACTGGAATTTGGCCTTCATCATAACATCATAACATCTTTCCCAACTTTGTCATGACTGTTCCCTTAGCTGCACGCTGATGGAGCTCCTTTAAATAAAACTGAATCTCGTATTTCTCTGGATGTTTTCCGTGATTTCTGTTGTTTGAACGATGATGTTGGCACCAGTGCCACAGGCTTTTGAGTTTCATTTCCTTTTTGTAGTTTCCGGTTGAAATACTTTTGACTAATTAATTGACAAACAGCAAATACTGCTTCTTCATTGTAAGGAATTGTTGTTGTTTTTTCCCCCCATTGTCTAATGTGATAGCACACTGAGTATTTTAGTGACCAAGCAATTTGAAAATGCCAACTTCGGCTTCAGGAAACAGCAGACATTTTTCATCTCTTTCTGACACTTTATAAACCGCACAATTAGTACATTAATTGAGAAAACATAGGTGCAGATTAATTAATGTGCCTTCCGATGTGCCTTCCATCTGTAATTGTTATTCCTTTTTCCGCTGAGCGTTCAGGATCGCTGCTGTCACTGAGAATGCCTCCGTGCTTATCCACTTAGATTTTTGTTGATGAGAGCAGTTTTGGCATCAGTGCTGCCGCTGCAGCGTGACTGCTGAGGTGTCATCTGTTGTGTCCGCAAGAGATGTGGACAAACGACACTGCAGGCTTCCTCATCATGTTGCGTCTGTGCTGCTGCCACTAAAGAGGGATTTTGGCTCCCTCTACCTTCACTGAGGGGAAACCTGTGGGGCGACACACCTTCATCTCAAAGTGTTCGCCTCTGCATCTTCTGCATCCTTCTGCATCACTGTGCTTGTCTATATCATGAAGCGGTGTTGTTCCCACACTGAAGTTATCAACCATAAACTAAACATATTTTGTGTGTGCGTGAGACTGAAGACTGTGTGGCCTGTTTACTTTGGAGGAGGTGTTTTCTGTTACGGCAGGATGCGAGAGAGGAGTTCAGCCGTGTGTCCTTGCAGGGTTTCCTCTGGAATAGTGGTGCTCATTGTGTGGCCTTGTGATCCTACTCGAAGCAACATTTCCATCTTGTTTACTTCATTAACAAAAAGCACACAGTGTTGCATAATGCTTGCGGTGATGTTTGTTGGTGCTGAGTGAAGACAGAGGAAACTTGCCTGGTTAGCTCAGTTTATTGACATGACAGGAAAGTGGCAGCATCCAAAGCAAAATTATGAAAAGCTTTAGCTGTGGATGACTAGTCTAGGTAACCAGTATTTTAGACCAATGTTACTGAAACCAGTACCTATTTTGTTGGCATTGAAGTGATAGAGTTTTAAGATTTTGACCTTGGTCTTAAAAATGTGGGGATCAGATGTGTTACTCCAATTTAGCTGTTGACTTTTGGAAACCACCAGCCAGTGTAATCGATGGGCAAGCAGTTCAATTTCCTGCCCTCATCAAGTATGTAACCCAAGCAGAAGTCTGGCTGAGCTGCAGTTTTCCTTTTTGGGTTATCGGTATAAGAGAATTGGCTGCGGTGCAGCTCCAAGGCTGCAGCTTTTACATCTTGACTGGGTTTCATCAGCACTGTTTGTTTTCCCCTCTGGTCTCATGCAGCAGGCATCTTAATGTGAGCCCAGAGATACTTGGGAGTTAATCTCACCAACCTGTAGTGAGCTTATGAAGAGGCTCATTAGTCGCCAGTCGCCCTGCTCTCTTACACACAGAAAAGACAGCAAGAGACCCAGAACTCAACAAAAGATCAGCAAGCACACCAAACCTAATCAACTTTGATATGTGTTTTATAACTAGTAGGGCTGGGTGAAAATAACAACCCACCCATGGACCTCAGCTCTCATCTTGTACATTTTTTAATTAGTTCACAGGTACTAAAAATCTAATTTTGTAATAATGCTAACATGATGTTGAGGTGATACTTGTAAATTAAATTTGCTAAGAAATAAATCCTTTAAGTATTCTGTTAAACTTCATCTTCTGTAATGTGAATATTTATGGTTTTAAAAAGAACATTTTTCAAGTTTTGTGCAGTTGACCTGACAGAACAAAAAATTTATGCCACATTGATATGCCAGCCTGGGAGCTTTTCTTTATCTTCTCACATTCTTACAGGCATAATAATTAATTGAGAAAATAATTGGCATATTAATTGCAGATAAAGATCATCAGATCATCATTAGTTGTAGCCTGAGTTTTGAAATGAACTTAATGTGTTTTTGATATGGAGGTGGTGCATTAAGGTGGGTAGAATATGCATTAAGAAGATGTGACGGAAAATGTTCCTTTCTCCAGTTTTATTTCTTCCTTGGAAAAACTGTTGAAACCAGCCTCATGCCGGCCTCTTTTCTCACCCACTCGATCCATGTCAAGACAAGTCCGGTGTATTTGTGTGTAGTGCCCTCATGAGATTAGTCTGGCAACATAGCATGTCAGTACAGCAGCTGAAAACAAACAGAAACAAGCAAACTAAAGGAGTGTTTGCAGGTTAATATGTGTGTATGTGTGTGTGTATACTACATACTCTTCCCAGCATAGCAGGTGTGCCTGGGCTTCAGTCCCAATTACAAGTCTCATAAATACCACCTGACACCGTCAGAGCAGGCAGGCTTCGGTATAAAACTCTCATCCTGTGGCGTGAGCATGCATCCCTTCAGCACAATTACATTATGTTACACTTGAGGGGAGGAAAGCTACACTCCCGCCCAGAGCCTCTTAGCAGTCCGAGCTGGTCTAGGCACACATACAGAGAGTAACTGTGTGAAAGGCCTACAATTCAAGCTGCTTTTATTTCTGTACTTAAAGCGCTTTGTGACAAACGTTTTCTCAGAAGCACTTAAGGTATTATTCCTTCACTCGACCTTGAGTTTGCTCCTGTTTAGCCATTTTTGAAAATAGATCCTTCAAAGCTATAATGGACAGAGTCTATGGCCACACAAGTTTATTTGAGACTTTAACCCTGGCCAAAACATAGTTGCACACTTTCAGAAGAATTTAGTGTGCATTAAATTTAATGGTGCTTAATGGGAAAAAAATACATTATAAAGGTTCTGGAGTTCAATCCATCTGATTCCTTGAGCAGTTAATGGGCACATTTGTGTCCAGAAGATGTTGTAATTATAAATATTTGTCTGGTATGGACTATGCTCATACACACACCTGTGTTGTGTTTCTCTTTTGTGCCTCTTTGCTGCCTCACGTCGGTGACATTTCAGTTGGCCGTTGATCTGAACTCGCTTGACGTTTTGCTAAACTGCATTCGGAAGGTTCTGCCTGTCCCCGTGTTTTCCTTCCCCTCCTCCCTGCATTGTGTGACTGGGTAAACAGGCACGCACACACACATTCAAACACATGTGTGTATATCCTCACAGACTGCCTATACATCTGGGGAGTTTGCTTTGCGCGCCTGCAGGCTTAGGATTATGCCTTTGTCTTTACTGCCTACAACGCACAGAGCAGCTTTGAGTTGTTTATTTTTGATGTGTTCCCTAAACACACCTGTAAAGAAAAAGTAGGCTAGCATCTCATTCTGCTCTCATAACAGATTGCGATTTTCACAGTCTACAGGTTTCTGCTTCTTTGTCTTTCCTGTTTAAATTTACAACATTGTACCGTTTAATGTGTTTGCACGCAGGTTAATAGACTAAAGATCATCAAGGACTCTTTGTGAGAAATGTTCTTTTCTGGTGCAGTGACGACCAAAACCTTTTGTATTTATACCAAACGCTCAGCTGTTCCATGGTGAAGTAAAGGTCTTTGAAAATTTCACGCCTGTAGCTGTGCCTCCTCCAACCATCCCAGAGGTTCAGCTGAACTTTAATCCAACGGCTGAAAAGCATATGGAGGTTCTGTGCCACTCAGACATGAAGCCTTTCCTCTGCGCTGCCAGCTCTCTGGTACCCGGGCACAGTCTAATCTCCCAACTTGACGCTTCTCCTGCTGACAGTCGTTCAAAGCGAGCTAGCTAGCTGCCTGGCATCCAGACGGCAGTGGCATGGTCTTCATTTAGCGAGGACAGAACTGCCACGCCAGTTGAAGCGTCGTGCCAGAAAGAGAGCTGCCCGCAGAGCTCGTCGCGACCCCTGCCAACTCCTGACATACAGTAGACGGGCAGCTTTGCACCGGCAGTGCCAAAAATATGGTGGTCTGATGAAGTAATATGATGTAAGATGGTGGGATGCTGTGAAGTAGCCTGCTGGATTTGGAGATGGAGATATTGTCAGTGGAGAAGGGAGGAGGAGGCTGCAGCTCCGTCCGTTCACCATCTGTGTTCTGATTATGAAATTAGGCTGGACACACGGACCTATTCATAAAGGCTTAACCTGTGAGGAAATTGGGACTTTGCAGCTACACTGGTGGAGTAGCAGAGTTAGATAGAGTGTGATTGTGATGCCATGTTATGAGAGTATTTGGACTTCAGATCTACTGAATCAAATTTCAGAAATAGAGTAATGTTGTTGATGATGCTTTTCAAGTAAAAGCTGCATTTTTAAACTTGATCTGCATTTGTAGTCACATCTGGTCTGGCATCCTAATGTAGATTACTGTAGTAGCCGTATATAATTAAACCATCACAACTTATAGTGTTTCAACAACAGTGAAAGGTCACTGAGAGCATCTTCGGCTTCTAAGAGAGACGAAAGGTGCTGGGCTTGCAGTACACTGATAGAAACCCTGGACCGCACCAAACAATTTCGGAAATGTCAGGAAAGTTTTTGTCAACCAAACACATATTGTTCCACTAGCCACTGCAACCCATGAGCTGATAAGGCCAAGGGTGGTTTTATGTACTCACAGCTGGTAGCTCCATATCTCATTTGAATCTGGAAAACAAATTAATGTTGATGTAAAAATGTTGTTTTATGGGACTTCCATTTTTTTTAAATGCAGGGACTCAGAGCAAGCCCCTTTACGATGTGTCTCAGGAGGTGAACCTGCATGAAGTTTGTCTCTAAGCTCAAGTGTACTTTATATCCAAAGCAAACATTTTGACTGATGTTACCTTACAGTTGACCTCAGTTTGCCCAGACTACTGGAGGTTATCCCAGATCATTTTTGACATGACACCAGTAGCCTGTGTGTGCTCATGCATGTTTACCCTAAAGCTCAGAGCACACCCACAAGAGGCTTTTCATGTGTAGTATTAAGCTAAGGGCATAGCTTAGCTTAGCACATAGAGAAGCTGCTCACGGCGATACCCACTTTCCCCCACGGGTTAGCCTGTGTGGCAGAGGCAGCTGTTTGTAGCAGTGACACAGCTAAACACACAGCACGTCACAGTACTCAGCTTTTAGTGATGCTAAGCAGCTCTTTGTAACCAGTAAAACTCACAGTTCTTCAACCTATTTGCCAAGAAGTGTTCAGCCAGAGAGAGAGGGTGAGCTTGTGAATGTGTGATACGAATACTGAGCGAGTGGGAATAGGAACATGTAGGGGAGCTGGTAGTGAGTATTAGATCATGACCACAGCAGTTAAGCACTACCTGCTGGGGCATAAATCAAGTTCACAGAGATTATTATGGATAAGATGGAAGTGTTTTTTTCCTGTTGAAACTCAGCCTGACCAATGTGAGGTGGAGGACAGAAACATGAGTTTCATGCCAGAATGAAATATTTTTTAAGTGCTGCTAAAACAGGCAAAGGAAGAAAAACATTGTTGGCTTAAAAGCTTAATTACTGAATATAGTTTTTGTCACCTCATGGTTGGGGACTTGACTTGACTTGACTTGACTGTGACTAATGATTATTTTGCACCATTCAGAACCTAATCGAAATAAAAATAGTCCTCGTCCAAACTGAAAATCTGTCATAAGTTGCCCTGGAAGCACGTCTGAAAAATCGTGCTGTAGATAGAAACACAAGATGTGCGGTAGAAAACTACTCTGCCCTCTGCGTTCGAGCACCTCTGAAGCTTTGTCTGTTCCCATTATGCTGTGTCATTGTATTATAAATAGCTTTTGAGGCTAGTGTTATGTGTGATTAAAAACTTAACAGGTGAACCTGAGTGACATTTTCGAAATGCGATACCTCACCAGTCTTGAAAGGGAAGGTCATTGGAGACAGTCTTAATATGCAGAGCAGAAACCAAGCACAAGCCAAGTACTGCCATTGCACCTCCAACTTCTTTTCGAGTCCACATGTCCTTTTAGCTTTCCGCATAGCTCCTCTTGAGCATCTTTTTTTTAGGGGGTTGGTCCAGAGGTTTCACTCTCAGCACCTACTGATGAAGCAGGGATTGACTGATAGGATATCAACCTTGTTGTGCCCACGAAACATCAACACAACCCCCACTCTCTGTATAGAGTGACAAGAGACTGGAAAGGAGGTTGAGCCTTGTGTCAGGTCATAAAGCAGTACTGCAGCAACAGTAGCGTACCTGGGACATGCCCCAGTCCACTGAGCAGCCTAGATGGATCCTGTCCATGAGCTCCGTGTTGTAATGTTGTCCAATCAAACGCTTGATTGATGCCTGTTGGAGAATTCGGCCTCTGGCACATGGCGATCACCGGTCAGGATCAGCTGCGTAACAGCAAGAAGGGGTTTACTGTTAAGGACACATTAGCAGGCTGGGTGTGTGCAGTGCTGAATCCAGCTGTTTGGTCTCCACATCTGTCCAGCAAACTTCTGCTAGCTCGGCAAAGAGGCCTGAGACCAGGGCTGCGTTACAGCCTTGGTCTGCACTGAATGTTGACAGATTTATCCAGCATTCAGTTTTCTGTCAGAATCACAATTGCTGAAATGACTCAGCACCATATGAGCAGAGGTAATTTGTCTGGGAGAGGTGTTTTCACAGATGACATGCTTCTTGCAGACCTGCTTGGAACACAGGTAACAGCAGCTCATGCACACACCCAGAGAACATTGGGTGACATATGACAGACAGTACAAAATAACTGTAATTGAAAACAAAGCCTGGGTGGTTGACTCAGGAAACACACTGCATGCTCTGCCTCTCCTCTGCAACTCAGTTCTGTATGAAAGTGGAGCAAAAGCATCACGTTTATTCAGCAAAACCCCCAACAAACTGCGAGCCTGATGTCATACGTAACATGCACCATCAAATTACAGGGTTATTCCGATTTAGCTTTTGTTTTCTCATCTATTTTTTTATACAGCCACAAGATATTATGTCAGATTGCTAAACTTTTTTTTTTTAATTCAAGAAGAGTATACTCAGCACACAAGCTTAACAGCTTTAACCCACTTCACAATCATACAGATGGACACACTCAGACCTGGAAACTACCCAGTGTAATCACAGGCTGTTTCCCACTCACTGAGAACTTGAGACAAGTTTGAAGTTTATTAGCCACCAAGGGAAGGAAAGAAGAAGTGGTTTAGGCTTTTTATATAAAAGCACAGAAATGATGTTTCATTGCTTTTCAGTAGTCTTGCTGATTTATCCCAACCAATTAAGAACTTGCACCCCAATTCAATGATGAACTGCTCTCCAAATATTCTTCTTTTGAATGTTCAATTTGAACTCTTAAGAAGCGAGTGAAACAATGAAGCAGTGAAATGCAGTTCTCTGCTGACAGCCCGAGATCCACCTGGCGGGCGTGATGTAGAAGATGTGAGGGGTGAGACTCAGACTCCCCACAACATTTGGAAAATCCTTGTGCTGTGAAAATTCTGGGTCAGATACGACTGCTGAGCATCCAAAACACAGTTGATGACCTAGATTTGCTCCCACCAATAGCTGTCACTCCTACAGAACAACAGAAAACAAATACCAAATCCTCATTTCCTCTGGTGCTTTATAAAAGTGTCATCTGCTGCATGTCTGCCTGTTCGTTGTTTGTTGTTTGTTTTGTCGATCATAAGGTGCACGGCGCAGCGTCTGTGTGCAGCCGGGAAAGTGTCGCATAGGCACGTTTCACAGGAATCTGGGGCTGGATAACAAGCTGCTTCCAGGACTTCCTGCTCCAGATGTGCACCAGAGACTCAGGAACTGTGTGTGGTGTGTGTGTGTGTGTGTGTTTTTACGGTGACATTTAAAGCGTTTAGCAAACGCTCATGTCCTGATTGATTTAGGTTAAGTTAAAAGGGCAGAATAGGTCTGTGTTCATGAATCAACACAAATAGAAAGCAAGTTGGTGTAATACAAAAACATCGGACCAGCAGAGATAAAACTGCATGTGAACCAACAGCCTCATGTTGATTTTAACAAAACAGAAGGCATTTCTTGATGGTTCATGTACAAATGATCTGTGGGTAGTTGAATTATGACCCATGTGAGAGCAGTAAACTGAAAAAGGTCAGCAAACTGGTCTGTATATTAACACTCGCATTGTTGCATCCCTGGTACACAGTATGTGCCAGGCAAGTAAATTGCATGTGCTTTGGGAGTTGTTGTTGTTTTGGGAGTGGTTACCCACGTGAGATTAAAATGCTCCATGTTTAGTATTTCACAGTAATGTAATTTAAAGTTTCAGACAGTGTGTGGGAGACTTTCAGCATATTTTGGCCAAGCACTAGGTTGCTTGGGCTGGAATACAAAATCTCATGTATCTGTGCTGATGCCACCAGGGAAGATTCCCCTGCATCTGCTGCTGCGTAAATTGATTTATATTCCAGCGAATGGATTCCAACTCAACGCATTGTTGCATTTCAACCACAGGGTAGCTGCCCTGCTGTCTTCTCTCCTCCAGTGTGTCATGTGGTGGGAGACCATGTGCTCCGAGGTTCTCCTCCCCCCCTCAGCACAGTGACCTGTCCTCCTGACGACTCCTCCTCCAGCTTCCTCATGGTGTCCGCCATGAGGTGGTCTCTGCCGGTTCCCAGTCAGTGGTAGCGACCCTTACAACCTCTTTAGTGCTGACTGGTGGAGCATGACTCTTGGCTTGGCTGCACTTTCTCCTCTCTGGCCTCTGGTCTTACACTGAAACATGGCTGCTCAGTCAGGGGAGGCAGAGGCTGTTGGTAACCATCAGCTCCTCATGTTCATCTACTGTCATCTAAGTATGTTTCAGATTTGCATAAATTATCCTTGATTTTAAGTCCCTTTCATTGTATCCAAGTATCCTTTGTCAAACACTCATTGACTTGCCTACCAGACTAAGATTTTGTTTTGTAAACATCATCAGAAATTTACATATTTCTGTTGCTCTGTGTTCTGCTGTAGGCAAATGTTGTGGAGACTGTGCAGAGTACTTGGAAAGGATTGACCTCATTACCTAAAAAGAAAGTCCTAAGAGTACATCAAGCAGAAAATAAAACGGCACCAACCAACCGCATTAATCAAATGTATCGATTAGGCGATACCGGAATTAGCATAACATATGCAAGAAAATCTGTTAGAGAAAGAAAAAAACTCCCACTGATCCAAGTTGGATTTAAATTGCTGATTCACTACAGAAAAACCTCCATTTCCCAGATGTGGTCTATTAACTCTAATTCTATCAGAACAGGACTTTTCTCTGCACTGTCTGAATTTTCTGTGATGCATAATTAGCCTGTGCTCTGAGATAGAGTTTTCAGTAAACTTGCTGAAGGGGATCTCCGCTCTGGACACTGGTTTCACTGTGATTCTGTATTACATATCGCTCTGTTTGGTGGCCACACTTTTGTGAGTAAGACTCAGAGTGGCAGTCAAAGATCCACAGCTCTCCAGGGAATGAAAAGCAAAAGTGGAAGCAATCGAAGTGTAGAAAAATTGTCACATTATTGCCTGGTACAGTTTCAGCATCACCTGTTTGCTGCTTTCTGTAAAACTGTACAGGCCACACACTGCAAGGGGACACTTAATAACGAGTGAAGAGGAGTCATGTGTCCTGTTATGACTTCAAACATGCAAGAGGTCTCTAAATTAGTCAAAAATAAATGTTAAGTAACAGTGCACCAGCCTACGAGGAGGGTAAACGTTAGCCCACAGGCTGCAGACTGTAACACTGCTGTTAAAGCAAGAAGCGAGGAACAGGGAAATGAGTGTTGAGCTGCTTTCTAAAAGGAACCTGTTTACTGTGGGTCACGCTGCGCATGCACCGCAGTCTGTTTGTGCCCATAATGAAATCAAAGAGTCACGCTCAGGTGATGTATGGATAATACGCAGTCCGTCATGAGCCTAAACGCTTTAGGAGCACACACACACACACACACACACACACACACAGACGCACACACAGAGTCATTTAGCAAGCCGACAAGATTTAATGTCCAACCCTCGAATCTCATGTTTGCCAAAGTGGAGACCGACATAAAAGTGGAATTGCAAAAAGACAGAGAGAGAAGAAAGGAAAGTGCGACTACAGCAGTTTTTCTTGGCTCATATGCACACTCCCACACACACACATGCACACTCACACACACACACACACGTGTCTTTCTGAGTAACAGCTGGGCTTCTTAGGTAAATTTAATCAGTCGCTCCTCGGTCAGCCGGGCTCTTGTGTGGCCCCTCGCACAGAAACTCAAGCTATCAGATTGATTTTTGCCCTCTCGCAGTCGGCCTCCTCCTCGATCAGCCTGGTGTTCCAGGGATGGTCTGTCCAGTCGACTCGATCCAGCTGGCTTGAAAGCCTGGGAGGTCGCTAACTGGCTGCTGCTTGTGGGACACGCGGAGGCCTCCTCTCTTTGATTTTTCTCGTCTTATGTATGAATTCTGTCACCAGCAGTACAAAGCAGCGAGTCTGCACTGTCTCTCTGTGACTGAGACGGTGGCTGTTATACTGTATATGTGAGTGCTTCCTGGGAGTAGAGCTTATGTAACATCCCTAGTCCTCTATCCCCACGAGTCTGCTTCAGAGACGGAGAAAACCGGGTCAGTCCAGCTCCTCTTAATCGCTTATTCTCGGTGTGGCAGCCTTGAGACAGTGCGCACACACACTTCCACGCGCATTCACTTACGCACATACACATGTATCTTTTTGAGCTATTTACTGCCCGACTTCAGGTCCTGCCCTCGAACCCGTCCTCCATGTAAGCCTTCACACTCAGAAGACTATCAAAGAGATTTTCCACCAAAGTCCAGCCTCTTGTTCCCCAGGCTGTTTGTCAAGCCGCAGGGAAGCCGGGGCAGACAGGCAGGCAGACTACATCACTGTGATTAGCCTGCTAGCCTCTTACTCATGGGTGACTGATGTTACACCAGCCGAGAGCCCATCAGCTCCAATATCTGTCCTAAATAGTAGTTTGAAGGTGTCGTGGGATTTAAATAAAGTATCACGGGTGGGAGGGGCCCACACTAATGTACCTGCACCCTGCTGAGCCAGCCTTCATGCAGCTAACATCAGAGCTGTGTATCAGTATTGATGCTGGTGATGTTGTTCAAAGTTAATGTGAGTCATTTCTGTCTTGGATCAGTTAAATGTCACCTTGAGCCGTGGTGAAATTTTAACTGGTGCATCGCAGACAAAAGGATTAACTGAAAAAGAGATAATGTGAACTAGAACGGTGCTTAGAGACTGCATGCCTTCTGTGATACGCAAATCTGCAAGCATGACCGATATGTGTGGATATGTTATATGATATGAATTTTTTTATTAACTTTTTTTTTTCCCTGCTGTGAAATTGATTCTTTGATCTGCTTAATTTACCATGGATAGAAGCTAATTTCTTCTATTTCATGTTACTTTAAACCGTAGATCTCTGGGTTTTGGACAAAATGGGACAAAATTTCACATTTTCTAGGCTTAAAAAAATAGAAACAAATGAAACAGTAATTAGCAGATTAATCCAATCCAGTTAGTACAGGTCTCAATGTAATTTGGAGAATGTGATGTTGCCTGCAGCCGTGTCATTAGCTGTGACCTTGTTAGCCTTTGTTTGCAGCTTCACTGTGTGCACTGAAATCTCTGGGTTTCCCCTCCTGTGTGTCAATTAAGACGCAGATCAAACAGTAGCCGCACCAAGTCCTCATCCACTGTAGATTACCGTTTAAACCGCTTTAATCCAGATACAGAGCTGGTATGGATGGCCTTTTGGCAGAGAAGATTAGTGTGTGCGCTCCTGATGCGGCGATTAATGCATGTACTGTCGTATGAAATTGAATTAAAGCTAGAGCCGGTGCTCTCCTCTGCAGGCAGGGAAACGCCCTGGTTGTTTCACTGAGTGTGTGTGTGTGTGTGTGTCACAGAGAGCAAGTTTGTGTGTGTGGGAGGGTGTTTATGAGTGAGTATGACAGCGCAGTGTTATGTGATTGACTACCCGCCAGTCCGCCTCATCCTTCACACACCTCTCACACACAGGGCTTTTAGGTACTCATCGTTTTGAAGTGAGCACTTCTGTTTCTCCTCCCATGCATTTAAATGAGCTCGGCCGGCAGCAGGGAGTTTCCACGAGCGGCCCGGTCCCATTAGTGATATTCTTCTCGTTTCCTAGATGTGAATCAGAAGCGCGCAGAAGGCAAACGAGAAAGGAGTCGGTCCATCAGGCCAGAAAACAGCCACTGCTCTGAGTCTCTGTCACACTTTGTCCTGTCAAGTTAGCTTGTGTAACTGGGACCTGATGAAGAGTGACACAAATATCTGGATTTCTTGGAGACGTGGGGGGTTGTTGACACTAACAATTAGGCCTGGGACCTTATTATGAAAGAATAAGCAAACCGGATTCAGGATGCTACTAGATTCAGTGTTTTCAGTTATGTTTTGATCACAAGATTGAGTCAGATTCAGGTTTTATTGCCACCACAATTTCCACACCTCATTTTACCTGTGCAGAGTATACAGCATACTGTGAGATCTACAGATCTGATAAAAGGATCAGCACTATGTGTGAACAGATGCCCTGACAACTTGATGCCCTGAATCTGTGCAATAATAGTATAATGCTGTACAGGACTTTCACCCTTTTCCTCAGTGTGTAATATAGTCCTTTAAGTTCATCATCATCACGTCTGGCCTTCATCTTCACATTGAGTCACTGAGTACCAGCTAAGTGAAAATATAAAAAATGTGCCTTTCAAACCCATTAAACACTAATGTTTGGACTGAAGGCTGATCCACTGGTAAACCTGAGTAGATCTGAGAGAGTGTGTGTGTGTGTGGGAGGGGGGGTTAGAGGGGAAGACAGGCAAAGAGAAGGTATTAAGGTAAACAGGAAGTGACCACTCACCTCCCACCCCCCCACCTCTCCTCTCCCCTCCCCCCACCACCACTTCCTTATATGTCACGTCCTGTATGTGGACTGTGGTCCGTTTACTGTAAGAGCTCTCAGGTTTGTCAGCAAGAGGGAGGAGATCCACCTCCTGTCACTGAACCAGAGGTGTGTGTGTGTGTGTGTGCATGTATGTGTATGTGACAGAGGGACAGATCTGACATGTTATATTACATACAACAAGGTTAGACTATTAGCCTCTGATATGTTGATATGTAGGTCAAAGCTGTGTTTATACTGTATGTTTGAGCGTGTGTGTGTGTATGTGTGTGTGCTCGTGCGTCTGTGGGAATAAAATCCTAACAGCACCGTGCTAGCGTGTGACCCAGTTGTTGTCACAGTGAGTTAAATCCTGCTGATCCTACGCTTGTCCCTTACAGACCGTAGATGTGTGTGTGTGTGTGCGCGTGTGTGCATGCATGCATGTGTGTGTTGTCAGGCAGGTAGCAGTAAGTCGGTGTGGCAGGTGAACGTCAAAGATGCACCCAGTTGTTTTTCCGACTCCCGGCCTCAGAGGGACGTTGGAGAAACTGCAAAGTGCAGCTCTGCTTTTCACTGTGGAGCTCCGCTCACAAAGCACTTTTTCTTTTGTCTTGCCAAAGGGGTCAGAGGTCAGAGTGCAGGTCACACGCAGAGAAACGCCCTGAAACTGGCAGCAGTTTAAAAGCTTAAATTATTTAGGCTCTTCCAGTAGTTTCTGATCACTTTAATGACCAGATTTGTTCTTACAATGGAATGTGTTATCAAGGTGAGGTATGAGCTTTCTTTGTTAAGCAATCTGTTAAGCTGTTTAGTTTTTGTAGGTGTATTAAGACATCTGTCAGTCAGTTTGGGTTTGATAGCAAGTGTCACAGAATGTGCCTTTATGTATTCATTTTAAACGGAGGCTTTATTATTTTCTCTATGCCACATTGTGATTTTTTAAATTACGACAGGACAAAATTAGTAGTCTGATCCATGGACTTCATGGAGTTAAAAATTAAGTTCCTGTTTTCTTATTCTGCACATTGAGGCTGTGGTGTCGCTACACTCAAACAGAAACAGTCAGATTTGAAAACTTTGTCTCAACATTTCAGGAAACAAACTGTTTCTGTGTGAAATCTGTCAATTGTGTTGAGTGCTGAACAAGCTTTGTTTACGGTCACATCTGTGGGGTGGATTTCTGGAAGGCATCTGATACCTACATGACAAGTAGGAGTACTCTGGAAATGTGTTTTAGAGAAGAATATAAACTAGTTTCAGTTTGACTCGGCCTTACATTGAATAGAAACTGAAAACTTCAGGTGAACAGCAACAAATGGTTTGCTATTTTCCTCCACCTGAAAATGCAGTTTTTTGATATTTTTCACTACAGAAAGTGTTTAACCCTGCTTGGTGTTCTGTCTTTGTTCTGCTTTAGTTGATTTTAAAAGAAGTAGCCAAGTATTTGTTTATTTATTGAATGTTTGCCCACCTGCTTTACCATCTTGCACCTGTCAGAGCGACACAGTGCTGTTTTTGCTGTGTTTTTAATAAGAAAATAATGTTGCACTTGATACATCATGTGGCACTGATGGCCTTTTTTTAATTAAGAGGCTGATTATGATTTACTTATGCTCATTTAAATGTCTGCAGTCGTTCATCTAAAGCTGGTTATTTTTTAGTCAAAGCTGCATCATTGGTGGTTTTAATGAGAGGAAAGAGAAGAAATTATTTGGTGTTGTAAACAGAGCAGTCGTGTTCTGCTGCTCAGGAGTTTGGATTTCTTTCATTAGGGTTGATTCACGTCTTTTCACAAAGAAACACCCAGACCTGACAGCAGAATTTAACTTAAAATGATCATCTTAATTAGTGTTACCTCTTCGACTGGAACTTCCACATCAAGGAGGCTTAATGAGACAGGAGGGTTTGTGTTTTTAATATGAAAATCTTCCCTAGAGCAGCTTCAGTCCATATCTCCTCACCCATTAGTGTTTGTTTGACTCAGTGGTGAACTCCATTTGGTTGGACTGATGATGATGATGATGATGGTGATGAAGATGCAGCGCAGAGGTGCAGTCAGATTTTTCCAGGCAGCTATAACAGAACTGAGATCAGAGCTGAGGGTGTTATGTAATACCCCGGTGTGCTGCCACCCCTGCAGGGCATAACTCATTACACACACACACACACACACACACACACACTGTAAAACAGCATGTCATGTATGTAAAGAACGCTGAAAGCTGAATTTTAATAAATGGACTACTTTCTGTAGATTATTATTGAGCAAAATCACCAAATCCCTCTCAGCACTGACCTGTGATACAAATACATTCAGTTTACAAAGCAAAGAATTCACTAGTGATCAATTAATTTAATTAGTTGCTTATAAAATAAACATCTTTTCGGTCAGTATTTACTCCCAGAGTCACAAAACACCTCCGTCACACTTTAATTAGTCCCTCGCTCTCTTCACTTCAGCACTGATGTCAGCGGTTTCTCAGGTGTAGCGTCGTCCTCTGAGTCACGGCCCACTCAGCTGCACTTGCAGTAAATGGGAGTTTTGGGGACATTACGTCAGTCGCGGTCTTGTACCACCTGACACCTGTAAGTCACCCAATAATGTCTGGGAAGTTTGACAATGATGTAAGAGTCACTTCAGGCCTTTTAAGGGCTGCTTGTAAGAAACTCTACAAGAACCTGCCCGTAATAGATTCGTTTCCAAAGGTGATGTTTACCTTTTGATTGCAGGCCCAAAAATAACATGGTTACTGTTACGGTTAATATGAATCATCTCAGACTTGTTAGGATGGAATTTTTCTCTCTAGGTTTCTGTGCCTCTTGTATGTTTAATGTAGACGTGAAATTTTCAGTCTGTTTGAAAAACACCAGGGTGCTTGTTCACAAATTACAAATATAAAATATACAAGTGCATATTTTGTTCTTCCAGTGATAATTGTGGCCAAAAGAGCACTCAGTAATGTCACAATACTCATCAATCTAGACTGTTTTGATTCTCTGAACTCAAAGCCATTAAAACTAAATAAAATTAAACCTTTATTACATCTGCTGTGACTTTGAAATGTGTATTTCAGGTACAGTTTGGTTTACCCTCCAGAGTGGAATGAAACTTTCAAAATAAAATCGCACACGCTTGGCACTCGTGACAGTTTGCTAAAAGGCCTACCTTGTAAAAAGAGGATCCTGGATCTCCGAGGGACTAACCTAGATTTCATGATGATTCCCTCACACAGAGAGACTTGAGGTGGGTAGAGCAGGTAGTCAGCCTCTCAAATTAAACCTTCTGGTAACCAGCCAAGGCTTGTGGTAAATAATAGATGAAATGCAGAGAATGTGTTACGTTTTTTTCATGCAGCCCTTTGTGTTAAGTTATTGTAGTGTAAAACATTAGAGCTGAAAAGACATGAAAAAAAAAACTGTGCGAATAAGCATGTCAGTTTTTTTTAAGATTTTCCTTTTTAGTGGCGTCACACCTGTTTCAACGAGACGGCTTTGTGTGGAGCGACACAGTGGGAACGGGGTGTCGTCAGTCATGGCTTTCTCCACCCACGTTGTTGTCTCTAAATCACAATTAGAGTAGCGGTAGGAATCATTTGATGCTATGTACTGTGAGAGGACCGATAACTGATGTTGGAACTGAACTCAGAACAAATGTTGGTGTCAACATTTAGAACATCCAGTGATAAAATGCAACTGATGTAATGCATTGTACATAAGCACAATTTTGAGGTACCAGGAATAAAATATTTTAGCGTGCGTGCAACTTCCCAAAATGTCAAACTATTTTTTTAGGCTACAGGAAAGACTCTCTGAAGTCCAGACTCCCTCACTTTGAAGAGTAGTAGATTGTAGTCCTGCTGCAGAGCGGCGAGGCCCTTCAGATTTCCTATCGATGTTAACTGTTGTGTGTTGAGGGCCTGACCATCCAGAAAAAGAGGCGGGTTGGTGGTGGTGGTGGTGGGGGGGTGATGGGGTCTGATTGAGCACCTGGGTCGAGCAGGAAGCAGCTGGAGAGTCCTGATTACTCTGTGGACACACACACACACTCACACACGCATACAATTCCTAAAACACGTCAGACTTCGGTGACGTATCAAGGTTCGCCGTATGGTTATTAATCACACGCATGCTCACGGAGGTTTTCTCTGCCTCGCTGTAGCAGTCACACACATATATGAACATACACGTGGCAGATGCTCTGTCTCTTTGGGGGAGGAGGGGGGAGTCCCTGGCCTCTGGCTTACATTGCTGGCTGCAACCAGAGGGGCTTTCCTGTGTGTGTGTGCGGATCTGGTGCATTTATAGCTCTGCAGTGTTTGCTTGTCCAGAGGTTGTTGGCTGTATTAAGGAAAGGTGGGCATGGAAACCCAGTGTGCTGTGCCAGGGAAATAAGTGACCACACCCCTCCTTCTCCTGTCTGTGTGGGTGACGCAGCCTCAGTCTTACCTCATGATGTTGACTTTTAACAGACACCTCAGGAATATGACTCAGAGCTTTACAGTTAACAACTTCCAGTCCTGCAACGAGGACTGTTTTTAATACTGATGTTGCTGTTTTTATGCTTCCATGCCATTGATGGCCTTCGTGGCCTGAGTCATTATGCTTGGGTTGTCCGTTCTTCTGTCTGTCTCGTGAAGCCGGTATCCCAGGAACGCTTTGAGGGAATTTCTTCAGATCTGGCACAAATCCACTCGGACTCAAAGATGGACTTCTTTGGTGGCCAAAGGTAGCTGTGACCTCACAAAACATGGCTTTAGCCGTAAGTCGAGAGGTGGATCCTTAAAGTGGACGTAATTCCTCCAACAGCACGAGGCAGTCGTTTAAAAAGAGGGATGAGAAAATGTGTGACTGTCCCTTTAAGTGGGCTGACTCCCTCTGCAGCTGCTCACCATGTTAAAGTCTGGTCACATCTAGTAGCAGACAGACAGCTTTAGTGATGTACACACACACACACACACACACACAGTGGGGTAATTGTCTGTTAGGTGCTTGGCAGAGGTCCCGTACTGCACAGCTGCACCGGGTCAATACACACACACTCACACACTCACACACACTCACCCACACTGTGGTTTCGTCATGCTGTCTGATGTTTTGCTCTCACGTTTTTCTTTGGTCAGGACTTTTCAATAATGCATCATAAAGGAGTTGACTAATTTTCATTTGTCTACAATGTAATGAGTGTTTTCTCAGCTGTAGGCAGGAATCATCAAGTCTTTAATTAGTGATTGATGGTGATGAGTTATTAAATATTTATTAATGAGCTTGCACAGTTCAGCTTAATATGCAAAGCAAGTTGATTGATGTTTTTAGCCATGACTCGTGCGTACAAGCCAAACTAGGACGGTGAACAGGTTAAACATCATACCTGCCAAACATCAGCTTCTTAGAATCTTAGTCCTGTTATTAAGGCCAGTATGATCCGGTGCTGTAACTACAGACTGATAGTTGATTTCTAGTTTCTCTACTTCTTCTCAGTGCACAGCAGCTGACCTCTGACCCAGATACCAGGCCATGTGGTCCACTCGGGGTTGTGTTGTGGTCTGTCACACACACTTGATTTCCCCCACAGGGTCACATGTCCTGATGTGGGTCTGGCTCACTGAAGAAGTCAGACGCTTTGCTGTTCGCTCAGAAACCTGCAGCTGCTGTGTTCTGACCATTTTCCCCAAGAGGAACTGTTTGTAGGCAATATTTATTCTCTCCTTTTTCATTCTGCTTATTTGCAGTAGTAGTAGATTCGGAAGTACTTATTTGTAATTCAGGTGTATTTTTATTTTTTTTCCTACCATGTGTATTAGGGTGACTTTGCTGTTTGTCACTGATGCTGTCTCCTTGTTAAGGTCTTTTTAATGTCACTCGGACTTCCTTAAAGGTCTTATCAAATAAATTCAGATGAGGCAGACAGGATATTATGGATTCCATCCTCTGACTTATTGCTCTCATTCTCTCCTGTTTTAACTGAGGGGAAACTTCACCCTGCAAGCACAGTATTGTTGGAAGTGCATCTTGCCATTAAAGCCTGGTTTTGTCTTTCAGTGTGGTGCATGTTTAATGTAATGCGTTACTGACTTCATGTTAAGTATAAAAAAGTGCTTGTGTGTGTGTACTTCTGGAAAAACTAAAACACACACGGATGTCATTTTTATCATCTTTTTTTTACCACATTTGGACTAAATTTTTTCCCAAAAATTAAGTGAATACAATTGATTTAGAAGTCCAGGCTGCCTCCTCATTATTATTGGTTTTATTACACATCACTTTTGACAAGTGTAGCATACATAAAGTTTGTTGTTTAACAGCGATAAAATGCAGGGCCAAGCCATCTGGCCGAGAGGTGAATCAAACATGAGGAGGCACAGGAGAAAAAAAACATGTCATGCTTCATGACAGATTTCAGACTTGAAGTGGCAGGAGTCCATAAAAAAATAATAATAATTGAACAAGCATGAGTTCATAGTGATCATGTTATGAAACAGATTCTTAATCAGAGAGAGGGACGACAGGAAGGGAGGAGCGCTATCGTCTAGACTCCCCTCTCCCTTTCATGGCTGGCCTCTCCTCTGTACAGACGTCCAGATGGAGGATTAACAGTTCACTTGATGCATTGTCGTGATGATGTGGACAGGTCTCTCTTTCTCTCTGTTGAACACACACACACACACACACATGAAAAGTTGTTGCAAGACTTGAGTCTCTCCTGGTCTGCTTGGTGCTGCCCCCTGTCTGCTGTTGTGGTAACTGCACTTTGTCCAATAGAGCAGAAAAAGTATAAAGTTGGTAGGCACAATGATTTCCTGGATGATTTGTTCTCAGGGTGGCTGCTGTCATCTTGTTTGTGTATCGTTTATCATTAAGATGCCTTCAGAGCATTTGTTGGATTTCTTGAGATTGAAATTGTCCTGAGAAACTGGGATATGTGACTCACAGTCGTGTAAGTTTTCTTCTCAAAATTGTACTGAGACGGGAAACATCTGACTTCAATACCCAGAAATGCTGCAATGTAATTTCATCGGACCACACAAAGCAGTCTGGAATCGAATCCAATGGATCAGGAGTGGAATGAGATCTACAGTCAAACAGCTTGTTTCATTTTTACGCTTAAGTAATTTACATATCCGACACAGTCACATTTTTAAAGGAGCAGTTTTTTTCAGATTCTGTAAGACAAGCAAATTAATCACTTCATTAGCTTTAGTCATTATTTTTTAATGAGAATATTATTTCACAAAGGAGACGCTGAACAGTTTTACTATATGTTTTAAAACCTCCTCAGGGATTTTACAGCAGCCGAGAATCAAATGCTTTAAAGCTTAAGAATTTGGAGACAGAAAAAGTTTGTTTGATCACAAATATGCAAGTGAAATCCAAGCAAAACCCCTGACTCAAGTCAAAAAGTTTTTTGTTTTTGTTTTACCCACCAATAATCTGATTTTATTCAGCGTTGTTCTGTGAAGGTTCCAACAGATATTTCACAGAAAGTTTATCAAAACGTACAAATTCGAGTGAGGAAGGTGACTGCGGCGCCTCTGGGGCTTTCGTTTCGAGACGTCTCCTTCACTCCTTATTATCTGGAGCTCAGCTGGGTGCTCTTCCCTGCAGAAAGCGCTGGTAAGAATAACCAGAACAGACACAGGCTGTTTCTGACAGTGCAGACCTTCCTATTATTGGAATTGCCACCAGCCTGTCTGGTTAATAATGTGTGTTTTTGTCTGAAATGAGAGAGAGAGAGATGGTTTGTCACTGCCTGCAGAAGGGGTGTGTTTGGCCTGACTGTCTGTGCACTCAACTGATCTGCATCTGGCCAAACCACAGAAGTTACCATTTAGGTTTTTGGTCACGCTGTACTTAAATATATCCCAATATTGGTGCTCTGCTTTCCTTCAACTGGTGTGACTAAGAAGCAAGCTGAGCTATAACTGTCTTTATTTAGCTGGGGTGAATAAGGACGGACTGGAATCTTTGAAGACATTTAAGGCCAACATGGTAGCTGTCACACCCTAGATGACGTTAATGTGAGTAGGTGCCCCAATATCTGCAGCAGGATGTTTTTGGTCATTGAATGATAATATGTGGAACTGATCACTTTCAAGGCAAGTGCTGGCAGAAGCTGCAATTGCAGGTTTTTAGTGGTTATTTGTCTTGATTTTACAGCTGAAACAATTCAGAAAAGTCATTCAGAAAATGAATCAGCAATTATCAATTCATCTTTAAAAGAAATGCCAAACGTCCCTGGTTACTGCTTTGTCTCTGGTGAGTATTTGTTGGTTTACCTTCTAATGTTTATGAATATATTCACTGTTTTCATAAAATTTATCAAGAAAACGATCGTTAAATTCAGTGATGGACTGCAGTTCGCATGGCCGACATCATTTTGTTCATCTGCTTCTATAAGAAACTACGTATGTGTATTTCTGTAGTTAGCTATAGTTAGCTGGCTCTGTCTGCTCCAGCTTCTAACATCGATCCAGTCGTGCATCGATCTCACCCCCTCACACACACACACACACACACACACACACACACACACACGCATACACATTTTTGCATTTCCAGCTCGACTCGTCTGTCTGTAGCAGTGACACAGTCGTCTCCAGAAAGCACTGCATCACTCCTGGAGGAGTGACGTGCAGCCAGAGTCTGCGTGTGTGTGTGTTTGTGCAGAAGGTGTGTGTCTTAGATGTAGGTGGTATCTATTCTGCAGGATGTGTGAACGTTTAATGGCGCTACTTGAAATAGCTTCCCATTTCATGCAGGGGTGCAGAACTACACTTACCACACACATAGAGCTTGTTCTGTGGTTTGAGACCTGTGTGTGCGTGCGTGCATGAGCGCGTGTGTGCACCTGTCACCTGTGAACAAACAACTCGAGCTTTCCTCTTCATTAGGCGTCTTCAGCACCTCCGCCAAGACGTACAGCTTCCCCGCGGAGGGCATACGCACATTTGTTCCCTCACATACATCGCTGCTCTTCTGTGCTCACACACGCTCGTAAGTGCACACATGCTGACAGTGAAAAAGCAATTAAATACCTAAAACATGACGCTCATCATCACCTCCATTCTTGTATACCCACAGGTCTCCATCACGCACAATTTTTGTGCTAAACACACAGCCGCAGCGCACTAAACTCATTCAGACCAGTGCTGTTCGACCATTTTTCACCCTGAGCTCCCATTAGGAAGCTGTACCCCACAGACAAACTCACTGACTGCAGCACAGTGTGAAATAGATTTGCTCTCTGAGGCTGATAAACAAGTGATCAGTTTTCCCCGTTGCAGCAGTTTGCTCTCTTTTATGTCGTTTCCGTACAACATCAACAGAAAAAGGTTGCGTGTGTCTCCGGTCAGAGACTGATTGATGTGAGGAAGATTCTGTTTTGCGATTTGGGGCAAATGATTTTCTGGCTTAGTATTTTCAGGTTTGTTTCGCCAGTTAATCTTGTTTTGAGATGTCACAGTCAGCAAAAATGGAATTTAAGTTTTCTTTCTCCTACACATCTTTTGGTTTTCGTCTTGCATCAGCACCAGTAATCACTCGCTTATTGTTCTCTACTGCGGCTTGCAAAAGTGAAAGAGAGCTGTGAAGTAAAACTAGAAACTGTGGCTTCAAGAGAAAGAGGTTGCTTTTTATATGTAGATTCAATATATTGGCACGTGAACATACCTGATTGATGCATTTTTGTTCAAGGGCTGCAGGTTGCTTTTTTTTTTTTAATCATTCCTTACTTAAGTTGTCTAATTTTAGCATGAAAACACATGAGATCCAAAGTCTGTGTCTCATTTAAGCAGGTGCAGTAGATAACCGGAGCACGTACTTGGCCTGCTTGACCAAGGTGGGCTAATTGAGGCCGTGCTGTGCTGCTTTTCATGGACCCTCCTTTCTCTTACTGGCTAGCAGGGTTATGTTTACACAGGGGTCTTACTTTGAAGAAATTACCATACTGATCACAGCATCATTGTGCCTGCAATAACTGAAATCATTTTTACAGTAAATCTGCAGTTGAGCATTCAAGGTTTGCATTGCCAGTGTTGCATTTCTGCATATGTGAAATCCTCACCGTATCACCCACTTCCTTTGTGTACATTTAGCTGCAGTTTTGAGTGTCTTAAAATTGGTTAGTAAGATCAGAGAATGCCATGTCTTGTTTTCACACTTGCGTCACACTGTTTCAACTCGTGCCAGAATTGATTCTGCTCTGTTGTGTGATTTATCCTCATTGTGTATTCTTGTAAGACTCATTAAGTAGAGCACCGCTCAAAGGCTGTTTTGGTTTAGTGTGTCTACGACGGAAATGAATGAAGGAGACACATAGAGCACCGTATCTCCTATAGAAGTGCTCTGGGTTTTCTACATGCAACTCAGATGCTGATCACACCAGTGTCACGTTTGGCAGCCAGTAATTGCAGTTAATTGCCTTTATTCTGCTTCCCAGATGTAAATCCGACACTGATTACACCAGCAGGGTGCTGCCTCCTCACCACTGCGAACCAGAATGAGCGCTTTAAAGTGTAGCTGCTCGAATCTTAACACTAAGTGGCACATGTTAAATCCTCTTCCATCTCTGCATGTCCTTCCTGCAGTGACAAACTTCAACAATGGCTTGGAGGCCAGTTCAGACTCTGATGATGAGGACAAGCTACACATTGTGGAGGAGGACAGCCTGCAGGAGCCTGAGGTCGCCAGTGCAGATGGCGCCGCTCTGCAGGACAGCCATGACACCACCGCCGCAACAGTATTACCCCACAATGGCTCCTTGAACGGAGGTGAGATGCCATCACGGAAACATGAAGACGATCTGTGTATTTTCATTTTCTATTCCAGCCATAACCTGTGTGGTATTTATGTAAATATAGCAGGATTTAAAGCTGGACTTGATCTTCTTTTTATCTATTAACACGGGGAAGGTTTGCTGAACATGTTTGCTCTTTCTCAGCTGACACCTCTTTCAGATCCACACAGCAACACACATCATCTTGCTGGGAGCTTCCCAGTACACCCACAGGCTTACTCAAGCTGTCTCCACACAGCTCCGCCACTGCGCTGAGAGAGATACGTTCAACTGCTACCCAGGTGCACCTCAGTAACAGGAGTTCAGGAAGGTTAGGGTGTCGCTTTAGCTGCACAAATTTTCCCAGACTGGCTGCATAGTTGAATCCACAATACAGAACTGTAGCCTGTCTGTGTCACATAAAGGACTATAACTAAACTGGATAGCCAATAATTTGTCTGTATGGCTGGCATGTGTAATTCATCTCCATCACTGCTGTAAATAAACCTTAAAAAGGTGCATTAATAACGGAGTGAGTCACAGCTCAGCGTGTGTGGTAGTACTACCATCTTTAACACACAATGCAGTATCCGTTCATAATATGACGGCAAGATGCCATCAGGATAAAAACGCATAAAACGAAGCATCTGCTGCCAGGGTTGGTACGTAGAAGAGCTGGAAGCACGAGTCAGCTGAACGGCTCAGTGAGGTGTGATGTTTTCAGGTCAACACAGAAGTAAAAGAGCGATCACAAGGCAGAGAATTTGAGCAAATCAGAACATTCGAGAGAGGAAAAATGCGAAAGAGACAGAAGGAGGGAAAGTAAGCGTGTCTGACAAATAGACATGCTCCAATGATGCTTTAACTGTTGTATAATCTCACCAGGCATGCAGAGGTTTTTTTCTTTCACATCGTCACCTGTGTGAATCCCATATATCCTTTCTCATACTCACACACCCACATCACTCTGCCCCGGCTCAGTTTTATTTACAGGCAGCAGCATTCACAACAGCCATGGGATAAATTCTTTGTTTATGATTCTATTCTGGCTTTTTACTTTTTAACGAACCAGAGGTCAATCCTTTAGTTCAACTTTTTTATTTCCTTTTAACTTTTTTTTTACTTTTTTGGTGCAACTTTTACACCCATGACAGGAAATAACGAAATAGAGCAGAGATCTGCACAGTCAGCTGTCTGATAGGAAGACTCACAACTCCCCCACCCACCTTTTATTGTTTTCTAAGACAGCAGCATATGAAGCAACTGTTTACTGCTCTGCTGTAAACAGCGTGCAACACAATGCAAATACAAGAGAAACTTGGCTCAGATGAAATTGACGACTGCTGGAGGGAAACTCAGAGTGAAACTAATCCAGTCAGGCAAAGAACTGAAGCTCATGTAATACAAAAAAACACACATTTATTATGAATTTGTCAAACAGCTGATCTGTGGTCAGTATTTATGTGATGTTATACTAATTCATTCACGCCAGGCGCCTGACAGTGGCAGCCCACTGCTCCTGTGTGTGTTTTCACTGCATGTAATTTGCTGGGTGTTGCATGTGTGTTCAACCAAGGATGGGTCAAATGCAGAGGAAAAATTCAGTGTATGTAAAACATATATATACTGCCAATTAAAGTTGATTCTCGTCTTCAGTCGGACACAGACTACAACTGATGCTTTGGTCACAGCACGCGGCTTTCGGAGTCGTGAGATTGCTGTACTTTTCACGCTCTCCTTTCTCCTAATTTGGTTCAGAGAGTTATTGCAGATGACGATGGACAACACAAATTCAAATCAGCACAAATTCAGTCTGCCAGATATCTTTCGGGTGTCTGCGAGGCATCAGTGAGCTCTCGGATTGCGTCTTTGAACAATTACGCTTAGCAGTCGTGGCTCCCGGGACTGACCGACGCGTTGCCTCTGATGTGGGGCTTTTGTAGGTGATCTGCAAATTCAGCAGCAAATTTCAACCAGATCAATCTCGTAGTATGGCGTGCACTGAGCCTTCAGTATGTGTTTCTACACAGGTAGGACTGTATTTTTCCCTGCTGCTGATTTGCCTGTGTACATCTACCTGCTCCATCTTTGATCAGATTAGTTCAGTCCTTCTCTCAGCCCGGGGGGGACGACATGCTCGCTCGCACAGCCAGATGTCCTGCTCTCTCTCATCTCTTCTCCGCCTTTTTGTACAACGCTACATCCTAAAAGGCTAACCTGCCTACAACACACGCTTCTCTCCTCGTTCTGAGTTTCCTCTCTCCCCTTCATCTCTCTCTGATAAAACACAATAAGTTTCATCATCTTTCCTCGTCTTCTGTCCTCAGACTGTTAAACTGCTTCTGTCTCCTGCCTGACTGTCAGAATCCCAAGTTTGAAGAAATATAACCCAAAATGTAAGACAATTAGGACAGAACCTCAAAACCAGCAATGTCCTCTCTAGATTTCATGTTGTAAATCTCAAGATGAAGTCTTCAGGTGTCTTGTTTTGTTTTTCTGAACAACCTAAATGTGTTCAGTTTTCAGATGAGACAAAGAACAGCAGCAAAACTTTGCAGTTGAGCAAATTAAACAGAGGGTATTTTTCATATGTGACTTGAAACAGGACAATCAGCTCTGCTTGAGGTCATGTGACTCCACCTGAAATGTGAAGGCAGGGGTGTTGACTGAGGTATTAGAGAAATCATGTTTTAATGAGTTTCCTTGTTAATTAGCACGGCCGGGATTGTGTTTGACTGTGGAGAGCTGAGTCAGCTGAACTGCGTCTTGTTTGTCTGTGCTGACAGGTTTTATTTGCACTGCTTGTCCACCTGTAGATTAACACAGGACAGGTTTAGTCATGCAGGATGCGTCACGTCTGCTCTGTTAGCTTTTGGAACACAGTTGGACCTTAAGTCGCTTATCAGTTTCCCGCCATCCTTCCTCTTATTCTGCACATTTGTAGTTTCAGAAGTTTCACTAGCTGTAGGCAGGCTTTATGTTGTCATTTTGTTTTTTAAATTGGCTTTCGTTTCGCTTGCAGACAGCTTGAGAAAACTCTTGAAAGCTCTTAACTTTAAAACTCTGGATATCCAGAGTTTGCAGGATCAGCACAACCAGCGCACATACACTTTCAAAAGCATGACACACGCCTCAGAATACAAACCAAACAGCAGAAGAACTGTAAGATTTAATAAGCAGAGGCAGGACCAAGTCTGCTTTCAATAGCAGAGATTGATTGGCTTGTGTTTGCGCCGCTTCAATGCCCTTTTAATCCTTGATTCCCCACAAACAGCTCAGCCTACGCAAGCATCTGCCTTCATCTCAACAGCAGGCAGTTACAGCCAAGCAGGAAATACTAATACCATGGAGACGGCGAGAATGTGACACTCAGAGATATTGCTCTCAAGGCTTGTTGCGTTGTTTCTGAATAAAGCCTTACATGGTGTGAGCAGTGCTCTGAGTGCTGCTCACTCTCCTTCACTTTGTTTCTCTCCGTCTCTATTTTTCCTTCAGCCACTGATCCCTTTTCATCTCTTTGTGTTCTCTTAACCTGCTTGCCTTCTTTTTCTTTGTTTTGCCTGTTTTCCTCTTCTCGTTTCTTCTTCTACTCACAATCCAGCTACAGATACCGTATGAAAGCCTCTCCTCAGCGTGTGAAGTGATAGGTGGTGCTCCGACTTTGGATGTTGTTAGTTGTTAATTATCCACAGCTTGCAGACTTTTCTAACTTTTTTAGGCCTCATCTTCCTTGCGCTGTCACAGGTAGGACAGTTAATACAGCCATGGTTATTAGAGGCTGACATCGGCATGAGTTTGGAGCACTTTTGGTAGACTGTAGCTGAAAAGTAACCAAAAAATTCCTCGAGAAATGCTGACGATATTTCTTTGAGGTACCGTAAGAGTCACCATTAAATTAATTGGCTGGACCACAACAGAGGACCCATCCTTACAGACACAGCTGTCCATGTCGGAGTTGCTGAGTGGTGAACTTGGCCCGTGTGTGCCTAGCGGCCTAGCGTTGGAGCTTCATTGGACGTTGCTATTTCAAAATGGATCCGCACAAACTGTTTTCTCTGGGCCCCGCTGGGACAGCTTGAGATCGTTTTGGAGATGCAGCGTTTTTCAGCTTGGTTGCTATGATACAGAATATCTGCAGAAGGAATTGCTCATTTATGTGCTGAAAGTACCTAATTTGGCAGATAGTTTGTGCTGTCGACGAGTGCTCATGCAGCAGAGCGGAGCTCCCACAGTTAAGTCGGTTCTGCACAAGGATTCTTCCTGTTAAAGAGCACTTTTGTGTCAATCATGGAGGAATGTAGGGTCTCTGTAAATCAGAGTACAGAGTACACCTGCTCAATCTGAAAAGTGCCTTGAGATGTCTGTATGGATTTGGCGTTCATATTCTTGATCCAAGCACCAACTGTCGGGTTTCTTCAGTTAAAATGCTAGCGGTTGTTGTGCCTGGCTTGTAGCGCTTTTTGTGCAGAGTAAGCAGTGTCAAGCAGGCAGAAGTGGTTCATTTATTGCTGTGTTTTTCAGCCCTTGACCTTTACTATCAGGTACGTACTCATGGTAATAATATAGGATAGTAAACTTGTTGGTACTTGTGTCCTTAAGTTACTCTTCAGTACATCAGAGCAGTTAAATACCTAAAATGTTTGGGTAAGTGCCACTGTTTTGTTGTTTTTTTTTTTGCATGCATGCATGCATGCATGCAGGCAGACAGACCATCATTCACAAAAAATGATATTTGATTATATTTATAAAGCTGTAGTTGGATGGGAATTGAAGGATTTCTGATCAGTTCTTTGGGGGTGTTTAAGTAACAGTAACCGTCACAGGAGTGTAGCGTAATGTATTTAACATGAGTCATGCATGTATGACATTATCTGCTGTTTTTCTGCTGCACCTGCACAAGAAACTGGCCTGTTCACTCCTTTAGGAAAACATTAACAAACCAGGAAGGAGTAACGTGTTTGGTGTGCATGGAAGTGGTCTGACAGTCTTGGAGGGAAGTCATGGAAAAGTCATGAAAAACTGCCACGGAGCCACGTCGGGAACCCTTCAAAAAAGTTTCGTGTGATATTTTTGGATTGTCTGACTTTCACTCTTTGCTTTCCTCCCCGTCTGAGACGAGAGGAGAAAGCAGGGAGAGCAGCTGGCATTGAATTGATCCTCTGGTGAGAGATTAGTGTCTGCTACTCCCCCTGCAGTCTGGGCCGCACTGCAGCTCCAATCCATCCTGCCTTATAAATTCACCACGGACTCACAGTGACAGGTTCTGGCAAGGTATACAAGTGCAGTGCTCTGTATGTGTGTGTGTGTGTGTGTGTGTGTGTGTGTGTGTGTGTGTGTGTTCCCATGCACATCAAGTGTGTGTGCACCCAATGATTTCCTGTTTTCATTCCATTCTGATATTCCACATGTGTGTGTTGCAGGATCCTGGTCGTCATTACTGAGTGGCTTTTTGTGAGGCATTAAGTGTAATTGTAGAGTGTGGTGGGAAAATATGCAGAGAGGTGTATCGTGGGGTGGGGGGGGGATGAAGGAGGGAACTGAATCAAGAAGGTGAAGGAGGGAGTTGAGGGGCAGAAACAAAGAAAGGAAGGGGAGGGGGGTTTGAAAAGAAAGGCGGTGAAGGTGCAGAGATCGATGGAGGTGAAAGTGGAGAGAACACAGAGATATGAGAGAGACATGCAGGGTGAGGAGTGAGAGAAATGGAAAACAAGTGGGGAATAAGAGGTAGAACAAAAAGCTGAAAAGAGTGATGGAGGGAAGGGAAGTGAGAGTGAGACGTAGGAGGACAAAAGGAGTCAAACAAAGACAAAGAAGACTGGTTAGACTACACAATATTACAGACATTTACCAGTTCTAGCATCTCAGCTGTAAAGATTTTCTGCTTTTCTTTGTCCTCTGAGATTGTAAACAGAAACTCTGGGTTTTGTGCTGTTGGTTAGACAAAAAATAGCTGCAGCTGTAAACATCTGAGCACCACACGAGTCAGCGTGGACGTACTCTGCAAGAGGTTGCAGAGAGGAAGAGAGAGGGAGGGAGGGAGGGAGGGAGGAAAAGGAATGAAGCAGAAAAAGATAGTGAGCCAGATAAAGTAAGAGTTAAATAAAGAAAGAAGGGATGAGCAGAGAGAAAGAAGCGTGAAAGGTAGAGGAGTGTGTCTCTCAGGGGGGAAAGAGATTTGGAAAGCTTTTGGATGAGGTCATGGGAAGCAGAGATCTGTGTTTAAAATGAGGCTTAACAGGACTCGGCCTGGTCCCTCCTCTCCTTTATGAAGACGCACACACACACACACACACACAGCTGCACCTGTCCCTGACAAGGCTCAGCAGAAAGAGGCGTGGCCTTTGGCACCGGTCCTGCCTGCATTTAAAATGCTTCATCTCCATGGCAACGCTGGTCACAGTTTCACCTCGCTTCTCGGTCCCATCAAATGCTTTTTTACGCAGAAAGTGAGGTAACGTCTCGGCCTCCGTTTTAAAGATGATTATATAACAACACCAGAGCTTAAATAAGGCAACAGACGCTCATCCTGTGATAAAATGCTGTTCAAGCCAATGAGGAACAGATTGACGATGATTGTTTATGATAAGAAAGAGAAGAAAACATTGCTACAGAGCCTTTGAAAACAATGTCACAAAGTGCTTTACATCAAAACATTTGGAGACCAAAGGAAGAGAATAAGATGAAATGAAAGATGCTGTGCAGCTGCATTGTGGGAAATGTAGGGCCCAGTGTTTTTTTGGGCGTATCGTTTCATTTTGTTCTCTTTTGTCTCTGTCTCTTGTGAGTAACCCAGCTGGTTGCTTGTGTCAGGGATGAAACTATCCGTTGTAAGCGTTCAAATCGGAAATTGATTGTACAAAAAGCTAAATGTAATGAAAGCCTGTCCTCTCCTTGTGCTCTACAAACACCCAAACAATACCAACAGGCAATTCCAGCCTTTCTGTCAGACTTGCTAATTGCACACACTTTGTGTTGAAAAGGACATTTAGCATGATAGTGCTTTCATATGAGTTTGTGGGCTTTTTCACTCCTGTCTGTTACCTGGGGTTAATTTGAATAACGGAGTGTGTTTGGATGGAGGACAGGGTGTCGGTGCCACATCCCGGGGTCACTTTCCTCTGAAGTGCCACATTGGAATCAGTTACAGCCATCTAATTATTTCTCATAATGCTCATTATGGTTACAGGATAACACAAACTGTCTTTTTACAGCAAACCAGCTGCACTCAAACCTCAGGAAGTTCAGCTGCTGCAGTATCGAATGGAGCTGTATACAAGTTACACAATTGGGAAAAAGGATGTTGGTTTTTGTTCTTTTTTTACCGGTTATCATCCCACAGCTCATGGCTTTCTGCACAGTACAGCTGTTACATGAACAGCAATTTTTGGTATTTTTCTTTTCACCTTAACCTGCATTCATTTTGCACTCGAAAAGGTCTCTGTTGCTGTGATTTTACTGGGAAATTTGCTTGCATGGTTTAGAAAATGTCACCACAGAAATGGGTCATGAGAAGAAGAGTCATGAAAGCTGAATCATTAGAGTAGTTTTGTATGAATGCTCCTCTCACCTTTCTCATCCTTGAATTTGGGAAACTTTAGTGACTGTTTGTGCCCTTCAGACAGAGTTTGGTGTTTCTAACAGGTGTGACGAGTTTTGAATGTTTGGCCAGGGTCTTGCTGTGAAAACCCCCTGGATTCAAATTTTTACTCTGCCCTCTTGACTTCATTTGTATTTCCTTGCAATTCGCTGTTGATGATATGAAACTGAGCTGTTACTTTCAAAGCGACAGTAAGGTAGGTGTAATTTCTCAGATTTTGGGAAACCACCTGGATCGATAACAAACCTTTAAAATGAATTTTAGAGCCATTTGTATGGTTGTAGAAATGTGAAAACGTCAGTTATTTTGGGAAACTCTCTCTCCAAGCTTTGATTTTAGAAATCAACGGCAGACTTTGCAGAAATGTGAGGTAAATGGTGTCTATGTGGGCTCAAGAGATGAAATGTGCTCATCTTAGGTAATTATTAAGAAGCAAATTGCTACCCTCTAGTGGTGATACTGCAAAACAGCATCTCGTGCTTCTGCTGAATCAGTCAATGGAGTCTTGAAACTGGCGTGGAAAATAAGTAAATTGTAACACCCAATCCCAGAAATAACAAAGGATCTGCATTATCAGTAGGATCAATATGCATCCACTTTTGCAGCTGATAGGGTGATCCTGAACTGGCATGTGTGCATGTGTGTGTTTTTAGTGAAAGAAGAGTGTGTGTCAGAAGAAGAGGAGGAGGAGGAGCAGGAAGAGGAGGAGGCGGTGAAGGATACTCTAGTGGAGGAGATTCTCCAGCAGGGAGACACAGCCATCATCTATCCTGAAGCCCCTGAAGATGAGCAAAGTCCAGCAGAGACAGGAGGCGCTGATGAAAACGGTAACGTTTACTCATTTCACTGTCTGTGCTTGTTGTATCCCAAGTTTTCATACTTCTTATGACACTTATTATGCTTAATACTTAACTGGACAAGTTTTTGATGTGATTACGCACCTGTCAAATCACTGGAAGACAAAAAACATATGTTGACATATGTTGGCGAGTACAAGTATTGTTACCAATTAAGCCACAGGTCATAATTCAATGATTGTTATTGGATAACAACAATATTAATAATAATAATAAATCTGACTTTTTGTTTTATTTCATCAAGCTGCATTAAGTTCACACTCTTCGATTTTAAATCTTTCCAAGTTTCAACATCTTCCTGCTCACTGTAGGTCTAAATGAAGGAAAGAGTTCAACTTGTTTGTATCTGACATGTGAGGACCGCGAATGGTTAATATTGTGAGGGATATGAGCCTGTAGCAAACTTAGCTACGAGTATCCTCATTAACTTCCACATGTCACATGTGACAGTCAAAAGAAAAAACATAAACAAAGTCTTCAACTAACAATGAAAAGAACAGACACACTGTATCTAAATACATGTTCAACTTTGGAGTGCAGCTTACATCAATCAAGTGCTCCATTAGCAGCTATTAAAGTCCAGGCTAGTGTTGAGCCAACTCGTGTGAATGAGGAGTGGACAGGCTCCTCTAGGGGACGTGCAGCTGACCAATCATGGTGGTAAAGTGGGCATGACTGGATCATCCGTTTCAAAAAGATACAGAAAATGTGGGACTCAGCTCCGTAGATGTTGAAAAGGCGTCAGGGGAGGGAATTTCAGAAGCTCTCAGACCCTCTGACAAACCCAAGCTTACCTGCAGATTAAGTCAGGTGAAGGTTGGCAGAACTGAAGCGTCACCCTTCATGTACCATCTCCCTGACGTCTCTGTCGCAGGCACACCAGATACCTTCTCCCAGCTGCACACTTGCCCCTACTGCTCCCGGGGCTACAAGCGCAACGCCTCGCTGAAGGAGCACATCAAGTATCGGCACGAGACCAGCGAGGACAACTACAGCTGCTCGCACTGCAGCTACACCTTCACCTACCGCTCGCAGCTGGAGAGGCACATGAGCCACCACAGGGGCACCAGGGAGCAGGTAATGTCATGATGACCGTGACCTGTTCCAGGGAAGCTGTGGGTCTTTAAAAGGGTCTCAGATATGTTTATGCCATTTGGTTTGTTTAGTGTTTTTTTGTCTTGTTTTGTTTTGTAAGGCCACACAAAATCATTGACTGGTGATTCATTCAAATTAACATGCAGCTCTGCAGATCCAGCCATTAACAGAATCCTCTACATTGGTAATCAGTGTTTCTTTTGAACCTCTGACCAGCAGCAAAACAGAAGAAAATGGAAATCTTAATCTTTTTCTTTCACAAGGTCAAAGCGTTTACTCGGAGTCATATTTGATACTTTGCCTCCGTGAATACTAAACGGCTCATGCCTAACAATAAAAACAAAAAAGGTCTGTCAGAATGACCAGCTTCTCATCATTATTTCTTGTGTTTTGTGTGCCTCAGCGTCACATTTCCCAGTCGACAGCAGGATTAGGAGGAACAGGTGGAACCCGCAAGTTCAAGTGTACCGAATGTTCCAAGGCCTTCAAGTACAAGCACCACCTGAAGGAGCACCTGCGCATTCACAGCGGTGAGCTGTTACTGTAGCAACCGCCACTTCAGTCACACACACACACACACACACACACACACTGAAAACACCAGACCACTAACGTCACATGGCAGAAATGCATAACCTATAATCGTTGTGTTTGTAGTCATTATCAGATCTACACACTCAGCACCAGCTTATTTCAGCTCTGTGAGCTTTGGTATGAGTGTTTTACTTTTTACTCATCTCTGTTTGGGCTGCTCTGTTTCAGTTTTCCTAAAATGCTTTTGGCCTTTTGGTTAATTTGTGGAGTTCCGAAATCATTTGTAGAAAAACATTGTGTGTTTACCATCAAATCCAAGACAGAATGTTTGGAAATTGCTCTTGAAAAGCATAAAAAGTGGAAACATAACAAACAAATCACCAGCAACTGAAGTGAACAGAAAACAGGAGACTACAGATATCCAAGGTATCATTTTCATCACCTTTTAACAGCACAATACCTGAGCTGTAGTATTTGATAACAAATTTAAACACTGGATAATTTATTTTGAGAAATAAAAACATGTTTTCTACTAAGCCATTTTTTTTTATTTAATTAAAGAAACTCCTTAAATGTTTGTAAATGAAAAGTAACACGGCTAACAAGCTCTCTAACCCAATGAAATGCAGTCTAAAACTACATTTTTTAATGTAAATCAGAACTGATCAAAGTAAATAACCCTGTAAATCTGACCAGACTTTTAAAGCCGACTTTTGATGTATTTTTAGTTTTTTGTTAAAGGCATACAAACTCAACAGTTCTTGTCATTCCTCTGTCTTAGGTGAGAAACCATATGAGTGTTCAAACTGCAAGAAGCGATTCTCCCACTCAGGCTCCTACAGCTCCCACATCAGCAGTAAGAAATGTGTGGGTGCAGCACCTCCTAATGGCGTTCCTCGAACGTTCATCAAATCCCCGCCAATCATCACCCAAACCGCACCGATCATAATTGCTCCGGCCCGTGGGATTTTTAAAGAGAAGACTGACAGCAAACCGCTCCAGGAGCAGCTCCCCGTCACCCAGATCAAATCTGAACCTGTGGAATACGAGTGCAAAACGGTGATGGCTGCACCGGCAACTTCAGCTGGTACCAACGGCGTGGTGAACGGAGGGACAGCACAGCCAGCTGTGGTTCCAGCTGCTACCTTGCCTCAGGGTGTGGCTATGGTCGTACCAACGGTCGGCCTGATGTCGCCCATCAGCATCAATCTGAATGACTTGCAGAACGTGCTCAAGGTGGCGATGGACGGGAACGTGCTCAGGCAGGTGCTGGGTACAGCTAACGGGGTGGTGACGCAGGGGAAGCAGGGGATTGTAGTCCAGCAGCCCCAGCAGCAGATCATCAGCCTGCCGGCCTTTGTGGATCACGACGGCACCACAAAGATAATCATCAACTACAGCATCAGCCCTGCAGCCGCCACCACTGCCACTACCCAGCCTGCACCGCTCGTTGCCAAACCCGATCCGTCTCCCACTGTGACCGCTGCTGCAGCCCCAACCCCCACCAAAACAGACAAGCCCTCAACCGCGGAGGTGGCCGACCTCAGCATCGTAAAGACGGAGCCAGAGTCAGTGTCCATCATGGAGACAGAGACAGTCACGCAGACAGAAAAGAAAAGTGTTAAGACTTCCGATGCCCAAACAGCTCAGATGCCAAAAGTCAGCAGCACCAGTACATGTTTACTATGTGACGACTGTCCCGACAACCTGGAGGCGGTACACCTCCTCCAGCACCGCAAAGCAGCCAACGGGGAGGCTGTCGACTCTGCAGCTTTGGACCCCTCCTTCGCTGCTCTGCTGAGCGAGGCAGGGGTGACGCTGGAGGAGCCACCCGTGGACGACCTCCTGTCACTCCTCAAGACCTACTTCGCCTCCAACGCCAACCCCAGCGAGGAGGAGCTGAGTAAGATCTCAGAGTCCGTCAGTATTCCCGTGGATGTGGTCAAAAAGTGGTTTGCCAAGATGAACTCTGGGAAAAGTGTGGGCAAAGACCGCAATAACGCTACGGCGGTTTCCAAAAAGACCGAAACCACAAATTCAAGCTCTGAGGATCCCTCAATTCAGAATGGAGAGGCAGAGGAAGACGGCATCCAAGAAACATCCAACAAAGGCTCATCAGAATGCGGCAGCGCTTCTCCATCAGACTCCTCACCACTAAGCCTCAACACTGGGGACCTGGTCATCGTTAAAAAGGAGCCAGATGACCCAGAGGCCCCGGACTCCCAGGCAGAGCCGCTCGACCTCTCCCTCCCTAAACATATCATGTCGGCATTGGAAACAAATGCAGCCGCGCCCCCCGCCAAGCAGCAGGAACAACCCCTGAACCTGACCTGCCTGAGGAAGGAGCAGCTGGAGAGTCGAACCATCTACGTCACCGCGCCTCAGACGGGAAGACCTGTCAACATCGTCACTGCTGCACAGCTGCCCACGCTAGTGGCCATCGCTGGGCAGGGCACGGTGGGCTGTCTCAGCGCGATCAACACGACAGCAAAACGCACCATCCTCATCCCCCAGCTCACCTACACCTACGCCACTACAGCCGGCAATGCCACTGGAGCAAAGACCGTCGTGCTGAACGGCCATAAGGTTGGTAGTGTGAAACATTATGTCTGCCAAACAGTGTTTGTTCTGTGGTCAGTCTTCTTTTAGAAGTCCAAAACTACCCGAGAAGTAGCAGTAGTAGTAGTAGTAGTAGTAGTAGTAGTAGCAGCTACCTGTGAGTTCTCTACACAGCACTTTTACAAAGGACCGTAATGTTAAGGCTGTGAGATGATTTAAATGGTTAATCAGTGATGATTGCTGATTAATTGTCAGCTTTTCACATCTTGAATCGCAAAAGTCAACCAAGTAAGTGATTCGTTTGGTCAGTACTATATAATACAGTCGCACTGTTAACACTCAGGCTGCTGTATCTTAACTTTCACTGTCCAGGCCTTTCAGATGATCACTAAGATCATTTTCCTCAGTTTTAAGTTACCGCCTCCGTCTGACACGTGGCATTAAGCTATTTCTCTGCGTCATTTTCTTCAACGTACAGCAGGACAAGAAGCCGGACAGCAGCTCCGATGGCGTTTCCGCAGTGGAGGAGCAGAATGACTCCGATTCGGCCGCGGTGATGAAGAAGCGACGGCTGGAAAATGGCGTCTACCCCTGTGACCTTTGCTCCAAAGTCTTCCAGAAGGGCAGCTCTCTGCTCAGGCACAAATATGAACACACAGGTACGCCTTCAACTTAACGGTCGGCTCAGACATGCAAATGCATTATGAGAGGAGTCTAAAATGATGTGCTGAATAAGATCTAATGCACTGATTTGCTTGTTTCATTGCACTAGTTAAACTTTGAATAAGTTTAGGCATCCTGTTTTTGTGCACTCGAGTTACCCAAAGGTTCCAGTGACCTCATCGCTCATTAAATGTGTTAGTGTGATGGTAACTTTAATGGGACAGCTGGTCTGTAAATGTACCAGCTCAGAAAGAGTTGATATCAGAATGTCTCAAGATGAGACTCCTGGAGATGAAGTTATTGGTTATTCTCCCCCGAAGCCCCGACTACCACCACACTGGAATGTGGTTCTATTAAAATGTGTCAGCTGCTCACTGCACTACTGTGCACAGGTGTGTGATGGTGGAGCCATGACCTCATCCACCTTCTGACAAACCAGAGACAGAGAATTTACATACATAACACATCGTTTCCCAGGAATCCTTCAGGGTAACTTTAAATAGCAGTGCTGTAAAGGCAACTTATGTCCCATCCCAACATTTAATGAACACTTTGAAGTGGTGGCACTTCACTTGAGTGTTCTGAATGTCTTTCCTAATACTTTCACTCCACTACAATTAGTTGCTTTTTCCTCTCCTTTAATCTGTTAGTGTCCGAATTACTTTGCAGTAAGAGTTCCTGTGCGACTCTTTGTTCTGTCGTCTGCAGGAAAACGTCCCCATGAGTGCAACATCTGCAAGAAGGCCTTCAAACACAAGCACCACCTGATCGAACACTCGAGGCTGCACTCCGGCGAGAAACCCTACCAGTGTGATAAGTGCGGGAAGCGTTTCTCCCACTCTGGCTCTTACTCCCAGCACATGAACCACCGCTACTCCTACTGCAAGAAGGACGGGCCAAACTCCGGCTCCGGATCCAGTTCAGGGCCCCGTAGGGTTCACACAGAGCTGGGCAGCCCAGGTGCCGGACCACAGTCAGACAGTCGGACCACGACCCCGCCCTCCCAACTGGACTCGGACGAGAGAGAGAGCGAGGAGGAGGAGGAGGACGATGAGGCCATGTGCATGGACGACATCCGGGTCGTGCAGGTGGACGACGGCGAGTGCGAGATCTACGAGGGTAACTTTGACGACGAGGATGAGGACGAGGACGGAGAGGAGATGGCGGAGGAAGAGATGACAAGAGAGGGAGGGGCAGGAAGAGAGAAGGAAGACGAGGAGGTCGTTTGTGATGTGGTGGAGGTCGAGCTGGGGGACGATCACATGGAGGACGAAGAGATGGAAGAAACAGCCGAAGAAAAGGAGGACGCGGCAAGTGCGGACACAGAGGAAATGGCGGATTGTGAAGCGGATACGGACAAAAGCATCAGGGAGGAGTCAGACGGCGGCGAACCCACGGAGGAAGTGGTGATGGATGCCGAATAGAGGAAGGATCATTTCCACAGGACAGCTCCAACGTGTCAGTCGTTAAAGTCGAGCTAACTAAGACAAAACTGCAGAAAAGTCGAGAAAGTCACGGCAGTTGCCTGATCCTAACGGTCCACTACTGTGTACAAAAACCCCAGGTGTGCCTGAACTTGAAAAAAGAAAAAAGACAAAAACAGTGACTTTTTTTCTCTTGTGGAAATGAAATATCAGTGTTAAAAGTTGTTTATAGAAGTACAGATTTTAAAGCAGAACTCACCCACCAACTTGTTAGACTTGTTACTGAGACATCCCAGGTTGTTTTATTGTTTGTTTTCATTTGGTCAGTGTTACTAATATTGTTCTCGTTTGAAAACATTTTAACCTGTAAAGATGAGAAAGATTTCTATACCTTTTTATTGCCAATGAAGTTTCCTAAATCAGTATTTTATTGCGTTCTACGAACAAAAACCTCTGCACTACAGTATTCCTGGTTTACCTATGGATACATGCCTCATGCATTGTATGCCCTTCAATGTTATATACGTACACTAGCTAGCGAGATGTTGTCCGTGTTAGTGTTAGTCTTTGCTAGCTAGCTTTACTTTTGTTTTCAGTTTGACTGTTAGCCTTAAGGAAAACAAAGTATTCTTGGGGAGGGTTGTGGGTGGGATGGGGAGTCTGGGATGAGAGCGTGGCTTCTGAACGCCATAACCAAATTTGTCCTTTCAGGGAAGGTAGAGTCACAACCTCAAAGCCAGCGTCAGGCGCCTGTGTTTTGCGACCCGGCGTAGCCCGTACGGGCGGAGCCTCCAGGTGAAGATTCAAAAGCGGACTCCGCCCGGCTTGGCTCAGCTGTGGTTCCAAACCCCACGCGCCCATTCTTACCAAGCTTCTCCTTGTTTTGGTCGACTTTAAGTTCCGAGTCAGTGTTTCAGTGTTATTAGCGTATATATGAAGTCAAACTGTACGTGAAGGAACAGGGCGGTTTCCTGCTCCACCCCGATGCCTCCAGCCTTATGCAAGACCTGTGTGCTGTTAAAAGTGCCATTGAACAGTGTTATTATTTCTTCTTCACACATGTAGCCAGTATTATTTTGTCTCTTATGTCTGTTTCTTACACAAGACCCATATTGACTAATGTTTGACGACTTGCACAGTACAGCGAATTTGTCACTGAAAGGTTGATACTTCCTGTGAAATTAATTTGGAATATTTTAGAGGCCTTCTCAGTATTTGCACCACATGTAAAAGCTGGGAAACACAGTATTAGGGCTTCAGTTCATATATATATATATATATATTTTTTTTTTTTTGTATTGAGTAATTGTTTAGTCTATCAAATGTCTTTTTTGTCCAAACAGCAGTCTGAAAATTAGATGTAGTTTACAATTACATAAAAACATAAAAGAGCAGCAAAACATCACAGAGGAAAAGTTGGAAACAGAATTTTTGCTTGAAAAATGACAACGGCCGACTTCCTGTTTCAGCTCTACGTGAATGTGTGGGACCGCGTTGAGACACACAGTCCACACTGAGCTTACCTGTGGATATGAAATGCCTTGTAAACTTGAGATAATCAGTTTCCCGCCGAGGCTGAAAGTTTTAAAATGAGAGCTGAAATGTTGTTGACTTCGTGCCACAAGTCAAACTAGTCAGAGATGTTTACAAAAAAGAACTGTTTAAAAAGTTCTGTCGAGGTTGATTGAAATAGTCCAAACTCCAACTTGACACTCAGCTGGCTCAGGAAGAAATTGAAAAATACACAAAACCAAGATCAGTTCGAAGTAGAAACAGGAAGGATTTTACAGTAATTAGAAGTTTTATTCTGCCTCGTGCACTTGTTTTCTGGTAGTATAAAAGAAAAAAAATTGTGGCAAGCCCGCCCGCACTTCAGGTAACAAATGTTAGTGAATGTGGTTTCTGTTTAAGTGTTCTCAGTTGGTTTTACCGAACAGTGTTTATGGTTTTAGTCTGTTTTTTGTTTTTGTCTTTATTCGTGTCCTCTGTTATGTTTTTTCAACAATGGCAGTATTAGAACCCTTTTCACAGATTAAAAAACAAAAACAAAAACTGTATCTGTTTAGTTTTTAGAGGACTTTTTTATATTTATGTGTCTTATTTTTATATTTTCTTTTATGGTTATTTATTACACATTGTAGTGTACATTACTGTAGTTTGAATTGATACAATAATATATTTTAGTATGAAAAATAATCTCAAGACAAACAAAAAAAAACAAAACAAAAAAACACCCAAAATATGGTTCTGGGAGCTGAAGTTTGTTTTAACAAAAAAAAAACAAAAACAAAAAAAAAAAACCAACATGTATTCTGTAAACATGACTTCTGTTTTAAGCTAAAAAAAAGAAAAAAGACAGGAATGAAGTGAGAAATAGAAACTGTTACATGTGCATCCGCTCTGCGTCGTTATGAAGCTACTGAATCCTAAAACTCTGTGATTTTAAAAGCATGAGTCGTCGCCGTTTTAATGAAGGATCTCGTTATGAAGCCGTTACTCCTCCCTTTTTATTTCCAAGCCAAAATTTAGATCATCCCGCCACCGTGTTTTCTGTTCTGTGCCAACTTGCTCCATTGTACTGTCGAAGGCTGCATATCGTTCGTTTGTCCTCACCCTTTGTAAATTCACTGTCTTTTTGTATTGTTTTTATTTTAGTTTTGCTCCATTTTTATGACTCCCCATCACAATAAAATATAAGACTGCATTTCTGAGTCATTTGTTTTCCTTCTCAGCCTCCTGTCTTGTCTTTGCACTGGGATAAAAAGCCTTTTTCATGTCGGTTTAGAACTTAGACCATGAATCGGACTTTTGTCCAGAGACTCTCCAGCAGAGGACGGCTCTTCCAGGACGGACAGACGTGCAGTAGGTGTGGTATACAGTCTTCAGACCAGCACTCGTGATGAAATGTTAAGATGTTCGCTCCTGGTTAAAAACGTGACATTCAGAGTCGTCTTCTGTTTGTTTGAAGAATCCATCATGTCCATGTTCACAGCTGCTAACATTAGCTGTCCCTCGAGGGGAGTGGAGGTCTTAGGTCCAGTCTCGATGTAGACAGCTGCCACTCATGGAATCAAGTTAAAAAGCCTGACAGACTCATTGCAGTTATTTGCTTAATGATGATTGCTGCTCTGTCTCAGTTTTTCATGTGCTCTTAACTGCCTTATACATCAGAGAACATCATGCTCATCACTTACACTATAGAGACAAAAGTACTGGGACATGCCTCCTCATTATTGAATTCAGGTGTGGTATGGGGCTGCTTTTTTAGGGGTTTTACTTGCAGTGAAGGGAAATCTTAATGCTTCAGCACACCAAGACATTTTGGACAATGCTATGCTTCCAACTTTGTGGCAACAGTTTGTTGAAGGCTCTTTTCTATTCCAGCATGACTGTGCCCCAGTGCACAAAGCAAAGCTCCATAAAGAGTTTGGTGTGGAAGAACTTGACTGGCCCACACAGAGCCCTGACCTCAACCCCATCCAACACCTTTGGGATGAACTGGAACGGAGATTGTGAGCCAGGCCTTTTGGTCCAACATCAGTGTGTGACCTCACAAATGCTCTACTGCATGAATGGGCACAAATTCCCACAGAAACACTCCAACATGTTGTGGAAAGCCTTCACAGAAGAGTGGAAGCTGTTAGAGCTGCAAAGCTGTCTGTGTGTTTACAATGAGACGTCATTACAGTCCCTGTTGGTGTGATGGTCAGGTGTACCAATACTTACGATACTTTTGTCTTTGTGGTGTGTGTATTCTGTGCGATCATATGAGAAGAAGGAGTTTCTCTTGATCTCAAGGTTTCTCTTGATCTCAGTGATTATAACCAGATGACCACATAAACTGGCATCAGGTTTGTTTTCCTGCGCTGAAAATGTCAAACTGCCAAAAACTGAAGAAAAGGTTTAATGTTATGTCATATTTTACATGTTGTTGTATTTTGTATCTAAAGCAAAAGGAAGTTCTATCACCAGGTGGCACTAGAAGACCACTCAGCACACCCAAACAAACCCTGAATGAGCCGTCTGCAGGCTGCAGTGTGTAACGAGAGCAGGAATCAGCACTAATCATCCATAAATAATTGATTTATGAGCCATGATTATTAATTCAAGCCCGCGTCCTCCGAGTGCTGAGAAGAGCTCCATCCCAAAATAAATGCGTGAACTCTAACCATCGGTTTCCCTTGAGAAAAAGTGGCAGATTATCTGCATGGCTGATTTCACTGTTATTATGTGCAATTGGGAGCAGAGTGGGGGGGTTAAATATCAGTGTTATGATAGGCGGGGGGCTATGAGACAACAAGCAGTTTTCTGAGGCAGCAAAGATTAGCTGGAAACTGATTTCTAACAGCTCTGGGATCCACAGAAAGAGAGACGCTTGAATCTCCCCTCGGGTTACTGGAACGAGAAAACTCTGCTAATGTCCAGGTGATGACAATGAAGGCACATAATGCACTTTTACCCAAAGCAAACTGCTGCACAATAAAAACCGAGTTCTGCACTGAGAGCACTTCCAGTGTAAATGGACTTAATATGGTCCCAATGAATATTCATGAGGCTGATATTTGCTGTGGGCGGACTGCTGTGTGTGTGTGTGTGTGTGTGTGTGTGTGTGCGCATTATGAGGGGGGTAAAGAAATTTTCTTTAAATCAGTAAAGCAAGACAAAACACATTGTTTGTTTAAACAAACAGACACGAAACGCACACAGCTGGAACACTTGATGTATTTCATTGGTTGGGAGAGGATATCGAATGTCTGCATGTTTGTGTTCCTTTGACAGGAAGGAAAGGTCACGTCCCCAACTGGCAGGGTCGTTGCTGATATTACCAGCAGGGGGAGACAAAGTCACGACATTTAAACGAAATGTTTACGTAAATTTCATCATTGTTCATTAGGTGTACAATAATACTAAAGATCAATGACTATTATTTAAATTACTGTTTACAACACGATGCATTAATGTTACAGGGTAAAATCTGATCTCAGACCAAAAAAAAATTATTAAATTATTAATGTCACTGATGTCCTGAAGGCTAAAAGATGTTAAAATAAATTAACGGTGAAATCTTTCATTTGGTTGAGACGAACGACTGAAAGTCCAACAAGTTCAGTTTGGTGACTTTTTCACTAATTCACTCACAAAGTCATTGTGGTCCATTCTCCACCTGAAAGTCTTTCAGGTGGAGAATCCTTCAGTATTCCACAGTCCTCCCACGCTAGTGTTTTCTCTTACGTTCTCCTGCAAGACAACAAGACTCGCACTCAATAGTTTGAGTTTGGTGGCTTTTGTTGTCGATTTATGCTTTGAAATGTTGGCTCTAAGGAACCTTTCAGAATCCTAGCATTTAAAACAATTCAAATTATCTTTCGGTATGAACAGAACTACCAAACCACCAGCATTTCCCAGCACAAACACACCTATTTGAGCCTTCCCAGTTCAACCAGTATGTCATAATGATCTCGACACTAAACATGAGCAAACCAGTGATTACTGATAATGTAGAAATGAAGCCACGGAAAGCACAGATGGTTCAATACGCCTTGGAGCATTTTCATGCAGTAAGTGATACGTCTATTCCTGCACAGATGTTTAGAGATGCTCACCTTCAGCAGCAACAACAACAACACATTCAGCTCATCTACAAACCAAACGAGTTGGTGTCCGCTGGAGCAAAACCAAGCACAAACAACGTCAGAGTTGTAATAACTGGTGGTAATTAAAGCTCATTTCACGCCGCTGCAGTTTGCGATGCTGCACACACGGAGCCATTTGTCAGGATTAACCTGACGCTCAGAAGCACATCACACCTGTCAATCACGGCACAACCTTTGTGGTCACCGCTCAGCAACACTGACGCCGAGCGAGGCTGTTCAGGGTAATGGACGGGAAAGACACAACTCATTCATCTTGAGCTGTCGTGTTTTAGTGCTTTATATCCGAGTTTGGTATTTTTTTTTCGTATAGCACCAAGTTCCTGTTTCAACACTCATCAGTTTCTGCCTCACTGCTCTGCAACCAGCTTAAAAATAATCACTTGAATAATTGACTAATAATTGACAAGAGTTCTGACAGTTGCTGACAGATTTTCTTGGGGTGAATGAAGATAAATGTGAAATGAAACCTGAAAATCAACAAATTCAGACTCACTCAAGCGACCAGAGTCTTGGCTTACATTCAGGACACTGAAGTCACGTCCTCAGTGTGTTTTTTTTGTCTCTTTGTGGTGATCTCATTGAAGTGTCTTACAGCCAAGCACCGAACTCCTCCCAGAAACTACAAGGCCATCGATTTATCAATACACAGCGCTGAAACTTCAGAACCACAGTCGGGAACGTCAGATCTGAACCTGCCCAAACCTCAGTCAGACCACACCAACATATTCGACTGATCAGCCGTCCTGTCCCTGCTCTCTCTGTCGCTGTGGTGGATGGAGAGAAGAGACGGCAGCTTAATAAGAGCGGGTGCATTTTGGTCTTCCTCCGCCAGGGAGGTGACGAAGGTGAGGACTGTTAAAAGGTGGCAGACAGATGGAGAGGAATCCGTCAGAGGCGAGTGAAAGCTCTCGACTCATCGACGTGGAGGCCGCAGAACCTTCACCGTCTCTGCTTCTCACAGTGTGACATGAGAAATGTAATTCACACGGCACACACTGTGTGTTCTGACATCTCAGTGAAAACACACTCTGTCACTGTCAGCTCAGGGTTTTATTGTTCTGACATCCACACCGAAACGGTGAGCTGAGGGAGGGTAATGTTCGCCTCAGCAACTGTGGTGGTCATCAAAACCCATGTTAAAAAATATAGATGAACTCACTTTAAAAAAAGAATCACCTTCAACCTTGGGACGCACCTCGAGGTTCCTATTGGAGCTTCTCTGGAGCTTTCGCTCGAATCACGTGATGATCAGCAGGTGAGAGTTCGCTCAGTTACGTTCAGTTTTCTCCCTAAGACTCCCGCTGGGTTTCTGAAGCAGGAACCATCTGAAGGTCACTGCGTTTCCTTCAAACTCACAACCTCTCGGTCAACCAAACTGCTGCCTCTTCAGCAGCTCTCACACAAAACTTCACACAAGACTGAGTTTGTCACTTGCAAGAAATAACTGAGGGGAGATAAACTGTGGACTGGTGTGTGTGTGCGCCGGTAAAATCACACTTATGTTGTGAAAGGCATAAGAGAAAGGCTTGACTTCATGTTGTATACTGGAACCCAGGGGCTGATTGTCTTCATCATTCCTGCTGTGTGGCTTCATTTTGATTTGTTGCTGAAAAACTCATTGAGCCCAATGAACCATAAAAGCTGAATTTCACTCCTGAATGAGAGGACCGAAAGGTGTATTGACGGGATGGACGTTGGAGGCGGGGGAGACGAGAGATGGACGTTGGTCTTATATCTCCTCCTGTGTGCGTTTCATACATCTTCTTCATATGCTCTCTCAGTTGTTTTCTGCCTCTGTACAGATGAGCCTTTAGTTGTTACATGCGAGCAGCTTTATTACCCTTGGAAGAGCCCAGCAGAGGTATAGATTTTCCAGCAGGGTGCAGTGTTAGTGTGTGATGGCAGCTGCCCGCTGAGCTTTGTCAAAGTGATCCGTTTGTCCTGTCGAATGAGTTTGCTGCGTGTCTTTCAAGCAGCCATGCAGGGAGGAAGAGTCTGTCTGTCGCGAGCCCGTCTGTGGCTGCCTCTGAACTGAATCTCCCTCTGCTGCAGACAGCATCTCTACACTTAGCTGTCGGCGTCTAATCGATGCTTTTATGCAAGGCGACTCACTCGAGTGGAAAGCAAAGCAAAGATCTTGAATAAATCCTAAAGGAGGCGAGCAACCAATAGTGCCGAGTTAGCAAAAAAACTAAATTTGTTATCTTTTTATGCCTTTCGAGCACAAGGGCTCAGAGACAGGCTTTGTGACTTTTGGCTCTTTATTACTTCAATAAACAAAATGTATTTCTCAGCAAGATTACAATGATAATATAAAAGAAGTGGCTTATATATTCCATAAATCGTTTCATAACCTCATCAAAAAAATCTCATGACCACAGATCCTCCAGGCTGAGGGAACAGCTGAGGCTCACCGGGTGCATCTTAAAGGTCCGTCGAAACTGAAATTTGCTGCTATTGGGAATTGCAGTCATTCATACCTGCATCCTTCTGGATCAGGACGGATATAAAGACAGAGGGGGCTAAGACATGAGTGGAACTCACACGGACACTTTGATCCGATGTTGGCACAAAAAGAGTCCTGATTTATTGATATTCACTGTGCTTTATTGACTCCCTGAAGGTGAAAATGATGCTTTTAGCACCAAAGCGAGCCAAGTGATTCAAATACAGGATCTGATGCAGACGCTTCTCCGAACTGTCAGAGATCAGAACAGTGTTATTGATCCTGAGAGGCTTGACAGCTTCTTCTGCCAGACACGCAAACGTAAGTCCATTCAACCACGAAAAAGGCAGACGGAAAAAAAAAAAACAGATGAAAGACAAACCAGAAAATACGATGAACCTATCGAAGTCAGGTGAATGATCATGTGTTCATAATAAAATATGAACAGTTAATATCCCAGCACACAACAGGGTGTCACATTGTCACACTGGGCAGCCGTGGCCTAGAGGTTAGAGAAGCAGCTTGTGATCGGAAGGTCGCTGGTTCGATTCCCCCACCAGACGGGCAGGAAAAATTTGGGTCTGGTGGAGTGATTATGTCCCGACCCCCCCATTAGCCGACCGGTGTGCCCCTGAGCAAGGCACTAAACCCCAATATGCTCCCCGGGTGCTTGATGCAGCCCACTGCTCCTGTGTGTGTTTCACTGCATGTTGCATGTGTGTGTGGGTTAAATGCAGAGAAGTAATTTCCCAGCTTGGGATTAATAAAATAAATTAAAAATTCCGTGGCCTTCATTTCCCCTGACACAAAAGCCCCACTTTACTAAACACTTTGATATCTCCATCAGTAAAGTGAAAACTTCATGTTCTCCTGTGGTGGCGTTTGAACGTGAACGTGTGTTTTCACTTGTCCTGGCTGTCATGTGCGGTTTGCATTGTGCTGCAGAACAGAATGTGCGCGACAGAAACTGTACTGCATACGCATGACCGCAGACACATCCACCCAGCCAGACACATCCACCCACCCACGAGCCAGGCTCATCCACCCACGAGCCAGACGTGGCAGACTCGGAGCAACAAGCGGCCTGTGACCTGCCCTCCTTCCTCTGGCCCTGAGCGAGTTGTTGTTGAAGGTGACCTCACGGTGCTGCACTTCACAACAGCAGCTTGACACAAGTGGCCACTTTTCTTTGCTGCTTCACATCAAGTGCAATCACAGTGACAAGCAGACGTGTGCTGAATGTGAAGGCACTGCAGCTTTTCCTCAGGTGAAACTGCGCCAAAGGTTTTCTGCAGCCGGCACTCACAGCGAACGCTGCGCTTTTCTACCTGTGACGGGACAATAAACGCAGATTTAATCGATTTAATTAACGGGACTGGATTTTATTGTTGACGATCCTGAAGTACGAAATGTAATGAGTTCATGCTGTCCAAACACACTGACAGCTTTAAAGTTTTCCCTCCTCTTCTGCTTTGACCCTTCTGTGTCGAAGCTGTCAGGCCGTTTTGAGAGTAACGGACGACTTTTGTCAACGACTGCTTGTACGCAAAAGGACAGCATTGGGTGAAAGGGAAATGCAACGTCTCCTGTATGTCACAAAATCAGTCATCATTGTCCTCGTTAGGTGGCCTGCTAACATCGACTATTATTCATTGTGGGCTATTAATCCATATAACGTGACCACATTTTGACAACGCAGCGATAATTAGCTGGCACGTTAAGTACACGCGGTCACAACAGTCACGTGGAAGGATGGGCTCCTCACTGAGTTTTCTATTGAACATGCAGTTTAAAGAAGTTGCACAGGTTTGCTGCAAGCATATTAATAAATCAGACTATAATAATAATCCACCCAGTGCTGCTCCACGACTCTACATGTGTTGACTGTAGTTACAGTGAACAGACTTAAAAAGTGTGGCCTTGGAGAAGCACACGTTCAGACAGACGTTTGACAGGTTGCTGGGAAACTAAACCTCGAAGAAATCACACACAGATGCACACATGCAGAGTTCATCACTGGTGCGTGTTGATTAATGAGTTTTGTTTGACATTTTTAAACGAGTGCAGCCTGCAGGGAGGTCAAAGCCCTGACATCACGGTGCCATGAAAATGACCTCCATTTTAATGCCAGCAAAAGAAAGGAGTCGATTGTGACTTCGGGGCAAAGGTCACGTCCCATTAGTATCAATAGGACTACAGTAGAGGGAGTCAGTGGTCCCTCAGCTTTTTCAGTTCAATTCAATTTATTTACCTTATACAATCAATCAATCAAAATTGTCTCTAGATGCTTTACAGAGACCCAGAGCCTGAACCCTGAGCAAGCAGACAGTGGCAAGGAAAAACTGACACCATCACAACGACAACGAGACAACTGCTCTAAGGAGGCTCAGCATGGACAGCTGAGATCATCTTGACTGGCTGCATCACGTAAAGCCTCGTAAAGCAGTCGAACCCGCGTCAAACACAAAGGTAGACCAAAGACGACTGTACCTTCCCGAAGTGCTAAGTACTTTAGCAGAAGTTGTTAGTAAACATCATTAAAAAGTCATTAGTGAGTTTGGTAGTAAAATTCTATAGTAAAAGTCCTTGTAGAAGTGATTAGTAAATGCCTATGAAAGTCTTTGCCGAGAGTCATTAATGGGAACCTTTAGTCAAAGCTGCAGCCTGTGAAAAGAATGACTGTGTCATTCTTTGGTCGAAGTCATTAGCAGTGCGAGTAGAATAAACTGCATCCTGCTTTCCTGCTGTGACGCTGCAGCTCATTAGCCTCCACTCGCCTCCTTCCCTTCAAACCCTTTTACATCCACGGCCACCTCCTTAAGGTCTCTTCATCTGACAGCACTTTGCTTTAACCCTCCACCCTCTCATCCCTCCCTTCATCCTTCCCTTCTCTCCCTCCGTGATGAGAGTCTTATGTATTTTCCCCGCCAGAATGATAATGAGTTGGCGGCGCTCCATCCCGGTCGGTCCTGGGAAGCAGTCGGGTGTCACAATATAATCCCTTCTCTCAGTGTTTGATTTCACAGCTGGGCCTTATAACCAGAGGAAAAGTCCATTTCTTTTGTGTATAAAGTGTACTTAAATAAGTGTTTGCTGTCTCAGTGTGTCTTGCAAAAGGAGAGACATTCAGGACAGAGGAATATAAACTTCAGAGCCTCGGTTTGAACTCTGTTTTGTGCTTTGTACCTGCAAAGAAAAGTGTTTCATTGCAAGCCGAGCTGAATATTTTTACCTCATCTCGTAACTGAAGCTTCAGTTTCTGGAGGGTGGGAGACCGTGATAGCACTCTTATGTCTAAAAAGTGCACTGAATGTGAGCAAAAGCTGGCTTGATTCTTAGTTCACTGAGCAGCAGCACTGACACGCAGTGTAATGTCACTTCCAATTTTCTAGCTGAATAACGATATAATGAAATGCTTTAAAAATGTACCGCAAGGTTCCTTCATTGTACAAGATAGTTTACTGGGTTGAGAAGACGCAGTGGGTCAAAAAGAATCAGAACCAAAAATCTGACAAATAACTACCCAAATAATTAATAGTAACATGACTGACAGGTGGTCGTATCTGTGCAGATGAAAAGAAACTGTTTTTCATTCACGGCCATCCTGGTAAAATAATTTGGATTAGTGGCCAGAGGTTGATGTTCTTTCTGATGGTGTGATGATGTAGTGAGCATTTGTAAAAGTTAAGACCTGTGGTCAGCAGTTTATAAAACTCGTTATCCAGCCCTGTTGCCAGAGAAGAACATTAACATTGGATTGCAAACCATAGATTTCAATTATGTTTTTTATGCCCAGTTTTGATTTCAGTATCTGCACAGAGCAAATGCAGCACAGTTAAGGTTAAGGATAGCAGAGGTGATTTCTGTCAATGGCCGCAAGTCACACGCCTCACGGTGGTGGTAAATAAAGAAAGGCAGGTCTTACTGCCATAAGGGTATTGCTGAATACCGTCCACAAATATGGCAGGGCTTCAAAATGTCTCATCCCTCCCGTTCCTTGCATCTCACCGAGCATCAAGGAAAAGACGTTGCCTCAGTCTGTGTAAAAGCACTTGGTGGAAACAGAAATTCAGCAGCGTTTCAGCTCACAGCACCGGTGTTCTGGGAGGAGAAGAAACCGGTGAAGCTGCTGAAGCTTGAAAACCAGCAGGCAGAGCTGGCAACCCTTCACCAGTTCAGACCCCTCTGAGCTGGAGGAGCAGAAGTTCCCACCCAGCTGAAGGCCATTCCAATAGCTTGTTGGGAAAGTGTCTTCAAGTGCAGTAAATTTAAAGTTGTCCTGAGACTTGTCTCTATATCCTCTGGCTATACTTGTCTTCTGACCTCTACGTCCAGTCCCTCTTCTCTCCATCAGGGAGTCCCGTCCCCAAAGTCATCATCCTAAACATGACTATTAGAAAGAAACATCTGTGAGCTTCCCACTGAGGGACACCAATTAATGGTCTGTGCAGCAAAACGGCCTTGGAACTTATATGAAGATATGAGAAATTAAATTGGACGCAGAATACCTCCAAAAACTAAGAGTTCATGATCTGGCAGTTTACTGTTGTATTTTTAGATGAATGTTTCCCTGCCTTTGTGGGTGATTGATTGAGAGCCTGTGACAGAAATACTTTTAGTTTCAGTCAGTTTGAGGTTTGGATGTGGTGGAGGAGATTGAGGTGAGGCAGAAGTACATCACAAAAGGAGGTTCAGAGGCTTCAGTGTGCCCTCAGTGCCTTCAGGCTGGATGAAACTGGCATCAAACATGGACAGAAGACTGTGAGACAAGTGCATGCTGATCAAATGAAAGTAGCGATGGACCGACAAACTGATTAAGCCTACGCCAACGTCTGAATCTGCCAATGAATGTTTGAATTAAGTGGTAAACACAGCATGTCAGCCATGTCAGGACAACCAGAGCAGCTCAAGGCCTGCTGCATACAGCAGGACGAGCCCATCAGAATCATGTCCTTCACGTCTTCTTTGGGGAGAATATAAAGACCACACTGAGAAAGAGGAGATGGTCTGCACAGGTGGGGGAAGAGCTGAGGAAATCCCTGAAAATTACCACAAGTTTGTTTTTTGTAATATCTGGGAATAGTTTGTTGCTATACTTGATTACTTGCTGCTGTTTTTGAGGGGTTAGTTTATGTCCAATATTGTGGCTACCAGCCAGACTACCAGTCCTGAGGTGTGCAGTCAGACTGTACTTTGGTCTTGTGTGAGCTGAACAGGTTTTTAAAAATCCTGATGGTGAACCAAGTCCAAATATGTGCCCCTTTCCCAGCTCCAGACCCTGATCCCTTCCTAGCCTCAACCTGGCCTCAGACTCTGGCACAGTCTTGGCCACCAAACAAACCCTTCCACCCAACCTCCGGCTTCACTGTGAGCTCCATCTTTTACCCCCAAACCATCAATCACCTGCAGCCGCAGCCGTGGATCCAGCAGACCAGTCGCTCCGTTTTCCCGCCTCAGGCAGCAAAACCAATTAGTGTCTCAGACAATCGGCCTCAGAGCTTCTCCTCAACTTTCCAAACTCTTGTTTTTTTTTTCCCTTCTCCCTGTGACCACAAAACAATCTCGCCCATTGACCCGTGTCAGCGCAGGTCAGGCAGAGAGGAGACGCTGCAGGATACCTCAGTGCTGTTGGGACTCATTTTGTCCCCAGACTGTCCAAATCAGATCCTGTTTGCCCTCTTTGTGTTTCCAAAAGAGCTGCTTTGAGTCTCTGATGTGGTTTATCTCCACCCGGAAGGCAATTTTTGCATTTAGTGACTTCATTTTGACACAAAAGAAACCCAGCAGAGGATCACAATAATATAATCACAACAACAATCACAGCAAAATTACCAGCAGAGTTTGTGAGAGCCGATGCAAATGACCCTCAGGTAGCAGTTATTCCTTCAGCAGCACTTCTGTTTTATTTGGATATGAATTCTTCTTCATTTATTTTCTTCTGTGGCATTTTGAACATTTCCACTTGTGATTTTATTTGGAAAGCAGTGTTGATTTTTTCTCAGGTGACTCTGACCATCCAACCATCAGTCTGAGGTCTCTGCATAAAAACAACAAAACTTGTCACTTCCAAACAAAAGCGTGCAGGTGAAACACCAAATCCCTGCCTTTAGTTTCTCATCAGGTCACCGCTGACTTTTGGTTTCACCGGACATGAATACTGCTGTGCTGAGGGACAGTCCTGTGTTTGTTTGACTCCATCATCAAGCCCATCATTCACCCAACTCGGACTCTTCATGCTACATCAGACATTTTTGTGCAATCCGTTCCACAGAACTTAATGGGAAGGATTGTTTTATTAGCATGTAAGACTTTGGTGCACATCCTGCACACAGTTCAAAAGTCATGAATCATGTTGTTTGTATGCCGATTCGAGCGTCTGGGCTGAAATACAAAACAGAAGTATGACAGAATGTGTTGCTCATTTTCATCCACATTATTGTTGGGAAATATTAAACTGTTTATATTAAAGTGAATCTCTGTCAGCACTTTGTTAAATGTTCCTGATTACAAACGAGAAGCCCTGGGAGGTGTTTTCTCTTATTTAGAGCAATTGTTCTGCAGCATAATGAGCTGCGAGCGTCTGAAACATTTGGTGCCTACGCAAACAAAACGCAGTGTGCATAAAATCCTGAAGTAACAAAACAATGGAAGATATTTAATATTTTAAAACACTTTTAGAAATCTGCATTTCCATCAAAAACGTCCCTTTCACCCACTCTCAATTCAGAGTGTTTTATGTGTGATGTTTGGTACATCTGCAGAGTGGGTGCTCTGATTACTCTGTACATCAGTGAGTGAAATGAAAAAAGAAGACACAAACAGCCAAAAGGAAGAGAAAGGATCAAAAGGCGAGATGTTGTTATGGAGCAAAAGATAAGTGCAGTTACAAACTCCGTGAAGTCCTTGGACATAAAAGAAAAGTTTCTCAAATTGGAGAAAAAAAAAAAAAGATGGATGCAGAGATACTCGAGACAAAGTATGATTTAATATTTCACCTTGAGTGCCTTTCATCAGCTTTCTCGTGATTAATTCTTCTCTTCTTCCACTCTCTCACTCTTCTCTTCCTGTCCTGCAGACCCTCTCATCTGCTCTTCGAGGCCCTGCTGGTCCTTATCGCCATCGGAGGTGATGTGACACAAGGTGACGCATGTTTTTTAATTATTTCCAGCGTCTCCTACGCTGTAAACATTAAACTGTACTTCAACATTTAAAATTTGTTGTTTTCTGAATCTTTACGGCTCCTTCCTGTCAGCCCACTCAGTGAAGTGGCTAATTAATATGCACAATTGTTACGGGAAAAACCAAATTATTCACTGGCATTTTGACTCGAGCTCAAATTATTATACATTATATGCTAATTATTCATTCATTTATTGTTTGTGTTTGTCCTTTCTAATCTGAATTTAAAAAAAAAATCCTCCTCAGCCATTTAAACGTTTTGCTGAATATTCGTCTAACGTGTTAATTCAATCAGTTCTCACATTTTCACTCTCACACAAATACATTGTCTTTAAACAATTCTGTGACCCACTGAAAAGAGTCTGAGAGTTGAATTTATGTTAAACACGTTTAACTTATTCATCTTCACAAAGTGAGCACAGCCTGGTCAGAGAACGTCTAAATTAATGCAAATAATGTTTCCTGATGTTTCCTGAACGACGTGGTGACAGGATGAGCTCCAGTCGAGCCTCGAGCCATCAAAAACGTTGTGGAAAACACGATGGGATGACATTTTATCTGTTTCAAGTCTCGTTATGGCACGCAGATCTCATTTGTCTTGTTTTCGGTCGAAGCTTCAGTGCACGACAACATGCTTTGCACACATCGTGATTAATCTGTTTCCATCAGTGTGTTTGCACTTGTTATGCCGTGTGAGCTCAAAGTGTGCACCAAACACACAAGCACATTATATTATGATGTCTAAACAGGTTGTTCACAATCTGGCCATGAAAGACTCACAGGCTGAAGTCGTTTTTAATTTTGCAATGTGCATACTGACCGTTTGACCAGTTTTTTTCCCTTTTCTTATCTTGCCTTCTTTGCCCTCTCGTTCTCGGCCGTCGCTCCCTCCCAACATCTGTCCTTCTTTTTTCTTCTGCCCACAACAGGCTGCAGCCGGCTGATAGCAGGCCTTCAGTCAGAGACGACGGCGCTCTGATGTTTCTATCAGCAGACAGACGAATGAATGAACTTCCAACCGCGTCTCCGAGCCTCTGAAACCACATCAGCCCTCCTCCTCACCATGGCTCTGTTCTCTCATTTCCCTTCTTTATTCTGTCATGTCCATTCCTTCATTTCTTGTGTTGTCTTCCCATCTCACCCTGACTTCTTTCCATCTTTTGCATAAAGTGATGTTCCAGTTTCTCCGTCTTCTCCTCTGACCTTCTCTTGTGTGAAAGCAGCCGAGTCGATCATCCTGTTCAGGTTTCCAGCATCATGAAGGGCTGACGAGGTTTGGACTGCTGCTTGGCGTTTTTCGCTTGTTTCTCCTCGGCAGGAGTTTGAGATCAGAGCTGCTGCTGTTCAACAGCCTGAAGCGGCTTGTCTGAGCATCAGCTCACCACATGTACCAGCAAATGTCAGTCAAGAACGCTTTGGTTAAAGCTCACATAACGTGAAACCCAACTCAGCCATTTAAACATCTTGCTGAATATTCGTCCAACGTGTTGATTCGATCAGACAGATCTCATATTTTCACTCTCACTCAAATACATTGTCTTGAAACAATTCTGTGATCCATTGAAAAGAGTCTGAGAGTTGAATTTATGTTAAACAAGTTTAACTTATTCATCTTCAGGTTGCCAGCATCATGAATGGCTGACGAGGTTTGGACTGCTGGTTGGCGTTTTTCGCTTGTTTCTCCTCTGCAACGTTAGTTTAATTGATGAAGAAGTAGGTGATAAGTGCTCAGCTAAAAATCACAATCAAATTGGTTAGAAATATAATGTGGAGGACTTTGGTGAAAATTATTCTTGGTGTAATAATTTCCAGAAAGACACGGTCCACAACAGAACCATCTGAAAGTGTCGTTTCCAGTGATTAATGTGACATGGAAACCCAAGAGAGTTGAGATGACAAGTCAAAGTCCAAGAAAGTAATTAAAAAGATAAAGTGAGTTGCATTCTATTTTAAATCACAGCTCAATTTCCCTTTTAAATAAAAAGTAATTAAAATAATCGACGGGAATTATTGCGTCACTGTTTGAGTTGATCCACATTCTGCTCTGATGAAAGAGAACACTTGGTCGAAGTGATTAGGATCACCTCCAGCTGCTCAGACTCATTTGCACTCCCAGCAGCACAGAGAGCCAATCTTCCTGTTTTCTGCAGCTGCTGTAAACATGGAGCTCAGGAGATTGTAAAGTGCTGATTAGATTCTCTTGAAATGCAGGTTTCAGAAGTCAAGACATGAATGAGGCAGAGTCGTGCTTTTGGAGTCTGTCTCAGAATGACTCAGATTAAAACAATGAGCTGCGTGACGGTGTGTGTGGCTGGTAATTTAAAACACACACAGTCTGATTAGGAGAGAGTGAAGTCTGGTGTGTCGTGTTCTGCGGCTTGTTTTGTGGATCAAAATGAAGCCATCTGAAAGTGAACATCAGGAGCCTCATATATCAAAATGTGCCTCAACAACTTCTTAATCTTTGCCTGAACAAAAGGAAAAGAAAAGAAAGAAGCAGCGCTCTAAATGCATGCACATTATTATCACATTAGATCTTTTACAAGTCATGCAATCCAGTAAAAGTATCCAAGTATAGTCAGAAAAATGTACTTAAAGTATAACAGTAAAAGCACTGATTACACGAGCAGTACAGACAGTACTGTGTTCACAAACTGATAATACTGTTTGTTCTCCACTTCTTGTTGCTCCTCTTCCGGCCACCCAAAGCTGTTTAACATTTTTCAGTTTGTCAGCTCTGTAGGCACTACGTGGCCACACGGCAAGGAGGATACTTTCATATTTAAATAAGTATCAGTGGAGTTTTTCTTAAATATCAGCATTAATTGATTTTGAACAGTTAATCAAGACTGAGTGGGAGCAGATTTGGGGTCCGAGCTGATGAGGCTGAAACAAAAACGATAGATAATGACACTCGTCACTCGGGACGCACAGTAACAAGCTGTGAGCCAACGGCCTTCTGGGAAGAGGCAGCCATGACAGGCTGCAGGCAGCGTTAGAAACAAACACTCGATGATTAACGGCTGCTGGTGGTTTTATAAAAGTAAATGACGTTATAGGAGCAGCAGAGAAGCGGCTGGTATCAGAACAGAAACATAACAGGTATTAAAGGCTATGAATGGAGCCCGAGCACAATCTTTTTGTGATCCATACGTTTTGATATCGGCCTGCAGAGTAATGAGAAGGTCTGAGAAACCGAACAGAAATGACCCAGCAAAGGGCCGTGCCGAGGAGATGTGAGGCTCCCGGGAAATCAACATAATGAAACCTTCTCACCTGAAAACACACACCGCCAGGCTGCAGACTGATTGCCTTTCATCTGGAAGAATGAGCCGCTGACGGTGTGGAGGCTTCTGAGCGAGGAGGACTGAGGCGGCCTGTGAGGATCTGCCAGGGGTGTCACACAGTGTGTGCTGGACTATGAACTGTTGCCGAGGCACACAGAGGGGGAACATCTGCAGCATGGAGAACCAAACAAGTGTGCTGAGAACAGGAGGAGTAAAAAGGAACGTCCCAGCAGATGTCGTACTGAAGCAGTGTCGTGCTCTGCTCTGGGTCGATAAATATAATGAACCCGGCATCCTAACGGGGTCAGGACCCTCTGCAGCACATAAACTCAGTGACCGGGAAGCAGCCTGCTGGACAAGACACTTCAGAGCAACCAGAACACGCAGCATCTGAAGTCTGCGGTGAGATTTTAGGCTTTTAGTTTTGTCATTTTCCAAAACATGTTACGGTTTCGTAGCCAAGTAGCTTATCTATAGACTTCCTGTTTAATAACTTACATCTTAAAATATTTAGTTTATATGGGAAAGTCTGTAGGACCTGGACTTGAGAACGGAGGGCCAACTTGGACCACGTTAACAGAAGACCTCAGAGGACAGCTTGTCTCTGTAATATGAGAGTTAATTTTCCTGCTGTGATCATTTAGGAATTGAGTTTTCCTTTGGGATACGTTAAAACTCATGACTCTCGTGCACAGGACCACCTCAAAACACAGTATTTCTGATCTTGTACTTATTTTTTGTTCCTGTCTGGAAGTGCTGGAGCCCTGAGGAGCACTGAGCCGTGGTGATGCTTATCAAAACTCCTGAGACAAAGAGGAAAAAAACCCAGAACAAAACAAAAGGACCGCAGCAGCCTGTCAAACAAGGAGACTCCGTGAGGGCTGATGTGAACTTGTAACAAGCTGCTGTGTTCAGTCGAACCGTGACCGAACATGAAAAGATCCACGGTCAAACTGGGTTGTTGTTTTCCCTCCCAGGTGAATCCCCAGAGAACCTTGCCTGCTTTTCAAAACAAAACTGAACAGTTGATCGTACAGCTGAGAGCAAAAGCTGAGCTGAAAAGCTGGAAAGAACTTAAATCAATTTTTTACATAATTTAGAATTGAGTGGCAGAGGAAGGTAAAACCAAGTCGACTCAGTCTGGATGGTCAGCAGTCTTGAGAGTCCAGGACAAGACACACAAATGAAATTCACTGGTTTCAGACGGCAACTTTCAGTCTCCTTCTTGCCAGGTGTTCACAAAAGGGAAAAGAGGAATGAAAATCCCTTCACACCATCATTCTGAGTGCTTCATTTCTTAATGACAAAGTCAAAGTGTGCTCTCATTTCATCTTCATGACGCCCAAATCATCTTAAATTATTAATGTTTCTGGAGGATTTTGAGCTTCATATTAACTTTTTGTCAAATTATTTCTCAGCAGAAGGATCATTTTTAGCTCGTGCACTGATGTGACGGTGAATTATGAACACCATCATTTTGTGGAGGTAACACACTTCACTTTACAGACCAAATCACCTGCCACAGGTGAGCTTCCCAATTACCAATCAGTATGTGAGGCACCCAACATGTTTCACATAAAAGATGACTACAAAGATATTTAACATTTGAAATATCGTAGAAAAGACGCAAATCTTTTTACAAACAAGAACAAAAATTCTAAAAAAGCAGGAAAAAGTTTTATTTTAAAGTATTATCCTCTCCTCCCTTGTATGTGATAAATAGTAAACTTGATTTACACAGCACTGGGGTAAAAAAAAGATTTATTTTTTGTACAAAAATTGCCTTTTATTAAATTTACAGTTTGATTTTATTAATATTCTGCACATTTTGCTCAGTTCATGAAACCCCTTCACTTGTTTCCTTTGGGTCAGTTAATGAAGCAAAATATTTTCCCTCAACACAGAAGCACCTGACGTTTTATCTCTGCCTCCCTCGTTAGCTCTCAGTACGGGTGAGGCTTTACAGAATGTGCACAGTGTGACATGATGTAGGGGAGGGGGCCTGGCGACTGATCTCACTGATTTTTCCCTGCCTGACGTTTTCAAAGTGTCTGCAGCAACAGCCACATCTGTCTTACGCTTCTGTTGCCTGTGAATGCGGCCATCGTGATTTTCAATAGCTTCGTTATTTTCACTGTTTAAAAACGCAATACTGGGGTGCTACTGGGAATCTGGAGCCATCTGGACACATACATTTTTAAATCTGCATCATACTGCTTCATTAAACACAAGTAATGTTTCAAAATGAGATGGAAAATTGGATTTGTGATCATAAAAACAGAACCTGTTTTATACACAGATGAAATTGCTACATGGGCAGGATTTTGTTTAAAATAAATCCTAATGGCTACTGTTTGAGGTGCTGATGGTGATTACTAGCAAAGTGAAGACAGGTGGAGCTGCAGGTGACACAGATGACAACCTGATTACTGAAGGACACAGTTATCCAATAGGACGTGCTGTACAGGCCTGGCAAAACTCTATATAAGGTGGATTCTGATTCAGAGGTTAGAAATGCTGCACCTTTGATTAAACAGGACAGCGTAGAAAAAGTCAAGCATGGAACTGACTCAAAGCATCATCCTTTAGTAGTTTGTCAAAAGCCTCAAGCAGCTCAGTCTGTTAGGGTTGAGGTGGTTCTAAGCCAGAATCTGAGGGCTGCTGCTGGCTGGGACATTTTAATTAAAAGACAAAAAGAAAAAAATCTCTATTTTGAGCTGTTGCAGAATGCTGTGGCTCCTGTATTGAGCCACAGCAGGGGGACAACTGGGGACCCCCTTGTCACAGGGGATAACTGGGACAAGAGATCACATGCCTCCCATATTACCTGTTCTGCACAGGCTCCCTATAAAACACCTACAAAACCCTTAAGTATTCAAACACCTGTGTTACCCCAGTGGAACCTTGCAGGTGGATGGCAGTGGTGTTTCTCTGATATTTTGAGGGAATGCCATACAAAACTGTGGCCTTTATCACACATCGCTAAATGTTTTAACAGCTACTTCCTCAACAACATGATCCAGCTATGTTAAGTAATTTCACAGAACTAGAGGACCAAAATAAACTGATCAGACTGTCTTGTCTGCTGTCTACTAGCAACAACACTTAGGCACTGATTTGTGTCTATGGTTGACACCTGGGTCAAAATCAAAACCCAACGAGTAGAAGCTTTCACCAAATACATTAATCTCAGGGCCACTGAGAGAAAATGGTAAAAGTCACATGACAAGGCATTCTTGTCCTCCTCCAGCATCACTGCTGCCAAAACTGCTTTCTACAATGACAAACTCCGCAATACCACTGACACTGAAGCTATTTGCCTCCCTCAGAACATCGCTGTATCCTCGTCCACCAGCCATTAACTTATCAGCTAATATCCTTAGCTCCTTCTTCACTGACAAAGCGGTGGCCATTAGCAACCAGTTTTCTGATCCAATCAGAAACAACCCGTCTCCCCTGGTCAATGGTGTCCTCATAGCATCCTTCACTCCTCTAGCAGAGGGTGAGGTTTCCAAACCTCTAATGTGTAGTCGTCCCACTACATGTCCACTGGAGCCCATACCCACTGGGTTACTTCAAGCTATCGCTCCCTAAGTCATGTGAAAACATAAAGTAATTCTTCTGGGTGATTTCAATATCCATGTGGACAATGATAACAATAGTCTTTGTACAGCATTTATCTCTATTTAATTGGCTTCTGTCAGTGTGTACATAAACCCACTCGCTGCTTCAGTCACACTCTTGACCTTGTTCTGACTTATGGCATTGAAGTAGAACATTTAATAGTCTTTGAACAAAATCCCCTTCTATCTGACCGTTGTTTAATAACTTTTGAGTTTATACCATTTGACTTCATAGCACCTAGTAAAAACTCCTACACTAGATACCTGTCTGATAGTGCTGTGGCCAAATTTAACGAAGCAGTTCTATTGTCATTTACTTCAGTATCATATCCCGATATTAGCAAACACTACAACAGTCCCTCTCAAATTGATCATTTTGCAGACAGTGCTGCAAGCTCATTATGGCAACGATAGACTCTGTTGCGCCGCTAAAAAAGAAGAGCATTAAGCAAAAGGGACTTGCACCCTGGTATAATACAGAGGTTTGCAAATTAAAGCAAAATGCACAAAAACTTGAAATGAAATGGTTTTCCTCCAAACCAAATTGAATCTGGCAAGACAGTCTTAGGAGTTATTGTTCTGGGCCCTGAACACACAAGAAACAAATTATCCAGTGACATTGCAGTGCTTTGATGGATTAGCCGTGGCCTCAAGCTCCACTGTAAGGAATTTAGGAGTTATCTTTGACCAGGACATGTTCGCAGCAGTTAGCCTGTGTGGACCGGCCTGGCTTAGCTGCTGTTAGCAGTCCCCGGCAACCTCCAGTAAGACTGTTCACATCGGCAGTAATGACATCCAGCTATGCCAATCGGAGGTCACTAAAGTTAGTGTTGAGTTGGTGTGTTCATAAACCAAAACAATGTCGGACTCCGTAGTTTCCTCTCGACCCCTGCCCAATTTGGCCATTGATGATATACGCAGCCACTATTTATCCTTCAATCCTTGGTTATCGAGGTGGCGTCCAGCAAACTGTTTGGGCTTTGTTAGACCTTCTGGGGAAAACCTGGTCTAATGAGGAGAGACTGCATCCATCCCACTTTGGGCAGAGCAGCTCTCATTTCTCACAATTTGGCCAATTTTATCAGCATCCAAGCAACTTGACTGTTCAGAGCTGAGACCAGGGGGCAGACCCCAGTCCTGCACACTTCTGTGCTTTTCTTAGAGCAGAGCAGTCACCAGCCCACCACCTTAGGTTAAAAGTGTCAGCAGCTCTGTCCAACGCCAAGGCTCCCCCTTCCAACCTCACTTTTGAGGAAAGGAAAGCGGTTACAACACTCAGCAAAAATCCCAAAATCACAATTCTTCCAGCAGATAAGGGACGATGCACAGTTGTGCTCAATACAACTGAATACCACGCCAAAGTCTCTACGCTACTCAGCGACACAGAAACATATGAAACCCAATCCTTTTATCTCTTCCCAGGAGATTCAACAACTTAGCCTCTAAGAACAACTGCCATTCACAAATGGCCCCATGTGACTCTAACGACTGTCATTATAACACAATAGAGCATTAACAAAGTTGAAACCAACTTTTTTTTACCATCCCCAATGACTGTCTCTCAACGACTGTCGTTTGGCACAATGGGGCACTAACGAGCCTATGACACCACTGGCCATGTGAACGCCTCCACAGAGGTTAAATACCTGGGTCTCCACACCAGCTAGTTGGACTAGTCCCAGCCTAGTCAAGCGAGCATGAACTGATGAAGCCTCTTGGATGAGAGGTGAAACGTCTTCAAAGACAAATAACTAAGTCCAGTTGCGTTCGATTGAATTTCCTTGACAACCATGACCGGGATGAATGAGAATATTCACAGGCTTATTGCAGAACAATTTGAGTTGACAACCCTGAAAATGGTGGGGGAATATGAAAAGTTGGCTCGGAAAATTGCAGATTACAGAAACCACCTACGGTTTAATCTGAGATGCAGACAACAAAGGCTTATACCAACTAGCCTACGCCTATGTTCCACTATGGAAGGCCATAGAGTGGAAAGAATCATAGGAAAAGCACAAAATCAACTCCTCAATGAGCGGATAAGGCAGATTAATTTCACTGTTGAAGGGCTGAAAGAGAAAACAGAGAAACTACTGCAGAAATTAACATCACTCCTGCCTGGTTCTATGTTGGAGAAAGTTGTGAATTTCACCAAGAAAGCCCAATTATCTCAACACAACAAAAGCAAAGAAAGACAGACCAGAAAGTTCCAGAACCTGCAGTCTCAGAACAATAGCAATAACAACACAGAAACTCTTACTTGGAAGCAAAAGACTGACATTCCAGCACAGAATACAATACAAGACAGATGGGTAAAGAACTTGTCAGACAGAGAACTCACCCAACCAGAGAAAGAGGTCTTAGCCAAAGGCTTGAACTTTGCCATGACACTAAAACAGTTACCTATAGTTGATTTAATTACAGCTACAGAATCAGCTATAAAGAAAAGCAATTTAACAGAAACCAAAGCCTTAGCTTAAAAGTGTCAGCAGCTTTGTCCACTCAGAGACAAAGCTGCAACACTCAGCAAAGACCCCAAAATCACAATTCTTCCAACAGATAAAAGACGATGCACAGTTGTGCTCAATACAACTGATTACCACACGCCAAAGTCTCTACACTACTCAGCGACACAGAAACATATGAAACCCTGAAAAGAGACCCGACTAGTGGCTATAAAAAGAAGGGATTATTGACAAAGCACAATATCACCGTCTTTATCTGCAAGATTCTATCCCTTGCTTATTATGGACTTCCTAAAATCCATAAAGAAGGGGCTCCACTCAGACCCATTGTCAGCAGCATTAACTCGGTCACCTACAACATTGCCAAACATGTGGCAAACATTCTGGCTCCCTTGGTGGGCAATACCCCCCACCACATACAAAATTCCATTGATTTTGTGAACAAAGTCCAGAACTTAAAAATGGATCCAGATGAAACCATGGTATCCTACGACGTGACTTCTCTGTTCACTTGTATACCAACCATGGAAGCTTTGGAAACAGTAAGAGAGCGACTTACACAGGACGACTCCCTCCAGGACAGAACAAAACTCAGACCAGAACACATATGCCAACTTCTGGATTTGTGCCTAAACATCACATATTTCCAGTTCAATGGCAAATTTTATAGACAGAAACATGGCTGTACCATGGGTTCACCAGTATCTCCCATTGTGGCCAATTTATACATGGAGGAAGTGGAACGCAGGGCCCTGAACTCCTTTGAAGGAGCAACACCGAGCCACTGGTTCAGATGTGTGGATGACACGTGGGTCAAAATCAAAACGCAAGAAGTGCAAGCCTTTACTGAACATATCAACTCAGTGGACAGGAACATCAAGTTCACCAGAGAAGATGTTAAAGATAATAGTTTGCCCTTCTTAGATTGTGACGTCCATATAGAAAAGGACAGGAGCCTCCACATTGTGGTATGCAGGAAACCCACACACACAGACCAATACCTCCTTTTCGACTCACACCACCCTTTGGAACACAAACTTGGTGTTATCAGAACCCTGCAACACAGAGCTGATAAAGTACCCACCAGCTCGCAGGCCCAAGGGGAAGAACATGAACACCTGAGGGATGCCCTCAAAACGTGTGGTTATCCCAGTTGGACCTTTGTGAAAACTGCAGCTGGTTCCAGGAGGACCACCACCAAGGTGGTTGAGAAGGAAAAACAGGACAAAGGAAATAACATAATCATCTCATATGTATCTGGGGTATCAGAAAAACTCAGGAGGATCTTCAACAAGAACTGTATCCCTGTGTATTTCAAACCCAGCAACACACTCAGAGACTGGTACATCCCAAAGACAGAACACCACACACTTAGAAAAGCAAGCTGGTGTATGCTCTCCAATGCAATGAGGAATGCAAAGACCTTTACATTGGTGAGACTAAACAACCACTACACAAGCATATGTACCAGCACAGCAGGCCCAACACCTCAGGCCTAGATTCTGCTGTCTACCTACACCTGAAGGAGAAAGCTCACTCCTTTGAGGACAACAATGTTCACATCTTGGACAGAGAGGATAGATGGTTTGAAAGAGGAGTAAAGGAGGCCATCTATGTGAAATTAGAAAAAACATTTCTCAACAGAGGAGGAGGTCTGTGACACCACCTATCTCCAATTTACAATGCTGCCCTTTCATCTCTTCCCAGGAGATTCAACAACTTGGCCTCTAAGAACAACTGCCATTCACAAATGGCCCCATGTGACTCTAACGACTGTCATTATAACACAATAGAGCATTAACAAAGTTGAAACCAACTTTTTTTTACCTTCTCCAACGACTGTCGTTTGGCACAATGGGGTACTAATGAGATTATGACACCACTGGCCATGTGAACGCCTCCACAGAGGTTAAATACCTGGGTCTCCACACCAGCTAGTTGGACTAGTCCCAGCCTAGTCAAGCGAGCATGAACTGATGAAGCCTCTTGGATGAGAGGTGAAACGTCTTCAAAGACAAATAACTAAGTCCAGTTGCGTTCGATTGAATTTCCTTGACAACCATGACCGGGATGAATGAGAATATTCACAGGCTTATTGCAGAACAATTTGGGTTGGCAACCCTGAAAATGGTGCAGGAATATGAAAAGTTGGCTCGGAAAATTGCAGATTACAGAAACCACCTAGGGTTTAATCTAAGATGCAGACAACAAAGGCTTATACCAACTAGCCTACGCCTATGTTCCACTATGGAAGGCCATAGAGTGGAAAGAATCATAGGAAAAGCACAAAACCAACTTCTCAATGAGCGGATAAGGCAGATTAATTTCACTGTGGAGGGGCTGAAAGAGAAAACAGAGAAACTACTGCAGAAATTAACATCACTCCTGCCTGGTTCTATGTTGGAGAAAGTTGTGAATTTCACCAAGAAAGCCCAATTATCTCAACACAACAAAAGCAAAGAAAGACAGACCAGAAAGTTCCAGAACCTGCAGTCTCAGAACAATAGCAATAACACCACAGAAACTCTTACTTGGAAGCAAAAGACTGACATTCCAGCACAGAATACAATACAAGACAGATGGGTAAAGAACTTGTCAGACAGAGAACTCACCCAACCAGAGAAAGAGGTCTTAGCCAAAGGCTTGAACTTTGCCATGACACTAAAACAGTTACCTATAGTTGATTTAATTACAGCTACAGAATCAGCTATAAAGAAAAGCAATTTAACAGAAACCAAAGCCTTAGCTTAAAAGTGTCAGCAGCTTTGTCCAACGCCAAGGCTCCCCCTTCCAACCTCACTTTTGAGGAAAGGAAAGCGGTAACAACACTCGGCAAAGACCCCAAAATCACAATTCTTCCAACAGATAAAAGACGATGCACAGTTGTGCTCAATACAACTGATTACCACACGCCAAAGTCTCTATGCTACTCAGCGACACAGAAACATACGAAACTCTGAAAAGAGACCCGACTAGTGGCTATAAAAAGAAGGCAATAGAATGTCTACAAAAAGAAGGGATTATTGACAAAGCACAATATCACCGTCTTTATCTGCAAGATTCTATCTTCTAAACGCAAGAAGTGCAAGTTTTACTGAACATATCAACTCAGGACAGGAACATCAAGTTCACCAGAGAAGATGTTAAAGATAATAGTTTGCCCTTCTTAGATTGTGACGTCCATATAGAAAAGGACAGGAGCCTCCACATTGGGGTATACAGAAAACCCACACACACAGACCAATACCTCCTTTTCGACTCACACCACCCTTTGGAACACAAACTTGGTGTTATCAGAACTCTGCAACACAGAGCTGATAAGGTACCCACCAGCTCACAGGCCCAAGGGGAAGAACATGAACACCTGAGGGATGCCCTCAAAACGTGTGGTTATCCCAGTTGGACCTTTGTGAAAACTGCAGCTGGTTCCAGGAGGACCACCACCAAGGTGGTTGAGAAGGAAAAACAGGACAAAGGAAATAACATAGTCATCCCGTATGTATCGTGTATCTATGAATATGGAGGCATATCTAGCTGTTACTGGCCACTATGTGGACACAGAAAGCCATGAACTCCATTCATCAGTCTTGGCAGTGCAGCTTTTTCCTCAGAAACACACTGCAGAAAACATTGCCACGGTTAAAAGGAGCCTCATGGAGGAGTGGGGCATAGCAGGAAAGGTCAGGTGTCTTGTCACTGATGCAGCAGCAAACATGACTTCATGTGCTAGAATGCTGCAAATACGGCATACCATTTGTATAGCCCATTCCCTGAATTTAACTGTGAGAAAATCATGTGATCAAATCCCAACAATAACTGAGATACGCAACAAAACACGACACATTGTGACATACTTTCGATCGAGCGTGACTGCTAAAGAGAAGCTCACTCAAATACAGCAACAGCTGGGAACACCGGTCCATAAATTAATTAACGAGGTGCCAACACGATGGAACAGTACCTACCAAATGTTTGAAAGAATGACTGAGCAGAAGGAGGCAGTCTGGGTGTCACTGGCCTCATTACAACGTGACATCACTCCACTGACTCCAGAAGAATGTCAGATCATTGAAGAGATGCTCAGGGTTCTTGCTCCTTTTGACCAAGCAACAAGAGAACTGTCTGAGGAAAAAAGGGTCTCTGGGTCGAAGGTCATTCCCTTGATGAGAATGCTCCACATTGAGCTTCAACGTCAGGCCACAACAGTGACAAAAACAGCTGCTCAGCAACTGGCTGAAAACCTGAGGAAGCGGCTAACTGACGCTATTTGCAGCATGGAATCTCTGTGTGATGACTCTGGCAACTCTGTTAGATCCCAGATTTAAAAAGAATGGATTTGTTAGTCAGCAAAAGGCAAGTGAAGCGGTGAAGACACTGCAGTCAGAATGTGCAGAAGAAATAAGGAGCCAAGAGCCTGACCCAAGAGAAGAAGAGCCTAGCTCTTCACATGGGTCAGAACCCAGTTCAGGTATGAAAATACATTTCTGTGGCACTTTGTCATGTGATAATAAACTAATGATTAACTATTTTTTAGGGCACAATCTCTGGAAAACTTTAGATATGGAGGTTGCAGAGACCCAGAAGACGACGAACGCAACAGCTGACTCCATTATTGAAGTCCAGCGCTACCTGGCAGAAACAAACACACCCAGAAACCAAGATCCTTTATAATATTGGAAATGGAACCAGAAAATATACCCACATCTTTATCAGCTTGCACTTAAAACTCTCTGCTCACCATCATCGTCTGTACCATGCGAAAGAGTATTTTCTAAGGCTGGGGAGCTGGTGTGTAAGAGGAGAAATCGCCTTGGAGCAAAGACACTCCAAAAACTTTTGTTTCTCAATAAAAATTCATAAAGTAATCACTTTTTTGTCTTTTATTTCATATGATTTAACAGTTAAGTTGACAAATGTGCACATAAGTTAAAAATTGTAACTCTGAATTTTTACTCTAATTTGCTATATTTTACATACCAACTCAGTTTTAGCATTTACACAAACAAGGAATTTCTTTACCTGCAATGATTTTATAACTACTGCAGGGGTCACTATTGGGTGACCAACACAGTATCAATACAGTGCCGACACAGTTTGTTTAGTGTGTCAATACACTCCTTGAGGTATCATCGTCCCATCACTACCATCAAGGACTTGGTGGACCAGAAATATGAGGAGGAAAAGGAGAAAACAAAAAAGGACCTCCAGAGTGCCATTGCTGTGACTGTAACAGCTGACATGTGGACCTCGATTAATATGGAGGCTTATCTTGCTGTTACTTGCCACTATGTGGACCAAGACAGCCATGAATTGCATACATCAGTCTTGGGAGTGCAGCATTTCTCACAGAAACACACTGCAGATAACTTGGCCATGGTTAAAAGGAGCCTTGTGGAGGAGTGGGGCATAGCGAGCAAGGTCAGGTGTCTTGTCACTGATGCAGCAGCAAATATGATTTCATGTGCTCGCATACTGCAAATACGGCAAACTATTTGTATTGCCCATTCAATCAATTTAATTGTAAAAAAGTCATGTGATCCCATTATAACACTGACAGATATACGCAACAAAACACGGCAAATTGTGACATACTTTAGATCAAGCACCACGGCCAAAGAAAAGCTTGCTCAAATACAGCAACAGCTGGGAACACCAGTGCATAAATTAATAAATGAGGTGCCAACAAGATGGAACAGCACCTACCACATGCTGGAGAGAATGACTGAGCAGAAGGAGGCAGTCTGGGTGTCTTTGGCCTCACTGAGACATGATATTACGCCACTGACTCCTGAAGAATTTGATTTAATTGAAGAGATACTCAGGGTGCTCTCTCCATTTGAACAAGCGACAAGAGAATTATCTGAGGAAAAAAGAGTCTCGGGGTCCAAGGTTATTCCACTGATGAGAATGATCCACATTGAGCTTCGACATCAAGCATCAACGCTAACAAAACCAGCTGCTCAAGAACTGGCAGAAAATCTTAAAAAGAGGCTAACTGAATCCATCTGCAACATGGAATCACTCAGTGTGATGACACTGGCAACACTCTTGGACCCCAGGTTCAAAACAGTCGGGTTCTTTAGTCCACTAAAAGCAACAGAAGCTGTAAAGAGACTGAAATCGGAGTGTGCCGCTGAAATGAGGAGCCATGAGCCTGACCCGGCGGAAGAACTGAGTGCTGCACATGGATCAGAACCCAGTTCAGGTATGAAAACACATTCTTTTGTGCATTTATATGTATATTTCCGTGGTTTATTGTATTATCACATGACATAATATTTTTTCAAAAACATCTGCTAGGGCACAATCTCTGGAGACCTCTTGACATGGAAGTTCAGGAGAATAGGATGAACTGCAATTCTACAGCAGATTCCATTGTTGAAGTACAACGCTACTTGGCGGAAGGAAACACACCCAGAACGCAAGACCCATTACAATACTGGAAGAACAACCGGAAAACATATCCACACTTATATCTACTAGCTCTCAAATATCTGTGCACGCCATCTTCATCAGTTCCCTGTGAACGTGTGTTTTCGAAGGCTGGGGAACTGGTGTCTAAGAGGAGAAATCGCCTAGGAGCAAAGACCCTTCAAAAACTTTTATTCCTCAATAAAAATGTATGAATTAATCCATTTTCAGTGTGTTATTTCATATGATTGAACACTTTGGTTAACAAAATTCCATACATAAGCTAAACATTATAATTCTCAATTTTATTACAGATACATTTGCTATATTTTACATATTATTATATTATTATTTCAAGGCTAATGTTGGGTTAACAGCATGCAATTTTTTTTTTCCATCTTTTCACTTTGTTTACCTGCCATGATTTTTTTATCTACAGCAGAGGTCACTATTGAGTGACCAACACAGTGTCAACACAGTTTGTGTAATGTGTCAATACACTCCTTGAGGTATCATTATCCCATCACTACGGTCGCCCACTGCTTGCTGTGTGTGTGTGCACGTCACTTGGGTGGGTTAAATGCAGAGCACGAATTTCGTTGGAGCGAGTCCCCTCCAATGACAAAATATGTCACTTTCACTTTCACCCCTGCTCCTCCACCACAGCCCTCTTTATCCAGGAGGATGTTAACAAGCTGTTCAGGCAACTGAACCCTCACAAGGCTCCTGGACCAGACGGTGTGTCCCCCTCCACCCTGAGACACTGTGCGGACGAGCTGACTCCAGTGTTCACAGACATCTTCAACACCTCTCTGGAGTCATGCCATGTGCCAGTCTGCTTCAAAGCCTCCACCATAGTTCCAGTCCCCAAGAAGCCGAGGATCACTGGACTTGTGGCACTGACATCTGTAGTCATGAAGTCATTTGAGCGCCTGGTTCTGTCCCACCTTAAGTCCATCACAACTCCCCTCCTGGACCCCCTGCAGTTTGCCTACAGAGCCAACAGGTCTGTAGACGATGCAGTCAACTTTACTCTACACTTCATCCTGCGGCATCTGGACTCCCCGGGAACCTACGTTAGGATATTGTTTGTGGACTTCAGCTCTGCCTTCAATACGATCCGCCCAGCTCTCTTCCAGGACAAGCTGTCCCTGCTGAACGTGCCTGACCCCATCTGCCGGTGGATCACTGACTTCCTGTCAGACAGGAAACAGCATGTGAGGCTGGGAAAGAATGTCTCAGACACCTGCACCATCAGCACCGGTACACCCCAGGGCTGTGTACTTTCCCCTCTGCTCTTCTCCCTCTACACCAACTGCTGCACCTCCGGCCACCAGTCTGTCAAGCTGATCAAGTTTGCAGACGACACCACCCTCATCGGTCTCATCACGGACAGGGATGAGTCTGCCTACAGGAGGGAGGTGGACCGTCTGGTGTCCTGGTGCGGCAACAACAACCTGGAGCTGAACGCCCAGAAGACCTCCTTCCGCTTCCTGGGTACCACCATCACCCGGGACCTCAAGTGGGAGCTGACCATCAGCGGCCAAAAACTCCCTTCAGGCAGGAGGTTACGGTCCATTCGGACCAAAACCTCACGCCACAAGAACAGCTTCTTTCCCTCTGCTGTTGGACTGTTGAACACCAACTGACTAACATGCTGCCCTGCACTTTAGTTACTTCAGTACAGGCACTGATTTCTGCTCATATCATTATCCATCTGCTGTTCATTTGCACTGTTTACCTCACCCACTTGCACTATACTTCCACTCTGCACTACCTCACTTTTGAACTACCTCCAGAACCATATTTATTTTACTTATTTTATTTTGTTTTACTTTATTCTATTTTATTTTATTCTACTATTATGTTACTCGTTACATTCTATGTATGCACCAATCACCAAGACGAATTCCTAGTAATGTGAAACCTCTTCACTTACAATGGCAATAAGGACAATTCTGATTCTGATTATTGTATATATTAGGTCATGAAATCAGTGTCAGTTGAGTCTGTCGACTAGGTTGCCTGTAGGGATTTTTAAGGTCCAACAGGTGTCAGTATTCAGTGACACAGTATCAATACAGTTTGACAATGTATCGAAACGCTTCATGACGCCTCATCTACCATCACCATCTGGACCACATTACTTTGGCCACAGTAGACAGCACAATGTCTACATTCAGGACTTATACTGGCCCAGGGTCAAAAAATGGGCAGGGAGCTCTGTATGCCAAGACTACCAAACACAAAAACAGTTTCTTCCTCCAGGCTGTCTCCCTGATCTCCCCATATCTTGTTTTTGTTTTTATAAATACTTTATTTTTATTAATATTTTTTTGTATTTTGTATGATGCACAGGAGAGAGAAAAATCCAGACTCAAATTCCTTGTAATGGTCACACATACTTGGCAAATAAAGCTGATTCTGATATAAAAGCTGGCTTTTATTATTTGTTTCCTGTGTCATACCAGTCTGACCATCAACTGGAGGACAACACGCATGCTCAGCTCTTGTCTACTGTTCATGTAGGATTTTGAGCATGGGGCCAATACTTTTCAAGTGCACAGCCATGCCGGTTTCCATTTAGGCAATACATAGCAGGCGTCTTGCCAGGAAGTAACCCAGTTCTCAGTCTGAACTGATCTAGACGATGTGTTAAGTCAATCTTTAAGCAGGAGTGAGGTTGCTTGGTAGCATCCTCTAAACTTTCTGAGAAAAGAGAACAAAGGATTTTTACTTGATGACACTGGGTGGAAATTCTGGCCACCTCAGGATGATCAGAGGATTAAAACAGGTCTCAAAGGGAATCAGACAACCCTGAAACAAATCTGTTCTTTGTGCTTCTCATGCAATGTTTTATTCTTCTTCCACTGAGGAATGAGTTCACATTGCCAACAGCATTGCTCACAGAATTTCTCACTGCATTCATCTCTTCTGAATGTTCTCAGACCAAACAAAGAGGAAGTGATGAACCTCATTTTATAGACCGAATCACCTGCCACAAGGCTGGGCTCCCAATCAGCAATCAGCAGGTGAGGCACCTGAAACATTTCCTGTTCCTTCCATATATGGTCTTCTTAGATGTAAAATAAAATGGAGACCATCGTTAAAAGCTCTAGGAATATAAAAGGTTTTGCTTTGCTCTGCTTTGCTTGCAAAGATATGAATACAAAATGTTTAACAGTCAGATAAAAATTTAAAATCTCATTACAGATCAATACAAAGATTTTAAAACTGAGAAAACACTAACACTACTTTCTCATTCATGTGAGTGACGGCTTAAGTGTCTTGCCCAAATATGCAAAATACAAAAATGTGGAACCGAAACTAAAATGACATTTCAGAGATTGCGAAGGAAAATAAATAAAATACAATGAAAAGACACAAAAAATGAAATGGTAAAGAAATTGTTTTGACACAAGGCAAAAACAAAAGAAAAGACAAACTTTTGTGGCCACCACACACTGAATGGATGTTGAACCACCATGGACCCTGTTCAAACCAACATCAGGAAATGGCATAAATTTAAAATGCATTTTAATCCAGCTGGAAAGCTGGATTTATGGCTTTTTAAATTGTAAATGTTAGGATAAATGTAACATGGACTCTCAGACATTTTCTTTAAGTTTTAAATACATTTATTTTTTGTTATTTATTATGTTATTTGTTATTATGATTAATTTATGTGTATCTTTTAAACCTTTTTTTTTGTATTTTGGAGCCATTGAGGTGGATCACAAGATGGCACCAATTACCTGCAAAGTGAAGACAGGTGGAGCTACAGGTGACACAGATAGCCTGATTACTGAAGGGTTCAGTCGTCCAATGGGATACTTTGTATGGGTCTGGTATATAAGCTTGGTTCTGACCATCAGTCCAGTTTGATGTCGCTGTAGGCAGATATGCTGTGCTTTCAGTCAACTTAATGCTGTTTGACTGAAGCTGAGACTAGAGTGTCGTCCTCCTTTATCCAGTTTGTTCAGAGCTCTGAAACCTCAAGATACAAATGTGTTGGAGTTGAGGTGCATCTTTGTTTAATTATCTGAACAAACAAGCTCATGTGCTTGTGCTCAGCAGACCCCTGGGGAACTTTTTTTTTTTCTTAAGCTGAATTGTTTACATGGGGGGGAAATACAACTCATGGGAATCTGAGGAGATCTGGGGAACTTTGCTCTTATCTCAGGATAATTAAAGCATTAAAAGTTGATTATTTACACAAAACACTTGACACATAAACACAAGTAGTGAAGAAAGAGAACCTGCTTGTGTGGTATTAGTCCCAGCATGTATCCTTTGGATGCATTTATGAAACATGATTAAAAGCACAAAATAAAAATAAGCCATATCAAACAATGCTTTGTTACTCAACAGGGCTGTTCTACGATTATGTGCTGCCTGGAACCGACCTAAATCCCTTCCAACATGCACAACTTATGTGATTTTAGGACCTGTGTGTCTCCAGGCTATAAGAACGAGTCTCTTTGGGGATTTTTGGCTTTGTTTTGTTTTTAACCAGAGCCTTTGTTGTTTAACAAATTTGTAGCCAAGTCTTATCAAGCCATCTCAACAGACTCTGTTCATTCTGTGGGCATTTTTATACCCTGATGTGCAGTGGCCATCTGTCCATCATGTGGTGGTTGTCTGGACTTTCACCAAGGGGGGCACGTTTTAGTGTTCACATCCCGCTTGGCATTAAACGTGGTAATCTTTCTATTTACATCCTTAAGAATCAGCAGCTGACTAATGCTGTCACCATGTTTGGTTTGGGGCAAACGCTTACACCAACGTGCTGCTCACTGAGCTCAACACTTTCTTTACACATTCTGTATGTATCCTGCAGAGACGGAAATGCTCTCTAAAACCCTCATTTCAACAGGGCCAAATCTGCCCGGTGGGGAAATTAAACTGTAGCTGTCAGCTCCACCTCAGCTGTGCTGCCCTCCGTGTGAACACAGAAACGAGCAGAGAAAACCTATCTTGGTTTAAATAGATCCATTTGCAAATACATTATTCATGTTCCCCCCTGTAAGCATTAATATATTTTTACCTGCTGCTATGTTTAATTCATTACTTGGAGACTGGGTGAATAAATTGGGAGATATGTTGTGTGATATTTCCCAGAGGCCGTGTGTCCTCTCAAACCGCATGCCCCGGATGGCACTAATGATTCCCTCAGCACCAAAATCGACCTTACTTTAGCACTAAATGTTTCTCCAGGGGTTACCAAATTGGGGCGAATGGCAGGTGCTAAAAGTGTCAGTCTGTAGCAAAACTGTAATTATTTTCCCCCGGCAAACATGACTCTGCCAAACTTTTTATTTTAAAGCATCCTGTTTTGTCAAAGTTCTGATTTATGGGCAGAATGCAACTTTGATAAACTTTTCCTGTTTAAGCACTTATACTAAATGAAAATGGCAATAGGTTTTTAGATTTAAATTTAAGCCGTGTCTGTCAGTAAACTACACACCTCGTATCCACCAACCTGGATGTTTTCCACAAAAACGTATTTCACTGTGTATTCCAATCCCAACAGGAAAATATTACTACAGCAGATTAAATCTGTGTTCATATTTACAGAGCAGCTTAATGTTTTAACTGCCACCAAAATGCAACAACGGACGTTTCTGTAAAGCTGTAAATTCATCAGTTTAATGTTACCCCACCTGCATGTTCTAAATCTTAATTCAGAGAGCAGGGTTTCCCTGTTTTCTTCCAATTACACAGGCATGATATGACGACCAATATTCAGTCTGTGGGAAATTATAATGCAGAAAAATTTGCAGATTAAATGCAGAGAGGAAAAAGACGACAGAAGAAAGAAACTGGGAAAAACTGAGTAGCAAAAAATAAATTGCAGAGAGAATGGGAAGAAGGAGCCTGCTGAGCCGAAAATAGCATTACTGTCTCCATGTGTGAGGCAGCAGCAAACAGGACTCCAGTGTAAATGTCAGGATGTAGGTGGATGTAATGGGAAAGGACCAGGGGGGTAAATGAGACTCTTCAGCGAGTGAACGTCTCAAGATACTGATGACAGTGGAGTATCGTGGAGAAGAGCTACAGAAAAATGAGAGCCTTTAATGTATGATTGAAAACAGAAATCTTAGACAAATTTATCCTTCTTTCAAATCAGTTTGTTCTTACTAATGTACCTTTCATCAGCACGGAGAGCACAGGGTGTTTTGCCATGTTTAACTTTAGCAACAAAATACAAAAGCCAAAAATTACTGTTTGTCTGAAATATTCAATCAGTAAAAAGAATCAGATTGTTCTATTGCTCTCCAGTGTACAGGAGTTTTCTTTTTATTCCCCAAATGAAAAAGGTAAATGCTCTTAGGAAAGGTGGTACTCCAGGCTTCTTTTGGACAAGTGTCAGAATTGACTTTTGGTGCCAGAGGACGTCATTAAGCTGACAAAATAGAAGGCCTCAAAGGTTGTTTGTCTTCAATGCTGGAGCATGGCAGGGTTACATATTGATCTGCTGAGACACAGGACCAGTCACACGGTCTCCTAACAGGAGGAAGCTCACACAGCATCCTTATCCTTGAATTGTTTGTATGTTGAGGATTCAAGGAGCTTTATTGTCATTTCACACATGTAGAACATGAGGTGGAACGAAATTAGTTTCCCTGGTCCAGATGCAGGAGACCCTTTTCCTGCATCTGGAATCCGTAAACATGAGGTGTGTTCACTTAACTTACGGAGCTACTTGAAATGATCTGTCTTTACTCTCTACCAGACTTAAGTCCTGTTTATCAGAGGGATTTAAAGCTGATGAAAGACCTGCTCAGTAGTTGAGGTTGTCAGCATTCAGCCATGTCGAAGGTCTGCACCCCCTTTCCCTCAGCTCTCCAACTAAGAGCATGCAGAGAGGAAACAATTTCGAAAATCAATTTATTACTGGATGGCAAAGCTGTGAGGTGGCTCAATCGTGATGAGTGATGCGTATCAGGATGAAGACTGACTCCTGTGTGGAGGCAGACAGGAAGACAGGAATTTGGAAATGTTTGAGGAAGAGGACGAGTGTTGGGATAATCTGTTTTAAAAGTACACGGCGTCTGCAGGCAGCCATGTTTAAAGTTTCCTCCTCTACTGCTGTTCTGTCAGATTAACTCTGTTTCTCCATTTTTCAATTAGAGATTAGCCCAACGTTCTCTCCTATTAGGAAGGAAAGTGTGAAGAGTGAAGGTGCTCTTAAATGGAAACCCTGAGACTGTAGAGCAACATCGACTTGGTCTGTTCCCATGACAGAACTCGGTTCTCATTGATGTGTCCCACTTTGTATTTTCTCGAGTTATCTTCACCTTCAGATATCGGCTGCAGAGGTGTTTAACAATAAATGGGATAAAAATGAAAAATGGCCTTGTTGCAGACCATTTTTCACAAGCATCTTGGTTTTGTTCCAACTTCATGTAATCAATAGGAAGCATAGTCCTGAGCGAGCACAAGCCCACGGTACAATCCCAACCTGTTCAAGTTTACAACAGGTTCTCCTTACTCAGCGACACCCACTGAGAAACCAAATCTTGTAATTGGCAGCTCAAAAGTCACAAACGTGAAGTTAGCGACATCAGTGACCTGTCAAATGTGTTCCTGGGGCCAGAACGGGCGATGTGGAATCATATCTAAAGCTGCTGGCTAAGGATAAGCATAAATACAATACAATAGTAATACATGTTGGCAGTAATGGCGCCCGGCTGCGCCAGTCGGAGGTCACTAAAATTAATATTGAATTTATGTGAACATTTGTGAAGACAATGTCGGACTCCTAGTTTTCTCCAGATTCCTACAGAATCTGACCAGCGATGACATGTTTAGCCGCATGTCATCATTCAACTGCTGGCTGTCGAAATGGTGTCCAGCAAACGATGTGGGTTGGTAGAAAATTGGCAGACTTTCTGGGGAAAACCTGGTCTCATTAGGAGAGACGGAATTCATCCCACTGTGGATGGAACAGCTCTCATATCTAGAAATCTGACAGTTTCTTATTAAACCAAAACCATGACAAGACAGAGTTGAGACCAGGAGGCACAGTTGCAGTCCTGCACGCCTCTCTGCGCTTCCATTAGAACAGTTATCCACCCAAATTCCCACAGACTGTCTGTCCCCCGACCACCTAAACTAGTTAAATGCAAAAAAGAGGAGCTATCTAATGAAGATGAACACCAACACCTCTACAGCTACAACAAATAGAATTAAATGTGGACTGTTGAACATTAGATCTCCATCATCTAAAGCTGCAGCTGGCGTTGCAGCCATTTTTGACCCAAGCCTATCATTCAATCCAAAGTCTAAAGTCAATCATTTATTTGAAAGCCTTATTCATAGTCTTTCACACCCCATCTGTCTCTGTCTGCCCTGCCCCCACCTTGGATTTGTCTTGTTTTTGTATTTTGTTGTGGATTCCCTTTTTTGCCATTTCTGTATTGTTTCAAAAATTCAAAAACTAAACTGCATACTTATGTTGTACTATTACATTTTGTCTAAAATATTCAATCAGTAAAAAGAATCAGATTGTTCTATTGCTCTCCAGTGTACAGGAGTTTTCTTTTTATTCCCCAAATGAACAAAGGTAAATGCTCTTTTGGACAAGTGTCAGAATTTTGTTGTGGATTCCCCTTTTCGACATTTTTGTATTGTTTCTTTGTTGACTCATCGTTAGTGAAAAGAACTGTGCCTCTAGTAAAGACTAATTTGAAATTTTTCTGAGTTGCATTCATCTGCTCATTTGAGGTTCATTCTCGTAAATTGTAACACTCTCAGTGTACATAAACCCACTCACTGTTTTAATCACACTCTTTACCTTGTTTTGACATGTGGCATTGAAATAGAGCACAAAATCTTATCTCACCAACAACTTTTTAATTTGTATTACTTGACTACATACCACCAAAAACAATGTGTTCTGGATACCTGTCTGATAGTGCTGTGGCTGAATTTCAGGAAGCGATTCTATTGGCATTTACTTCAGCATCATGTCCCAGTACCGCAGGGCATTGCAACAACTGTAGTCCCCCTCAAATCAACCATTTTGTTGATAGCACTGCAAGATCGTCAAGGACAGAGCCTTCTATTACTCAAAATTAATTGAGGATAACAAGAACAACCCCATGTTTCTGTTCAGCAGCGAAGCCAGGCTGACAGAGAGCCATAGTGCTGTCGAGCCTTGTAACCCTGTAACCCTCAGCAGCAAGACTGTGACAGTTTTTAATGACGAGATTTTAATCATTAGAGACAAAATTCAAACCCACTGACCTCAGCTGGTACTGATCTACCTTCAAACAAATGAGTCTTAGAAAAGGCAGTAGAAGCAGATAATTATCTTGACTGCTATTCATTGACCTTCATCAGCTAAACTCATATTTTCATCTAAACCAACATGTCTCATGTCTCACCCCATCCCAACTAAGCTACTCAAAGAAGTTTTAGCCTTACTTAGCACCTGTCTATTAGACATGATCAGTCTGTCCCTAAAAGCAGTCTATGCACCCCAGTCCTTTAAAGTAGCTGTAGCCAAACCTCTCCTTAAAAAGCACGCACTTGACCCAGAATTTTTAAGCAACTATAGACCAATATCTAATCTTCCATTTCTTTCCTTGAGAGATCCTTGAGCGAACGGTCGCCAATCAGCTACGTGACTTTCTACATAGTGATAGCGTACATTAAGATTTTCAATCTGGCTGTTCATCATAGCACAGATATGGCATTGGTCAAAGTCACAAATGACCTATTTGTCTCAGATGACGGACTTTTCTCTGTCCTTGTACTGTTAGACCTTAGTGCTGCATTTGACACCATTGACCATTCCATCTTATTACACAAATTGCAACACTTAATTGGCATTAAAGGAACTGCATTAAGCTAGTTTCAGTCCTATTTATCCGCTTGATCTCAAGTTGTTCAAGTTAGTCATGGAGTTCCCCAAGGTTCTCTCCAATAGCCAATATTATTCACCCTTTTTATGCTCCCTATCGGCGTTATTATTAGGAAATGTTCACACATTTTCACTGATATGCAGATGACACAATTGTACTTGTCAGTGAAACCAGATGGAACAAATCAGCTCCCTTTTATCAGGTTGCCTCGATAAATCTCTAAAGACTCTTCAGCTAATCCAGAATGCTGCTGCACGATTACTCACAAGAACCAGCATTAGAGTTCAGATTTCTCCCGTACTGGCTCCTCTATATTGGCTGAGAGTTCAAAATTCTTCCCCTCGCATATAAAGCCCTGAACGGCCAGGCACCATCATATCTTAAAGAGTTGATAGTTCCCTATTATCCCACCAGAGCTTTACGTTCCCAAGATGCAGGGCTACTTGTGGTTCCTATAGTCTTCAAAAGTAGATTGGGAACCAGAGTCTTTAGTTATCAAGCTCTTCTACTGTGGAACTATCTTCTGGTTTCGGTCCGGGAAGCAGACACCCTCTCTATGTTTAAGAGTAGACTTTCCTTTTTGACAAAGCTTATAGTTACAGCTGACCTAGGCTGGATTGTAGTTATTCTGCTGTAGACTTAGACTGCCGGGGGACCTCCCATGATGCGCTGAGCTCTTTCTTCCTGTTCCTCTCCTTCTGCACACATTTATGTCCCATTAATGCATGTTACTAACTCAACTTCTTCCCTGGAGTCCTTGTGCTTTCTCGTCTCGCAGGTTCCCATGGATCGTGGTCAGACCTCCTGTTGTCGTCCTGCTGGAAACCTACTGCGATTACTACTGTTTAGTCATAATTTATTTTAATTCTCTTCCTGCTCTGTACAGCTACTATCATTATTGTTTCTACCATTATCATAGTCACCATAGTACCTTCTGTACACTTCATCATTATCATTAGCTACAGTTCCAACACTTCTGCAGTTGCTATGCATCTGTTTGTGAGCTCCTTCTCTCACCCCCCCCCATCCCATCCCATGAATCACTCAAGTCTACCATGTCTGTTATAAATTCTTGAGTATGATTGCTGTCAGGTGTCCATTTAGATGTATTTAATGTGCTGCCAGAATTATAACATACAGGTAGTGACTAAAGAGCTTGGCCTAAGCAAAGTGACATCTGCAAACTGAATTTAAGACCTTTTGAAAATCTGACATCAATCACCTACAAATTACCTTGGCTTCAGAAAAACTGGTTTGAAAGCAAGCTACAGTGGAAATGTGGCCAAAAAAGCACAGGAAATGACAAGCCAACTTCAACCTGCAGAGGTCTCATCAGCCATAAATATCTGAAACATACATTAAATGGCTTTTTTTCCACCTTCATGTGTCTTCAGTGGGGAAAGGTTTACTTTTCTGCTCAGCTTGGAGTATCAAGCTGAGGTAACGATGCCATACAAACATACTTCAGATGGTATCTTTTAAAGGCATGAATGAAGGACTAAGCTGTCAGTTTGTCTAATGTACACTGGGTGAACTTCCCCACCTCCTGCAAAGAAGCAGCACACAGCTGTTAGGCCTTTCAACATAAAGCATCTGAATGGTCTCCCAACCTTATTTCTCAGGGTCACAGACATCACACTCTTTGGTGCTGATAGATTTTAATGAGCTGTTTGGTCAAGGCAGGTACCAAATCTATCAGATGGTCTGCATTAATAAGTCCACACATGAATGAAATGAAGTGTGTGTTAGATCATTTGTTAGATGAGAGAAACGAGAAGTGAAGGGGAGTGATGGTGCACTAACTCTTCTGTCGGTGGGCTGATAATTAGTAGGACAAACTCTCCTGTCTACTCACCTGTTTGAATTCAAACTCCACGATGAGAAACGTCTCTGCAGCTGCTGACGTTAAAAACTGTAGGTGGGCCGGATAATTACCAGCAGTTCCCTTCAGCCGAGCGTCATGACAAAACCTTTGGGAGGCTTCAAATTGAAGCAGAGAAGCTGTCGCTCTACTGCTGTGTGATGAGACGAGATCCTCCCTTTTACCTCGCCAGTGTCCCATCTCTGTCAACAACCGTAACAAAGCAAGTCCAATCTGACAATCTGTCCAGTTGATAGAATAACCTTAGCTAGAGATCGCTGTACTATACAAGCTTTTCTGGGAGCTTTCAATTGTCATGCAGGACTTTCAACAGTGGATGGAGCCTGTGCCGAGGAAGCTCTGGAAAAGCTTATATCTAGTATCTAGAGCTATCGCAATGAGTCCCTTCCTCTCTGATCTCATTGACCAGGTCACCTACTTTGCAGCCAAGTGACTTCTTATAGTCTTGAGAGTAATTTACATTTTAACTTTTGCATTTTCATAACTTTGTGTGTTACTTAAGCATAACTTTTTTTTTTTTCTTTCTTTACGATTGTGTGGTTGGGTTGTTTCTCTATGAGGACAGAAGAGAAGATTAACAAACCTTTTGTAAACATTTTATTACACTATTGTGACTTCACAAAAATAACCTGAACTTTTCAGACAGTTGCAGACCATATCACCTCATCCATCTATCAATCATCATGGAGCCTAAAAATCCTTTCAGAACCCGACAACTTCCTTTTTACGTCTTCTCCTTTTGTGGCAGGTTTGGATTTGATAAGAGAAATCAATACAAGGAAAAGATTTTCACCAAGAGTCAACTCGTCAGCACATGCAATGAAAAGAGCAAGTGTTTGAGGAATTTTGAACATGCGCTTGAACATGGATCCAGTTGACAGGATACTGAAAGTTTGTGTTGTGAGAGCTGGTGAGTTCATGAAAAATGTTGTTCAAATGTTATGGCCTCTGTGTTTTGGTACGGTAGACAAATGGTCTAGGAGCATAAATACAAATAAAAAAAATACTATATACTTGTTTCTACACCAGTAACTTAAGTTCAACCAGTTTGTTGCGCAATGAAAGCAGCATGTGAAGTCGGCGCTGGTGGAGACTCACTACATGAAGGCGAGGGTACTTCTTTGCAGCAGATTAAATTCAATTATTTCGCTAGAGTGTCCACACCTGCATGCAAGGAATAATGAAGCCTGCCTCATCGGCACATCGGCCTCAGACACCAAAGGGTGTTTTGCTCTTCTGGAGGAGATGTTAAAGAGCGTGGCAAAGTGAGAATATGCAATGAGCTGGGATAATGCGTTAAAATAATGACAATGTGGAGCTGCAACCACAGCAATTATGCTGAAATGGTAATAAGTGGTTGTAGTAATAGCTGAAGAGAATGGAAAATGAAACTGAAATGAGGACCCGACAAATAGCTGGAACTCAATAGGACACACACATAAAAACACTTAATTTCATAGAACTCATCAACAGTCTGTTGGTGTGACATGTGGATGCTGCAAGCAGGAATCGTCTCAAAGCAAACAGTCCAAAAGTGTTTGGAAGGAATCATTTACCCAGTTCACATCCCTCCTAAACACATTTTAAAAAGCTGAGCCCTCTTGAGAAGTGATGCTGCAAATTATTCATCAGAATCATTACAGCATCAGCACTAAATGCTGGCTATTTAAAATCACATCAATCTCCAGTGAGATATACATGTAATTCTTTGAATTTTCTGTGACCTGAATAAATAAAATAACAGAAGATCTTTATCTTCAAATTGCCTTCATTTTATATTTTACAAGCATCAGAAATGAAACCTGAATGTAGAGCGACGACTGATCAGGTGTCAGCAGGGATGGCAGACGAATGACTTCAGGTCGTCTTTACTCTGCTTTAGCAGATGGTGAGCAATCAACACAACAATGGCCTTGCATTGTTAGCAGATTGAAGACAGAAGTGTTCAAGAAGAAGTAGTCTCAGATGAGGCCAGTGTTGGCTTTTTTTCTAATCAACACATTATCCAACACTCACACCTCCAGTATTGAAAAGTGGCTGTCAGACAGGTTTTCTACATGTGAAGGATTCTTTCACAGAAACCTTCTGAATCCACTTGACCGCTGCTTCGCTGTCGGTGCCTTTTTTTGAGCTTCCTGGGAGCCTTCTGCTTTGTCAAGATAGATAGATACCTTATTGATCCCGAGGGAAGATGACAGGTTCTCCATGTTTTTCTATGAGGATGGAACTGCTGACTTAAACAGCTACCTTTTAGAAAAATGGTAGAAACAAGTTCATTGACTGAAGAGGGGCAGCTCTACCACCAAGGTCTGTTCATAATTGTGGACATATAGACATGCAGATCACGTATGTGTATGCACGAGTTCATCTGCCACATTAAAGCTTTACAACTCAAGAACCTTGAAGCTGATTGGTTAACAAAAACATGGACGAGGCAGATCCAAGTGGTGTTTACCATCTCAAACATGGATTTCTGCACTGCCTAAACATGAGAGCGTCTCACATGATGTTCTAGTTTGACATGTCGGCTTCATCAGTGAAGGGTCCTCGGTTTTCATCCTCATTTGTTGTCTTTGCTCACGGCCAATAAGATTTAAATGAATCAGACGGGACCACACATCTGAGGCAGCGCGATCAGCAGAGAGGCTGAGTGAGTCAGGATCACTTTGGTATCCTCTGCTCCTGGATCCCTTCTGTACCTCCCTCATCTGTTCTGCCGAGCGACGCAACAGCGCTCACAAATGTCATGTGCGAGTTAATGTACATGTATACTTTGAGGTTTGAATCCACCAAATTAAATGAAACTCACACTCACTCTTTGGGGGGGAAAAACAAAAATCATTTTATTTTCAGCAGTTTTGTAGCCAAACAGAAATGAGGTTAAAATCTGTTTCCATGTCACTCAAACTCACTGACATCACTGTTATTCACCAATACTACGTTATTATAGTTACACTGTGAACCACTCAGCTTAACTACAGACTTTGCAAACATACAAAGCAAACCTGCTTACTAAAAATTTAATGTCAAACCGTTTGTAGGTGTACATGTGCAACTGTCTGACAGATAGTAGAACCCACAGTAACCAAACTAACAGCCAAATTCTCCTCCTTCTTAATGTTATCTGGTTGATTGAGACACATTTTGGTACTCTGCCCTGTAAAGGTAAACCAGCACTGTTTTGACCTGCTTTCAAACAGTGTTTACTTTGCTGCTGAATCAAGCCAACCCTTTTATCAGGGGAGGAAGTCGGTAAAGATAATTGGTCATTAGAGTCTGTGGCCACCCATCTCCTTTGTACGGCAGTGATTTTCTGACTGCAATGATTTCTGTGTAGGCGTATTTGGTGTCTTCATGTTTGAAGTCAGGAATGAGCGGCAGCTGCAGATCTGATGGAGCTGACAGGAAACGATGCCTGCCATCAGTTCTCTTCTTGTGGGGTAAAAAAAATAAAAAATACAAATATTAAATTTAAAGACACGCTTTACAGTTTGAACAACTTTTGTCATTAAAATCCCATCTGTTTTGTGGGTGATCTTGCAGAGAGACGGTGGTGTGTGTTTGACAAACAGCTGCTGTCGATCCTCTTTCTGCTTCTCATCCTCTTTCAGCAGTTTGCTCTCTGCACATGAAGGAGATCTGCTTCATTTTCACTGTTAATATCATAATAGCTGTTTTCACTGCATCTGTGTGTGCTCGACTCAGTCTCTCAGATCATCAGCCTGTCTCATTCTCGTTTCCACCGAGTTACAATCCACCTGTCAGACCGACGCGGATTAGCATTTCAAAAGCACATTAACCGTCTCTGTGCAGCGAACGAGGTGACAGACAGCCACAGTGTTGTGGAGTCTGCGCTGCTGTCAGTGTTAAAAGCTTTGCTGTTCAGAGACATTTAGAGAGCTGGGAAAGGAAGCTCCCAGCAGGCGGCGTACAGCAGGGAGGAGAAAACTTTTAAGTGGAAGCAGAAAGGAAAAAAGCAAGAGGCTTTGAAGGCAGAACCACATGTGAGACTGGGTTTCGCGCTAATGCCGCCATGTTAAAAAGTGGGAAGTGGGATAAGAATAAACTGAATGCTTGAGTCTGTCCACCAGTGTCCTGATGATGACTAGGACAGTTCAAACATTCACACAAGCATTCACATACAAAAGTTCTTCTAAATGAATCTGGAGTACAAACTGGGATTCAGTCTCAGACTAGAACAAAGTTGTTTGAACGATGTGAAGAGAAGAAGCTGCGTATGGGAGAAATTTCAGAAAGCATTTGTCAGCCTGCGTTACACAAGAGGCCTTTTTGATGCACAAAAGAGAAACCTTTTGTAGCCTTTGTTTCCAGAAATAGCCTTTCAGTTTATTTACATTCTGTAAAAACTTTCCTTTAAAGTAGTTTCTGTTAGTGGTGGAGTCCAGCATTCCCACGATGGATTTAGATTTCCTCCCTGTGCTTACCTTTTTAAAGTGGGTTTGTTTGGCTGCACTGAGAGCAAATACATCGCATGGTGTTTTATTTCTGACAAAGCAGCTGCTTGAAGCATGTGCCGGCCCAAAACATTAGTTTTGTCAAATCAACTGACTGAAATCTTAAATATGAAACAACTGATTCAAGCTGGCAGAGACGAGTTGTGAAAAATGTTCATATATTCCCTTTTAATTTGATTCTGCCAGCTCGTGAGCCAACATAAGTTGTGTTCTGAAGCCCAGGGCAAAATGCAGTCCAGTTTTCACTCCTTTTAGCTTCTGATTTTGAGCTCCTCCCGCTCTCAGGGAAATATCTGGCTCTTTAGCTGGCGAATACAGTGCAGCATTCAGCAGCTGGTTTCTGACATTTCCTGCCAGCAGTTTAGCACTGAGGAGGTCGCGCACAACAGCTGCCTGCAGAAAACGAAAGCGAACCGAGACCGTAAAACAGCAGGTTGTTCAGCTGACACTTGTTACAAAGACTCATGCAGCTGGAGGGGAGCTGCAGCTTTGCATGATAATTCTTTGTGGGTTCATTAGAGACCCCCTTTCGCGTTGTCACAATGTCTATTATCGCTGCTGTGAGGTTTAAAACTTAAGCCATGACTGAGATCATAAATTTGCAATCATTTTTGCAATACGGTGAAAGAAATTTCTCCCACAAATCTTTTTCTGATGTTTTTTTTCCCCACCCAAAACATTACAACGTGAAAGCTTTAATCTGCAAAGAGAAGGGGATGAAAACTCGAGGGAAGGATGGTGGAAAGAGAACCTCCTGGATGTTGAAAACACTGTAAAACAGAAGGTTAGACGGTGACAAAACCATTTAATCTCAACAAAAGGTCTGATTGACTGACTGAGCTTCCAGAGGATTTAAACATCCAGTCTCACATGTAAGCACCCGTCTGTCTCCACCGCGAGGGCATACCTTCACATCTCTGTCCACCATTTAAAAAAGAAAAAAAATACCAATACCCCGTTATATTTCATATGACAAAGTGACATTAGCCAGAGTGTTACAAAGACATTAATGAAACGTTTACATTTTTTCATATTTACAGTTAAAACAAGGATATCGACACCTCATTAGTCCAACGCTGCTGCCTGTTTGCACCAGTATATTCTCAGTGTACAGCAAAGCAACAGAAAGACAACATGTGAATTGTTCATTTTTTGTTTTGTTTTTTGTTTTTTCTGCCTCCACATGCTGTGGAGCCACTTCTGTCTCTAAAGCGGCTCTGAGTGCAGTGTAAAGTCCTGAGGCATGACGGGACACCTCCGGTCTGCACCTCCCGCTCCAAAACCCACCAGCTCATCAGCTCATCGGGCCTCCAGTTAAATGAAATACTCCTTTGGGTTTTCACCGGAGACGTTCTGGGAGTCAGCCTGGTTGTTGAAAGGGAAATCCTGGCTGTCCTCCTGTTTGACTCCCTTCACCTCCTGGTTTCGATACGTCTCTTTTCTCCGGTAGAGGAATCTGGCAGCTATCGCCAGGACAGTCACAATCACAAAGATCACCACTGCTATGACACCTGCGAGAAATTTCAACATGTAAAAGGTATCAGATAAGCTTCAAGAATGTAGAGGAACTACTCCCAAAACATCTGAAATCAATTTAATACTGGGTTATATTGTAAAGAAATCATGTTTGTTTTTGGTTTTTAATTGTTGTTTTTTAAGATGATAGCAAAAAAGTTTTACAAACAGTCATTCCTGCACGGGTTTAATTAGGGGAGCTGCCCTTTGTGCACTGAGACAGTCGGACCAGTTTAACGGACAGTCTGAAATGACTTTTCTGGGTCTCATGTTATGTGTCCACACAATTATAGATTGAACCTTTTCAGTCTTCACTTCATCAATCTGTGCTGGCAGAGCAACAAAGTTTTAAATGAGTTTTAAATGGACTCTTGCCTGGCTCATCACTTTACTCTTTCTTGGAGTTCAACATCTGTCCACAACTTTGTTCAAACCCTGCAAAGGTGATGAGTAACCTTTAAACCTAATCTTTGATTTTTTCTGCAAACAACTGTATTAAATATTAACATTTGATGGGTAAAAATCTGTATTGGCAGTACTGGCTCAACAGTGATTATCAAAAGTGAACCAAAGACCAAATATCCCAGTTTCTTACAAAAAACAAGGTGAGACAGGTTCCTGTTCCAGAACAATACAACACAGTGAAAAGATTCAGTACCTCCAATCAGAGCTGAGTCAGTCCTGATGGCATTGACTAAAGGTTGACCTGAACCCACTGAACCAGACTGGTCTACAGCAGAGAGAGGCAGAGAATAGTGATGGGAGAAAGGCCGAAGGCAGGAGAGGAAAAAGAGTGAAAATGTGGCACCAAGAGAAGGAACAAGAAGTGCAAATAGAGGAAAAGAGTAGACTTATTGAGAGGAAAAAGAATAATTGACTAAAACAGATCAGAAAGAGACAGACAGAAGAAAAACCCACAAGATCAGAACATCATTCAGAGCAGTTGGAGAAAACTGCATCAGCTCTTCAAAGTACTCTGATAAAAGCATTACAAACTGCGTGAGAGCAAGGAATCCTGAAGGAAACCTCCCCTCCCTGGTCCAAATTAATTAAAGCATTGATCACACTGTCGTTGGCCTCCAAAAAACAAGGAGGATGCTGTATGTGATTAATGAGCAGAAGCTTTTCGTGTCCCTTTGACAGACAGAAAGTGAGATGCTGCTCTTCTGCAGATCGAACCCCCAAAGCAGAGCGATGGAAACAAAAAGGCTGGAGTGTCATGTGTTGGAAAGCGTCCACATTGTGGTGGAAAGTAAAACTGTCCTATGAAATGCACATTATCGCTTTATCATTTTTAGCCATTGTGGTTTCCATGACTACTGTAAAAGCTGTCCTGTCAGCCTCTGATCAAATGAACTACTTGTTCAGCTAAAACTGAAGAACGACACAAAGCGGAGAATAAAACAGCACAGAAAGTCTGAATGGGCTGAGGAGTGTTGCTTGTCATGCTTGGCAGGTTAACCAAAGCTGCTTTAATGACTCACTGACTGTGGTTCATTTTTGGTAGTTACAGGTTGGTTTTGGTCTTGTTTTTTCATGAAATTTGATCACATTAACAGAATAAAACTTCTAGGACTGACTAAATCTGCAGAACCACATCCAGTAGAAGACTCCATGCTACAAATGAACAGTGAAGAACACACAACAGACTTCTTTACAAAACCGCAAACTGAAGCCTAATTGTACTTAACATCATGAAGTCTGATAATGAATTTGTAAGAACTAGCCAACCCTTCCCCTCTCCTACCTGACAGGTGGTGTGTGTTCTCTGCTGCGTAGGGATTGGCTGAAGCCGAGGAGCCGCAGTTGGACTGAACCAAAGGTCCGGTGACGACGACAGGGCTGGTGTCTGGGTGGAGCAGAGCAGCTTTCAGAGGGCTGATGGAGTTAAAGTGGACCACCGACAGACAGCCGGTGAAACCGAGAGACGCCAGCCTGGCCAGATCTGGATCCAAATCATCAGAGCCTGCAGAAAGAAATGAAATAAGACCTGAGTGTGTCATTGTTGTAAACTGCAAGAAAGAAATCACAAATGACAGGATGTACAATTACTGTACATTTGAACACTTTTCTGCTCTCTGTGGTGCAAACATTAAACCAGCTGGTGATAACTTTACTTCTGATTTAATCCTCGTCACTGTCTCTGTAAATAACAGCAATTTCCTGTAATTTGGTGTGGATTAGCGGTAATAGCTCTGTTTTAGAGTGAGACCTTCACTGAGTTTCCAAAACACAAGTATGTGACTAAATGCGCTCCTTTTGTGCAGGACAGACAGGAAATACGTGCTGTTTTCCATTCATACGAATAAGAACTGGCCTAAAATGAAAAGATAATTGCACTTAATTCGACTACTTACTTTGAATAAAGCACATGTTTTCCTGGATTCTTCCTGGTAGATTTTATTGTGCTGTGAAATGTCATCACATCAGCAGAATAGAATCTCAATACATTTAATAATACATTTAATATTACGTATGAATATCCGTGCTGTTTAAATCTGACGTGATAAACGGATGAACTCATTTGACATTTATTTTAATCTAATTTACTGGTTCACTTTCTCACATTTCGGTAGCTTATCTGTGTTTTTGTTTTTTTCTTGCCACACGGTGAATTACAACATGTGAGCTGTGCTGGTGCAGTGACATCTGATTATCATCTACTCATGGGAATGAAGAGGGTGACAGGCTTTTCCCACTTATTCACATCCTGGCAGGTCCTCCAATTATCCTGCAAGACTTGATCTAAATTGGTCTGGAGGGGTTTCACTGTCTTGATTCAGGGAACTCAGTCGTTGTCTGGGATAATGGGGACCCCCACAACCCAACTTTGCCTCACCTTAACTCGATACATACTCATGGCCATGATGTATGCTGACAGGTTCAATGACGCGTGTTCTCCCTCATGAGAACGTTTGGTGGCAATGAACTTCTTCAACTGATAAAGCATCTTCACAAGTCGTTCATTCCTTATGCTGAGCTCACTGCTGTTCACCCTTTAACGATGCTTTGCTCTATACTGTATGCAGTTTGTTTACTTTGGGAGGAACAGCAGTACACAAACTGACATCAGCTCAGGATCCATAAAGCTCAAAATCATCCAGTCCGAAAGCCAAACACGCACACATTCGACAGCCTCATTAAGGTAGACAAACTGTCAGCGACTCAGCTTCCAGTCTGCATCTCTCACTGCTCGAGACAGATGTGCACTCTCACCTCTATCTGTTCACTTTATTGACTTAAATCCCTCCATCATCCCCCTGCACTCCTTCACTGCAGTGTAAACAGCAGCTGTGAAAGCCGACATCGGCGCCGTAAACAGCTGCATCAGTGTCTGCTCAGATGACTGAGAGGTGACTGTGGCTTCACCAGAACACATCTGCATGCGGATGAGAGCGGCAGGAAACACTGCAGCATCCTGTGAGCGCCTCTCGGCTGATAACGCTCTCCCCTCCCTCCCCTCCCTCCCCTCCCTCCCTCTCCGTCTCCCTGTTTTACTGTCGGGTCCATCAGTTAGGCCGATGGATGACAGGGTTGGTGGGCGACAACAGAAAATCCACTTCCCTCCTTCTTTTCTGATCCTGATCTGACTCTCTGCCTCCTCTGGTTTGGTGGAGGGGAGGACGGGTCCCACACTGACATGACGGGGTTAAAACACACTGAGCTGAGTTACGTCCTGCAGCTCGACGTCCAGAAGGACAAAATATCCTGACACAGTTTGTCCTGGATGAGAAGTGTAGAGTACACACTGTGTTTGATGGTGAAATTTAGTTGCTTTTAGGTTCTGATGTACAAGGCCAAAATGAGCACTGATTTACTTGGCTTGTGTGGGAAGAGATTCACGCACTGGAGACAACCAAACAGCTGATCACTCACTCACTCACTCAAGATGCATCAAGAAGAAACTGCTGCAGGTATTTTAAACTGCACAGCTGTTACAATAGTAGCAAAGGTCAGCTTGAGTAAGAAACTACGAAACACCAGGGGAAACTGTAAGGATGAATTCTCTTACTCAGTATCATGTGATGGTATTGACCACAGCCATGTTAAATAGATATAAGTTTTACCACTAATGGCCAGTGAGTGTTTCCTTAAACTGACGCTGTGGTTTCTGTCTCCGTCTTATCAGAGCTGTGACTGCAGCCTCTCAGGCCTTCGTGTCATTACATTTGAGGTCTCTGATGGAGCCATGACGGAGCCAATTACTGACTCACCCCACCTCTGTCGCAGGTTAAAACGTGGCATTAAAACAAACCAGACTGGTGACGCTTTGCAACGAAGAATCTTTTCATAAATGAATTCCTGTTCTCTTGGACTGAGGAGAAGACAGTTTGTGAAGGCAGAAACGGCTTTGATCAGTCAGTGAAATCTACTGAATAACAAAGGTTATATATCAGCAACTTCTGCTCCTTTTGAATTCACTTCATATTAGAAAGTGAATTGTTTCTAAGCTGAGGCTCTTAGGGCAGTCTGAAAATATTAGGCAGAAAGTCAGTTAGAGGAAAAATCTGAATCAAATCTGATTTTTCATTTGTCAATCTCATTTAATCAATAACTGGGTGATCTGGATGCTCGAGAACTTAAAGTCCAGCCTGTGCTTCCTGCAATGGAACTGCACCTGTCCCACAATATTACAGTTTAATGTTTAACTCATGAACTTAAATTTTCTGTGTCGAAATCCAGCTTCACCACCTGCTGAAACTGTCTTCTGGTTAAATCTTGACTTGGCACGTCTAAGTACCAAACGAAGCCCAACACCTCCAGAGCTGCTGACTCCGAGCGCTCTGATTCAACAGGCCTCGTTGCTCACTTACCGTGCACTCTGCCCAACACCAGCGACTTGATGGCATTGAATTCTCCGTCAGATGTCAGGTTGAAGTCTTCCCTGGCGTTTTGGTCAATCTGAAACAACCAACATATTTCTCTTGTAAACAGTGGATGAAGCTTTTCCTTTTACTTTTTTTTTGTTACCTAACTAGATATTTTAAATAAAAACTTTACTCAGTCAGTTTGACTTTTGTGTCATTATTTTGCATTATGTTATTCACTATTTAGAAGTCACAAACTGTGGCGATCTCTGGATTTGGGAATCCATTAGCAGCCAGCTGAATTTTTAGAGCCGTGTTCGGCTTTCCCTTTTTTGTGTTTCATCTCGCCAGCTCAGTGGGAGACGTGAGTGACAGAGTCCATGCTTTGAGTGATAAATATAGTCGTCTGGGGGGAAATTCTCAACTGGAGGATTTTAATGAGGGCTTCTCTGCAGTCTCACCATGTGCCTGTGCAGAAAGTGAGTCACAGCCAAAACAGAAGTTTAAAACTAAACTTTAGGATTTAAAGAACATCTGACATTTCACTTTCAGCCCAATTTGCTTTAAATGGGTTTTTGCTTTTGATATTACTTGCTTTGTGCACTGGGTCACAGTCACGCTGGAACAGAAAAGGGCCTTCAACAAACTGTTGCCACAAAGGTGGAAGCATAGCATTGTCCAAAATGTCTTGGTATGCTGAAGCATTAAGATTTCCCTTCACTGGAGGTCAGAGGCTGAGTCCAAACCCTGAGAAACAGGCCCACACCACCTGGATTCAATAATAAAGAGATGAGTCCCAATACTTTTGTCTATATAGTGCTCCTCAAATGTCTTTAGTAATTTATTTTACTATTAATATAAAGAAAATCCTTTTAAACCACAGATCTCAGCTATTTAAAAAAAAACAACTTACACCTATTAATGATTGCAAGTAAAACAATAGCGTAGAATGAAACGGCACATGTGGGCACACGGGACCTGATCACAGTCCTGTCCTGCTCATACTGAGAGAAAAGCTTCAGGTAAAGTTTACTTTAAATTGTTACCATTTGTTTTAGTTTAGTGTAGCAACCTGAAGTGTTTCTCCTGTGGTGTCTGGACAGAGTGGACTAACTGGAGCGTGCTGTGAAATCAGCAGGAAACCCCTGGAGTAAAAACACTGGACATGGTGACACAGCACACAGTGTGTTGGTAGCCTGCAGTCAAGTTGGCTTCAGAGTCATTTTTCAAGCGGACATCTGCTCAGGGGAGAGGACATGATACTGTCCACTTGTGAGGACAGCACAGAGACTGTAGGCTGCCGGCCATCAGGAGACTGCAAAGCCGAATCTCTCGTCGAGGTTCGTCTGATGTCCCCGCAGTGTGTTGTTAAAGATATGATTCAAGGTGATGGAAGCTGGCGGGATGAAATGCGCCTCCATATTTCACTGGAGCCTCCCAACACAGTGAATCAGGAAGCTGCAGCCACGCAAGACGAGGTCACCTTGCATTTCATCTGATGTTGTTGATAATTATAAAGACATTCAGGTTGCTGGCTCCTGGTTAGATGAAGTTGAGCTCGTATATCATCCAAGGCTGCCGTTAACACGATACAACAGCAGATTCAGATACGATGAAGATGCCTCATATTTCATCTGAGGCTCTGCCAATGTGAAGTTTGTCCCTGCTGTCCTGCCGTAGCCTCAGGAACAGCACAACCCTGATGACAATGGACGCTGTTCGTTTCCTCCTTTTTACTGATTTGAAATTATGACCTACCAGGTGTCCGATCGATCATGAGTTCTGGTATTCTAACAATTTAGTACTAGCAGACAAGTCATTTTCTCAAAAGCGGAAAAACAAATCATGTGCCCAAAACTGTCACTTTTTATGAGGGAAACTGGTAAAACAGGAGACTCTTCTCATTTGAGAAATCCTGTCGTCGTTTCCGCAAGAAGTGAAGGCACCGAGTGGACGGAGAATAAGCACACTATGTGATTTAGCTTAATCTGACTATAACATCTGAGCACGAAACCCAGCTTTGAGTGTTTCCACTTTGTGTGCTCTTCTTTCTGTTTTCACCTGTTCAGAGCACAGATTGTGGTTTCTGACCGACGAGCTGCAACGGGACACATTCACATCTGGTCTTGAGGGTCTTTTTTAACAGTAAATGTCTACATTTATGCTGTATATCGATCTGTTTCTTTTGCTCATTTGTGGCACCAAGCTCTGTCAGGCAGGGTGTCGGCCGTCCAGAGCAATTCTGGGGCTCAGCGTTTTGCCCAAGGGCACTTCAGCATGAGGACAGCAGGAGGTACAACCCTGTGATGAGTGGACGACACGCTTTACCTCCTGAGCCAACATGGCAGCATGATGGAAACCCTGCAGTTGTCTCCATCCGGTGGTCAAAATTGTCAGAGCTTTTAAAGAAGACGGAGGAGTCTGAGAGGACGACCCCTGAATGTGAATATTCTTCTGCTCTACACAAATCTGTGCCTTCCCTCAAATGTTAACCTGCAAATTTGACAGCAGCCACAAATATTTTTGTGCTTATTCAGATCTTTCATAAATTTGAAGGTCAGTCTCACAAAACACGGTCTTGTGTATTCATGCGACTCTCCGTACCAACAGATACATGCTGTAAATAGTAATTGTGTGTGTGTGTGTGTGTGTGTGTGTGTGTGTGTGTGTACTACCTGCACAGACACAGAGTCTGACAGCCTCCTGACGGTGACGGTGTGCAGCTGTCCATTGGCCAGGCTCCTCACTCTGCTTCTCAACACTTCAGCATCTCTGCTGCTGTCCAGCTTGTATCTCACCTCCAGCTTATCTTTATACACACACACACACACACACACACACACAAAGTTTTTCCAATTTAAACTTTTTCTCTTGATGGTCGTCTTCTCTAATCTTATCTGTTTTTAAGGATGTATTTTCTCACTTGGGTGATTAATCTGAATTGTGAGTATCTGAGTCAATAAAGCTTTCCATATTAAGAGGATTAGCAGTTAATTCCCTATCAATAACACAACTCCAAATCTAATTAATTTTACTAATATTCAGAGGATTAACAGCAGATTTAATAAAAGCCCTGTGATGTCATTGGGCTTTTAAGATTAAAATTACACAAAATGTTCTTTACGTTCTTTTTATTACGAAGCTGTATTTAGAAAGAAGGAATAATCACTTGGCGTAAGAGCTCATCCAATTAGCTGTTGTTTCTGATAATAAATGTGAGTATTCTTAAACAGGCCTCGAGTATCTGACAAGGAATTTCAGTGTTTTGGCTGAGGAGGTTTTGCAGCAGTGAGGGGAAAGAAATGAGCAGAACAAGAGAGCTCTGAAGGACTTAATTGGACACTGCAGTCTAAGTGCATTTACCTGACGGCTCCACGGCCAGCATGAAAGCCTTAATGTCCTGCTGTCCATCAGCTTTCTCTGACTCATTAACACCAGAAGAAATCCATTTACAGCTAATCTAGTAGCAAAGTGCCAATTCTATCCGACTCTCAGATGCTTAAAATGTAATTTTAAATTCAAAGTACCTCCTACTACTCTTAAAAGCCAAAATTAATTATTTCACACAAAAGTTTCTAAAACACATCAGCGAGTTTTCTGCTGTTTTCATTCAGGAGCACCACGACGTGCCGTCCATTAGCAGCCCACCAAACTTTTACTGCCTCAGCAGAACTCATCAGGTCTCAGTGATAAGACCAGTGGACACCTTTTTTTTCCCAGCAGAGACAAAACATAATAGCTGGCCCGGCTGGACAGATTAAAAGGCAGTAGAAGCTGACGGGGTGAATCCAGAGAGAGGAGCCATGTGATGGATCCTGATAGATCTGGTAAAGCTGCAGAGCACAGCAGAGGACGAGGAGGAGGACAGAGGAAGGAGGGAAGGAGGAGGTTTCAGGAGAAGACGACACCAGAGAGGATGAGAGGACGGCGGGAGGACAGAAGTAATTGAAAAGAGTTGAGGGAGGGAGGTGAAAAGAGGCTCTCGAATGGACTCGTAACCTCTGAGGTTTGAAAACTGGATGAGAAGAAGAGGAGAAAACAAAAAAGCAGAAAGAAGAGAAAACGATTCAGGATGCAGAGGAGTGATTCGCTGTAAGAGGGAGTACATACAGGATTTAAGAAGTATTCAAGGTGTAGGATGAAATGAAAGCCACGAAGGAGAGCAGACCTTTAAAAAGGAAGTTCATCTTCCACATAAACCCCTTCAAAATAAAAGCCTGCCCACCGTGCTTGTTGATGAGCAGAGCCAGATACTCTCTGTAGTAGGAGCTGACGTAGAACAGCACAGCCGGACTCTGGGTCGTCCTGAAGCTCAGGGAGACGTTCTCTCCTCTCAGCGTCATGTCGGAGTAGATGGAGGACGGCAGAGCGCTGCTGTTCCTGCTCAGCTCGTACGGCTCCTTGAAGGTGTAGCTGACGGACGTCCCCGACTTGAAGCTGGCCGACACCTCTGGAGGAAGAGAGACGACAGGGAGAACACAGACGGGTCACAGGATGGACTTTCGCTGACCATGGGGGAAAGAAATAAGTAAAGGAAATAAAAAAGCTAGTTTTACAAGATATATTCTTTGAAAACAATGGGGGCCAGAAAAAAATGAAAAATGGAAACTTTGATCTTAAAAAAACTGTACCATAAAGCTTTTGTTTTCTGACATTTTGCTTATGTAGACTGTATTTAAAACTCTCGATCGTGAAAAGATAAACAGAGGCTTTTCAGAGCCAAAGGGTTTCCACTAATTTTTCAGGAAGTAGGAAGTAAAGTTGAGTTCTTTTCCTTGTTTTTTCACCATCTTTTATAATACTTCAGAGATTTTATATCCTCTTTCGCAATGATTTTGGATGCTTTCACACCACAAATGAGTTTCAGAACTGGAACAGGACCAACACCTTTTTGTTTGAACTGTGCCAAACACATTCAGGTATGGAAGCACCTTTTAGACTGTTGAGATGAGCAGGAAACCTTAAGGAGTCACTGGACAGCTGATCAACAGTTTGACAGACTGAATGTCTGATTATCTGCTCACTGGATAGTTTCAGTAACAGACTGAACTGCTGCTCGGATTAAACAAACGTAATATATTAATTAGTGAGTTGATTTCCACAGCTTCCAAGCGCCTTCTCAGTTTTCTTGCCGAAAGCAAAATCTGAAAGCTGATTGAATAAAGCTATTTGCTTTAAAACAACAGAAGAACATTTGTTTGACCCTCAAAAACACTTTGTATTATCAAAATTTACCAATGAAGTTTAATGAAGTTGAAAGAAAATAAAGACTGTTTTCTCTGCAGGGTCATCATATCACACTGCATATGTTTCATAAGTGTTCCCAATAATGTGATAACCTTTTTGTAATTCTTAATTGCAAGAATCGTTTCACAACAGAAAGTGAATCTTGGCAGGATTAAAATGCTGCAGTTGGTCCCTCATTTGTGCCTTCGTTTCTGCTTTTCTTTTCACTTTGGCTGTACTGATGGATTTCTGGGAAATCACATGCATCGACTTTTTATCCCGCAGGAGCACCATTCATTTCAATTTGCGGCATCTCTTTTGTTTATCTTCCAGTCGAATAATTAGTCGATATAACCAGAAGGAGAATAATTGTTTGCCTAGCAGAGCTCAGCTCATGTATTTTGTAGTAACTTTTCACTCTCAATCTCATAATTAATTGCTCTGGGTTATTTAGCCACACAAGCAAGAAGAGAGAACCCTTCATGCTTATGACAGAAAACAATGCTTAACATTTCAGCTTTGCTTCCACGTAGTGCTCAGGCATGCCGACGGAGATGCAGAGAAGTACAGCAGATGTTGGAGGTGGACAAAGCGTCCTTTTTTGAACTAAGGCATAAAGATGATACATCGAACATAACATCAAACAAATGACTTAAATCGACTCCACCACACCAAACGGACACTGTTTGCATGAAACCTTTAACGTCACGTGGTGGCTAAGTACCTCTCGACGGGTGTTACATGCAGTAAAATGTCCACTGCAGATACTTAACCTTTAAACAGCAGCAGAAACACACCCACAAACAACAACCCCTGCACTCACAGAAATCATTATGCCCAAATAAACTGACTCTAAATGTTTTAATTACTGTCTAAATTTCTAATTTTATCACATGGGTTCAATGTACAGGATCACATTTGTTGCAAAGTTCTGTCCTGTTGAGTCAACGTGAATACACTTTAAATATCGTAGTCTGTATAAATCAGCTTAACCTGATGTGTCAGTTCAGCTCCTACATATAAAGTTAAATGGAACATCTACATATTGTACATATTTATTTAATTATTGTACAGTATTATAACATGTATTTTTTTTTCAAATAAATATTCAGTAGTGCAACAACTCGCATTCAAATTATTTAAAGGAGAAGTTCATTCAAAAATGAAAACTGAGATGCTGAGGCTTTTATTTTTATCAAGGACATTATGAGAACATATCCTATTAGATTTCTATGGAAATAAATGTCTATATGCACTAAATGACATATTAGACATCCTCCTCATGGAGACACAGGAGTTCAGTTTGCAGAGTGAAGGACTCTGCTCAGATGAAGGAAGCCTCAACAGCTTTAACCTTGGGCTGAGATACGAGTCCACTCGGCACATGAAAAGCAAAGCGGAGGGGACGGAGGCATCAAGTGACACTGCAGAACGTTATAAACTGGTTAGACGGGCCTAATAGACTGAGGTCAAGGTACACGTCGCTGATAATGTTGTTTGAGCTAAAGAGAAATATATGATAAAATAAGCCCTGCATGGTTGGTGTATGGTTAATGTGCACAAGGGCACAGCAGTTGTGCAAACATGCTGGTGACACGATGCACACGCCCGGCATTTGTTTTATGCTTACATACCAAAGAAATGAGCCAACCGAAGCAGTGAAAAAGAAGGCTGGCATGCAAACGTGGATGTAAGCAACACTGGATTTTTAAATATTTTTAAAAAACAACCTTTACAAATGTTTAATGAGGGAAATTCATTCATTTGTTCAACTTCAAGGGAGGAACACAGCATGTAACAGCATGAAGAAAACTCGACAAGGCAGCTTTTTAGCATCACTTAACAATCCCTCAGCATGTTTGCTCTTTTATTTCTAGGTGTGACATGCAGCAGTCAGACTCTCTGACAAAAGTCCAATAATAATAATAATAATAAAGGACCCAAAATGTCCCAAAATGACACAAACACAAAGAAGAGTGGCTGGACATCCAGGTAAAAAGCAAACAGACGAAACAAAAAGATGGATCCAAACAATCCAATAAAACAAAAAATGAACCCAGGAGGTAACCAAGGTAAACCTGGAACTCAGAGACCCTGGGAACATGCAGAACGAGGGAACAAAGAGGAATAACTCAGCCGAGTTGAATAACTGAGGAGGAATGAACACACAAGGGAGGGAAAGCAAAGGAGACGAAGTGGGGAAAGAAAGACAGACTTTATTTTTAAATCAGCATTTTTATTTAAAATTTATTTTTAAAAAAACCCTCAGCATCACCTCCCACTGGCTGCCATGACCGTACGACTTGCCTACACGTGCACAGTTTGTGTATGTGTGTACCTGTATGGCAGAAGACTCCAGTGTAGGCTGACAGGCCACAGTCGCAGTGGAAGCCGTTGGTTCTCTCCACACAGCGGCCCTGGTTCTGGCAGAACGAGCCGTAGCTGCTGCAGTGACCCGGGCAGCCGGGTCGAACCCCGGGTGTGATCCTCGCCCTCTCCTCCAGGTCCAGGGTGACGCCGTTCAGCTGCAGAGAGCGAATGCAGCCCCGGAAGCCCTTCTGCCTGGACGCTGTGCCTCCTGAGAGCATATGAAGAGTGGCTTTCATTGTTTATACATCAGGATTCAGGAGCTTTATTGTCATTTCACACATGTAGAACATGAGGTGGAACGAAATTAGTTTCCCTGGTCCTGGTATGAGCCCAATAACCTGCAAAATACTAACTAATAAATATAAAACAACACTATATAAATATGAAAACAACCAGAATAAAAAAATATAAACAGTGTCAGGGGTGACAACAATATTTACAGCAGTATTGCAGTATTACAGCAGTATTGCTGCAGTGTGTTATGCTAAAATCACAAGCAATCAAAGTCAGAGATGAGACAAAGTGTCCTGTGTCCTCTTCGTCCCAGCCTTTCTTTTCTTTGTAAGTTTACTTTCTCTATAGTTTTTCATTTCTCCTCCCCTTTCATCTACAGAAGATCCACACGTCGCCTCGACTCCCCCAGAAGCTCCAAACTGTCAACACTCTTCTTATGAAATGACTCAACAATGAAAAAGCAATGAGGCAACAAGCTGTAGGTGGAAAACTGAATTGAGGACATAACTTTCATCAGCTGTCTTCAGGTCTGTCTGTACAGCATTGTTCCAGCTGTTGACTGCCTTACTGAATGCCTGGCTGTGTTCATATGTCTGTGTGCAGCAGAGAGACAGACTTCCTTCCATTTTGATCCCTTTTCCTTGCACTACATGCACAATTTGTCTGATATTTCTCTACAGCTACAGACCTGTGGGCAGTGAAACAAAATGAAAAATACGCACCTACGTTGCACATATTTACACTGAGACAGTCATGTGAGATGGCACAGGAAGAGTTCAAACCTGACAACCTGTCATTTCTGCAAAGCTCACAGACTGAAACTGTTATTGTCAGACGTGCCAGCACTTTGCTCTCAGCCTTCAAAGCTGACAGCTTCTCATTGCTCGGCAGCAGCAGCTTTTCACACCAGTACATCACTGAGTGCTGCCTGGGCCTCTGCTCTGCTCTTTTACATGACCGTAAATTATTCACATACGCTTTACAAAAGCAACATTACAGGTAAAGTCTGCAAAATGGCACAGTAAGAAGAGTACTTTAATGAAGGTGAGAGCTCTAAATTATGGACTTTTTGCAGTGCTCAAGCCCACGAACAACAATAACAAGTTTATTCTCCTCAAACTCCACTTACATCATAAATGCTGTTTGCTTTATTTATCATCTAAGTAAGTAATTCAATTACTAAGTAATGTAAGCCATCTTTCTAGCTTAATGAAATGTTTTTTGTGTGTGTCAGTGCAGAGCAGGAAAAACCAGATGAAAAAGTGACCAAGGTTGTTGCATTGGCAAAACAGAATTGTTTAACTGAAAAAGTCGAAACTTTGCGGACACGGGAGCTGAGCCCCCCTAAAGGTCTGACTTGGCAGGATTACAGAATCTGCCACACTGTGAATTTAATAATCGTCTTAATGAAATGACATTTTGACTGCATCTTGCTCGCTTATTTGATGCATTTCCTGACAAAATCGGATATCACAGTGGAAACAAAGGAGGTCCCCACAGGGAAATTCTCTCTGCTTCTCCAACACATGTTTTCTAAGTGTCAGGAGCAGTAGGCAGCCACTGTGCAACGCCAGGGGACCTCAGCCAGTTCTCAGCCAATGCTTTGGGGAATTACATCTCTGATGAAACCGGAGCACTCGCAGGAAGCTCACGCAAACATGAAGAAAACATGCAAACACTGTGTTGAATACTGAAACAGTGAAATGTGACTGAAATGTTGGCTGCTATGTGCCACACTCGCATGCCCCTGACAGCCAGCGAAACACCACTGCTTTGGTATGAGGGTGTGTGGCGCTCAAATCACCTCATAGGAAACTAAACTGGTTGCTTCGCTCAGGTCTGGTCATGATTTCAGACTAAAGAACAACCACCTTGTATTGTCTAATTATTAATAATTAATTATGAATTAATTATTTAATATAAGGATGTACAGACACTCTTAACGTGCAGACAACCACATTGAAAACTTTAAAATCTGAAAACTCTGAACAGCTGCACAAACTGTACAGCTGCACATACCTAGCAAGGGTTTCAAGCACATACCCAGCAGGAGAGCTTCAGCTCAAACAAGGATCATGAAGAGAAGAGCAAAGGTCTTAACAGGAACCACATCTGGCAAGGTAAAATTATTTCTAAAAAGCGTAATGAGGGATCTGTAAAGATTAAAGCAAAGATCAAAGAAAACTCCACCTCTGACCAAATGAGCAAAGCTATCAACGAGACCTTCAAGATCAGTGGGAATTTCAACCTCAGCTCTAACGAGACGATTAGAGCCTCGCTACACGGGATCACACTGTGGGAACACACTGAAGCATGCAGTACGAGAGCCAATGGAAAAACAATTAGCGGAACAGAGATCAAAGCAGTCAGAGGACGTGGCTGAAAATACAAAGAACCTCGACCTGCAGCTCCAGGAGGGACAAGAGCGAACCGACTCAAAGCTGTGGAGCCTGCAGAAGAAAACATTAGACCACATATCATCAACGACTTTGATGGGAGAGGAGCAGCGTTGATATGAAAGCAAGATATCGCACAATAAAACACTTGCCGGACAGAATTAATGACCTAAGCAGGGCTGCAACAAATTATCATTTTTAAAAATCATCATATTAAGCCCTAGTGACAGGAGTTTGTGGACAGAAATGTCTGATCAGTTCAAAACTGTGTATGATTACTACTACAATACTACTTCTATATGCCATTCGTGTTCCCAGAGGATGAATCATAGTGACGACAGTGAGCCTCATTTGTCTATATTATACTGCTATACTAGTACCAATACTTCAGCCTCGGCTTGGGTAGTAGTAGTAGTAGTAGTAGTAGTAGTAGTAGTAGTAGTCTGCATATGTTAAATGGTGAAAATCCTACTTGCTTAACCTCAGGATGATGACAAGCTTTTAGCTCAAAGTTGTCCCCATGTAGTGCAGAGCAGTGAGTGTAGCGGCAGACTATCTTGTTATCAGTTAATTATTTACTCTAAAAATGAGTAAAACAGTCAAAGAACCCAAGCAAAATATTACGGCAATATCAGCTAAAACCAGACCATCCTCTGAAACGAGAAACTTTTGAAAGACCCTCAGTCATTTGCATCCCTCCTCAGATGTGCCAAGGTCAGGAAACCAAAAAACAACAAACCGCCAGAGCGCCGTTTGTGCTGGTTTGCAGAGGCAAATCAAATGTGATATTTGGTTTTTCCTCTGCAGTAACGCTGAGGATTTGTGAAGCTGAGGTCAACATCTCAAAATCAGTCCAAAAACGGCAGATTTTCTTTTAAACTAAACTACTGTGCATGATGGCACCACTCGCAGGATGCAAAAAACAAACATGTCAACACACCAGCCAACATGGAGGCCAATGCAGCACCAGTAAACTACTGCTTATCTTTCCAAAGCAGGCAATACAACAAGTAATGTGAAATGCTGCTTGCAATGAATGCAAAACTCTTTCAGCTGAAACTGCTGCGTGTGGAGGTTTTACGCCCCCAAGTATCAGGCAATAAAGAAGCTGGAAGAGCAATCCTATGGTTTATAAATCCATGTAAGGCAATAAAACGGATTATTAATCCAAACAATGTAATTCAGTTCCTTTATAAATCTGTACGAGGAATAATTAGGGCTAATAAATACACTGTTTGTGGAAATAAGACTTATGAATTCACAGAAGACGACAACTCTGTACTTTTTCATTCAACAGAGTAGCCTGACTTGTAAATCAGTGCGTGTCTCATTTGCATGTGATAATTTATCTATTCAGACTGCACTTATGGATTAGAAATCCAAACATAAGCAAACATTTTTGCGTATGAATGCGTCGGAGGCAGGATTATGGTTCATGAATAAGATGTACGTAGATTGAATAGCAGTGATGTGGCTTCTGCTTGTACACAAGCTAAGCTGATATTAACGCTTAATTATTCATATATTGTGTACTTTACATTTACATTGTGGGAGTACAGTCGATGCCCTAAATAGCTTTCTCAAGGAAACTTTAACAGAGAATACATCATTCTTGTTCTTAGCACAAACATCCATACGAGTCCATTCTGGGAATGAATGCCAGCACATTTCCATTCAAACACATAAATCCATGAGACTTATTCCAGTGAACTGTACTGATAATTCAGAGGTAAACATGTACGAGTTTAGGCCTCAGAGGGGATTATTGGCTAAACACATTCAGCCAATCAATATCCACCTTGGTTCCCCTCCTGCTGCTGCTTTCATCCAATCTCATCGATGTTTGTTTTCCCTCCACAGTGTGTGTGTTTGCTGATATGAAGTGACATTCATAATATTTGCAGGATGATAAAATCTTATAATAAATTATGGATTTTTGTCTTTTTTTCTGCAGATGCAGCGAGAGGTCAAACAGGATCTGAATTGTAGAACTGACCTGATGAAGCTGAGATAAACAGGACTGCAGTATTGATGAAGTTAATTATTACGTGACAGCAGAATGAGTCACTAACGGACCCTGACTGCAAGAAATCGCACACTAAACTATCTTAGAGCTCCCTGTTGTGTGTTTTACTTATTAAACATGAGTCCTGTTCAGCGATCAGACGCCATCCACGCAGTCCTTTCATATTCAATAGTGCTGAGCAGCTGGTGGCATTTAACCAACAGCGGTTTAAAACTTAAGAGCATATTTCTTTTTCCTTCAGAGTATGTAGGACTCTGTGAGAAGAGGTCAGACTTGCTGCTGTCCTGGAGTTTGGGTCTGTTGCGTTTTAAACTGTGAGCTGTAGATAAAGAAGCAGAAGCACCGCAGAACAGATGTGCAGACTCTGCAACATTCATATCCAGCACAGCTGAGCAGACAACAAGAGTCGGTAGATTAACACACTGAATATTTAAGGGAATATTTTTAGCTTTCCTCTGAGGATTTACTCAGTCTGATGAGGATTCACAACATGCCATAGGCTCGCATCCTGAACCACCTGCTAATCACCTCTAAACTTTCCATTAGGTTCGGTTGTCGAGAGTTGCAGTACTGGATCCCCATCTGTGTACACAAATGTGCCAAGCCGGCACCTTCTGTATTTATTGTCGCTTCATAGGAATTAGTCTAACAGTTTAGCATGTGTGAAACGGCCACGAAGATGAAACCGCAACCTTGTTTTTTAAAGAACACGAAACACATCTGACGTACACCACACTCCTCACCTATGAACAGCTGGCTGTTGAGCTGCAGGTGGAAGTGTCCGTCGGCAGGAGCCTCCTGAGTGGCCGCGGGAAGTCCATCCAGTCGCAGCGACGCCTCCTTGACGTTCCGCTCGGCCCGGACTCGGTGCCACCGGTTGTCATTCAGCGGGACGCTCGACTCCACGCGAACCTCCAGCGGCCCGTTGCCCACATCGAAAGAGAAAACCACCTGAGAGGAGGCTGATGGAGGGGCAAGAGATCAGGGTGAGAGTGGGGACGGCAAGGAGGGCGATTGATGTGGATAGAAGAGAAAGGGGGGGGGATGGGAACGCAAGGGGACACTTAAATGATTTAGATGAGTATTTAAATGTTATACCAACTCTTCATCTGATGTCTTACTGCTTTGCTCTGTCGCGATTTTCTTCTAAAATTTCAAACTTCACACAAACACAATGGATTGGGTCAAAATGACAACCAAATGGAGATCTGATATTGGTTTTCTTTGTACACAGAACTCATTCACTGATGCTGTTCAGGAGATTTGCCATCGCAGACCACAAGGCAGAATTTAATTTGCCCAAACAGAATGGGACACAACTGAAACCTCAACTTTGTGTATTTGTGTAAACCTCCAGGCTGCATATTTTCAGGGCTCCTACAGTCTCTCTAAAACCTGCCAGGGACACAAATGGGAACAGAAAACAGGAGCTTTAACAAGTGGGTAGGCTGGATTCAAGTGTATGGAGACCAAACAAGCAGATGGGAGGAGGTGTTGGGCTCCCTGGAATGTGGTTTAATTACTCCTTCACAGCAAAACAACAAACACAGAAGCCAACAGAGCTCCTAACTGAACTGGGTTCAGTTCTCATAGGATATCAGCACAGGAAAAAAACAGGTTGTGGCAAGAAGTTATGTACTGATTTAAAGTGGAAGAACTTGCAGTGTGAAAGGAGAAATGCCACAGTACTTACTCACACTCTTCTGTGCCTCTCGCTCTCAGCCAGTTCATTTATTCAAGTACAGCACTTGTATAATTTTGACACACTTGTACTTCACTTTAGAATTTCTGTTTTAATTCTACACTACATGTCAGAAAGAACTTTCACTGTTTTAATCTCAGCTTCAACACCTTCTTAATGGAAAGTGCCTATGATATAGGCTGATATAACAAATGCTCTGCTAAAGCCAGATAGACATTTGGACACAGGAAGTGATCTGACTGGAAAGGCATCACCAATCAAGTTCATTCTGACCTCACATTTTACACACAAACACTTTAGTGAGTCTCCCTCAGTCTACTTTAAAAACCTTCTGAAGTGAGGGCTGACTTGTTAAAACTTCAAGAACTTAAGGAAATTTCGTGAATTTTTACTTTTATGTCTCCCTTATTTTGAAGTACTGCTTCAAGTAAAATCTCTGAATGATTCTTCCATCCTCTGAGCTCCAGCATCACGAGTCAGGACCACAGCCAGCTCCTCGGCCCGGCTGGAGCTGCCCTGTTTCAGCACCATGGACAGCTCCTCAGTGCTGGACCTCACGCCGTCTGCTCAGCTCTCAGCTCTCAGCTCTCATCACAGAAGAACAGCAGCAGAAGATGGAGGAAAGTGCAGGCAAAGCAAACCACCATCCTTCATCTTGTGTCAGCGCCCTATGGTAACTTCATGTTTGGAAACGTTCTCACGCTCCAGCAAGGAAGTCTGCAACAGAGCTGCAGTATTCACAGCAGGAACAACCACACTGACATGAAGAGTGCAGCTGGTGCAGGAGTGGATCTGTGTTAAAGTCTCTGTGTGTCCCTGTCAAATCCCATTTTTAAAACAACCTCCGCCAAAATGCACGAAAGAAGAACCAAAACACGAACCAAAACGATAAAGAGCTTCAAAATGACCCCAGCAGCCGATTCAAAGCATCTGCACAAGCCGGCCCGACACACACCACTGCTCCCCATAAATGTGTACCTCATACCATCTGCAACACTGTTATTACCATATAAGCAAAAGGGCACCTTGTTGGTTGTTATAGCCCTATTTTAAATGGCACAATATACGCTTGGCTATAAACGTACATCTCACACCCGGTCACATTACCATGGCACCCATAAACTAAATAACACCCTGCTGGTTATTACAGCCATAATCTAAATGAGACAACATGTGAATTACACAATAGGCAGGAATTAATGGAGGGGGCTAAAAGGTCCCAGAGAGTTCATAAAACTGTAAAATTAAACACAAGGGTGAGGAAATAAAAGAGCCACGGTGATCATGAGTATGGATCTTATCTTGGACACGTGTGTTGTTAGTGCAGTGTAGTCCCACATGGGCCAGCATACAGTACAGACTGTGCTGTGTGGCTGTACAGTGCATTCAACGGGGGTCTGTGGGGAAAGAACTTTGACTGGGAAACCACAAACCATACAACCTGCAGCAGAAGAGAATGTTAGAAAGTAATCAGAAAAAACAGACAACCCGTTAACAAAAGACTAAACCGACAGTTTCATCCAAACTGAAGACCTAAAATGTCAGGAAACAAGCGGAGCGTTTTTGTGTGGTTTTATGAAGTACAAGTGTTTACTGCACAACAAGAATAAACAAAAGAGGAGCGATTCTTCTTCTGTTTGGTTTGGATTCAGCCTCCGGCTCCTACTCACAGCTCAGTTCGATCCGGATGAAGTCTCTGATGCCCAGGTTTTCCAGGAACACGCCAGAGGAGGCCGTGGTTTTAAACAGGAAGGAGATATCTGCGCTCAGCTCTCCGTGGAAGGTGGGGAAGTGCAGGTACGACGTCTCTTTGTCGAAAAACGCGGCGTTCCAGAAGTTCCCTGACGAGCACAATGAAATTCACTGTCAAGAACTTCAATAAAAATCACTTCAGAGACAAAAGACCCAAATTGTTGAGCTGATAATTAGCTTTTCAGTCAGCCTTGTTATGATGTGGCATTTGTGTCAGAATAATTCATTTAAACGGTTAATTAAGGAGTGGGATTACAAAATAATTCAGCAGAGGAAAGAAGGAATGTTAACCTTGATTTGTTTTGAACATAATGATTCGTCAAGTTACCAAAAGTCATAATGTTGCTCATTGACAGAACTAATAAAATAACCTTAATGGTTCCCATGCAGACATTACTGAAAGGAACAGTTTGGCATTTTATATGGCTTCAACAAAATAGATGTAACATTTTTTTAATCTGTGATATTTACAGATGTTTGAGGGACTTTTTCCTCCCGTAGCCCAGTTTTACAGTCTTTCTGTTACACTGAGCTAATGAGCTGAAGCTTCATATCGAATGCACAGATGAGTGTGATCTCCTAAACGAACTCAACGCCAAATGTCTGTATGTTGTTTTAATGCCAGAAATAACCTAATTAGAAGGTTTCTCTGTGATGAAAACTGAAGGCTGAGTTTCTTGGATGAGGATTAAACATTTTCAAAACAACCTGCATCTGTTTGATGTTATGTCAGTCATGCAACAACAATAATTTCCCTGAGGAAAAGACTTCCGTCATCTAATTATCATGTATAACTAAACAACTGGAGGAGCGGACTTACTGTCTCCATGACAACGGAGCGGCCCCACCCTGTATCCGGCCTCCGAGCCCTGCCTCTGGATGTCACCGAGCACCAGAGTCCGGACGGGGAGGCTCTCCTTATGGGTGAGCAGGCCGGAGTCTTCAGCCCTGCAGCAAAAGAGCACAAGTAGAGGAAAAAAATGGTTGAATGAGAAGGAGGTGATGTGGAAGCTCAACACACAGAAGCAGAGAGCGAAAGGAAGGAAGACGACAGATCAAAATCACTCTGCTTACTAACCTCAAATTATGATCATTTGCATGCATGAATTTATCAGTGTGCTGGTTTCTAACGTTTCATCACTTTGGTGACTTTATTTCATGTTGTGGCCTAACAAGCTGATGTAAATATTGCAGTGTGTAGGTGCAGATCTCCTGGGGACCTATTTATTCTAAAACTGGATTATAACCATCCTGACAGCTACTCCCAAAACAAAACACTGCCTGTCCATTTACACCCACATGCGGCTTTATGCACTTAAAATAAGCCGGCTGTTAGCCTTGTTGATGAGGAAAGTTGTCTATAAAAATATATCCAGAACTGGAAGGACTACAAGAGAGCGTACACAGCACTTTGCGAGTCTGATAAAATATTGAAGAGCAGCAGTGGCAGCTTCGGTCTGTAAAAATAGTCGGCGTTGCACAGTTTGAACTGGGAAAAGATGGAAGGAAAGAAGTGTGGCAAAGGCAGGAAGGTTCAAACAGTTTTGTTTTTTCCTCTTCTCAATTTAACCCAGTCGATTTGTTGTTTGCTTAACTGCTAAAGTACAAGTCAAAAGGCGACAGTTTGCTAAAAGTGTCTGTACTGTGTGGTATCCTCAAAACGAGTTCACTGTGGGAGGCTGCTTCTCAGTGTGAGTCTTTTCTTTGTTTGCCAGTCATCTTGGCCACTCAACTCCAGAAAGTGGTTTCTCTGACTACCAAATCATCTGCGTTACAGGTAGTCCTACTGCATGAAAGAAACACGCCAAATATGCCTCTTTTTATATCACTATTACACTTTTTTTTTGTTTGTTTAATAAAATAATTTCAACAAAACTTCCTTTCCTCACTCTGGTTTTAGTCTTTTTTCCTCTCTCTGATTAAAATAAAACCGTATTCTGTTTTTATTTACACTATTAATCATTGACAAATATAATGAAAACTTGAACATACATCAGCGTGGGGTCCCATCTGCTAGCATGGAGGGGGAGGGGTTTATGACCTATACTGCAACCAGCCACCAGGGGGCGACTGAGAGGTTTTGACTTCACTTATGGTAACTGGCTGCATTTATATAAAGATTCCCGATTTTCTTCCAGTTTCGAAGTGATAACAATGTTCTGTTGTACTATGTTGTCCACCTCTTTTCATGAAACATGGTGGCAGGCTGATAGTACATGCTTTAACCTGAATGTGTGAAATGTGATATTATAAATGTATAAAATAGATAAACATGTGTATTGAGTAGTTTCAGTACCACTCCAGGCGGCCAGCGTCACAGTTGCAGTAGTGCTGTGGGTCCACACAGTCGCCCTGCAGGCCACAGGCGCACTGCTGGCTGCCTGGATGAGCTCCGCCCCAGTAAGTCTGGACACGACCGGGACCAGGACCACCGAGCCACCAGCTGAACGGAGAGCCCTCTGCAACACAAGCAAAATACAACTGATACATGTCATATTTGAGAAAACATTTTGTTCAGTTAGGTGCAAAGAGATACTAATATTTACTTCTACTGTAGAAGTGACTTGGCTTTCAAAGAGTAACTTTGCTTTTACAATTAAACTGAAAACTTTTTGAAGGGGGGTGGGGGACTAAGGCCATGAAATAAAAATGTCTTGTGATTTGGGAACATCATTAATATGAGAATGTAGTGAGTTGAGGTCAGGAAAGGTCAATCCATTCCCTCATTATAACAAAAATCAATATTATCCCTCTGTATTGTTTTTATTTCATGCATTCTCCTGGAGCCTCTCCTTCACAACAACACTGTTGTCTATAAACTCTGCTGTTACAGCACTGGTGTCAGCATGTGCTGCTCTCTCCCTGTCTTTTTCAACAGAAACACTTTATTACAGGCCACTAAATGTCACTTCTTCTCCACTTGCGTTCCTGCCAGCTGTCTTCACTGAAAAACAGACAGAAGATGGAAAAATAATCACAATGCTTTAGATGAATGCTGAATTTAGCAAAATGCCAGTTTAAATGTTTGACTGACTGACTCTCAGCCCTGTGGTCGATTAATGACTCAAAAACTTGATGAAGACAAAGACATCTGGCAAAACATTTAATAAACAAAACAGAAGAAAGACATCGAAACAAAATGCACGTAATCCATTCGTCTGACTCACTGGCTAATAAAAAGAAAATCCTTGGAGCCTGATTAGGTTTGAAGCAACGAGCGTAACAATCATTTTGTTTCCTCTGGTAGAGCGAGAAAGATGTGTGCGGCCACACGGGAGTTCGATTCTCAGGAGCTTCTGTTTTTGTACTAAATGATATATGCCTCAAAGCTCACTGAATTTTGCTACCTCCATAAATAATCAGTTGTTTTGCCCTTATGTAATCTGAGTTAAAACTTTTTTTTTTCCGCTGGAGGTAAATGAAGCAGAGTGGATTCTTCCCTTCCATCCATTTTCTATACCGCTTATCCGTCAGGGTCGCGGGGGAGCTGGAGCCTATCCCAGCTGACTACGGGCGAGAGGCGGGGTTCACCCTGGACTGGTCACCAGTCAATCGCAGGGCCAACACACAAAGACAGACAACCACACACTCTCACACTCACACAATTTAGAGTAGCCAATTAACCTAATGTGCATGTTTTTGGTATTGTGGGAGGAAGCCGGAGAACCCGGAGAAAACCCACGCAGGCACAGGGAGAACATGCAAACTCCACATAGAAGGGCCCAGACCGGGATTCGAACCTGGAACCCTTTGCTATGAGGCGACAGTGCTAACCACTGCACCACCGTGCTGCCCGGATTCTTCCCTTAAAACTGCAAAATCAGCCTACATCAACAGGCTTCAAGTCAGACACGACAATATCTTCATGTTTCTACAGAGGCAGGATGGGGTAAAAACAGCTACTAAACAAACAGGCTGTACCTGGAGTGTTGAGGAGGCGGGACTTCCTGCAGTGGTAGGCCAGTTCCTGTTCGCAGTGCTCTGATTGGCTGATGGCTGCCGATAGCTGCTCCTCTCCAGTCGAATAGTCAAAGTGGACGAAATGCTGGTTCACGCCTGCAGACGGTCGGACTCTGGTGAGCTCTGTGTTGTTGTGCTGGATCTCCATCCACGTGTTCTCCTCTGCAGACGGACGCAAGCAAACACAAACATTACTGCGATGTAAGTTACTCTGTGTAGTTTTGTAGTATCTGGAGATGAGCGTGAGTGAGGTTTTCCTGGGGTCGCTCGGTATTTATGACCCCAGCTCCAAAGCCATATGGTACACAGGAAGATGGTCTTCCTCCGCCCTCTCTTGTTGTCTTGGAAAGGTCATTGGTTGATTTCCAGATGTATCCTGCTCTTTTAATGTAAACAACCAACCTATGTAAGCAGGTGATTAGAGATGTTTCAGTAGAGTGATCCGTATTGGCCTGGATCTTCTCACATGCATGTGCTTAATTTGATGCTGAGCTTTTTGCATTAAACATTTTTTACATGGAAGACGGTGTCAGGGTGTCAGCGGAGATCTTTCAACATCTTCACATTGTCGCTATCCAATATACAATAGTTTTTCACTTATTTTATTATTTTTGAGAGAAACTTTCCTGTCCTCATTTCACTTCTGTGTAAAGGTGGTGAGGTATCTTACTGCTGGTGTATTTATTTATATGATGTTATGGTGTGCTCAGGCTTCATTGGGTTCACTATAGACAAAAGGACGGGGGTTGGTTTTCATGGTTTGTTCTCAGCCTCCTGACTTCCAGTGAAGGGAAATCTTAATGCTTCAGCATACCAAGACATTTTGGACAATGCTATGCTTCCAACTTTGTGGCAACAGTTTGTTGAAGGCCCTTTTCTATTCCAGCATGACTGTGCCCCAGTGCACAAAGCAAAGCTCCATAAAGACATGGTTGGATGAGTTTGGTGTGGAAGAACTTGACTGGCCCACACAGAGTCCTGACCTCAACCCCATCCAACACCTTTGGGATGAACTGGAACGGAGATTGTGAGCCAGGCCTTTTGGTCCAACAATTTCCAGGGGTTGAAGCCTCCTGCCATCTTGAATTCTGAATGAGATGCTCAGTGACTGCATATGAGCGTAATATTCAAGTGTCCACTTAAATTTGGGCTTTTTGTGTGTGATAACCAAAGACAGATAAAGAGAGAGGGAGGAACTGGAGGAAGCCCCAGCAATAAAAGAATTATCATTATTCAAATTTATACAATTATGCAGATTGTGCAGATCACTGTTGCAGATGGCAAGAAAGATGATGATGATGATGATGATATGATGACAGCAGAGAAAATCAAATCAACAATGTTCTAGATCATTATGATACAATTTGCATAAAGCTCCAAGACACAGAGAGATGACTGTGAGAGACTGTAGAAGAGAGAGAGAACCTCATAGGAAAAGGATGGAAGATAAAGTGGATCGGAGTGTGATGACAGGAGCATCATTTACAATGATGTAAATGTTAATCATAAAATGTTGAGTGAGGAGGAGAAGGAGGGAAAATGTGTGTTTGTGTGCGTCACCTGTCATGTTGCAGTAGACCTGCTGCGGTTTGATTGGTCCGCTGCCGTCCACGTCGATATAAAAATGTCCCGACGTGTTGCCGTTGTGTTTGTACGCCTCGCAGGACTGTTCGTACACAGCTGGGAGGAAAATAATGAGATCAGCTCCAGCGTGAATCACATCAACATCAACACATCAGCCGGCAGACGCACACAGGAGCTGCGAGGGGAAACATCACACACTGTGGGGGATTATGGGTACTGCTTCATACGTACGTATCACCACTGAATCACCGTCTCATCACCAGAGTGAAGGCAAGCGTCTTAAGTTTTGTTTCTGCAGCAGCGTCCCACAAAGTGACGATTAGACCAGCCGGAGAGGACAGTAATGACTGATGGGAGACTCAATAAATAAAACTTTAGACCTTCATCAGCCATAAGCCCATAACTCCATAAGTCCTCCTCTTCCTCTGCCTGTCTCACAAACACAGTCTGCAGGTAAAGATTTGATCCCTTCAAGTCAAATCCACACCTACAGGATCTCTGCTCACCCGTTCATGTTTCTTCTTCTCTGCAGCCAAAGGCCTTTTATTCATCACATTCCCTCGGTGTGGTTAGAAAAACATTGTCACAGAAACATCAGCAGTAAAGATGAGACCAGAGGTGAATCGTGTCGTGGAAGCTCTCCTCTTCTGGTCGGATTTGACTCGAGGGAATCTTCACCGAACCAGTAAATCTCACCTCACTGCTGCGTCCTCGTTTATTTATTTGGCATTTGGCAGTTTAGTCAGTACTACAGTCTCATTAACTTCCATCATATCACTCGTATACAAACAGGTTTTCGAAATATTCTGCAGTGAGGGGGGAAGGCACTGAGCAGGCATCACATGAAGCTCACAAAGGGGGTCGGTTTATTTTAAAAATAAACCAAACAAAACACTTGTTTTTTTTGTTCTGTCAAAGCTCACAATTTGCAGCAGTTACACCAAAGGAGAAAACCTGTACAAACTGTGCTTACTGAACAATATGTCTCAAAAGGGCATCTGTGATTGTGCTGTGATTGGCAACCACAGAAGTGCAGATTTTCCACATTTGAAAGTTCAGAGTCTTTATTAAGCCTCTTTGTCTTATGTGCTCTATTGCTGTTACTTTGATACTGGAGGTCATATTCGTTTTCAGTTTACCTCTTTGCTGAAATAAGAAAATGTAAAATTAACTATGTAAAAGGAAATCAATTATCTGTCTGTCTTGTTGCCTGGGAACCACATAAATCTACAAGCTCATATTTCATTTACACTGGCAAATACGTCCTAGCAGATTTCCCTCCGTCCTGGTCAATGACAGGTTTATCACAGTTGTTTATCAAACATGGGTGGGTTTGGTGCACACAGTTCACTGCTCTGATGAGCTGTAGATCCATACTGTTGACTGTATATAAAGATGGACAACATGAAAACCCACTAAAAGTGAAGCTAATACATCTGGACCCCTGGTGCCCCCTGGTGGCTGGCTGCAGTATATGTCATAACCCCCCCCCCCCCCACATATTAGCAGAAGGGACATGGGCCAAACTAAAAGATCAAGTTCGAGTGTTAATTTTTCTGGTAATTATTTATCTGATGCTATAAGAAAAGTGTGAAAAGTCATGATAGCAAAGTGTTGCTCCTCATTGGGAGTGTATGAGGGAGAACTCCACTGCCCGATCACTACTGCACTCTGGCTCCAAATGATGTCACCATAGCAAGATGGCAGCAATATTTCAGCTTTGGTTTTCGTATAGAGGGAGGGAGTAGAGACGCATCGTGCATCTTTTCACTTGTCAATAATTTATTTAGCTCAAGGGTCAGTCAGTGAAGATCAAGGATTCTGTTCCTGCATTACCTGTTTGTTTTTGTTTTGTTTTGTTACCTTAAATGTTTTTAGCAACACTTTCAGTGTACTGTTTAACTATAATTTGAGTTTATGAACAAGCTGCCATTTTTTATTATTATAAAATAATATAATTATAATTATATTTTATATTACATTATGATTGTTATTAATTATCCAAATTGAATTTATGCTTATTAGGTGCGAATCTGTACAGAAATCTTATATTAAAAAATATTTCACATACAGGAAACCTGGAAGCAAAACAGCGCTTCAGTAAAAGAAAAATGTTTTGTTTTTGGGACTCTGCTCAACACATAATGGAGCTGCTGTGTGTCATCTGCTGCTTGCTGCCGTCCCTCATGGGTACTTAAAGGTAACAAGACACAAAACAAAGGCAGCGGGAGGAACTGGTGGGTCTTTAGGGCCTGCCGGCTCTTCTAATGGATCCTTCTGGTCCAACAGTGCATTATTTACTGTAGGTGTTGTTTATCTGACAGGTGACTTACAGCTGTGGCAGGTCGCTCCGCTGTAGCCGCTGTCAGAGCAGTTACAGTGGAAGACGGTCCAGGACTGAGTGCAGCGGCCGCCATGTTCACAACGACTGGGAGAACACCTGAGAGAGAGAGAGACAGGGAGACAGGAAGTCGCCAAAGTTTCTGACAGATTTTTTTTTTTCACATCACCCAATAATATCCTGATCGACATGTGCATGGGAGGAACTTCAAGGATTTATGTTTGCTTTTGAGACAAAAGAAAGAAATGCATTGTATATTCTTTATGTTCACCGAGACAGTAGATTTGCAAAATCCATTTGCTTGTTTTGGCAGTTGAACATTTGGAAACAATTCTGCAGATTTCCCTGCCAAAAACCTTTCAAAGAGGACAAAAGGAGTTGATGCCAATAAACACCTTTCATGCGTTACTGTCATGAGAAGTGAACTTTTTTTTTTTGCTAGTTTGACAAAGCAGATGAAGCCTCTTTTCTGTCCGCTGAGTCATTTGTCTTACGAGTGAGCAGGCTCAGAGCTTTTGTGGAAACTTTTTGTACTTACTTTACAGACAAACGGTGATGATTAGCACACCATCCTGTCAAACTGTGACTATGATCACAAAAACAAACTGTGCTTGAGTGTGTAAAATTAGTCTGTTACGTAAAGCTTTTTCATTAAATTGCCAGAAAGCTTTTAAAACTATGTTTGTTCATATCACGGCCAAATATGCGTGTGGGAGGGTCAGTAATAAAGTAGTGGTAAGAGAAAACATTTCACTTTTAATATTTGGCGAGGTCATGTTTTCCGTTTCCACCCAGGGCTCATTCAGTGGTAGAACACTGCAGGGCTACATCATAACTAATGTGAAAGAATTTTCGGTTAATCTGAAGAGCTTATCCGACGAGCTACACTGTTCCTGATCAGAGGAGTTGTATTGTTAAAGACAGCTGGATGCACTTTATTCGCTAAGTGTTTGCTTTGCCTGAGGAAACATGCTGGATGTCTGCATGTTACCTGTTAAAGCCAGTGCATCAAAGCAAGCAATATAAAGGCCTTTGCACTGATCTTGTCTTTGCCCTCTTTTTCTTATTGAATCTATTTTTATCCACGTGTTGCTTGGCAGATTCCTTCAGAGGGATTCGCACATAAACATACTTAATAATAACCACTTCACTCCACTCACATTATTTCTCAGTTCTGCCTTTGTGACTGTGAACAGTGTGTGTTAGCATTTGAGGGACTGGTGCTCTGCATGCTACTGTTTAGTCGTTATATTGAGAGATGGAGCTTTTCAGTACTAGAAAGTGTGTGTGTGTGTGTGACAGTGTTTGTGTGTTTGCCCAAACCTGGGCAGGAATACTGAAAAGAAAATAGATGACTGTGTGGAATCTGCAGCCTTGCCTTTTTATTTAGATAAAACCCCTGACTAAGCAGCCTGTCAGACTGCTACTGTGTGAATTTTACCTCCATTTATCTCAATACAGCTTTGATCTAAAGTGAGCTAGTTAGCATTCACATTAAAGTCACATTAAATATTAACATGAGCTACCACTGCCTTCTGCTAGCTTATTTGTCGTGCTGTGTTTTAGTGCCTATGTGGTCTGCGAGAAACGTTAACGTAATGATTCATGGGGTGGTGTTCATTCCTTTTGCTGCTCTTTTCCTTCTTCTGCTGCCATGATGAAGAAACACAAGCCCCAGTAACATATTTTATATCGCACACACAATGAATACAACATATAAAGACCTCAAAACAAACTCCCATCCCACTCACTGATGGTGAAAACGTAACATTTATAGATCCTGACAGCCAGTTTCTGCCGCAGAGACGAAACAGTGCAGCGTTACAGATGGACAGCCAGTCAAGTCTCTCTCAGACGTCACTCGGCCTCATCTAAAGCGTGCGTCAACTGAAACATTTTCCATAGAAACACTGTATTTACACTAAGGCCTGAGGCTGCCGGATTCCAGCCCTTTAAACACTAACTCAGGGTCTATCGGCCCACTGTACTGCGGTGCCTTGTGAGCAATGAGGTCAATTTAGCCTCAGTGAAGCAAAAATTCAGCACTTTGTCTCGTGTCACAGAGCATATTGGTCCTGGTACAGGGAGAACCCCGTTCCCCCCTTCCTTCAGGCCGTGTGTTCTGTTGTGGAAGAAGTATTCAGATCCTTTACTGTCACAGTGATGTTAGACATTTTACTGCTCTAAGCCACATTCACTTTCACTAGTGACTGGGATTCCTCCCACATGGCTGTTTAGTACCAGTTTTGGCTTTTAGAATGGTTCTAAAAGAGTTTTGACATGTGATCGCTATCTGTGCTAATGCAAAAGACCAGCCAAACTCACAAAAGTCTCACCATGAATGTGTCTTAATGCCATCACCAAACTGAAACATTTCTGGTTCAGATTTAACAAATACCTTTAGGATCATCAAAGAAAAGGAAAAAGGAAAAAATAGTCTTTCAGAGCCGGCTCACATCTTTCACTTTAAGGAACAGACTTTCTCAAGGACAGCACATTACAACCTTCACCCTCCTTCAAGTTGCCCAGGCTCAGACAGCAGAAGATAAAGAGAAGCGCCAGGAGAAGGAGGAGGAGACACATTGGAAAAACATGAAGACAGTCAGACTCAATATGCTGTTATATCAGTCAGTGAAAAGACGATTATCAATCTGCAGATGTAGAAAAATGATTACTGTAATGATGCTGACAGCCATGACAAATACAAAACACACATGCACCTCAGCATTCATCGTAACACCAATTTTTTTGTGTGTGTCGTGAACGTTTTTGTGAAATGACCTAAAACAAGCAGGCGGGTTTGATGTAACGCGAGGTGTTAAACTGATTTTGTGGAGAGGCTCCTTCTGTGTTTGAGCTCCATTTGTGCTTTTAATGGAGTGTTTGCTTTGGTTAATAATCCTCTTTGCTACAGGCAACAATCATAAAACTGCACACACACACACACACACACACAGCTGTAGACATAATAAACTGTTGTGAAGTATGACCACAACACTGATGCTGCGTGGGTGAGTCCATTTTCCACCTGACTTTACAGTACAATATATCCCATGGGCACAAAATTCATTGAGCAGGATTACAGTGAGACAGCACACGGTGGATGTTTTCCTCTTATCCTTTTGTAGGTTTGTTATGGTGAGCAGTCAGATTTGTGCAGGAACACGAATCTGCTGAATAATGATCATCTGATGAAAGCAGAAACGGGGAGACATTTAATTAAATCCACTTGAGCAGATTCTCCTTATCTGGCAAAGATGTGTGTGTGTGTGTGTGTGTGTGTGTGTGTGTGTGAGTTATGCCCTAGAGGAGGTTTTATAATTGCTGTAACTGTGTCATTAATTGCGCTCTTATTTGGCGTGACGCCAAAACAGCAAGCAATTTGTTCAGCCCTCCCCTCCTCATCTCTCTGTTGATCTCTGTTTCTGTCTCATCTCCTCAGGTTTGAGTTATCACTCTGATGATATATTTATCATCTCACCTTCAATGACTCGCACTGAAAATATTTATCATGAAATCCAAATTTACTCTCTATTCAGTTCATTTCGATTCAACTCAAGATGCTTCACACAAGTTCAGAGGTTGTACTGTGGGTGGGCGGCACGGTGGTGCAGTGGTTAGCACTGTTGCCTCATAGCAAGAGGGTTCCAGGTTTGAATCCCAGGCTGGGCCCTTCTATGTGGAGTTTGCATGTTCTCCCTGTGGTTGCGTGGGTTTTCTCCGGGTTCTCCGGCTTCCTCCCACAAAAACATGAACATTAGGTTAACTGGCTACTCTACATTGCCCCTAGGTGTGATGACTGGTGACCAGTCCAGGGTGAACCCCGCCTCTCGCCCGTAGTCAGCTGGGATAGGCTCCAGCTCCCCCGCGACCCTCACAGATAAGCGGTATAGAAAATGGATGGATGGATGGAAATGCTGTGGATGTTTCTGTCTTTAAGTCTTCTAATTATATCAACTGGAGAAGAAGTTCATCTGCTTGTTTCACATGTCAGACAGTAAGTCTTTTTCTCTCGTCTTCATCGAAGGGTTGACGTGGCGAAGGCTGTACAGTCCAAACCCACCTTTTATTTAATACACCTTAACAACTCTGACATTTTATATAATGTAATTTGACGTTTCTGACACCCACACATTACTATAATTACATTTATTATGACGTATGGCTCAACTTTTGTGTCTGTCAATCACAGGCAGAAATGAATTATAAATGAAAGTAGACAACAGCAGCACACGACATAACCACTTATGAAACATGTCTGAACATGACACTCAAATGTGACTGCTGAATACCTTATTTTAAAATAATGGTCAGTAGTTTGCTGCTGTAACAGCCTCCACTGAAGGGCTGAAAAAAGATCAGACTGTATGTTGTGCTGCATTCAGGAACAGCTGGCGGATATAAGCAGGAATACTACTGTACCGCTGAACAATATCTGTGAATTCGCATTGGAGATAATGTGAGTGGCTCGCATGAGTGTCTCTAAAATGCTGCCTCGCTTCAGCTCACAAATATATTACTCTACCAGCAAAGAAAAATGTTCAAAACAAGAAAATGCTGTTTCTCATAAATGTTGCATGACAAAACAATCACGGACAGAAGAAACATTTCCGCTTGAGAATCAATAAAACACAGTGTTTGACAGAACAACAAGGCTGCTGGTGTTTTGTTTTACCGTACTGTGACAGGAAGGCACACTTTATTAAATTCTGCTTGGAAGCTGCAGAGGAAAGATTTTTCACTAGTTTTCCGAATTAAAAATCGAAACAGGTAAGGGCGTAGTGTGCTGGGACGTGAAGTAGCGTGGGATCGTGGGAGATGTTGTCTCCACTGTTAAATAAACAACCCTGACAGCTGATTGGTCGAGGTGCTGTACTCAAAAATGCAAGGTACACAAATCCTCGAGCATTCAAATCCCACTCCTGTTGTAGGTTCTGCATTATGAAAGGCTGAAGATGAGACCTAAAACCAACAGCAGGTTTCAAACAAATTATTTCCTTCTCCTTAGTTCAGATGGTTAGTTTGGGGCAGTTTCTGATGATTTAAGCAAATAAACATTAAATTATAATAACATAACAATATGTGTTTGTTAGAACACTTAAAAACCAATGAAAATATTGTTGTGTGGACAAATAATATAACTGAGCTTACCGTCTATAATCATCTTTGAAAAATACCTTTGAACTCAGCGAGTATTTGAAGTAACTGTTTGCTTACAGCCACCAGGATGGCCGAGTGGTTAAGGCGTTGGACTTAAGATCCAATGGGTGAAAGCCCTCGTGGGTTCAAACCCCACTCCTGGTAGTCAGTAATGAGGGGTATGTAGGGAAGAATTTTGAGAAACTGATCTTTTGAAAAGATGAGAGATGAAGGTGTTGCATTCAAGATGCAGTGGTCATAAGTCCTTGTGGCTTCAAACATGGTATTTAGCTACAGGGAGTAACATTCAATTCAGGATTTCAATTTATAAAAGTTATTAGATAAAAACTACATCAGACTGACAAACAAAGCAGAAACAGTTTTATGTGTACAGAAAATTCTCAGTCAGGTTCAATGCTCTTATAGCATAGAGTTTGTTTTCAAGTCAACATGCAAAGGTGTGTTTGTTTTCATACTCCTGACTGACTCATTGGGGAGATAAAAATTTCATGTTCACATTGAAATTTATTTGCTACTGAAAAGCCAAAGTCTCCAGCATGGCTGAGGGGTTAAGGTTTTGTGTTTGAGCTGAGGAAATGTCCTTCTGTGTTCATACCAACTCTTGGTAGTTTCTCCTGACGTATTGACCCAGTCTCATTGTTGTTTAGTCACCGGGCTTCAAATCCAATGAAATATTGATTTCAAGCACTCATAGGCATTTTCTGTTTATATCTTTATCTTCACAAGATCGGCTTTTGACCTACTGAAATATTTACTCATTCCACCAGGATGGCCAAATGGTTAAGGCACTGCACTCAATGGACACATGTCCTGTTGGGTAGCTTCCTCCATGTCGGACTCTCTCAGATGTCAGAGTTATGAAGACAGGTTGCAATTAGTGTACAATGCAATTTGTGTGGGAGGTTGTGTCTTAACAAATGTCAAAGATTTTCTTCTGCAAACTGACCTGTCAATGATGCCACACATGTCGATCTGAAGGTTGTTGTACATTCCCAGCTGCTTTTGCTGCACTGCGATCAGGTCCACGATTTGGCTGTCCAGAGTTAGGAGACGCATGCAGCCCTGGAAGACATTAAAGGGGTTTCTGCATTCCAGACTTTCATCTTCGGCAGGGCAGCCTGAAAAGAAAAGAGGGAGAACATCAGTCCGAGACAAGTCCACATTATCACTCTTATACTGGGAACAAACAGTTGACTTCTTCTTCTCTTACCTCCAAAGAAGAGGTGACTTTCTATGGACACAGGAAACGAAGGGCTGGCCTGAGCGCTGCCTCCTTCTTCTTTATCCACAACGATGCTCAGACGACTTAGTCTGGAGTTCAGCTCCACCAAATGCCACTGGCCGTCATTTAGAGCAGAACCTAAGAATGAAATGCCCAGGATTTTTACCTATGATTTGTTTTGTTTTTTTCAAGGCTGAAGCCAAGCATGGGCACTCATGTAATAACCAAATCAGATATCCTGACACCTGCCATACATGCACTAAATTAACTGTTTGGAAATAGTTCATAAATCATGTCTTTTTCTCAACAACATTATCATTCAGTATTAAAAACCTGGTTTGTTAAACGAGTAAAGATCGCCTGCTGGTGGGTAGATATGGTACAAATGGATTGACAAATCATCAGGTGCAGGTGAGTGCAGATCACACAGGCGTCTGCTTTACTTCCTGCATTCACTGTGTGATTGACCTGCAACAAGTACCAGTCTGGCTGTGCCTGCCTTGTGAATCAGCTTGTTGTTAGGGGTTGTGGGAATAGATCGATATCTCATTATCTCCTCTATTTTTCTTACTGACAGTAGTTTACTCAGAACAACACCCCAATCATCTTACAGTGCCATTAGCTGCACAGTGGCCTGCCAGAGTGACGTGGCTGTGCGATTAGAGCTCTGGCCACGAGGATAATACAGGAGATGGATAATATTAGAATTAATTAGAGAAGAAAGTTAGAATTAACTGATTGCTAAACAGCCGCAGTGTGTGATACCCTGCATTTGGAGAGTTTTGAGGGCTGTTATCTGTTTATATCACCTTTCCAAAACCAGAAGAACAAAAGTGAGAGGAATTCGATCAAACAGTGTGTTTATGTGTTTTAATGCAAAATGACGTTTAAGGCAGCACTGGTGGCTTTGTCTGCTCTTTGTTGGAGTTATCATTATTCTTTTACACATTAAATGATATAAGTGGTCAACAGTTTCATTTCTAATACCCCTTTTCCAAGAGTCCTTAACAAATGGAAACAATATATCTGGAAAGAAATTTAAATCAACTCATGGAGCTAATATTAGCATAATTAACTTGCTAGCTATAGCTGATAAAACTCCCACAGATAAAAACCATTGGTTAGAAATTAAAATCCTGCTTTAGTTTACTTTTGTCTTTTAAGGACTTATTGCTTCAGTTAGTAAGAATTTTCTTGCATCTGCTGCTACACAAACTGCATAAACTGCTTGACGTAGCAGCACTGACTTCACCTGATTTATGTTGTATTTTAAAAGCTTAGGATTACGTTGTCATGACAACCTTTTTACTTTTATGCATGGAAGTTTAGGGGCTTGTCTCACTCACTTATGGGTTGACAGAGTAATGACTCAATATCCTTGTCAGACTGTTGGTGGTTAGAAGAGGATGTGGAGCTGAAGGGATTAAGGTATAGACTGACCTGCACTGAGCTCCAGCAGTGCCCTGCCGGCTCTATGGATCTGTAGCCGGAGTCGGGCCTCACTCAGGTAAAGCCAGACCACGCCCCCTTCCTGAGGCAGGGCAAAGGTGAGCAGAAGCCCCGCCTTGTTCCACGTCCGGAATTGAAACCCCACGGACACGCCCCCTGAAGGGGACGCCGTCGCCCCCGGCAACTGGAGGAAACTGCGGGGACCGGGGAACGTTACGGCCACAGAAACTGGCTCAGCACAAGAGAAGGTCACATTGCCCTGAAACATGCAGAGTGCAGAGAGAGGAGGTGGGACAGAAAACTGATTACTAGAGAGATAAAACAACATAAAACATGAATATTAATCAGTTGCAAAGGGGATGCTCATGTGACCTCTGTCACAATGATCTCATCAGCAAGTCTCCTTAAAGAGGACATCAGTATTACCATAATGATAACAGCGATGCGAGAATAAGATTAGAAGAGCAAACTGAACATATCAAAGTCGGCCAGCTTGAAAGTAAAAGAGATAAAGAATGGAAATTGAAGAGAGTGTACCGTAAACCCAGTACTACAATATCGTGACATCCCCGTTACAGACCATTGTTTTGAGTAGTGGTAATGACACCAGGTCCATTGTTCAGGCTGCAGCAGTAATATATTACAGTCGCAGCTCTCTGCTGGGAATATCGCTATCTTCATAAAGCTACGGAAACACAGATGACATCTAAAAGCCCTTTGTGGTGCAGTTAAACTGATGTACAATAATTCATGTTGGAGAGGTCTGTGCTGCAGTACAACACAAAGTTATCTTAAAAACCCTCAAATGTCTCGGGGCCACAACACTGACACACCAGTCCTCCATCTCCTTGTAGGCTATTAATTCCCCCTCACAGAGCCGTATGAAGCTCCATTTAGTCTGTGTGCTAAATTGGACCATAACTTAAGGGTAGTACCTTAAGAGCCACAGTACCAACATAAAATTGCCTCTATTAGTTCTTCAGCCATGCATGTGAATCCCTGAACCCCTTTACCAAGAATCTGTGTCTTTCCTGCCGCTTGGGCCTTTGCTGTAATAAGGAAGCATTTATTGCTCCCTGCAGAAACTCTTCACAGCACTCTCTGATGATCTTGCTCCTGTCATTGTGAATGCAGAAACTATGAAGGTCCAAATGGCCAAAATGAGGAGACATTAGAGACTCTAACCAACATCTATACTCTGCCTTGGCTTCATTAAGCACCGGGAAAGACATCCAGAACAACTACGGTGCCTGAGTAGTAAAGCCAATATTTCATCACTAAGAATGAGTCCAAGAACAAAGGGAAATAAACACACACACACACACTCAGTGGAAATATATTCACACAAGTGATCAGCATTTAAAATAAACAAATAAATAAAAAAATGGAAAAACAAACCTAATACTTAAAACATGATCCAGAGGACCAGTAAAAGACAATGTGGATGTGTATGCACTTTGTTGAATAATTGGTCACAAAGTCACAAAAACACCAAGAGGAATATTTTATCAGTGTTTGGCCAAAAGGAATTTTATGGAGGCAGTCTGCCAGTTTTGTGTCAGTGGCCCTTGTCCCATCATTGGTGCTGTACCTCTCAGATAAAAGCCTAAGAATAGAGAGTTAGAAGAGACTGGACTGGAAACTCCACATGCTGTAGAGAGACGTGATATTGCAGTAGACCTCAGTATAAGTGTCCACAGCCTGGCTTCATAGTATCCTCTTGGATGTTCCCATGTCTGCAGACGTGTGTTTTTGATGTTAATAACTGTGCAGTATTAAGCACTGGTGATTGTGTTTTAATGTTTCTTTTTATTTCACGTTGGCACCACAGTAACCTGGTAGTCACGTGTTTTAACTCAAGGCTCTTGCATCTCCTTTTTAATGGCATTAATTTACACTTACACTTACTAAATCAAGGTCTTACAAATAATCCCTCCTGATAAAAAAAATATTTAGCTGGCTACACTCAGCACTACACTAACCCTAACCCTAACCCTAACCCTACAATCAGCACCATTTCATTATCACAGAAGATCTGAGCTCAGATCCATGTGGTTAACTTAGTTGACTTACCATAACAGTAACCTGGTGGTCTTTGTGCTTTACAAGTTCTATCAGGTTGAGGCCATTGCACAGCAGGTTTTCCAGGCAGCCATGGAAGTTCTGCTTGGAGACGACTAGTTTCTGAGAATCCAGGCTCTGGACTGCCCCCACACTCAGCTGTATGTGGACATAAACACACAGAAGCACACACAGAGAGTCGCATTAAATAATGAAAGTACAATGCGTTCCTCTGGGTCTGCATATTTAGCAGTGTTACAGTTTTCCGATTCCATAAAAAAAGCGTGTGGTGTATTGGATTGACACAGTAATGTATGCAGTCTGTGTATAATGGATTTCTCTGTGTTATCAACCTGCTCGATGTGCCAGTGGCTGAACTCTGCAGGGATTTGAACCCTCTCGGTGTGTTTGTCCACAGTGAGGTTGAGGTGAAAGCCGCGTCTCTCCACTGCTAAATGGTGCCAATGCTGATCGTCTAACAGGCTGCCGAGTGAAGCGAGACGCCGGGGCTCGGAGGATGAAGTCCTACCTGGGAGAGATGATGAGGTGGAGAAGAGAGCAATTAGGAGGATGGTATATAAAAACAGGATTGTCTGATCTCAGTCAGAGGATTGTTTTCCCTTTATTTGACCCAGTGCTCAGAGGAGTGAACACGAGAACAATTAAAGCTTCTTTGCTGTGATGAATATTTTAATTTGTCAGAGTCCCACAGGGAGGAGCACACTGAGGTCAGCCTGTTCCATCTCATCAGGGACCACAGGATATCTGCATAGTCGAATTTGAATACTGAAGCCAAATATTTAATAATCCTTCATTTGAAAAAAAAAAAAACTGCAGAGGAAAACATGGTGAGACATCATTAATGATAGATGAGCACCAGCAGGTCCAAATTAGTGGATCCATTTCTGCATCCCCCCAAAGTACTGAGAGAGAAACTTAGTATTTCTGCTGAGAGAAGGAGGTGCAGAAAGAGCTGAATACAGTTGGCCATTAAAAATGTATTAGATATTCTTTAGGGAGAGACAATTCCAACTTCAAAGAGAACCAGAAACAGTTTGGAAGATGATGGACAAATTTATTTTTGATATTTGAGCCCATTTTGAGAATATAGTACCAACTGGAAAACAAATTCTGTAAATTTGCATGTAAAACCCACTGTCAGACCAGGAGTGTGATATGAACTGTGAAGGGGTTGGGGGTGGCAACAAATATTGAATGTACGCAGAAGATATTAAAAAGCAAAATGAAAATGTTAAAGATCAGAGTGATGGTGGCATAGAGGAAAGGCCACAGAGTCCCAAAAATCTAAACATTTTTCACCTTTGGAGCACGAATGTGCACAAAAAAATTTCAATATGTTTGTCTGAAGCGTTTGGAGCTTTACAAAAACCCAGAAAATCATATTGTATGAGAAAGTCAAGCAAGCATGATTATGGATAAAAAAATAATAACAACAGCATTTTCTTCTGATTCCAAGGACCGTCAGACTGGATGTGATTGTCTCATTCTTACAGCCTCAGCTGAAGATCATGTCTGCGCTATCGTCACAGCTGTTCACTGTGACTTTCAGTGTGGTCAGCCGGCACAGACAGGAGCTGCTGTCATTGTAAACAGCTCCACATATAATTTCTGAACAGTAAAGACACTTTGGGAAAACAAATACTTTAGCACACTGATGCACCATTAAGATTTGCTGTCTTTCGAAGGTTTGTATCTTGTAGGAAGGATGTGTTCCACAGTTTGCTGTTGAAGATACTTCGGGGGTTCTGTAAAATGTATTTCACATAAGGCCTTTAAAAATCAGCATAAATTTTGCATCACTGTCAATGTCAGAGGACATGAGCAAGTCTGATAGTTTGATATTTTTACATGCTGCACTGGAGCAGGACCCAACATATTTGTTAATATGACTGAAGCAACAGAAAGGACCGCATTGAGTTATGAGACAGCAAAGACACAATACAGCAAACTGACATTTTGATGAATGTAAAGCAGAGGAGAGTGGTTTTGAATAGCAGATGTTTAAACCATCATGTTTATTTCAGCTGTTTCAACAGGAACTATTTGCTGTTAGAAGCTTCTATCAATTGGCTGCTTAACTGCTATGCCGAAAAAAAAAGATGATTTTAATTTGGATTTAATATCATAACACAGATAGAAAAGACACCCTGATGGTCTTTAAATTACGCATCTCAGCATTAAAGAAATGGTGGATGAAATAAATAATAATATTAAAATGAAATCATGGTGACACAAAACTGTTATAACTGAATATGAAATTGTTCAAACTGATAAGCATAAGTGTACAGAACTCGCATAACAGTTTAAATGACATTAAAAATAGTTAATCCACCATCAGGTTTCCACCTAATTACTGTTTTGTTTCCACTCTTATCCAGTACACAGTTAGGCTGTTACTCAGAGTTGCCTCATAAAGCAACCTGCATCTGCTCTGGGGGTTGCGTTAGTGCAGACTTGTGTTAGCGGTAACAAAGCAGAGCGGACAAACCACAATCTCAGCGTCAGTGCACGCAACAGATCATCTAAATTACACAATCTTTAACCTAAAAAGCCTATGTAGAGAGAAAAGAAAGGAAAGGATGGGAATGAAATGCAGAGATAATAGTGAAGGGAATCCAGCCGAGGAAGAAAAAGGGGAGAACAGCGATATCATGACAAAATGTCAAGAGAAGAACAGAAAACAAAGCATAAAACTATGATGATATGGAGAAGTAAAGGAGACCTGTGGAGACAAACCACGTAACAGAAAGGGAGGAAGACAGGAGTTGTAAGAGATGCAGAGCAAGGAGAGTAAAAAGAGAGTTTGTTGTTTTCGGTGTTAATCTGAAGCGGCTCTCCCCTTATTCTCTCTTCTGGGTGGCTTTAATTTGCTCTCACCGTAAGGAAAAATCGTCTTTAATAATTACACTTTGGTGACTTTGCACTTTTAGGTAGTGAAATAGAACTCTAGCTTCTGTAAAATGTGTTTTTCTGAGTGAAACATACAGAAGTACCGCATAAAATACTAAAAGCTTAAAAACTCTGAAATTAAGGCATTCATGTGGTGCAGATGGCTCTGTGCGTTCTATCTTGGCACTGATTTTAGTTTATTTATTTTTTTAAATAAAAAGAAAAAGGGACTTGAACACACTTTAAATGCACTTGTTCCGTGGACTTTTGACCCGGTAGATAATTTAATTACAACAGGCATTTTGGTTTTATGGCTACAGTCCCAACAGTCACTGGGATAGTTTTGTTTGTTTTTAAAAGTTTAAAAAATTCATGTCATACATCAAAGGTTCCATCTGAGCTTCCAGTGACAAAAGCTGTCATAGCAACGGTTGCTATGCTCCTTTGGAAGGAGGAGCTCTGCTTTGATCCTTTGATGTTAGTTCTAATATGTCATCCGATCCTTATAAATGCTGGTGTGAATCTTTGTGACTTCTGACCGAAGTCGGGCAACTAAGACAAGGAGATAACAATTTGCGAAGCGTCGCAGAAAATCGATCGTAATACGACAGCGGTAGCTATGGATGAAAAAGAAACCGAGACAAAAGTGATACCACTGATTGGTGTCAAAACTGTTCGCCCACTGATCAAATCCTTTTTTGACAGGATGAATGCAGAACAGTGGAGGCTGTTGAAATCAGGTTCCCCTGATTTTGCCACAAAAATGATGTTGGCAGACTTGCTTTTAGACATAACAGCACATGTGTCGAAAGCCTTGTTTGCGGAACTGGAGAACTTTAATGAAGAAGTGACTGAGAAGTTCGTTCAGTCCAGTCTCAGAGACACACTCCATCAGAGTTTTACAGATGTTCTGGGCATTAAAGACCAAGTCCAGTGCAGGAGCTCTGAACAACTCACAGACTTGGTGGCTAAAGAGACTGCAGCAACTGTCAACGCTGTCATCTCCCGTTCACCCATCAGCTCTGCAGAGCTGTTAATGTGTGAGCACATCACTCCTCCTCGCAGACTTAATATAATGGTTGGTCATGCCAGCAAAATGCTAAAGAAATTCATAACCAAGATAGAAGCATGGGGCTCGCATCAAGAACGCAGAAAGGAGAAAGAAGGAGAAGAAGAAGAAGAAGCAACGCTGAAAGAGCAGGACTTGGAAGACAACAAGGATGGTTGCCAGTCACCGGCCAGTGGAGGTGCAGTGAAAGTGAGCAGAATCACCCCAGAGAAAGTTTCATCACAGAACGCAGTTGTAAAATCAGCAACTGTAGACATCCATACATTAATCACAAATGAGGTGACTCAAATCACGAAACCACTTTTCCATATTACGCCTGCCACGAACTATGAGCAACTGCATTATGAAAGCTCAAAGGAGATTAGAGCTGCTGTTCATGACATTATGCAGGAAATTCTCGAAAACGTTAAGAGTTCTGAGGAGATGGATGATGCAGATCCAAGACCACAACAAAAACAAAAGTGGAAACTATCTTTAAAAGGAACTGGAAGCAAACTGAAGACCTTTTTCACAAAGTGTTTTGCTAAGGTTTTGATATATCACAAAGCGACAGAGCTGAAGGACAAATTCCAAAAGGGCTGCATCACTGAAAGTAACCGGCCAATGCAGTTATTCAAAGTTGGCGTTGACTCTCTGCTCGACTCTCTGGCCAATGAAAACCAGCAGGGTGGAAATGAACATTGTGGGTATAATAAGCTAAAAATGATTTTCAGAGGAAAAGACCTGATATTCACAAAACAACTCAGTGATCTCCTCTACAATCACATCACCAATGGGACGATGCCCAGGATTACCCCAGAACCAATTAAAAGGAGTGTGACTTGGAAGACAGTGTGGAGAATCCTGGTACTGATGGGCTGGTGGTTCAACACTCAGGCTGGAGGTTACAGCCAAAGAATAATACACACTTTAATGGGCATTGAGTCACCGGTCCTATTACCGTTACCAGTACTTACACCACAGATGGCCTCAGAATGTGAAGAGACGCATCCCAAACAGGATTCAGCACAGACAGAAAAAAACAAAGTGTTCGTCAGCTTGCTTGTTCAGAGCTTGGTTTGGCGGGCATTCAGCAAGGCCAAGATGATACCTACCAGCAAGGACGAAATCATCAGGAATCTTTCTGAAAAAACGTGGAGCAAAGTGGAGGGTGCAGACATAGGCCTACATATCAAACGGAACGCGTTAAAGAAACTGAACAAGGCTGTTTTCAATGACTTGTGTAAAAAGTGGGGCAGTGCACAAATAGTGCTGTGTTCACTGACTGCAGAGAATCCAGAGATTGAAGAATTCATTGCCTCTTCTTTCAAAGATCACCTAATGGCATCACCAAAAAAATGCAATGCCATCTGCAGGTTCTTCTCCTGTCTGGGCAAAACCATTTCTAAGCCCTTCACTGGACTCTTCAAAAAACACAGGATTGGTGTCTGTGAAGGTGAAACGCAAAATTCACCTTGAAGAAAAAAAAAATGTCTGGCCTTTTATTTTTCCTTCAAATGAATGCAATAATGATCCTAAGTTCTGCCTCAACAATGAGTTTTCTTCTCCTCCACTGCTCTCTGTTAAGGAACGGAGAGCAGTGGAACCAGAAGGTTACCTAAATGTCGAGGTAACCTCCTGCTCCACTGCTCGAGCAGGAGGTTACCTCGACAGGAGGCAGGACTGGATGCACCTCAGCAGTGAGAGGAGGGTGAGGATCTGCTCAGGTGTCAGGGTTTACTCCGGGTGCTCCGGTTTTCCCACTTAGCAATTTCTAAGAAAAAAAAAAAAAAACAATAACAACAACCAAACAAACAAAAACAAATAAAAACAAATAAACCAAAAAAATCAAAAAAATTAAAATACTGCTTATATCGCTTATATTTTGCTGTCAGAGCTGTAACACAGATTGAAGTTCTGCAGATTTGGGGTTGAGGATTGTCAAACTAACACACTATATGTACAGAAGTATTTGGACACACCTTTTTTTCACTGAATTCACAAAGCAAAGCTCCATAAAGACATGGTTGGATGAGTTTGATGTGAAGAACCTGACTGACCCACACAGAGCCCTGACCTCAACCCCATCCAAAACCTTTGGGATGAACTGGAATTGGTAAAAGAAATTCCCACAGAAACACTCCAACATGTTGTGGAAAGCCTCCACAGAAGAGTGGAAGCTGTTAGAGCTGCAAAGCTGTCTGAGTGTTTACAATGAGACGTCATTAAAGTCCCTGTTGGTGAAACAGATCAGCTGTCCCAATACGTTTGTCCATATAGTGTGCATTTGAAATACTGACCAGTACTTATAAACTTATAAATAAATTAAATGAATATTTATCTTTCACTGATTTATTTTCGTGTCATGATATTATGAGATTACTGAAAATATGACACAATACGTCAGAACAGTAATCAGCATTTGCTTGAGTATGCACATTTAAAAGAAAAGAAATGTGTGCAGAATGCCTGGTTTGTGCTTCAGTCAGGACTCACAGTTTTCTCTCGAGTTGATTCAGTTTTACACACACACACACACACCTCTGTACAGACTGTAGGCCATGCCCTAACACATGCTGCAGTGAACAAATATCATCCATCATGGCTGTGAGACGCAGCAGCACAGCATGAGCAAGGATTCAAACCAATCAGGCAACAGCATGCGTGTCGCCCATCTCAACCAACAAAAACGCCAGCCAAAGTAATTTCATAGAGCTGATATCGTTGTCCACTTCTCACAGATGTTCAGTACCGGTAAGTCCACAAAGTGGCTAACTGGACAGAGCTGTTTCTGTTTCTGTTTCCGCTGGATGATACAGATGGAAACGTCATGTTTCCTGTCAGAAAGAAACGTGTTTGCCTGCTGTTTTTATATCTGTTGTGCTGTACCTCGTCTGAGCATCAGCTGGAGCTTCCCTCCCTCTAACTCCAGACTGAGGCCGAGTCCTCCCTCTCCCTCGGCATGCAGCAGCGTCCCGGAATTCCTCATGGTTTTGAACTGCAGGGAGACGACGTCTCCGGACGTCCGCCTCGGCCTGGGACTCAGCCTGTACACCAGGCTGCTGCTGCTGCCGTCCAGACTCACAACATTAGAGGCTGAAAGACGCAGAGACAGACATCAGTCAGGACTTTCATGGTCACATCAGGATGCTTAAACATTTAAGGTCCTTAAACCATGCCCACTTTGCAATGCAGAAAGCAGAAAAGTGAAGTGAAAAAAGCAGAAGCAACAAGCTGAAGTGACCAAAGGGTTTGACTGAGCAGATATGAACACAAAACACACAAAAACAATCTATACGCATAAATAGCTCTACAAGTAAACATATGTAAATATACAGTATGTATTTTTTAAAAATGTGTAACTTAGTAAATTGCAGTAAATTGTATGGCTTCCACAGTTGGCTGGGGTGACATGGACTGTCCTACAGTGAGGCAGCAACTGTTGACTCTTATGAAAACCCTGGAGACTCCAGTCAGGACAGTGAAAATGATTACACTTACCATAAGGACATCCGTAGGTCTCCAGCCGGAGTCCGATCCTCCCGCTGGGGTTCCAGTCCAGAGGGATGAGCCGGAGGAAGCGAGCGATCGCCGGCTGCTGCAGCTTGTACTGAACCACACTGTCTGCGTTACTGTTACCTGGAAAAGACTGACAGCACACCAGCACCAGAAAAACATGATCACTGACTACTTTTTACTTTTACACACAATGACGAAATATTCAGGTCAGGTTTCCATCGAAATGCAGAACAATTTTTCTAGAAAATCACCATTAAAAAATGCTAATTATTATGCAATATTAGAAGTTCAGTGCATCAAGTTTAACAGTTGGTGGTCGTAATCCTTCAGTTGGTGCTGTTTAAACTGTTGAATAAAAAGAAGGTGCAACAAGCTCATTGAATTAAAAGAACTGCAGTCCAACTTAAATGTTATGAAATAAGATGAAAAACGTGAAATACGGCATTTCTGTTTGTTTGGTCTCTTCAGTGGAAGCATCAATGGACACTTCAGTCACATGCTTCATGTACAAATTATTACTCTCTACTACTCACTTCTTGAACTCAACTTCAGCAAAGGTTACATTTTTTTGGTTCAATTAACACTCTAATATTTTAACTATTGATTGATAACTTTTTGATAACAAAAATAAAAAAAAAAAGATCTGCTTCCAGCGGCTAAGTTATGAGGATTTGCAACACCTGATGATGTTCCTCTGGATTTTGATAGTCGGAAGATGAATCAATGATGATCATTTCCAGCGATATAAGGAATGGATTGATGAGTCTCCCCTCTCAGACTCTGGGCCGAATGCCTGATGGATCGCTCTTTTCATCTCTTTCCATCGCTCCCATCTGGCAATCTATCCTAATTACATCCCTCCCTTGAAGTTGACATGCAGGTTAACTGGCTCTCCCAGTGCTGAATAAAAGCTTAGACACATAATTAACTTATTAATTCCTCTGTAATCATAACAGACTGGATTTGGATCGGCTCATATAATGATGAGACATTGTGTTGTGTAACTTATCATACATAGTGTATGGTGTGTGTGTGTGTGTGTGTGTGAGAGAGAGAGTCTTGATCTGAATCTTTTGTTGCTCTTTCAGCTAAAATGAAGAAATTCCCTCCTGGATACACAAACAACAGCATAATGAAATCATAACCAGTAAATATGATTTTCAGTGTGTGTGATTATACATGATGTGAATGTACTGTACAGTCAGACTCAGTCAGACTGGGTCACGTGCCAGCTTTTTTCAGAGCAGACAGCTGAACGCAGCTTCCCCTCCTTTAGACATGATCTGAGTCTCCCAGTCTGTTTGAAGGACAGAGAGGAGGAGATGGTCTTTACACCTGTGTTAACCACCATCCATACCACTTTGATGCAGAGTGAACACACCTGCTGAAACATTGGCGAGGTTGGATCTTTTCCCTTTCAGAGCTAACAAAAAGACAGAAATGTGAAAAAAAAAAACAAATCATCCCTTCCTCTTTCCCTGTGAGCGTAGTGTAGACACTTGGCATGTTGTGTGTGGTTGATCCAGCAGCTCCGACATCAACTTTCTCCTCTGACAGACTCTGTAAGCCGAGCTGATTTAAAACACAGAAGTTGAGAGACGCTTTGAAATGTGACTGGGATTGTGCTCAGTCTACGCAGGCCGTCAGATCAACCTGCTTTTAGGCCGTGAGGAGTCGTTCTCTGCTGTCTCAGAGAAGATCCTCAGTGCTGAGATCAGCTGGCTTCCCTCCGTATGAGGAAACCACGTCGGCTCTGCTCCTCATGAAAAGCTCCTCTCTGCATCGCAGTAACAAATGTGTTCTTACTCTGGATAAACGCCCAAGCAAATATTATCATACTACACTTTAACTTCTCGTGAGGAGCACGCAGGTGAGAAACATATTTTGAACTGTTGTGTTTGCTTTCAAACACGATCAAAACTACTCAGTATTCCTGTGGTGGTTTACTGAACCCTGTACCATCACCACAGGGGGGACAAATACGAGTCCAACATGACACCTGTGTGACGGGAAAACACTGAAGAGGAGTGCTGTGTCTGCCAGGAGAGGGGAGGTGCTGCCTCACTGCCTCTGCTGTCCAACTGACTGATTTCTTCATTAATGAGCCCTGCACAGAGCAGCTGAGTGTCTGACATTATGGTTCAATGTTGTGAGTTACTTATGTGAAAGTATCTTTCTTACATGATTTATGTCTGAAACCTGAGCAATTTTCCATTTATGACTGAATTAAACCAGAAAAGGGGCACATGAAAGGACCTGGCGTGCTTGTTCAGCCCTGTGTTTCATCACTGCTTAAAAAGGTTCTTCAAACCCGGGATGATATTCACACTACGCATGTGATGTCACATCCTTGTTGGCTATCCAGCCATCTGAATAAAACAGCCTCAACCTGACATTAAATGAGCAACAAGATGAAAAAATAAGCTGACACATGACTGAATGCCAAGGACAAAGCTAACTTAGCTTAGCATAAAGGCTGGAAACAGGAGCAATCAGCTGGCCTGAATGTGCCTACCAGGAGCTCACACTCTGAAGCTCTAAAGCGTGTTCTATAGTGTTCGGATTAAACACACCAGATATAACGGCTGAACTGCCCCAAAGGTCCCTCTAATATCCAATAACCCTTGACATGTAATAAAAGACATCAGGCAAAACGTACTGCTTTTGTCTTCCATGAACACCTCAGCTCGACTCTCCACTCTCCACTCCATGCCATTGTTGAAAGAAAAATAAACAGACGCCTGGGATCGAACTTGGGGGTAAAAGCACCACAGGTTCGGTTCAGTAGAAAGTTTTCCTCATTGGTTTTTCGTCACTCCAGGCTGCACCACCTGATCTCAGCCAGGAAAGTGACGCTTGGCTGCCTCTCTGACCCGCTCTGTGTTAATCAGCAGAAGCTTAAGTGTTGTGGCAACAGGTCTGCACAGTCAGCAGAGCTCTTTCATCGCCTCATCCATTATTAATGTGGAGTCAAAGGCTCCTGATGACTGTGATTATCTCCTTGGGATGGAATGATCCCCACAGACCAACGCTACTAAACACCACATCCACTGTAAATACGACTGTGGCTGTCCAGGAAAATGAGCTCTAATGAACCTGCGTGATACTCATTTTTACATATATTACCTGGCACTGTACAGCATAGTGCAATCACTTGATGGCTCCCAAGCACAGGTTTGTGATTTGTTGCTAAATAAATGAAGGCACTGTCTATTATAGGTGAAAAACCACTACATTAAAACTGTGTTTAGACGGACAGGAACACTGCAACAACACTGTCTGCAATAACCAGCCTGACCTTGCAGATTTCACCTGCAGACTTAGAGATTTACTGCAGTCTGGACTCACCCCTATACTGTCCTCCTGTCTGTACTGTTTCCAGTTGTGTCCCGTGTCACTGAACATAAGCAGGTAGGACGTCAGCCAATCAGAGCTTCCGTAGCGGCCCTGGGTAGCGACAGCGGTGATCTTGGTCCGCTCGCCCAGATCAACCTCCAGCCACTGGTACCTGTCTGAGGTGAGAGGAGACCAACCTCCAGCTCCTGCAGGGCGAGAGAAAATGAAAGAAAAGATTGATTTATTAAATGTCAGCCTACAAGGTAAAAGATGTAATAAGCTTTTGAGTCACTGGTGTGTTTGTGTTGGAGGAATGAATTGCTTGACCTTTGAGTCTTACCTGACATCACATTGTAATGCCGGGGCCAGAATGAAGCACATTTTTGTGAAACACGTACAACAGTTTTAAACCCATTTCAGTGCAGTAATTGAACACAGTGTCGTGTATTTTCTTGACGTGTGAGAACAGATGATTGGTTTCATTCCAAGACACTGCAGGAGTTTTTTTTTTTTTTAGAGTAAGAAATCAAATTTAAAAAGTGTAATGCACTCGGACTGCTGTCCTAATAGCCATTTTAGACACCATGCACGCTGGAGTCCATTCGTCTTCATAAATCAAAAGAAGACATTCAACAGAGCGAACACCTAAATTCTGAACTATTTTCCAATTTACAAACCTTCACAGCGTTTCATCCTGGTATGATATTTGTCTTTGGATCCAGACAATATTGTGCTATTTAGCAGGCCTTCTGGATGACAGATTGTCTTTCCTTTTTCGCTCACTTCCTCAGCACACAAATGCACCATTACGAATGACTTCTAACCTGTAAGCTCAACTATCATTCTACAAAGAAGGACTGAATATTGAAATGGAACGTGACCCCATCTTTGCCACTGTAAGACGGAGAAAATTATTTTGAATAATTTGGGGGAAAACAGTAATTAAGCAGAAAATCTACATAAGATGCAGTTCAATGGGGCTGTATTTATTATAAAGCACACAAAGACAGGATCAAACAACAGGTGACAGCAGCTCTGTTCACCACCTTTTAGTTAGTTTTGCTAAAAACCTACAACTGAGGCTGATGGCAAAGTTGTGATCATCAGCTGATCGTGAAACAAAGTTGTGGGCAAATAAAACATTTGACCTGACGGTGGCACTAGAGGAAGAGGCAGGGGATGACTAGAGTGTCTGTACAAAATTTCATGGAAATCCATCCAGCAGTTGATGAGATGTTTCAGATTGGACCAAAAGAGCTGAAGCCAAAGCTTGCGATGGTTTTAGATGCTTATGATTTCAGTCGCTGAAAAAATTTCTTCTCTCATATGTCCTGACGTCCTCATAACAAGACCCTTCACTTGCATCTTCTATTGGATTTAGTTCATGACAAACAATTTTACACCACTTATCAATGTAGAGCCTCATTTTTACATTTCCAAAGCAGCACATCATCAATACGAGGGTGAAGGGCTGTGCAATGATTTGTTGCACAGAATGCCAGACAATTTGCATCCTTTCCTAAATATAGAACTGCCAAGGGGCAGTGGTGCGATCTATTGATTAGTTGTACAGTTTGCTTGCAAGTCTGGATCCTTTTCTACAGAGAATATCATCAATAGGAGAATGTGGTGCCAACCATTGATTAGTTTTACAGTACGCCTGCAGGTCTGTATCCTTGATTCCTATGTATCCTGTATTACATATCACCAATAAAGAGCAGTGGTATAACACACTGATCCGATGTATTCGAGGTCAGTAAGTGGAGAACATAAAGAGCGTTGGAAACATGCTAGAATCTCCCATGTTTAATACTGCCGAGTTGTACATTAGGCTGCTAACGATGTGTCTTATTTCAAAACACTTTCAGTAAAGGCTGTGGTGTTATTGATGAGCCATATACAAGCTCAGTGTCGCTACATTTGTCTTTGGGTGTGTGTGTGTGTATGTGTGTGTTTGTGTGTGTGTGTGTGTGTGTCTTTGAAAGTACTTTCTTAGCAGCATTTGAGAGCTAAAACGCCAGATGGACGATTCTGAAGGAGGAGGCTGCTGACCAGTGTCCCACTGAGTGCACACACACACACACACACACACACACACACACACACACACACACACACACACACAAATAGAGAGCATGACACAAATATACATGACCATCGGCACAGACAGGAGGAGAGACCGCACACACTGACACAAACACTGGAAAGCAACAAGAGAACAGACAACAAACTGTGTAAACGTCACTTGTCCTCATGTTATCATCTTGTTTTCTGCTTTTTTTCATAGCAGCAGGAAGTATTTCGAAACAAAGCTTCAAACAGAGCTTATCCTCAGCCTCCTGAGGACAGAACTGAGCTGTTCAATTTATGGACAAAAACTGAAGTCAGAACTGAAGCCTGTGTGATGCCAATGAGTCTATGAAGCCTTTTTTAATCCAATCATAATCCACGACAAAAGAGTCGCCTGTAGACATTTTGGTGTAATTTGTTTGGTCCAGCATTCAGACAAAGGGTTATTGTCAAGTGGGCCCAACAATCAAGGACCAGCAGGAAGTGCATCACCAAAGACGTCCACATAGGACCATGAGTATGGTTCATGAACCAAGAACCAAGAACATTCTTACTACAACAGTTGGATCACAGGCTCACAGCATTTGGAGTGTATCAAGAGTGTAAATGTAAAATGTAAAGTTTACATTTCAGGGTAAAATATTTGGTCCACTACATCCTAAGTACTGGAATCTTGCTGTCGCAAGACATAATATTTATTGCTCAAACACCTGTAGGACGGTTTGGGATTGTGATTACTATTAATTCTATTTTAGAGTTTAATTCTAGTTTCTTCACACCTTGAGTGGGATTGAAAAATGAACAGTCTCCATATCAGGTCAAGAGGAAAAGCTCAGCAGTGAAAATGAATTAGCGTCGCTCTGCTGGCTGGTGGAACCTGATCTTTAAAGAGCTAAAGGCCAAAGCTAATAAGCACTTGGCTAACAGATGTGACCGGTGACAGAAGAACAGAAGAGAGCAGACACTCTGACCTTTACTCATGAGGATTAGACTGGGAAAGACAAAACAGAGGGGAAAAACTTAGAGACCAAGAGGCGCTACAGAGAGTTCTGTGTCCACCCTGTCAGAGATAATTGAAACAGCAGTGAGCTGATGGCTGAAGGAACACCTCCTGCCATGGCTGCCACATTAAATCAGAGAGATCTGCCTGGTTTCATTTTCACCCCCGTGTCTGTCAAGAAACCATCTTTGACCATCCACCGGGAGACGTAAGAGTGTGACAAGTCCGCTGTGCAGGCCAATTAGAACATCAAACTCTCCTTTTCTTTAACTTGACCAAATAAGGAGCAGCTGGGATAAAGTTGCCCAAACCAATTTAAAGCTCGTCATCCAGCATTTCTCAGCTATAAAATGAAACAGTTGTTGCTTGTTGTACAGGCAGCTGCTATGGGAATGCTGACACCTTCAAGTAAAGATAATTTACAGCAGAGTGTACTTCCAACCTGTCTTGGAAGATGAATGGCCTCTTTTGTTCCAAAAAACATAAAGTTGAACCTAACGTGAGGTGGGTTTACTGCTCTCTTCATCCCTGATGAAGACTTCAGTACCTCACCTTTAAGGACTCTGACACCTGAAACCAGCTCAATTTGTCTCCCTCGTCATTAGAACAGTACAGCCAGTGCATGTAACAGGTGAGAACCAGAGCTGGACATGCAGCACGGCTCTCCTTTTGCGTTACTGCTGAAGGGAAACCGAGCTTGACGTGAGTCCGCTCCGGACAGCAGCTTCTCTAAAAGAAACAGATGGATGGATAAGTAAAGAAAGGACCTCTGGATCATTAATAATGCACTGATATTCCACCTGACAGGTACAGTGGACGGACAGGAACATAGAACGAGAGAGACAGGAGTAAAATGAAGAGTCAAGCAGAAAGGAAAAGGAGGGACAGGTGGAAGAAGAAGCGAGCCCTTACAGTGAGAGACAGGCAGAAAAGTGAAAAGGCTGAGGAGAGACAGGTAACAGGCAGACTGTTTAATGTAGGCCTGAAGTGAGAGCTCATAATTTGCATGAGAATAGCGAGCCTGGATGGTAATTTCAGCAGCTTGATAACATGTCAAACGGACTGAGAACCTAATGGAGCCGATGCAGCAGGAGGCTAGAAAACACCAGATTTCTCCTGCAGGCAAAGTACATCACATTCCCCCACTAATTTCAAGTGTAAAACTGGAACACAGTACACACTCATGTAAATCAGTACTGGAATCCATACAGACAAGCGGAACAGGTTCCAATTAAGGTGTAATTCTACTTTTAAATCTCAGTGCTTATTTTCGCACAATAATTCTTTTTAAAGTCTATTCCAGCATAATTGCAGCAGCATCACTAATAATTGTTAACGTTGCCTGAGAAAAGAAAACGTTTAAAACATGAAGAGTGCTACTAACATTTGGCAAGAAGAAAGAGCCGGTTAATTAGTTCTTACCAATGGAAGTGTGACTGCGCGTGCAGTGAAAGTGATGATTACAACAGAGCAGTGCAGAAGAAGTGACGACAATTTAAGATGATAATTAAAGAAAGGAAGTCAGGCAGATGGCACAGAGAAAGGGGGGAAATGAAAGATAAAGTGAAAAATGGGAACTCAAAATGAAGAACCAGACAGACTGAGGATCAAAACGGAGCTGCAAGCCTGAAATAGATTCATTCATCCTGCAGGCTCTTGGTGAAAGAGGCATTCATCTCCAATCAGCTGCCTGCCAGAGCTTTTCAAACAATTCTGGCTTCCAGATGCCGAAATGATGTGCATGCACAAAATATTGCATGTGTCACCTTTCCAAAGAAACTGCCATGTTTAGGAAAAAGAATATGGATGGATCTCCACATATGCTTTACTCCAGACACAAACACATTTATCACTGCTGAGCTGAGTGCTGAGTGATAAAACCCTGTGGCCAAAAAAACAAAACAAAACACAACCTCGAGCTGGGAATTTGTGGAAGAGTGTTGATTAGTTTGGCAAGTCATATTCTGTTAAGCATACCATAAGTCTCAACAAACTAGGAGAGGCTGTATCAACTGGCTGCAATTACACAGAGGCTAGTGCCACCTCTGCTTTATGGAAAGCAACATTAAGTAGAAATGAGTGAACTCTGAAAGGGAGGGGGGCCTTTCCACTGCTAAAGGTCTGGTAGGTATGGATTTGAGTCAGTAATGTCTTATTTTCTTATATCGAGACATCAAAATTCAACTGTACTTCCTTTAGATCAATAAACCAACATCAAGAAAGTCCAGCTGTTTTTTGGACAAGCACTTCTAGATAACAAAACATGATCTTTCTTGATCTTTGAGCAGCAATCTGAATTATTTTGGTCTTGTCTCAACATGCAGCTTTGTGCCAAATCTGAACAAATTACCACGTCGTTCTTCTATCTGACTATCAGCAGGATGGTTCTCCCTTGTGAGCCAGGTCCTGGTCAAGGTTTCTTCCTGTTAAAAGGGAGTTTTCCTTGCCACTGTCTGCTTGCTCGGGGGTTCAGGCTCTGGCTTTCTGTAAAGCACCTGGAGACAATTTTGATTGCATAAGGTGCTATATAAATAAAATTGAATTAAACTGAAATTGAATTACCTGAAGGTGTTACTGAGATACCAAGTTCATGAGAATGATGGACAGGTGGATAACAATGAACATGATGTCTCCAACTATGGCTATCGCTGATGCATGAACAAATAAACAGACAAAAAGTTTTTGTGGTCAACCTCCAGTGACATTAGCAAGAATCAGTTTAATGTTTAGTTTATATGAAGTATCTGAGGAGGGGAGACCCATCACCTGCTTGTACAGAAACATCTACAGTGTTGTGATATGATAGAATATCTAGGATGGCAAAGCCCATGAATAAAATAGCTGTATTTATGAAGTAGGTGCTATTCCAGGGCTTTGATAATCTGTTCATTTAGTGTTCATTTGGTGAGTAAATGAAGTGAAAGCAAAGCTGCTCCTCTGAGAACAAGTGAAGCAGGCAGAGAGTTCGCGGCAGCAGCATGAGATGGAAATGAGAAGGGGTCGTTCATTTATTCATTGATTTCTTCAGCAAACAGCTGGAATTGTTTCGGCTTTGCACTTAGTACAGCCGGGGAGGAAAATGTGACACCAACAGCCCTCCTATAACCACCTAACAACTAAAGCCGGATTTGAAAAATACAGTTGGGCAGTGATAGGTTATGATGTTATGATGTTGAATTCCCCTAATCCCCACATGTTCTCATACTGACCTGATTATTATTAATGAGAGGAAGTCCCGTTGATATTTGTTTGGAAAAATGCCATCATAGATTTGGCCATCTTAAAATAAGCAGTACGCTGTAATATGCCTCACACCTAATCTGAAGTTGTCAAAGTGAGTAAATTCTGGCCAGCAGGGCTGTAGGAAATAAAACACACCAATATGCTGCTGCTGACTAGCTAATTAAGGAATCTCAGCTGTGCACCATTTATAATGAACAATGACTGATGGGTGGATGTTGTGGTATTATTTGGTGAAGTTGGTTGGTTGTAGCCTCCCAAAGTGCACTTTGAAAACATGACTGGATTTTGAGGAAATAATACAAAATTATTATTATTATTATTTATTTTGCATATATTGCTAAATTACACAAACTAGTGCTAGCAAATAATTGCTTTATTGTTAGCATTAACATTAGCATTTATTTGAAGGTGTGTTTGGGTCCACCATAAGTCCAATATTCACTCTGCTTTTGGCACTGTTTTTGGTCTCCACCAAGTCATGGGAACATCACGTAGTTAAATGCAGCATTGTGTTCAGCTAATTGCTAACTTTGTCAGTCTGCCACGAACCAGGTCACATACGGTGATTTTTATCTGAGCTGCAAATGAAGTTGAGAGCAGTGAGAGTGAATCATAGTTCCACTTGAATCAGTCAGTCATAAGATGTTGTTTGGAAGGAGTCAGAATGGTTGACAACAAACTGGCATTTAGCAGCAAAACCAACATCTGCATTAAGTCTCAACCATCAAACTAAGTGAGGACTGAGCCGTGTTCTGCCTCAGTCCCTGTTTCCTTCAGCTTCAGTTGTGGTTGAGATCCAGATCAAACCTACCCACCCCCCGATTCTGAGCTTTGATGTTGGGATAAGGGGGTGAAGCTCACTCCCTGCAGAAAGCTCCACAACAAACCGTGATCTTCATTTTGTCAGAGCCTCACATCAGCATCCAGAAGAGGACTCCCTGCTGGGTTTTCTTGTCGGATGAACAAACAACACTCACATTTATCCTTCTGGCAACACAATGCAGCTTCTATAGAGAATAAGGACGAGACAAAGCAGTTATTGCCTCTTCTCACTTTTATTTTGGCTTGTCTTTTAGAAATTATTTCGATCCTCTTTCTCCCTCTAAACAAGCCACTCTTGAGTTGTCTGTTAGTCCAGTAAGGGCTTTCCTGTTTGTTAGGTTTTGTGTCCTGAGCTTAAACAAATTCTCTCTTGCACTGAGCTCAACTGCTACAGAGCAACTCCTCAGTGACAGATTGCTGCCCATCTCCTGACTGACACATAAAACCCACCTCTCTGAAGCAGCAGCAAGAATCTCTGCCAACCTGCCATCTCCTGACTGAAGATTGTTTCACACAAAAAGGAAAAGTTATCCGCCTTAGTCGGAGATTAGATTTCACGTTAAAAACTGATAAGTTCAGGCATCCTGTTGGATTAGTTAACACCATATAATTGGAAAGCGCACAGTTCAGTTCCAGCCAGAGGCATATCACACCATTCCCAATCTCCTGTTTGTCTCTACATTGTCAGCTACTGAATATGTGTGAGAAAACAGACAGTGACAGAAAATTCCAGTCAGTCTGGTGGCATTCAAAATCAAGAGTTTGGACCAATAATCCCTGCCATCTCATATGTGAAGTGCAGTAACTTGTTACTCTCTGAAGCATAAACTCTTCCTCACCTTCTCTCCTGTTGAGTTTGGCGAAGCCTGGTGCGTGGCTGCTGGACAGCTGGGAGGAGCTTCTGAAGGACGATGGCGGCAGATTGGACACCAGTGCGCTGTCACACACCTCTGCCAACCAATCACAAAGCAGACAAAAGCATATGAGGTCAGGGCTTCACACTTCAAATCAACTTTGAGGCACTACTTTGACCTGTGTGTGGATGACATGCAAGGTTTCATGACATGATGATTAAATTACTTGATGATGATGGTGATGGTGATCTGGTTTTGTCCAAAAGCAGGCAGCTAGAAACAGCATACATTATATGATCACACAGATCTTGTCTGTTGTAATGTTCATGTTAAAAATCCTCCTATTACAGCTGACAAATGACAGCCTTCCTGCAGCAAACGAGTGTTTCAAAGACATGCCAGCCCCTGAAAAGTTCTGGTTGAAAGCAAAGAGGTTTTCACCCCATTCATCACCCATTTATCTTTGCAGAAGCTCATAATAATGGAGAAGGATTAACAGCAACACTTAGTCTGTGACATGCAGCACTAACAGAGGCAGGAGCGTCACATGTTTCAGCCTTGATAAACACCATTAAGCAGCTGAGCGGAGTTTTATCAGTGAGCTGCAGGTTTAATGTCAGTTCAGTGGAAACAGGCCTTTGACATCAGAAATTATCACAACAGCTGGTTCAGACAACAATGTCTCCTCTTCCAGTTTTGTGGTTCAAAATTATAAAAGCAGCTTGAAATATTAGTTCAATCTTTTCTTCAGTGTGAAAAAGACAAAAACAAAAACAGCTGAGTTGTTCAGAGAGCCGAGGTCAACAGTAAAAACCATGCAGAGGATATCACAATATCAGATGCAACTGGGGATGGATCATTTTCCTTTAAAATGGATTTTAAAAAAAAGCAAAACAAACAAAAAGCAGGACAGGAGCTCACTGATGCTGAAAGTTCTCATGAAAGTCTCATAATTATCAGCACCAAAAATTAAAAAAAAGAATTTCTCTCAAATTGACAATCATGCATTTCAGCATCCATCCGCTGAAGATAATGTGTAATGTGAGTCATTCACTTGACAATAGCTTCATCATCATTCCTATTGAGTCTGAGTGTCAGTGTGCCGTCTCCTCGCTGAGAGGCGGGTTTTAAGGTCTCTCAGCTGTAATGGCACCATGTGAGAGTGTAATAATGTCCAACTGGATGAATGCACGCTGTAACTCTGCTGAGATGGACAAATGAATGCTGTAATCACGTCGTGTTGTGGAGATGAATGGCGTCCTGACCGGCTCATTACAGGCTGGATGCTGATGGAGACGAATCAGCACTGTCACAGGCAAAATGTTTTGCGCATTAAAGGTTTATGGATGATCGGCTGAAATAAAAATGTCATATATTATGCATAATGCAATAATCATCAATTTAATTGAGTTATGTCTCCAATGAGACACCATCTGACAGCTGCTCCAGTCCTCACAGTATTCAACATCTCAAAACAAAGCAGAGCTACACTAAAATAATAAAAGAAACAAAAAGCACCATACAAAGTGACAGTGACAGCTCGTGCTTCAAAATAAAGAATAGTCAGTAGACACGGGATGCATTTTTCTTTTGGCCATCATTGTGAATCTGCTGGTGAAAACAACCAAACTGGCTCCAATAGTTTTTTTTCTGGAGATTACATTTGGAAATAAAGTTCAGCTGGCCTTTTACCTGATGACAGTCACATGTTCACACAGCAGTAACTGACGGCTGCTGCAGAGCAACAAACTTAGGTTGTAGCCTTAATGTTGCCAGGATTTTAGACTTAATTCAATTCAATTCAATTCAATTTATTTATATAGCACCAATTCATAACAAAAGTTATCTCATGACACTTTCCAATTAGAGCAGGTCTGGACCAAACTCTTTAATTAAACTGTAATACAGAGAGCCCAACATTCCCCCTCGAGCAAGCACTTGGCGACACTTCCTTAACTTAACTTAAACTTAATGTTTCCTAAAAGTGTTTCTTTAGCCCAGTTTAACTTTCTGAATGTTCTTGTGACATGTTTTGCTGCCACTGAGAAAATAAGAGGATTCTGCAAAGAATGTGTCAAGCAGCCATGAATCACAGCTGTCACAGATGACGCGGAGCTCAAACAGACATCAAGAAACAGCATCTTAAATTCTGGTGCACTTTTACTTGTGACTAACCAAATGGTCATGGTAAGCTTTGAATGAAAACTACGATGCTGAGTTTTGTGCGTTTTTACAAGTCCGATAATATTCAGCCCCGCTCTCCACGCCAATTATTTTCATAATTTGACTTTGAATCTTGTTAGCATACGTTAGCTCACTGACTCACAGCTGAGCCAGAGCAGAGCAGACAAGCAATATTTCCCGCTTTCAAGTCGTATCTGGTCTCTCCTATTTACTGGAGCAGTGAACACTTTCCATTGTGTAGGAACCTTATGGTCCTTATTGTCACCCTCATGGGTTACCAGGGAAATGGAGTTATAGCTTTTGAAAAACTTCAAATGTTGATTGCACAGAACACGATCATCACCTTAATTCTGTTTTAGGCAAGTTCTTTTCAAGGTGTCTATCATCAGATAATGGACGTTGGCCATCATCCATTACTTAAATTAACAAACAAACACAGCCTAGAAGAAGTTAAGGCAAGTATTCACAGAATGAGGCACTGCAGCTGTGTTTACTGAGCTATATCATTCATAATTTGGAGAAGAATCAAACAGTAGAAATTCAGCCTGAAGTGCAACTGATACATACTGACAGATTGTGCACATAAGCTTAGTGTAAATATTCATAGTTTTCCTCCTGAGCTCCAAACTGTAAACCAAAGCCAAACTAATGCTGCCTCCACCTAAGGCCTCTCCTATTAATGGATGCTGTTCTCCACCTCTGAGACAAGAGCCAATTACTGTGATTCACACTGCGGTCCGATCCCGGCCCACAGCTCTCACAACCAGGCTTTAGCTTTGATTACTCTGTCAACATCAGTATACTTCATCTCAACAGCACGAGGTCTTCATCCGCCTCTTGATATCCAGCACGGCCTGATGATTTCACTCTTTAAAAGGGAGCAACACTGCATTTTTAAAGAGACAGATTTCACAGCATTGATAGTTTATTTACCTGGAGTGGATAAACTCTGTCATCTGAAGTGCAGGGGACTGCATATTGCTTTTTCAATGTGAACTGTGATAGGCCTACTTGAAGGATTGCAGTCAACAAATGATTGGCTGAGCTAAAAATGTATGCACTATATACTGAGGTGATTGGAATGAAATCTCCATATTAACTGAGTCTGTAGTAAACGCAGTCATATCACACTTTAGAGTCAATTTTTAATAATCATCTTGTTGTTAACAGAGGGGGTTTGAGCTTTCTATATATTTAATTATGTATTTATGTTTTTAATTCCACTGTTTTAAATGTGATCAAGATACTCAACAAAGACCAGAAGGCTTCTGCTCTGCAGTTCCTCCTGAGAGTCTCCTGATAGGCCCGACAGAAACTCGCTGCTGTGGGTGGTGGGGGAGCCCTCAGCATGAAAAGCAGGTGAATTATAGTCGTTTGAAGAGGTGAAATGAGAGGGACAGCTCTTCAATACAGAGTGCTGTAATCCCTGAGGAGATAATGTGTGGTGAGAGCACATCCTCGCCGAGGTAACACTCAACACGGTGAGAGAGACAGCAGAGGGGTTTGAAAACACCGGGCCGGTTTTCCTCGGCGAAGCTTTGGCATTTAAGAGTGGACGTCCCTGACGGTGTGACCAGCGGAGCACAAACACAGACAGCTCAGAGGAAAATGGAGCTAAATGTTGAATACCTGCTGGACTCTGCAGTCACTGAACCTCAACACTGACCCCGGCTGTGCAGAACAGAGAGCTTTCCTGAATATTAAACTGCTGCACCTTCTTCCACAGCACGAAAACAAACGCACCTTCTTTGTCTTTCTGTCAGCCTCAGTGTCTTCTAGAGAGTGACTTTAGAAAAAGCATTTGTCCTCTGACATTTATATTTCAGACATCCAGATTAACAGAAGGAAATAAGTTGACATTTCTGAATCTATGATATGACTTGTAACCAACAGTGAGAGGTTGAAGATGTCAGAGCTGCAACACACTTACACCAGAAGAGACAAAACATTTCTATGACATTAGAAGGCCTATTACAGAGAATAAAGCTAGGAAAATGACAGCTGTTTTGGCTTCCAGATAAGAACACTGCAGGAGGAGAATATGGCAGAAGAGGTTATTGAGGACGCAGGCAACTGAGGTCAGATAAGATGACTTGTCAGCCCATAGAAAGTGATTCTGCTGTCTTAAATCTACTGTGGTGTAAAATAAAAGCATTAACTGATCTAATACTGGGCCAAGATGTGATGCTGTTTCTTCCTCGGGAGAAAAAAAAAAAAAAAAAAAACAAAAACAGGGAAGTTTAAAGTTTGTATAAGGCAGAACTTTACTGACCAGGATATTGACATTTGAGTGATTGGATATGGCTTTCAGCTCAATAAAATATCCTCTCAGCATATGAATGTTTAATCATTTCTGGTACCTGAGAAGGATTTAAGAGCGAGAAAGAGTCAAACCCCTTTCCCGGCAGCACATCAATCCGCCCACAGTGTCAATTTTGTCATTCAGGGTGAATAAACTGTGAATCTGACGGCAGTAGAAAGTCTCAAAAGATTAAAAAAAAATCTCTCTGGAGTGCTGAGACCTTGGCACTGTCAAGCACAATTAATCACCACTGACATGATAGGCAGACTAATACTTAGTACAAAAGAGACAGAGAGGGAGACCATGGCTCATTCACCTGCATTGTCCACTTCTTTACTGTTTTGCTGAATAGCTAAGTACCCACAGAGTCCATGACAGAGCTGGAGACCCTGAATACCGATGAGCTCCATCCATCACCTCAACAAACAGCAGTGAACAGAAGGTCCTGCACTTCAGAGCTCTATAAGCCCCCCAAACCCTGAGTTCAGTGCTTGTCAGTATGAGCCGAGTCAACTTATTTAGCCATTCAGAGCATGCAGCAGTAGGCAGGATAATGAGGCTCCAGCGGTGGTTGTTTTTGCTCCGGAGCGCTAACAATCATCCTCAAGCAGAAAACGTCAATGCTCATTTTACTAATCCGCCCAACTTCTACCTCCAGTTTGACCCGAAGAGATCCAGCCAGAAAGTAGTGAAGAAACATGAAAATAATGTGTTTTTGTTCAACTGTGTTGCACAATGGTGTGTCTTAACAAGGCAACTTCAACTTTTGATTTCAAGCTGACCTAGTCAAGATTCCAATGAAAGAATTGTGTTAAATAATCACATGAATCTGTGCAGAGAGCAAGAATCACCATAACTAGGACAGCCTGTTTCAAAGTTTTGTCCATTTACCCCATGTCATGTAAAGATGACTGATACTGGTGATACTGGCAGAAGGTCTTCTGGGTACACAGGAAATTAGAGCCATCATAAGCAGGCTGTGATTACCAACTAAAATACTGTTTTGTTTTGGGTTTTTTTTAAATTAGCCTAATTAATATTTTTTTTCTGTCAATCCACTGGGTTTAAACCAGTCATCAATTAACCTAGTTGTTTCAGTCTGATAGGACATTCTAAAAGCTTGGTGATGTACTGACTAATAGCAAGCCAGAGAGATAGCTGATGAACTGCTGTAGCTTGCAAGCTAATTGCTAACATGCTAGCTAGCTAGAAACATGCAAACTCTGGTTAGTAAGAATCTGGGATTTTGTTGACTTATTAATTTCATTAAATAAAGATTTACTGAAAGGAAGAAAAAGCTCCAACATGCTGGCTTGCTAACTGTCTTAACTTACCAATGGAAGAAAATGTTCACACAGTTTATTCAAAAAGACATGATTCCTGTCCCATAACTGTCTGTAAACAACATTTTTGTGAGGTAATTTATCCTCCAACAGAGCAGGTTCATGGCTTCCCTAAAACTGGAAGGTGCAACACAGCTTAAAACTCCCCTCTCTCATAAGCTAACTGTCAAACTGTCTTGCTTGTAGAGATGTTTTTCTACTCATCACTACAATCCAACTGATACAGATTAATCCCACTGCAAAACCAAACCCAACGTTCATCTCTTTCTAAATATCCAAAGTAGTTGTAAAAGTAATGATTGACAGCTAACTAAGTGAAAGACTGCGCACTTATTACCGTGGTTAACTTAATAGACTGATAAAAATGAGAAAAGCGATAATAATAATCCCATTTAAGAATGTATGACAACACACATCAACTGGGACGATGGGAACTCAACCAAAGATATCAGTTTTACATTTTTGTATCTGTCTTTTTTTTTTTTATGCACCATGTTAGATTTATATTCTGGTCATGATAGATAGAACAAGCTGATTAAAACTGCTGAATAATTCAACAAGAGCCAGTATTTCTCTCCCGACTTGTTAATTGATTAATTGAAATGCAGAGCAACATTCTATGCTAACTAATACCCTGAAGGTAAGGACATGGCAGGAGCTCCCCCCCTCCTAGTTTAATTAGCATTGCTTTGACACGTAATTAATAGCACAGGATAAGAGAATCTGATCAGGCTTCACGCCAGCATATGGCACCTACTAACCACAGCCCCACTGCAACTAAAAAGACCTCACAGCAGTTTATTCTAAACATGAATTTATGCTACAATCTCAGCAGGAAAGAAAAAGAAATTGAGCAGCGAAATGACACAACATGACTGAAATGAACAGTGAAACATAAAACAGCCTCAGTCACAACACAAACTACTGATGATGACTTATGGTTTCGAGATTTTCCCAGTTATCAAAAATATTCATTTGTCCTGTCTGTAATGAGAACAACGAATAACTAGACAAGTTTAGAATATTTAAAGAAATATTTTGGTATGTTGGTAAACCCCCTAAGTGATTACTTCTCTGAATATTTATTGGGGAAATAACACTTCATTCATACCACTTTTATGTCTGTGCAGTAAATAAAACAGCAGAGGGTTAGTTTAGCTGACGATGCCTAAATAACAACAATAATAGGACAAACTGTCACCCCATCTTTGTGCAATGAAGATGAGATGGCTTGGTAAGAAGGTGATTTCTCTGCAGTAATATCCAGCATTTTACAGAAATTAAAACAAATGTTTTTCTCTTTGGTGTCAAAAGAAATGTCAGAACCATGTGGCTCATAAAGGCAAGTTATTGTATATGTACAATGAACAGCCCACACAAACGGGATCCTAATGCACACAACACTCAATGCACTAATCTACAGCTGCCTTTGAAAGGACAGAACAATCATCCTCCTCTCTGAGGCTCGTCACACTGAGCGGCGAGGTGGGCAGCTGCGTGGGAGGCAGACATCAACCAAATGAAGTGATCAAAACAGCGACGAGTCACATCACGGCAGCATTTAAAGTCTCTTCATCTTTAAACTGCCAGGTTTTACTAAATGCAGTGTGGGAAGAATCTGCTGGAGAACAAGACTTGCACCAGAGCTCAGTGAAGAGTTATGTAGGCTTAGTGGGCAGCAGTAGCTCAGACCATACAAATTTCACGTGGGCACCAGAAGGTGACTGATTCAAGTCCAACATATGGCAATAAAAGCTTCCAGAAATTTTATTTGTCCAAAGTTTTGATCATCCAAACGCACGTCAGGCATTTGTCAAATATACCAACACAAAGAAACAAAAGAAGAAAAAGAAGAATTCAACACTAACTAATTTTTGAAATATCCAACATATAAGGGTGTTTGGTACTACAGAGTGACACCCATAGCTGTGCCTGTCAACTGTAATAATAAAAAGAATCTTTGTACATGAAAACATTTATTGTTAGGATGTTTGATTTCCTGTTGGGGATCCTGTTTGATTCAAGTCCAGCATGGACAAATCCACAAAGAGGTGGACTGGTAGCCAAACGTAAGGACACTGCTGACAACATACATCACTCTGACATCTCACCACATCAGCTGCATGTGTACAAGTTACTGTGTGGTACAACTACCAACAAGTAAAAAATGAATTTCCTCATAGAGCAGACAAATAACAAAGTTATCATGTGGATGCTGCAGGCTACATCACTGGTACTCACAGCTCCAGGGGGAGATACGTATCATGAAATTTCAACTAATTCACCAGCTGTAATAATTAAGTGATTTGAATATATTTGCCTCTTAACTAAAACTATCAACACATCTCAGCTGGAAAAAAAGGTAATTTGCTTCTGTCATTCTGGCAGAAAACCCAGATTTTCACATCATCCAGACAGCTTAACAAAATCCATTTATTTCAAAAGTGAGACATTAAATTGAATGGGACACCTGGGAATCACAAGTTAAAAAAAAAACAGCACTCTTTCAGTTGAGAGTTAAATGTAGAATATACTGATGCCAGAAACCATTTTCTACAAAACTACACCCATCCTTTCACCGCGACCTTCTCTCAGATGCTTTGAAACAATGATCTTCTCATTTTAAATTGAAAGGCTTTCTGAAGCTTCCTGTGTCAGTGAGGAAACACATGACAGCTACTGAACCACCAAACCAAAGTGACATCAAACATGTTTCCTCCAGTCGGTGGGAAACTGCTGGGACTTGTGATCAATTACACAACTTAACTTTACTAAATACTTATTAGATTTATTAGTTACATTACTCATTAAATTTGTAAACTACACATCATCTTCTATATTTAACATGTGTAGAATGTGCAGTCCTTTTCCCTGTTAGACCTGGTAGAACCTGGTCAAGGTCTGGAAGAGATTGTGATCTTTATTTAATATGGAAAAAGTTTGCAGTATCTTGAAGCAAGAGACACAACTTTTTTTTATGACTGTAACCAAACTTTGCACTATTGGCTCAAGAAAAAATCACATTACTGCTGCAGAGACGGACAGTATGGTCTGCTGGTGCTGCAGTGGAGTTTTATAAAAGCTTTCTTTCTTTGCTTGTGTGTGTGTGTGTGTGTATGTACAGCCTCTTTACACCTTCCATTAAACCCCAACAGGAGGTGCAGCCACAGCATCTGCTGAGTTTTACTTTACAACCCTCCCAACCCTTTCGAGACATTAGAAGATAAGTGTTTTTCTCTGCACTTAATGTGATGTTCTCCATCTTTTACTGCCTCCCAAACACTCTGGAAACACAAAGGACACAGATTTCTCTAACCAACAGAAGAGCTATACATTGATAATGCACTTGACACATTCTAAGGTTTTCACTGTTTGGTCTGAGTTCATCAAACTGTTGCCATGTGACGGGTCCAAACCTGAAAACATCTAGCAGCTTCTCTCTGCTCCACGAGGACCATCGTCTGACCACCCTGATAGTTGGAGAACATAATGTACTAAACAGAATGGGACATAATGTCATCTAAACTGTAGGCATATATATAGATATAACTCTGTCTCAAATCTTCGTTTTCGTCTTTGACTTCATATCCGGGCCCGGGTTGCAGGGGCAACAGTCTCAGCAGAGAATCCCAGACTGTCCTGTCTCCCCAGCCACTTCCACCAGCTCCTCCGGGGGGATACCAAGGCAGTCCCAGGCCAGATGAGACATAGTCCCTCCATCGTGTCCTGGGTCTGGGTCTGCCCCAGGCCCTCCTCCGCGATGGACATGCCCGGAATAACTCCCCAGGGAGCAGCGGCTCTACTCTGAGCCTCTCCCGGATGTCCGAGCTCCTCACCCTGTCTCTGAGGCTGAGCCCAGCCATCCTGTGGAGGAAACTAGTTTCAGCCGCTTGTATTCGCGACCTTGTTCTTTCGCTCACTGGTTCGCCTATTGGCTCAGCTCTCTCTTCATCATAACAGACCAGTACAGCATCCACATCACAGCAGATGCTGCCCCAATCCACCCGTCAATCTCCCACTCCATTTTTCCCTCAATCCACAAAAAGCAGAAATGGAATCCAAAAGCCAATGAACCCGACACCCGCCACCACTTGGCTGCACCTGGAAATTCTTCTCTTGAGTTTAACTCTCATCTTGTCTTGTCTTCTTCCACAAAAATTCTGCTTAATTATTTATTCAGAATTGTATGTGTTCATGGCAGTAGATTTATAAGAAAGTCGCTATGTAGGCTGACTCCTGGTGGTTTTAGGTGGGGTAGAGGCTGGAATGGTTTGAGTTGGTTTGAAACATACTATCATATCATAACATCGGAGCAGCATTTGTCCCATTTGTCAGGAACATTGAAAACCAAGCAAATATTTAGGCTACCAGTTGATTAATGCAATTAAATTTTTAATTCAGTTAAGAATATGTTTAGTTAAATCATTGGCATGCACAGTATCTTTCCTATGTTAAAATGACAACTACTGACATGCCGTGTGAGGTTCAGGGTTTCATTATCACTGCAAATAAAGTTGGAAAGGACACATATCCAATGTAAGAACATTGAAGCCTTAAATAATGTGATTCAGTCCCTCTTTGACTGACTGAGGGCACCATGTGAGAGCGCAGAGGAACAGCTTGGCTAAAGGCTGTTTCTTCAAATTTCAAATATCATGAGAATCACTTTTTTGGGGGGTCCATACATTAATATTAATATCAGTGCAGTCTTGCAAAATCCCACAACTTGCAGGGCTCTGCAGAACTGAGAGCTGAACAGTAAAACACACACATAAATGCATGCACACACACACGCACAGAGTCAAAAGCCAGCAGGGGGTGAAATTGTAGAGAGTTTCACTGCAGGGAAACAGACAGGAGGAAGCAGCTAAATTCTCTATCTGCTCATCCCTCCGGTATCTTCTTTTTTCCTCCCTGTACCTCCACTGAGCCTTCTGCTGTCCCTCCAAAAGTTTGTCTTTTCCAGCTTTCCCCACCTTAGCTCCTCCTTCCCTCTCCTCACTATCCTCCATACGTGCTGTCCTTCCTACCATCCTCCTCCTTCTTTGTCTCCTGCTTTGTCTTATGAAGTCAGATCATCTCAAAGATGTGAGGTGGTGCATCCAGAAAGCAGATGGTGGCCCACACACACATACAGCAAAGTCACTGAGGGATGAAATAGGAAAGGCAGTACAAAATGTCACTGCAGTTGTGAGAAACACAGAGGGAATACTACACCCAGACAGCCTGCAGACTCCGACCCCTAAAGTTTATACTCTCATAGTGTCCTTCCTCCTCTTCCTTCTCCTTCTCTCCCACACTGTCCACCCTCCTCCTCCTCCTCCGTCCTCATCTTAGTGCTTAGCTGTGATTAAGCCCCGTCTTGTGTCGAAACTGAGCCTCACCCTTGTGTCTTTAATGGCCACTGACTCAGCTCTGTCCTGCTCTCTAATACGAACCGACCGGCCCTGCTTCTCCTCATCAGCAGTCGCTGCAGAGCCGCAGTCTGCAGAGCTGTGGTCACGCAGCTCTGACTTCATAAAAAATACACAGCAGTGACAGCGTTAAGCTGTGATCAGCATCCACTTCATTGTGTAACAAGGACACATTAGAGTCTGGACTGTGAGGTATGAGGTTGTGTCGAAGCGCACACAATGAAGGCAGATATTAGCCAATTAGCCTTGCAAAACTTAGAATAATGCAGTTCATAAGTAACCTATTAAAAGGCCACTTTTTGGATTTTCAAGGTGAAACTTATTATTCTAATGTGGGGAGGGCATATGAAAATGTGACATTAAAATTCCCTCAGCAGTCTGTGTCTCCAGAGCTCAACAACACCACCTGTCTCTCTCTCTCTCTCTCTCTCTCTGTGGCTTGATGTGCAGACTGTACTTCATCATTTTTGGGAGGTTCAAATGACAGTAAAGACAATGCCAAACTTAACTTCATGATTATCACCGCAGTCAATAGAAGCATCACGGCATACGAGCAAACGTGACCTCTGTGATGTGATGTGATGTGATGTGATGTGATGCACAGAGCAGAGAAACATGTGGGTTTGCATCTGATGCAAATCCTTTCACTGGGCCCACAGGTGGAGGTGCAGCTTTTATGAGGTGTAACTGTTAAATGATAACAGGTAATTAGTTTTATCAGTAATGTATAATAAATCATCATAATGAAATACTAATAGCTAAATAATAGTGGTCTGAAAGCGCAAAGGGCAACAGGTAAAACAGGAGAGAGTCGTAAATTAACAAAGTGACAAGTGGCTACAGAGTTTTCATTGGGAGTTTGCCAATAGGTAGGAAAAAACAAGACAAATTCTCCAGAAATGATCACTATCGTATTCTCAGTGTATAGTTCACCTCTTTCCTGTTTATCCATCTGCGTAGGTTTGGTGTGAGTTTTCAAGCTTTGGAGAATTCAGCTGCGGGAACTTCTTTACTGTTTTACCACCACGCAGAAGGAGACGGTCAACTTGGCAATAAGTCAACATGAGTGACGTCCTCCTCGTTTGATCAGTAACGTTAGCTGCCTTAGTTAGCAAGAGTCTCAACGCACAGGTCCTTCTGCACGGTGAAACAGAAAAAAGAGAGTTCCTACCTGAAATGCTCCCAACAAGGTCTGTGGATTATCCTGACTAACTGGGATATGATTTCTGTAAAAATGCAGGGAAGCTGCGCCCTCAGTACGGGTGACGGAGTATCAGGACCTCAGCAGATGGAGGCAAACCCAGAATTCAAAGTGAGAACAATCTCGCATGATGAATGACTTCATTTTATTTCTTCTGGGGACGGCCTCAAACCAACACCAAGGGTCCAAATCTGAAATGTATGGACAGCGGTCTTCTGTCGGCTCCTCACTTAACTACCTGTTCCTGGGTTAATAAATCCAGATTCACGACCGGTGGCTCCGCGTTGGCTCTGTAACCTTGACTTCATCAGATGTCATTCATGGCTCCACTTTGCCTGCACACATTTCCATAAATGACACTAAAGAAGAAATATGATGGGGATTTATCCTCAGCTGCTTTCCTTTTTCCTCATCCTGGCTCTTCCTAATGTTGCCCTGTCATGAATCACGAAGCTGCGGGGAGGTTTACATTTCACTACTTTCACACCCAATAGTTTGTATTCACAGGTTTATGTTCTTCTCAGTGCAAACAACCAGCACACTGGAAAAGCAATAAATTCATTCAAGACAGGGCAGTCCCACACCTGAAATAGATTGCTGAATTTGCAGCAACCTCAGCATTTTCTTTAGCAGATTAATCCTGGAGGAGATGAGGGATACGTCATGAGTTCAGAGATTTAATCAGGCACCCTTAATATTCCCCTGGAGCCTCCACAGCTTAAATAACCAACTCCTTATGAGGAGCCCAAAGCCTTCAACAGGTGAGTAATAAGACCCCTGATTTTTTTTTGTCATTCAGCCTCCAGCATCTCGATAACATCCATTCAGCTTCACAGATGTGAATAACCACACGAGTCTGTCTTTAATTTGATGTAATTAGTGGAAACAATAGGGACAAGATCAAAGCAAAGGACTGACGATCACCTGCCTGTCATGGCCGCCTCTTTGTGGTGCCATCAGAGGTTAACAGACGGACGTGGAGCCAATAAACTTTGAGCCACTCTGAATATGAATAAATTTCACTCGGGAAACATTCAGGAAACAAAACATCTGACACTCCAATAGCTTTTCAAACTGACTCGAATGCAGGACAGGACAGCTTTCTTCCCGTCTGCAGGAAGCAAAACAAACTAATAACAGCTCTAGATTCAAAACGTCTCTCAGCTTCTCTCCTTGAAGAATCTGGGAATCTTGTGACTGAAACTGTGTGTCACCACCATCTTAACACCCAACAATGAGAGTGAAAATGCAAATCAGCACACACACACACACAGAGAGAGAGTGTGGTGGTATTATCTGTCATTAGGCTAGGATTAAAGTCATTTAGTGTTCTTGAGATTATCTGTCATTAGACTATGATTATAGCTCGCACTCCAGTGGCTCCAAATCAGCTCAGAGGGGAGATAAAAACCTTAGGGAAGGCTGATGAGGAGGAGAGAGAGAAAGATAAGGAAAAGAGCAAGACTGAGAGCACACCTGAAGATGACGGCTGGGTAAGTGAGCGCAACCGTCTATCTCAGACCAAAACCATGTCATATTTGGCACTGCACGGTCTGCCAGAGAAGGGAGCATCATATGAATAAATAATAGGCTGCGCCTCATCACAGCTGGTCCATCTATTGAACATAACATGACCCCGGTTTTGGTCTCAACTTTGCCCGGAACATGATTCGAAGATAAAGGTGAAGGAGTCACCTCTGTAAGCTACAGCATACGTATTTTCACTTATAAGGTTCTGGTGTCGTGTTGCTGAGATGTTACAGTCTCAGTCAAGTTCCGAGAGAGCAACCACAACGCCAGATCACGGGTTAGCGCCAGATGTGATTCACTCGCTGCACTGAGGGACCTTCTACTGATATCTGACATAAACAAAGATGGACGACACGTCTTGGCTTCCTCCCATTGTACAACAATGAAGCCTGTTCTGTTCTGACATCATTTGGAGCCAGAGTCTGTGCAGTAGCCATCAGGAGGGACAGCTGCAGTATCAAGCTCCCACCACTAAAACCCCAGCATTTTTTTTTAAATTCATTTCAAATGGGCTTTAACGACTTGAAGAACATTGAAGAACATAACTGACAAAGCATCAAAGTACAATTAAGTACAATCAAGTACACAAAGTCACCGGAAAAAGAAAATTCTGTCCCACAACAGGCAAGCACACATCACATATATCATTAATAACTCCATAAATCAGCTAACGTAAGCACTGAAACAAGCGGTACATGCCACACTGATGCTGAATCATTGTGAAGGAAGGAAAACAAACATCATAACCTCCCGGGATGTGTTCTGGCTCTTTCAGTTCACTCATAAACAGCTTTGGACAGACCTTGCCCCTGGCACTAACGGCCCACCAAGGCAAATGACGTGTGGAGAGAAGTCATGGACGATTATTAAGTGAGTGATGAAGAATGGGTGGGACCTCTCAGGAATAAACAGCTGAGGGACAACATATTGGTTTCAGCAAGCTGCAGGACCTTTTTGTTTTGGCTTTTAAATACTGGGTACATTTTTGTTTTCCAAAGTAATTTCCTTTGAGGCCGTGAATTCTTGAATCCAGCTGTGTTAACTTTCCTTCCTCCGTCCATCCTGTTGCCACTGTTCCTCTGAAATATTCTCCCTCATCTTTTACACTGTTTATCCACCCCAAATATTGTTGAGAGACGAGCTTAAATCTTGTCTTCACCCCAATATTTGCGTATGTTTACCGACAGAATTAAGTGATGAAATGCGTATATATTTGTGTATCTTACTTTTATTATTTTAGTGCATATTTTTCTAACTTTGATTCAAGACTTTAACTCTGAGTTTTCCATCAGCAAAGTTTCGTCTGGCTGTTTTTGTTCTTCCTTTTCAAACAGCTGGGCTCACCTTCTCTGCTATTTTAATCTCCCTCTAATCTTTCTGTGCAAACACCCACTGAGGAGCATTAATGTACATTAAACCCTCTGATTTCTGACCACTGCTGCACTTAAGCAAGTGTTTCCACTGCAACTTCCTGTAATTTACAGCCTCAGCCTGAGGAAATACTGCAGAGGGAGAGTCTTCTCCACACGGATACATTCATTACTGCATTTAGCAGCAGGTCAGATGTGTCTCTTTCACTCAAGGCTAATACAGCTTTATATTAATGCGCTTACATAAACTTTAACCTCGTGTTTGCTTGAAACACCCGGGGCCGATCCAATTAATTTAAATCCACAACAAGAAGAGTAATATACATGAATTGATTACACCTACTCACCAACCCACTCACTTGAACACACACATGTGCGCACACACACACGTCTGTGCAATGTTCAACACAAAAGTTAAGACAGCTTTCTGCAGCTCATTATGATCATAAAACTGATGATTTTACAAATGAGGTTCAGTTTACTCGACGTGAGGAGAGTCACTGCAGCTTTGATTGGACATGGTACAAACTGAAGGTGTTTGAAAGGTGCTTACCAGGCAGGGAAGGACAAACCAAAGACAGTCTGAGTTGCATTATGGGACATGTAAGATCCAATGGTTCACAAATTTCCTTCAGTACCTCTTTAAAACTGCAATATATTCATATTTTTTTAAACAAAACTGCAGCGAATGAATAGGATGCTTTTGGGGTTCTTTTACATTTGCAGTACATTTCGTTTGTGAGCCTTTGTGTCCGTGACTAACTGTCCCTGTTTGACACAAAGCACGCTTTTATAATAACTATTGTTTGTTTTGCGGTTTACGCAGACACTGACATAACCACATCATAGCATAGTCAGTAAGTGTTGAAAAATAACAAGAAAAAAGACGCTAAAGCTGCGTTTGCCACACAGATTTTCCTTTCAAAAACACTGCAGCTGTAAGAGCACGTATCTCAAAGGGAGTCTCTCTCTCTCTCCATACAAATATGGAACAAGTTCAGATTCATTCCCCAGGGATTGCCAAGAAACATCCTGAAAAATAAAGGAAACTGAAAAACACACAAAGATTTTTGTCTCCTTGTTTCTCTCTCTTTCATTCATTAGCTCGTACTAACACAAGTCATTGTGGTTTTCTTTACTGTACGGGTAGATCATCATCACGGGGAAAGCAAACCCTGTCAGTCAATAAGAGGGTTTGTCCCCTCAAGCTGACGCTAAACCTGAACCCGCACAACTGTGGCCTTCATGTATAGTTACATGCTACACTTAACAATTAACATCACCAAGCTTGACATGCCTTGAACGCATTTATTCTTTGAGAACCGGAAAAAGAAGTGCAAAAACCAGGATTTCTGAAGGCAACAGAGAAAAACCGCAGCCTGACAACACAGCAAAACAAATTAAATAATCCACTAATGAATGTAAAAGTGCATCCAGGGCAATGTTGTAGCAGCTCAAATTATTTCCAGAGAAACAGCAAAATAAGCCACAAAAAAATTACTCACAAGGGATCACAGCTTTCTAGGGGCACAATTAGACACCAATAAACACCACAGAAGAAGAAACACAAACGTTTCTGTCTCTGCTCTGTGAGAGCGCAGGTTTTAATGTTACTGATATGAACATTGTTCAGCTCAGGTCAGCCAGAGAAAGTGCTCACTGCTGTTAGTTTCTCTGGGGTTGAATCCCATGGACGTCTGTGATGTCATGAATTTTCCTCTTCCACAAAAAAAAAGAGGTTCAGATCCATAGTTTACAAAAGTGAAACTGAAAAAAGAACAATCCACCCTGTGATCCTGTATTCAAATCGTCGCGGCTTCTGCCTCTTATTTCTGCTGTTGGTGATACAGTTTCTTCCTTGTCGCAGCAGCCAGACAGTTTGTTGTTCTGAATAAAAGCTGGACTTATGGGTACACAAACAAGTCTATGTTAGCTGACTTGTTTGTGGACCACATGCTTTATTCAGAGCACCACGTCTCCCGAGGCTGCAGCTCGGACTGGAAAGACTGTTCTCTCTCGCCAGTTACAAAAGAGTTTTGAACATAAGAGCAAAATTGCTGGCCCGCTCTCCACAGAAGAACTTGCTCTTTTTCAGATTAGCGTGTCAGCCCTTGACACACAAATACCATTGTAATATTGATGTTTAAAAATGCAGAGTTTTCTGCTCACATTTGAGTATCTTGACTTGCTCTCCAATACTATTAAGCTTAAAAGGTATGATTTTTGTATTGAAATTGTGCATTTCTGAAAAATCCCTGAGGATCCTTTCTCCAAAATCCCTGAGGTTAATTTCTGTTGGAAAATTAACAAAAAACCCTGGACTTACTTTGATTAGAAACACATAGCTCCACACTGCATGTGTAAAAACTTTATAAAGCAATCAAGCATTAATGTTGCTCGTAGCTTGTTCTGCTGCCCCCAAGTGGCCAGAAAAAATCAACTCATGCTTCTTCAACACCGTCGCCACAACAGACCGCAGCTTTTTCCAAAACCCAATGGGAGACAGTGGTTTCTCCGTGATCACATCAACACCGTGCCGACCTGCCCGGATCCACAACCTTCATGCGAGAAGAACAAAACACGCGGTGACTCTATCACTGCTGTGAATGTCAGAGGGCGATTAGGCGCATAGTGACTTTACTGCCCTGTGGGAGGCTGTTTCACATGCTGACTTCTCATCACGGAAACCTCAGCGCTCCACTCCTCCGGCTAACAAGTCATCAGAGCGCCATGCGGCTGTTAAAATATGTATCTTGTCATTTAAAACCACCTCCACAGTGAACAGTGAGCCGTCTCCAGAGGGGAAGGAGACGAGTGAAGATCAGTCTGAAACCTTGTGGCTGGGATCCGCTCCACCTCTGCGGCCTTGACTTATTACACTGCTGTGGTTTATGGTCCATGCATGATGAGTGTGCTGCTCGGTCAGGCCACATGAGATAAACAGAGAGACAGGCGGAGGAGAGAGGAAGAAAGAAAGAAGGCAATCAAAACCAAAGGAGGACAATGAGAGACGGAACCAATGGCTGCAATTAATATCAGCTTTTAACTGTGTTTTTAAAAGTGTTGTCCACGTCTAGCATGATGGAAATTTCTCTCTGATCACAATGAATTCAGTGCATCCAAGACTTTCTCAGTTGCTCATTTGGTTTGGTGGGAAAACCTGCTTTGAAGAGCTTCCATCCCTGAAACAATGTCATCACCGTGAGCCTCAGTGGAGGGTTTTAGTGTCCCACTGCGCCCTAAAGGCTGTTTCAGAGGCTTTTACAACCTGACACGGATAAAAATGAGGGGAATAACTGAAGCATTAGCATTAGTTGGGGTCTTGAAATCCCCTTACGAGCGAAAGTCCAGCTCACAGAAGCTGCACAGGAGGCGGTAATGACAGAAATATTAAATCATCTGAAGAAGAAGAAGAGAGAAAGAAAAGAGCAGGAGGAGAAAGAATGGATGCAGAAGAAGAAACAAAGAGAAATCCAGCAACACAGAAGCAACACTCAGCTACAGCAGGAGGGAAGAGATGCAAGGAGACGAGAGACAGAAGAACAAAGGAAACATGGAGACAGAAAAAGACAGGAAGGCAGGAAGACAGGACACAACCAGGAGAGATAAAGTTGTTGAGAAGCTGAAAGAAGGATGACAGAAAGCTGGCAGCAGATCTGAGTCACAAACGGTCAGGGAAAAACAAGGGAAGCGACTGAATGTGGGGGGGCAAAAGAAAGGAGAAGGCCGAGAAATTCAGACATTCAGGTGAAGCTTCAGATGTTTGTTTCAGGAAGGAAGAGCTGGAGATGTGTTCTTACTGCATACTCCTCCATCTCATCTGTCCAACCGCAGAAGAAGTCTAATGCCACTCTGTTTTACAGCCCACTGCCTTTCCATTAAACTGCAGCAGAACCCCCAGACCTCAATCACTGCTGGGCGTGTTGCTTCGTGTGATATTTTCACGATGATGTGCGAGGCAGCGCCTGTCACTGAGAGGACCAGAAGGAGATTTAAACTCCAGAGGATGGCAGAAAGGGAGAAGCTGATCGCACAGCAGAGGACCCCTGGCTGGGGAAAGGCAACGCAGGGCATGAATACACAGAATCAAAGACAGGTGCGGCTGAAAGAAAAGCATAAAACCATGGAGAGATGGAAGACTTTTATGCCACAAGCGTGTCTCATTACACCCCGAGATTCACCTCAGTTTCTCCCCACTTCTATTCATCCTTCATCTGGATTCTCTCCCTCTCTTTGATGGATTCCTGTCTTTCACGTCCCCTCCTCGTGCAGAGGAACACCTGCACCTTCACAGCTGAGCCGAGCTGACAGGACAGAGTGCTGGCATCCAAACACTCAACACTCAGCAGGAGAACTGACATTTCTCCAACCAACAGCCTCTCCCATTCTAACCTCTCCACCCTGCATAGCCGAGCTCTCTCTCTCTCTCACACACACACACACACACACACCACGGCTGCTCTGCGTGAGCACAAACGTGGCTCGGTCTCTGGATGCCTATCACGCTGCGTTGAGCACCAAATTGACCCAAAACAAAAAACAAAGCGATAACGCTGTTTTACGCACACACGCGGACTGTCTTCTAACGCGTTTAGGTGACAATGAAATGGTTGTTTTGTCTCTGACAGAAAGCGTCTTCACACATTTCTGTCCAATGCAACAGCGTTCTTCGATTACGCAAAGCTCCCCATGAGGGCACACGGCGACTCCGACCGTGGAAGTAAACAAAACAGACTGAATAAAGATGAAATTTGCTTAATTAATTCGTTTCAACAGTAGAGAGAATAAAGTTCTTGTTAGGAAGAGAAAGCACGTCACTCACACTGAGCCACTTAAAACTCCCCTTTTTTTCTCCCTTATCGAGCGCTGCTTTAGGAAAAAATCCGCGCACTTCTTCCAAATTGACACAACAAGTGAATAAAACAACCAGCTTAGTATCACTGCACCCACAAATCAGAAGGCTTGAATTTTTCCAGGTGGTTCAACATAAAGATGAAGCCCCGTTTACAGGCGCCCCTCCGGGTCTGCGCTGCCCGGGCTCGCTCCGTCTCCTCCGGGAAAAGTGAAAAAGCGCACAGCCTGCTCACCTTCTCCGGTTGTCCTGTACGAGCTGGAGAGAAGCAGCGCGACCCGAACCATAATCCCAACGACTCTTTTAGTCCCCAGATCCATGATGAGGCGGCGGGAGGCTGCAGAGAAGCCCGGCGGCTGCTGGAGGAGAGAGACGGCCGGTCAACCTCTCCTCTCCAGCTCCAAGAGAGAACTCCTCACACCCGACCGGAGGAAGAGAGAGAGAGAGAGAGGGGGGAGGGGGTGGAGGGGGGGGGGAGAGAGGAGGGAGAGGGAGGGAGAGGGAGAGAGAGAGAGAGAGAGAGAGAGATGGGTGGACAGAGATAGCCAGAGAGAGAGGGGGGGAGAGAGAGAGAGAGATGGGGGGGGCAGAGATAGAGCGAGGGAGTGAGGGGGGAGAGAGAGAGAGAGGGAGGGAGAGAGAGAGAGAGATGGGGGGGGCAGAGATAGAGCGAGGGAGTGAGGGGGGAGAGAGAGAGAGAGGGAGGGAGAGAGAGAGAGAGATGGGGGGGGCAGAGATAGAGCGAGGGAGTGAGGGGGGAGAGAGAGAGGGAGGTCAAGTCTGCTTTGCAGTCAGTTGTGTTCTCATGAATTCATCTCCTTCGTGGTTGGAGCCAAAGTGAAATGCGCGCAGACTCTCAGTCACTCATGAGGTCTCACGTGCTGCTGTGTCATAACTTGTCACCTGAAAGGGTTTTTACCTGGGAGCTGAACTGTGAGTGGAAACTGACTGAAGTGTCACTGAATGGTATGAAATGAAAAGAAAAGAAAAATCAATCAAGAAAAATTATATTACAGACTATTATACTACTATTGTGGACTTCCTGGGACTGTACAGTGTTGTTGTTAGCTACATGCTAATATCAACATGCTAACCTACTCACAGTGCTCAACATCGTTTGCTAACCTCACTGATAGCTTCATTCATAATGGGTCCAAAACAGTAGTACTCACCTGTCTGGTTGCAAAGGTGAAATGAAACACGGTATTTCTACTTTAACTCGAGTAAAGAATCGGAGCCCTTCTTCCACTTCTGCCTGGTTTTGAATCAAAGTTACAAACTGACGTTGGACAAACACAAGGTTTTCGGTTCTTCCCGGTCTGTCAAACCACACGCTGAGGGGAACGGACACAGGACCTCTGGGGGGTTTTGAGGTGACCCACATCAGAGTTTTGGATTTTTTGGGTTGGGTGCATTGAGGGTAAAGGGTTACTCACTCCACCTGTAAGTGGTTTTAATGTCGTGGCTGATCGGTGTATGTCTGCATGAAATGTTTGATCCATGCTGAGATATCTCACCAGATAATTGTTAACTCACCTGTGGGCACAAGAAGAAAAGTCAGGGGATCATGAGGTTCATCCTCTATGGATCTCGGCACAAACTTTCATGGTAATTTGTCCAGCATTTATCAAGATATTTCATACCGGTGCAAAGACTGACCCAACATGATTGTCACCCTCTACCTCCATCAAAATCTTATGCCACCTGATAAAGACAAAATAGCCTGAAACAACTGGGGAATAAAATGTGGAGTAAGTCAAGTGTTGTGCATCAAACTGATGAGCACAGGCCAGATAGGAGGAGGATGAGTGCAGCGCAGATATAAGTAACAGTGATGAAATACAAGTTTCAGAACAGACAGCCTGTATTGCCCTCAGGGCTTCAAAAATCATGTACTGTACAGATTGTTGGATGTGAACAGAATTAAATGAGTGAAAGATGAGAGAGGAAGACAACTAACAAGAATGGAAAGAAGTAGGAGGCAGATCATATGCAGACCCCGCAGGAAACAACATGAACCCAGAATAGATACGAGAAGGCTTACATGATCCTATCCAGGTCACGAAAGAGTCAAGCTGTCTTTTCGTGTGTGATGGTAAATCAAATGACTCTCTTTGATTTCAGATCTCCAGCCACATGGACAAAACTACCTGTTTCTTTACGGATTAAGATCATGAAGGATGAATCAAGTGTCCACCTTCAGTGAATATGGAGCTGGGTTGAATCTGGGGTTTTCTTCACGAGCACCAGTGACAGAATTTTTTCTAGCTGGCTTGGGGAAATATAATTTAGACATTACATTATTCATACTGACACTGTGATCATAGGCAATACTAATGTTGATTGGCTGTCAGGGGTCCACTGAAACCATGTTACCTCAAATATATGAAAAAAGACACAACTGGTGGAACTGATTTTAAAAACAGAAAAGATAACATGAATCCAAGAGGCTGTTAAAAGTTTTTAGTTTCCATATAAACAGAGAAAAAAATTAAAAAAAAAGTTCAAAGTAAATCTGAAAGATTCTACTAGCTCACAGTTTCAACAAAATATGGTTCTGCATGCTTCCTGCAGAGTCTCAGAGAGTCAAAACAGAACCGTAGCATCTCAGCAAAGTAATTCACTTGAATGTATTTTGGTGAATTTTATTGGCATAAAAACTTTATAGCCTGCAGGAGATGAATGTTTGATACTCAAAATATGGATTTGAAGCCATTTTGTACTTTTTTGGAAAATTCAGGTAACTTTAGCAGCACATGCTATGCACACTTAGTTTTCCTTTGGTTACTAACTGATTCAAATAGCTTGTTTCCAATTCAGAATAAATGTGAGTTGCAGTTACCAACATTAAATGGACACCAGTGGGGCATTCAGTGTAAAAAAAATAAAATAAAAATAAAAATAAACAAAGAGCAGCAGCCTGTTTTTCATGCAGCTCACATAGCTGACCGTGAAAACCTGACTGAAACAGCTCTGTGTTAGCTTAGATGCACATCCCTGTTAGTGGACAAGAGGGGTAGCTGTGAAGCCACATGGGAGGGGAGCTCTGGGTAGCATTCAGCCAGGTCTGTACGTCTAAAGGAGGAGGCCTGACAACAGAGAGGGGAGGAGAAGGCGAGCAGGGGGAGTCAGCAGGGGGAGTCTGCTAATGAAAACCCACTGAGAGTGTAGACAGCAGGGGAATCAGATGATAAAAATAAAAAACCCTTTAAGAGCAAACACGGCAGGAGAATCAGATGACATCTGAAAAACAAGGGATCACACCATGCAGTGACACACACACTCAACGTGAGCGTCACACACCTCGGTGGCCCACGGACACACACCTCGCACAGAGGAGCCAGCTGACTGTTTTAATGCTCATATAGCTTTGCAACAAGCTATTTAGTGGTTGCAATGAAGATCATACAGTCAGCTTTAAAGTCTGCAGCTCAGAGCTTCTCCTTTCTGACTGAAAACCGTCCAGCTAAGTGAAATGCTTCATGCTGGAGGGATAGTGCAATATCCCTTTTTATTATGTGGCTTTTGTTAACACTTTCATTGTTGGAAAAACTATCTTCAGCATGACCTCCTGTGAGAAAGGACTATTTCTGTTTCGCTAAAGGAAGATTAGCTTTGATGAAATCCCTGGGCAGTTGTGAATGAAGCTGGGAGATGTGGGGGAAGCAATTTGTTTCATTTCAAAGAGACAAGAATGTGCGTAAAATGGCATCGTGACCAGAAGACCTTGGAGTTTTTGTCACCATTAGGGTTTGATGTATTGACTTAATTAAATAAGTTGCAGGAATTTATTGTTGAGATATCCCTCTCTGCAGGGCAACGATTGGTTTGCACCTCTAAGACTGATCCTGTGTTGGACAAACAGCACAGCAGTGATTTGTTTCCCAGATGAAGGAGTTTAATGATCTTGCAGTCCTATTCACAAGGCATAAGCATGTCAGGCGGATCTACGACGCCAGTCCTGGCGGACCGCTGGAGTCAGTAGGGGGTCGAGCTCTGAGTTACGACGTACCAGTTCAGGTCGTGAGCCTTGCTGGCAGAACAGATAACATCAGGGATACAAACAGTCTAAATGAATTTCCTTCGCAGAGTGTCTGAGAACATCAGGTTGAAGGGATTGGATATCCAGGAAATGTGAATACTTGAGAAAACATCGGCTCAGGATTTGTTATTCTGTTTGATTCGGTGGATGGAAATCAATAAGACACAGACGCATTTCGGCTGCACAGTTCTGGATGTGGTGTGTAGTTTAAGATGAACATGTTCCATGTGTGTCCAGCTTTTCATACATACTGATGTGAGGTGTGGAGGTAAATTATTTGTAACAAGATTAAAACTCCTCATTCGTGTACCAGCTCTTTGAGGCTCTTCTTAACAGCAGTGCTGCTTTCAGCTAAATGCTAACGTCAGCATGCTAACATTCCCACAGCTTTATCATTACTGTCTCAGTTTTGTCATGAGCCTTGAGTAATTTCCTTTTGTAGCTGTGTTTGTCCGCTCTGTCTGTGGTCTCCTTCCTTCACTGCACACCTGTCCTGCATCAGCCTCGTTAGTCCTGCCCTCTTCCCAGTGGTTTCCCCCAGCCAATCAGCTCTTCTTGTTTCCTCACCTGTGCTTCTCCACCTGCACCTCTTTCCCTCTTCAGTTAAGTCATTGGTTTTCTATATTAGCATGCTAACATTCGCTGATTAACCCGTAACATTGACCAGAACACCTGAGGTTGGATTTTTATTAGCTTTGCAGTTACTGGACAGACCAATTTTTACCTGATGATGGCGCTACGTGAAAGTCAGCACATCAGTTATTAAAGCTCATCCGGGGGGGCGGTAGGGAGGGTTCACCGAAGTCATTACACTGAAACATAAATGTCTACCAGTGCATCACGTAGATGTGGAGATATTCCCGCCTGTCTCTGGATTTAGTCGCTCACCCCTGACAAACTTTACAGCAGTTCTCTCAGAAGAGGAAATTAACTTGAATTTTCAGGTGTTTCTGTTAATTAGTGCGCCCCAGAGTCCAAATTAATTCACTCTCACTTGGCCAAATGAGCCACACTAAATGAGTAAAGGACTCCAAGGTTGAAACTGTTGTAAACATTTGTGTGATTGAGCAGACTCCTAACAGCTAAATAAATGGACCTGTGAAGAAACAAGAGACAGCAGCAGAGTCCAGGATGGACAGGCGGGTTGTTGTGCACACGTTTGTTCCTACAGCCTTTAACAGTGAATCTGAGAACAGGCAGTCGAACATTCATGTGCAAACAGTGTGAACATTCGAGAAAACATTGGCTCAGGATTTGTTAGTTATTCTGTTTGATTCAGTGGATAAATATTGATCAGAAACAGACACTTTTCATTTGAGTCAGTTTACTGTAGAGTTCTCTCCGATCTGAATAATCATTTTTATTTCCACTTCTAATACGGAAGATGGCATCTTTTATAATACACAGCAATGTGTGCATTTTCACAGCATGTCATTATTCTTATCTGCAAACACAGTTTTAGCTAAAAATTGAAAAGCAGAATACATTTAAATTCTTAAACTGAAAACAGTGCTGCCATCCATCAGTATGTGGGGAGTCAAAGCCACAGTGAGCCGTCAGTAAACAGTTACTAGTAGATAATGGATCAGATGGAAGCATTAAAGGCTCCCAGCCTCATTGACAGGATGAGTGAGTTTGCTGCTGAATGAATCGAGTTGCTCCTGAGCCGCTGCCTCGTCTTTTTGTCCAGGCTCGTATTTATGTTGAATACCAGATGGAGCGAGCTGGTGATCGATGCACTCTGACTGTATTTTACATTCACAGCAGCAGCTGCAGGCTGTTGGAGGCCTGCTGCCCGACCGGCCAGCCAGTTGGCTGAAACACAAAAGATACTCAGATATTCTTTGAGAGCGGAGCGGAGATCAAGCTGCTGGAAGCCAGAGGAGAAATCAACCAGTTTCAGAGAGAAGTCAACTCTTCCATGAACTGTGGAAGTGGTCTCCAGCTACAGGTACCTGGGTGTGCGCATAACCGAGGACCTCACCTGGAACGCCAACACTTCCCGGCTGGTCAGGAAGGCCCACCAGCGTCTCTACTTCCTCAGGAGGCTGTGGCGAGCCGGGTTTGGGAACTCAGTCCTGAGGTTTCTATCACTGCGCGGTGGAGAGCGTCCTCGGCACCTTCATTACTGTGTGGCACGGCAACTGCACCGCTGCTGAGAAGAAGGCTCTGCAGAGGGTTGTGAAGGCTGCACAGAGGACCATGGGGGGCAGCCTCCCCACCACCTCAGACCTCTACACAGCACGATGCAGGGGGAGGACCCGCCACATCATGAGGGACTCCACCCATCCTGCACATGGACTTTTCCAACCCCTCCCCTCAGGCAGGCAGCTGAGGAGCATCCGGAGCAAGACCCCCAGGCTCAGAAACAGCTTCTTCTGCGAAGCTGTTGGACTGCTGAACTCTAGTCATACCCTGTAGCCCCCCCCCCCCGCCATAAAAGTTCCTTGAATCCTTGAATCCTTGAACTCTACACTGCCCTTCATTCCCCTGTGAACTAAGCAAAACAGGACTCTGGAGGAAATGAAGGTCTTGTTGTAGGATAATTTGCCTGTAGGCTGAGGATGAGGTTTGAAGATTGCTTCTTCTGGTTGGGTTATTTGGTTGCCTCAGTAAGCCTTGCAGGCGCTGACCTTCTGCATGGCTGTCAGTATGCCCTCTGTGCCACCAGCCTTGTAACTGCCTCTGCTCGCACTGTGCAGCAGGCTAAACACAAATCCAATAAAGGTTAAAGACAGCAGTTAGCCCTTTGAAGTTTTGCTGGAAGCAGTTGTTAAACATATGGGAACGGCAGAGGGCAACAAATCTTAAAAATAAAACAAACAGAAAATGATGAGATAATAATAAATATTTACACCAATGGTACGAAAATAAATTAGTGCAGTACAAAGGAAAAGGGTTCACAAACCTTCATAATCCTTCATCATTCGTAATTGTGCTGCTTCAATTTTAATATTTTCTTTTCAAACTGTCCGTTGTGAGTCCAACAATGTCACAGGCTTAATCAGCATTGTGTGAACTTGTTTGGCAAAGGCTTGAGTGTATTCATTTAGAAGAGTGCAATGCTGAATTGGTTCCTCATCTGATCTGCGGTTGATGAGGGCTCTTTATTTGACAGTATAAACAGAATACTTTGATATCATAGCTCATCTTTTCACTAATAGTATGAAAACGTTTCACATCAGTGGAAGTCGATGGAGATTGTGCTAAAGTGGAAGTACATTATTGATATTTGAAGCCGAACCGAACCTGATTTGGAAACCATTCCAGCTCAGGTGAAATCCACACAGCACCCAATGCTTAATTCTGTTCTTCACAAATAAATATACAACTGAATTATATACAATATACTGTACAGTTCTCTGCTCTGTTTGTTTGTTGCTTGCTAATGTCATGTAATGTTTTGGACATAAGTGCATCATCCATTTTCATGTGTTTTATCACATCATAGCGATGAAGACGCACACGAACACAAGGCTCAAGGCTTTTCTGCTCGTGTTAAAATATTAACAGTCAAAGGAGGCCTCAAAATTGGACTGCTGGAGTGCATTTCACGACTCGTCAAAAGTCAGCAGGTACAAAGTGACACTAACTACGGGCTGCCAAACATACAAGTGGGGACTCAGGTAGCAGAGCAACATGTTAAACCTCCCAGGAGGCTAACAAGCAGGCAGGCTAACGAGGGCCAGATAAAACAGGCTCACAGCAGACAAACAGCAGGCTTCTGTGTGAAAGTCCTGTCTTTGCTTGACTCGCCCGTCCTCCCCGTCCTCCCCGTCCTCTTCTCCATGTGGATTGTCACTCATTACACTACATAATCTGACTTCCTCCCTTGCTGAAACGTTAATATGGTGCATACTAAGGTGCTTGCACAGATGATCCAAGTGGCCTATTTTCAGGTAAGGGAGGGCTGACTGTGTTTTTCACTGTGGTCTGTCATTGTTTTTGATCCCCAGCTTCTGGTCTGCCTTTCGTATGCTTTCATGTGAACAGATTTTTTTAGCTGTGCTATCACTGGGCCACAGTCATGCTGGAATAGAAAAAGGGCCTTCAACAAACTGTTCCCACAAAGTTGGAAGCATAGCATTGTCCAAAATGTCTTGGTGTGCTGAAGCATTAAGATTTCCCTTCACTGGAAGTCAGGGGCCGAGCCCAAACCCTGACAAACAGCCCCATGAAGAGGTGTCTGGATACATTTGTCTATATAGCGTAACAATTTTTGTTTAGATTGCCATCTAAATTTTGTAGAGATGTTCATGGTTGGTGCAGGACGAGCCCTGCTGACTTTGTTGTTCCCCTGACCACCATGCGGTTCACATTTGTGTTTGAATAAAACGTCTGTTGGATGGATAGTTGTGACATGAAGTTTATCTCTGTCAGGATGAATTCATGAACTCTTAACTTCTCAGTTTGCACAATCAACAAATTGTTCCAGTATTTTGTTTTAAGAATATAAATGGGAAACATCATTACTGTACTGACGATTACTTTAGAGCCAAAGAAGTCAGTTTGAATCAAAATTATTTAAAATCATTTCCGTGTGTCTTGTCCTGCTTGAGGTAGAACAATAACGAAAGGTGAAATGTTCCCCATTTTACAAGGTTCATTGGTTAAAAGTTAAATAAAGCAACAAGCTCAGTGGTCTGGGTGGAGGAGAAGCTGGTCGGACTCCTGGTGGATGCTGTAAATATAAATAATGTTTTTACACACCTGGCACAATAAAGATTGGAAACAACCTTGAGGTGGATTTGTGAAAGCAGGACATGGAAGGAAGGAAAACTTCCTGCTTCACCCTTGAAAGACTCATTTTGGACACCTACTGACAGCACCTTAACTAAACCTATCGCCTTCTCTTTCAGGACAGCTCAGGTTTTTGTTGTTTTGGAACAAAGCCGATCAGACTGGTAGACAGTCGGGTTGTCGCTCGGTTTGCCGCAGCTCGTCTCTACAGGGAACTGATTACACGACAACACGCAGCAGCTCTAACACATCCACATCACAGAAAAACTTTGCACCAGTGTCTCACAACAGGAAGATGTGGCGGTGTAATCCTCACACTCTTCACACTGACATGGCAAAGCAGAAGGAACAAGAACAGAAATGATTCTCTTTATTCAGGACATTCAGCAACATAATAAAGACCATATCGTAAAACACATTTATTAATCACTGTATTTTGTGTTGTGAAAAAGGATTATTTATGTCATATTCCTACCATGATATGGATTTCACTCTGGCTAAAAGCACTGATGTCCTCGTTGATTCTGCCTGAGCTTCACTATTAATATTCATTAATGACCTAATTTGAAGAAAAGAGGGAAATAGGTTTCCATTACACCTGAAAATAGCATTTTAATTCACCTCCTTCATTAAAAATGTTGTTGAAAGGAAATTCATCAGAGCCCAAATCATCCGTTATTAGAGAGCAGCTCAACCTGTGAGGAAATTAATCATGCACATCATAATTACCACTTTGAATACTGGCTGGATGCGTCCGTCTCTGCTTCCCCAACTTTGAGTCCGGAGAGAGAAGGTGGTGAGTGATTATTTCTGATGATGCACAAGTTTAATATGGATTTACTTGGATTTCATTTTTTTGTTTCCTTGAAGTCGTGGGACTGAATGTGGATTTGTCTCCTCATTCATTAAAGGAGAGGAGCTTTATCCAAAACGGCTCAACTACCCAGAATATTGGCTGGTGAAACTGCTGTCCCGACAGGCAGGATGGATGGCTAGATGGATGGATGGATGGTCAGCCAGCAGAGTCAAGGGAAGATTAAATTATTCTGGAGGAATTCATTTCAACAAATTCTCTCTTCCACATGAGATCTTATCCTGACAGAGAGCCTGTAAATGAAATGCTGTGGTCAGACAGACCGGCAGCCGCCCACACAAGCCGCTCACATGGTAGAGTCAGACTCATGCAGCCGAGGCTACGCTGAATATCAGCCAATCACGCGAGCAGTGAGCGGGTTTGGAAGCGCTTTGTTTAGTTTGGCTGCAGATTAAGTTTTCATCTAAAAGCTCTAATGTGCCAGAGTTAGCTCTGTCAACACAGCAAAGCCAGCAGGTCAACACTTTGAGCCTCCCGTCATTAAGTTCTCCTCATGTTTTCTGATCAGACGTTTAAAAGCATCTGACCAACACGTGGCAGCACGTTCATACATGACCGCTTCAGAATATGGACTCCTGGTGCATAAGAAGGTCTGAGGTGACACGAGCCATCAGTTAAAACGACAGTGTGGTTGACGGATATAAACACAGCTGAGTTGTGTCTGGTGGAGACAAAGTTAAAAGTATTTCATCAGTCCTGGTTTCAGATGAGGGTTGTGATGGTCTAAGCTTCAGACTTTTCAGCTCTAAGGACAATAGCAAACCAGTAAATGAGCACAAGCAAAGATGTTGTATAGGCTTCACATGATGCATGAGCAAAGACACAGTGCGACACGTTTCAATGGTCTTAAAGCGCTAAAGCCTCTGAGATTTCTGAGTGTGTTTCTGTGGGGATAACAGTCGGCGTATCTTCTGTTTCCACTGTCCCCGAGCCGTCAGAAAAGCAGTTTTGTTAAATTCAAAGGAGTTAAATTAGTAATTAAAGTGCCACAAAGCCCACACTGCACAGCTACTCCTCTGCAATCAGAAAGCAACTGATTTTGGAAGAATCACTTGGATTGTTTTTGGACAACCCGTTCTGTTGATGAGTTGAGTACTCATTGCGTTGTACTGTGTTTGGTGTATGTGTACTAGGATGTACACGTTGCTTGTATGACCGAGCTGCATTGGATAAATCATTAGCTAAATGTAATGTGTTGATCCGATCCTGATTCACCAAACGTCATGGATAAGTGACTGAAATGTGCCGCTTTCCACACGCCATGTGGGTGTCGTACTGACGCAAAGCTGAGCAAACTGAACTTGAAAGGTCAGCGCATGAAAAACATGACAACATCCACCTTGAAATCGACTTTAATGTGATCGATAGTTAATTATTGGGTTTGGAATCCATTCATTCAGTTTGATTGTTGGTTAGCGTATTGTGTTAGTCAACTACAGGCAGCAAGTCATCGGTATTTTCACTCTCTGTCATGGCACACTTCTCTTCATGTTTTGTGACATTTTTCCTTTTTTTTATGTCTTTTTAAAAAATGATTTCTATGTTTGGAATTTATCCAGGTTTTCTTTGTGAGGAGAAAATGTCTGCATAAAGCACGAAATGTCTGCGCTTTTTTAAGTGTATCTGATTCAAAGTGAACGGAGAAGGAAGACATGGAAATGTTCTCTCTTTGTTAAAGCTGTGCCTCCCATCTCGATTCATTCACACGGTGACAGATAGCAAAGACATACATGAGAATAAGATGGACCGACTGAATCTGTGAAGCTGACACACTCGCAGCCTCAGCAACAGAAACATAACGAGATAAGACACAGCAGAGCTCCTGAAGCCTTTTCTCACACATATGAAACGTGTACAGTTACTGTTTATCTCAGATCAGGCAGCGAGCTGATTTTTATAAGCCTAAATATCTTTCAGCTGAAATGTCACGTAGATCTAAAAGCTTATCTCGATTTTATTCCTTTCCCTCTCATATGGAAGGAAAGAGTATTGTGAATTGAGTTTTAACTGACACAAGCTCAACATGTGTGTGTGTAAACCTGAAAGTGCCACAGCACCGTCCTGCTTTGCACTATGATACACCATGAATCAATCATGCTGTTGTTATTGATTAACCCGCTCTCTCGCTCTCTCGCTCGCTCCCTCGCTCTCTCAAAGTCCTCAGAGTCAGCGAGGTACTCCAGTGTTTACCTGCAGAAACCGTCCTGCAAGATGCTGCAATAATTTCACAGGATCTTTCATAAGGATATTGACAAAGCCGAGAGAGAAATGTTTACCGGCTGCTGAAAGCACGATCACAAAGCAGAGGAGAGGAGGTTCGGTCAGAGGAGAGAAAACCCGAAGGTGCTGCTGGAGGTGCAGAGCGTGTTTGTTCAAGCGCTCAGCTGGCTTTGTGATTAACGAAGCGGCAGGGCGCATGAGTGCCTTTCAGGGATGTTTATGCATGTTACAAGTTCCTGCACGTGGAGAACAAACTGTGATTGTACTTGTCTTTGTGTGTTTTTTCCCTGCATTTGAACTTGGGCGAACTTCAACAAAACAAAACAAAACAAAACAAAACAAAACAACTCTGGAACAGCTGAGTGGTGGTCAGGGTTTTATGAATTGTACTTGAACTAAATTAATGTGACTCAACTGAAGACAGTAAGCAAAGTGACCGACTGCTGGAAGCCCTTAAATCTTCTACACTGCACCAATAAACACGTATGGAAGTCCATCAGTGGCAGAGTTACCACTAATGCCTGAAAAGTCTTACTTTGTGTATTTACACCTTTGCTCGGTGTCACTGTTCTGTGTCCCAAAGCATTGCCAAAATGCACATTGTTTTAATAACACGCCATCATAATCAGCACCAGGGGAGGAAGCGAGTTTTGGTTCTGTAGCTCGGTGGCGTCCTGCTTTTGTCCTGACCTTCTGGTCTGAGGTGATGCTGCTGCTAAGCACTTAAAGGGTTGATGGTTTCAACACTTGGACCGATTGTATCACTGTTTCACTGACTGATGAGCTAATTCACTATTTTCGTGGCTGCGGGGCACTTAGTGTTCTGGAGCATGACATTAGCCCTCAGTTTCACTGCAGGACTGAGTGAGTGACTGAGCGCTGAGTGCCTGTTTGACTGACTGGTTTGTATCCTGCTGAGGAGTGTTATGAAGCGTGATATTAGACCCTGAGCTGCACAGCGGGAAAATTAAGAGTCCTAACAACCTCTGAGTGTCTCTGACCCTCCGTCAGCGGTGACTGACAGCTGCTCTCATCTGGAACAAAACACCTCTAAAAGAGAGAAACTGCCTCAGTGGTGTGAAATGATGAGGAGAGGCTGAGCAGACAAAACCTGCCATTAGCACAGAGCCACTGGACGCTTTGAGAGCACCGACCGACTGGGACGAGTGAATCTTCCCGTGGCAAAGTGGACCAGCCACAGATCACTTGGCAACATGAAGACACAATTAAAAGTCCAGGTCGACGGCCACACCAGACTCATTCCCACCGGCCTCACACAATCAGAAGCTTTGTGGCGTGGTGACAAGTGCTGCACGAGATTCGTTCATGGCAAAATGGAAACACGGAGGAAAGCTCCGCTGTGTTGGTTTGTTTGTTTGTCTGTTTGTTTAAAAATCAGGAAAACACACAACATTTGTGGTCAGTGCATTTCACTGATGTATTCTGTTTCAGCGGTTTTCCAGTCTGCAAGAGAACATCTTTATGTTACTCTTATAAATGTAAATGTTGCTGCACATTAGTTGAATCTCGCTCACAGAGCTGCTTATTAACCCGAATTCCCCGTTTTCTCCACCTGATGTGAGTGAATTTGGTCTTCACAGTTCAGCTTTGACTGAGCTGTCATATGTGAACAAAAACATTTCTCAAATGTTACAAAGGACTGAGAATCTGATTTTCTTTTCCTTTTTTAAATCTCAGGTTGGTTGGAGTGACTTTCTAAAAACCTGCAGTGCTGCTGCTCTGGTCTCAGGGCCAAAAGCTATAAAAAGGAAATTGTCCACATATACATTTGGATAATTATTCATTTCTAATAACCTGCTTCACACTCCTCAGTAATTACATAATTTCCTGATCTTCACTAACTCTTAATGTATTTAGCTCTGCCTCAGGCCATATTCTCCATTTAGATTACGTTCCTCCTTCACATTTGTAATTTCCTCCTCCCGTCTCACCGAGTCTACGCCACCATCTTCCTGTCTGTCTCTCTCCATCTGTCTGTCCATCTCTCATTAGCTCCTTCAGTCGTTTTCCTCTGCAGGGTTTCCTCCTGTCACAGCTGACTCTTGTTTCCACCCGATCTCCAGCCGACAGCAGCGGGGCTCATCTGAGCAAACGATTTCCCCTCCTCCTCCTCCTCCTCCTCCCTGTAAACCTCCATTGCTGACCACTGAGAGAGACAGATAGACAGACACACAGGGAGAGAGGGGGAGGATATATGATGCCACAAGGTGTTCATGCTTCCACAGCTGACGTATTTCAGATGTCTGGAACAAAACAAACCTTGTGAAAACTCTGACCTCAATTTCACCACAGGTGTGGACATCTCCGTGCAGCAGTCGTCTTCCATTACAAAACCTCCAGGAGCATCAGGATTTTTCCCCCAGCAGCAGCAGAAAGTGAGGCGGCGGAGAGAAAAAGCTGATATGATCGGAAAGTCTGTTCCCAGAATACAAAAAGACTCTGCACATTTGCGAGATGTGCAGTATTGACTGCTTGGTTAAAAGAAATAAATAAATAAGACTTGATTTAAGAAAACACAGATTATTTACTCTCATTTTAGCTCCAACAAGATCAGAGCCTTATCGGGTTGAGCTTTTTGAGTCTTTTTATAAAACCATGCTGGGAGTTAAAAACGGTGAGAGTAGAGCATCATCTCGTCACAGAAACCATCAGCTCTGAACGTCTTCCAACACCCACTTCGTGTTCAGCTAAAATATTTCCTGTCAAAAAGCACATTTTACATACTATGACTCATCCATCACTATCACTGTAACAGCAACCTGAACAGGATTTGACCAAGTCTTGAATGATGAAACCTTGAAGGAGAACATGCTGGAAATATCGACGTATAACACAAAACTGTCGGACCATTTCTCTTTTTCTTTTATTACCTCATGTCGGATTGTTCCTCAGTGCTGTCGAAGGTGGGGCCATGAATCTGCACTGACACTAATGGTCACACTGACACAGAATAACTTAAACACCTCATTTCCCATCAGCATTTTGCTGCAAAGGTCAACAATCAAACGGCAATTCAGCATTTTTATGTGCGAGCTGCTCCATCCCTCAGAGCTGAGGACTCTCAGCGCTCACCATCAAAATGTCACCCATCATCTGCTGATCCAGGATCATAATGTTTGAGCGGCACAGCTGCACTCCAGTTGTGACTTTCTGTCTGGGCTGAACATTAGGAGGATTGGATTCACTCTGCTGTAATGAGCTTCTCTCTCAGTAAGCAAAGGCTGTCTGAGCGTGGAGTTAATGTGGACAGAGAGTCAGGAAGGTAAACAGTGTGGGAATGTGGTAACCAAAGGAGAGGAAGTCAGATTGTTATCTCTTCGGCCTTCTTTTATATCTTCCATCTGTCGCTTCCGTTTGTCTCTGAAGGTGCGACCTGCAAACACATTTCAATCCTCCTCAACAGCAGCAGAGATTCAGTTATTCACAGTTACACTCATTTATGTTCTGCCAAGACTAATTAGATGTTTAATGTTTTCTTTTTGTCACAGCAGAATAAATTCATGGCCTCATCTGACCAAAGAGGAAAAAAATCTTACACATCTTATTTTAATGAATAAATACTGAAATGAAAACTGACACTGTTGTGTTGACATTCAGCCATCAGAAACCTTAACTGCAACTCAATACGTGCTGTTCACACTGACCATTAAAGGGAAATTCTTTTATGAAACATTTTTACCCAAATCAGTGAATACAAGTTGTGTTTGCGTAATCAGTTCGTCAGCTCCACTCCAATCGCTTTCCCAGTCTAATTTTTGTTGTATTTTATCCGGTATCACATGATTTCCTGCCAACCCTGTCAACATGCAGAGGCCCGTCTGTCCTCAGTGAGGTACTCTTGGTTTAATTTGTAGAAGAACTGAAGTGTACAAACGACAAGCTGCAGTTTTATGGGGGGACGAGTGACTTCCTGGATTCACGTCCCGGAGGAAGTGAATGGTGGTTTGGATTTTGTCATCTTTGAACAAAGGCAGACTAGCAGTTTTAGTTTTTCAAGCTGCAGCGTCATTTTGAACAGACATTAGAATGGTGTCGGTCCTGCCATTTAACTAAAATAAAGCAATAAAGTGAATGTGGTTTGAGACGCCAGCAGCTCTGCTCTGTTACACTCGTTACTGTTATGATCAGACTGAGTATCAGCTCATTAACAGAAAACATCTGATGAATGATCCAGAATCACAGAGACGATTAGCTCACAGCCCGCCGCTGTAATGAAGCGGAGCTGAGGATTGTGGGTCGTCGGCGTGCAAGCGTTTCTCCCATCACGGGAGCTGAAGTGGGCTCAGTCGAGTCACGATGGCAGTATGAGGGAGACTCTCTCGGCTCTGTGTAATTATCACCCATCTGACACAGTCTGAGAGTCTCGTCCGGAATACAAACGAGGAAGATAAAAATACTGCGATCACAGCGAACCCTGTCGTACCTGAACGCCTCGACTCTCGTCAACGTCCTGTTTGTGGCGTCTTTGCCTCCGCACATGTTCAGGCTGGTAATTCACTTCCACTGAGAGGTGAATTCCTGCAGTAAATCCTGAGCATCAGCCAGTGTGTTGCAGGTCTGTGGAGGCCGTGGCACTGAGCCCAGACCTGCTATTGATGTGAGCAGCTTTCAGCGACGCAGCTAATAAGAGCGTAATGATTTTTGCGTGTCTGTGTTTTTAATGCCTAATCTCACGGGAATCCTCTTCCCTGATATCAGAGGTCAGGTCCAGCCAGTTTGTCATCACATCCTGTTTACTGACCTTTGATAAAACAAAGCAGAAATCAGGCCTTTCAAACAGCTTCGGGCCTTGACCTTCCTAAAATATGCTAATCCGAAACACACAAAGACGTCCTTGTAATTTAAATCCACTCGTTTTGTTTCAGCTCCGTCCAAAGGCTGATATGTGACAAAAGAAACTAAATCCCTTTCAAGTAACTGAAGGGAAGCGTGTTAATTGCTCCGGCTGTTTTGGCACTGAAGGATGAACGACGTGTTGTTGTTTTTTTTTCTTTTTTAGCTTGTATCCCTGGTATTTTCAGAGAGGTGTTGATTTAATTTCCACCTCAGATTGAGAAAGCAGGCAGACAACGTTTTTAAAAAACCAAGAAAATCTTTCTCCTGTCTCATCTTCGTCATCAGCAGAGATGATTCGTCAGCTGCGACTCTGGTGTCATCTCATGTCGGCTCATCTGCCTTTGGCGTTGACGGCCGAAGGCCCCCGATGGCTCGCCCTGCTGGGGCCTGGCCGGCAGGCTAGTGGCGTCGCTGGCTAATTGTGCCTCATAAATTTCTACTTCAGAGACTGAAAGATGTGAGATGGTCAAGTCATGTATTCAAGGTTAAAAATACCAGAAATCCCCTTTAAGTAGGGATTAGTTTGCCCAACAGTTTCCTAGGAACACGGACATCTGAGCGCTTCCCGCCACAGCTCACGCCACACATCACACCATCGCTATCAGGGCCGGAGGTTTTTCCACAGCTGTCAGAGACACGTTTCGCCACTTATTGTTCAGACTGAACCAACATCAAATCTGTTTGGTCCACACGCAGGAAGACGGGCGTTAACTGAGTTACACTGAGCTGACAGAATTTATGCAGGATTTAATAAACAGCAAACACGTCCAGCTGAAGGACATAAATACAACTCAGGTTTGACATAAACTCATTACGCTGCGTCGGGAATAAACACATCGAGCTGAGCTGTCAGGAATAAACGTGTGATTATGCAACAGTTTGGAAGCTGAGCGTCAAAAATTCAAAGAGGAAAACATAACTAATGAGTTTCAGAAAGTACAGAAATTTAACTGACAAAACTTATTTGAGGCAAACTAATTAAGCTGATGTAAAGTCATTACACTGAGGCACTTACTGAGAGAGATTATTCCAGGAATCAACAGACTGTGAGACCGATAAAGTGTTTCTGCGTCTCTAATGAAGCCACTGAAGAGTTTGTGGCAGCTCAGACGAGACAGACAGCTGCTGCTTTGGGACAAATTTAAACGAAATAATTTTCAGACAAGACGAATGTGGTGCCAGAGCAAAGCAAAATCATTAATCCTTCATCTCAATCACGACCTTTACCCAGCACCTCCGGCCCACGCAGGAAGAAGAGATTAAACCAGATGAGGAAAGTCTGTCACGTGTCAGTCGGGCCAAAGAAGAGCAGAGAATCAATCTGACCCAAGGTAGATCTGAAGATGGCTTCCCTGGTGTTCGGTTCAGGATGCGGGAACACAGGTTTTATGACAGGGTGAGGCGTGTGAATGTAATGCTCACTTTGATTCCTTTGCACATTAAATCTCACTGAATATAATCACTGGCTGGTGTGGAGACCCAGGTATTTAACCTCTGTGGAGGCGTTCACATGACCAGTGGTGTCATAGGCTCGTTAGTGCCCCATTGTGCCAAACGACTCTCAACGACTTCAAAGACAAATCACTAAGTCCAGCTGCGTTCGACTGAATTTCCTTGAGAGAGGGCGTTGATGATTACATCATGTTATATCATGTTTATATTTTATGTATGTTTGTATGTATGTATATTGTGTTTGTATGTATATTTTATATATGTTTATAATTATATCATGTTTATAGTATATCTGTAGCATATCTGTAGCACAGACACCTGTACATACCCTGTACATACTGTGAATACTGTATACCTGGCACTTACTGCTTATTGCACTTCTGGTTAGATGCCAAACTGTGTTTCGTTGCATTGTACTTGTACATGTGTAATGACAATAAAGTTGAATCTAATCTAATCCAATGTAAACATGCTTTATTCTGAAATGGGCCACGGACTTTTACTCTTGGTGACGGTTAGCACACGATTTGCCCGGAGCTGAAGATGCATCCATGTGAGTGAAATGTTCACATTTGTCCCGGGGTTTCAACCTGCTCCGTGACTGTAACATGTCAGCATAACAAGCAGCTGAGCCGAACACAAACCCACACAAAGTCTTTCTGAGCAGCTGGCACATCGGCTGTTCGCGACAAACCGTCCGGCATGTTCACGATGTAAAGAAAAGAATGATAACACACGGCTAATTACTCATCCGCTTCGGGACACATAATGCAGCAAGACGATCCGATTTGTGTGGCAGACATTCCTGAATTCATCCATCACACACGCTTCACAGTGCACGGGGTCAAAGCAAACACTTCACAGCTCAGGGCTTGCAGGGAGAAATTTGTTATGGTCATAAAAACAGCCGCAGGTCACCTGTGCAAAGCGACTTAATGCAGCTCATGCTTGCATAATCATGAGGGAAGCAAAGGAGGAAGTCGAGTGACGTAGCATAAGGCTGGAGTGGGTGGATGGTCAAACAAACGCAGGACACAGGATGTTCGTGTCCCATGTGAAGTCAAAAGTCAGCAGTGACGTATTTCAACTTACAGAACATGTTTATCTCACGTTGTGTGTAATTATTTCATTAACCTTCTACATTCATGTCGTGATCCACCTGCTGACCATCTGCACTGTTTACCTCACCTGCATGCACTACGTCCACTCTGTACTACCTCACTTTTGTACTACCTCCATAAATTTTTAAAAAATTAAATTGCTTGCAGAGTGTTGATCACAAATCCCATTTTTACAGAGATCTTTAGAGACTGATTTCACCAGGATAAAGGTCTCATTCAGCTGTGCTGTCCTGGAGGCAGCAGCTCTTTGACAAAAACACATATTAAAATACATCTCGTGCATCTCGACTTCCTGCAGCCCAGTGGGGGACACGACCACAGGAGAGAGACAACACAGACTTTCAGTGCATTCAAAGTGCTCTCAAATGCGGTCACGTGTTAAAAGCAAAGAGGGACTGAAAGAGCAGAGAAGAAAGAGAAGGACAAAAGAAACAGTCGAGGGTAATAAGAGAAGATAAATGAAAACCAAAAGGTGACGTCTGGAACAGCGAGACAACTTTCATGTAACGTATTCCAACATGGACAGAATGAAGACAGAAGCGGAGGAATAAAGGTTGTTTTTGTCCCACGTATCAGCCTTCCAGGTGGAAATAAAAGAGCGAGCAGGTTCCATCAGCTGGCAGGAGGTCAGTGAACCGGGACGGGACACTGGACCCTGTGTGCTCAGCTGCTGAATGGAGCTCCTCAGGGAAACCACGCACACAAATGCGCTCTCTCACGCTTATCAAGGTCGAATCGCAGCCATCCGACCCTTTGATGAGCCGCTGACGAGCTCCATTGTGTTGCTGTGAAAACACCTGAGATCTGATGCAGTGAGGACACCAGACTGCTGTCTCGATACGCCGTAAACACCGCAGTTCCTTTATCCTTCTGGAATGAAATCAGACAACAGAATTCACACGGACATTAAAGAGTCCTGTTCATGCAGAGGGAAACACACAGGAGATAAAATACACCAGTTGTTAGCTGTGATCTGATTTAAGCTTTGCTGTCATTGTCACAATGATGCATTCAGGGCCGAGGATCAGATGCACTCTGACATTTTGTTCTCCGCGCAGCACAGACATTAAAGACCTTAATATCACATAAAGAGCTCTAATTGGGCCATTCATGTCCATTTGCGCACCATTAGAATGTGGTGAGCAATAGATTAAAGAGGAGCATTTTGTCACAGTCACGCTGTTAACTGCCTGCTGGAGCTTCATCTTGTTTCATTTCACACGGTCACTTTCGTAAGATGATGAGGAAACCAAAAGATGGAGGCTTCAATCTATTCTTTGTTGTTACTGAGATGATTTCTGTCTCTCTCTCTTCATCCTCCATCTTACTGAAGGGCCGCGGGTGTTTTTAGAGGCAGTTCCACATTCAGAACAAAAATCTGCGTTTTGTCTCGGACTTTGCTGTCATTCCAACTTCTCCAGATTAAGAAAAGTTCATACCTCACACTGTGATAAATGTCAGTTGTGACGGTGTGCAGAACAACACAACACCAACGCTTGTAGTTAGTGTAAGACGGGGTTTTTGGAGGTTTCTAACTCTTGCCTTACTTGTCAGGTCGTTAAGCTATCGAAGGGCTGTGGGTGAAGTCAGAGCACGGAGACGACCTCTTCTGTATTCAATCCCCCTCATATCACTCCGCCCATTTTAACCATACCTGCATGTAAAGTGCGCAATATTACATAGTTCCCACTGAAACTTAAACAGGTTTAAATGTAATGACAGTTAATTATGTAGACTCAAAATACTAAACAATGAAAAATAAGACAATGTACAGAGTATGTCCTCACAAAAATAAATCTCATCTTACATTAGCGTCCATTTTAGCTTCTTGTTTGGCACCAGATGCAGTCAGATGGGACAGTGAAACAGGAGCGGGAGGGGGTTTGTGTACTGCGGCTTTTACCGTCATCTTGACTGTGTGTGTGTGTGTGTGTGTGTGTGTGTGTGCATGCAGCCAGTCCACACAGCGTCCAGGCTGTGAGGAGCAGACCAGCCCTTCCCCTTCCCAGTGGATCACATTTCCCCTGCTGGTTGAGGTCTGTGAGCACCCTGTTGTCAAATGTTCGCAGTAATTCATGTCCTGCTTTTTCCTCTCCAGTTAATTATCACGCAGACAGACGACCGCTTTTGGTGCTTGGAAATGTGAGCTTTTCTAAAATAAGCCTACAAAGTGCCAGCGCTGCATTCAAAAGTAAATATATAAGTTGAAAAAGTTTGCTTAACAAGCTTCTATCCGTTCTGCCGTTTTTTCATTTATTTAATTTTTGTTTTTTTTTTTAAAAAGCTGAACATAAAATTCTCTTCAGATAAGAGCTGTGAAGTGTGGGTGTAAAACTGGCTGACCTCCGTCAACTCTCTAAAGGGCTAAACTTGTCAATATAACAATCTCTGAAAGTTTTAAAACAAGCAAAGCAGAAAAAAAATCTTATGAAGAACTCAAAAATCCTACAAACAATTAAGGTTGTGAAGAAACGGGTCTCAATCTGCCACGAACATTAAAGTTCAGCACCACAGCGTCATGACATTTTCGTTTTCAGCAGCCTATAGAGACGCTGTTGTTGTTGTTGTTGTTGTTGTGTACTCAGAGTCCTGTCATGTTTAATTCAGCGTGGACTATAAAATCATTTAATAACATTTTCCCCCCACAGAGAAGTTGAGCTTTCTGTCGGCGAGCTTTGAACTCAAAAACTCCACACTGAAAGATTTTTGTATGTTCGGAGCGCACACACACACACACACACACACACACACACACACACACAGGGCTCAGTGGGAGTGGATTTAATGCAGGCATGATTAATGGTTTGATATCTGTTGAGGCGTTAAAGGCGGCACAGGGAAAGGCGAGAATCTGGGATGAGGAGTGAAGGAGCGGAGCTGAACTGCTTGCTAATGGGAACATGTGTTTCCTGTCTTTCCTCTTTCTCTCACTCCTCTTTTAAATTCCAGATCAAGTTTATTGGAGCTTCCTCTACTCCCAACCTTTGGAGCAGCAATGAAACTACTTCACGACTAAACTTCAGGAAAACTGAAGGAAGAAATAAAAGGAGCTCTGTGGGTTACCTTGAGTTGATTTCTGAAGGTTTAAATGTGTTTTTGTGGCGTTTGGAGCACCACAAGAGACATCTGGTTGCATTGTATTTAAAAAGGCAGACAGCCAACATCCAATGTCTAATAAATTTACACGTCAATGTTTTTACAAATCATCATGTTTACTGTCCCAGCTTTGGTCGGAGCAGAGCGCAAAGCTCAGGCGATGCCGCTCACGCAGCCAGGAAAGCAAAGTGAGAGTGAAGTGTACTTAATCATCTGTTTCCACCGCGGTCTATTATGGCTGATTAAATCAATGTATCAGGTAAGTGTGGTTTGTCGGGGAGTCTTCTGAACCTTCAGTGTGACTCTGCGACTCTTCTCTGCTGTCATTAACAACCGGGCTGCAGCCCCGTTCTGCTCTCTGAGCTGCAGGCAAAGTCAGCCGCTAAAGAAACAAGACAATTACACACATAATGAACACAGCCGAGAGGAGAGATTAAAATTTAAACTGAGCCAGGTGTACTGCTGAGTGAGAGAGAGTCAAATGTGCCGCCAGCGTCATGAAATTAGAGAGCAGGACGTGAGGTAAAGGCGGGACTGAATGAATAATCAAAGCGGCGTGAGGCGAGAGTCAGTCCGACTCGTTATGAATTCAGATTTCTCTTCATCACTGGCTGATTCCAGATCAGACAGCAGACGTGATGAGACAAAGAGATTAAACCACAAAGAGGAAGAAGAATAAAACCTGCCTTCATTTGTTCAGTTCTGAAGGTGTAAACTTTTAGGTTTGACGAAGGCTCCTCTTGATTAAACGTCTGCCAGCTTTGAGAATCATTTTGCAAATCTGTTTTAAGATAAAATGTTTATATTTCATATTTTTCCTTCAGTGCAGTGAGAGCTCTGCCTCGTAGCTCTCTGCCTCTCTCTCTCTCTCTCTCTCTGATGACCTTATTTTCTCTAAACTATAATTCAGAGGTCTTGACTTAAGCGGTCTTTTGATCTAAATGATGTTATTAATCAGCACCCAGAGGAGAGGAACCACTAACGACCTTTATAATGAGAGGGCTGGAGTCAACATGCTTCTTCCATGCTGTCCTCCTCACCTCCCGCCGTGGACTCTTCCCCGACAGCGTCTGCCCTTTTGTCCTTTCTGGACCTCATTTCCTTTTTGCTCTTCTCCTGGAGTCATCTTTGACCATTTTCAACCTTTCTGCATTTTCTGTCTGTTTTTTTTTTTTTTTTTTGTGGCCACCCCCACTTCATGACGTAGGCAGCGAATGAGATCCCAACGCTTAACACAAACACAACAGTTCGTTTCCTACACGTTTGCTCTTGTATTTTTGGTTGTGGAAAGGCAATAATGTCGACATTAAGTGATTAAGGACTGTTATTCACCATTTGTCCACCAGGATCCCTCGGTGTGTTCCCTTCTCTCTGTCAGCTGACCCTGCTTGTGCTTGAAACCATAAATAGTTGCCACTTTTGTTGCCTTTTTCTGAGTGTGTTGGACTTGTCAGCTGTCAGCCTGCCTTGTGGTCCGATTAAATGCGGTTTCAGCCATATCTGTGTTTGGCTCCTTCATTTTAATGGAGGTCCGTGTGCCTTGACGAGTCTCTAATTGTGTGTACGTGTGTGTGTGTGAGAGAGAGAGAGAGATGGTCATCCCATTGTGACCAAGAGAGAGCCTGACAAAAACTTTGTAACCAGCATCTGGCGGGATAGCAACGCTGGGCATCAACGCGACAATGAGTCACTAGGACTTCTTATTATAGGTGACATTTCAGGAACACCATCACTGATTTAATTGGCTTCCAGGCAGCTAAAATGTCTCTGAGTTTGGAAGCCGAGTCAGTGAACAGTTCATAATGAAAAGGCTTTTTTTTAGCTCCTAATAATAAACCAAAAATGTTTCACTAACACTTTTTAAACAGATTTTAGGAGGTCATTCAGCAACAAGAGCAGAACAACAATGTCAGATGTCTCTCACAGTGCTCATTAAAAAATGAATTTTAGCAACACGTAGTAAAACAAAGGCTGTTTTAAGTTGTTTGAATCAGCTTGCAGAGAACAATTCTGTCTCTACTTTAATAACTGGAAAGGCTTACATTTCACTGCAGGTTCCCATCTAATTTATCAGCTAAGAAAACACTGTGTGTAATCGGTTTTCTTGGTCTTTAACATCACAAAAGGGAAGCAAAACTTGAGAGAAAAGATCAAACCAGGCCCTGCATTGTACATTACTTTTGGTAGATTTCTGTGCGCTGTTGATCTGCCTCCTTTACTGCTTTTGTTGGTGCTGGCTGAAAGAGAATTGCATCCTCAATAGGAAGACGTGGTTAAAAGAAAAAATCAAAACGTGGGTGGAAAATTCTGCCTGGAGGGTTAAGATTTAAATAGCGGCATGTCTAACGCACATACATACGCACAGAGACACGGACTCAGTGGTATGTGATTGCTGTTTTTGGTTTTTAGAGTCAGCGCTCAGATCAAAACGACGGAAGGAAGAAAGAGATGGAGATGACAGCAGCATCCGACACACAAGCTGTAATCTGCCTCCATAGAAGGATGACAACACAAAAGAAGAGTAGAAGAAGAGGTGCCGTTTCTCCACTGGCTGAGATGAGATGAAATTAAACTTCAGTGATCACTGTGAACAAGATTCCAGCTGCATTTTAGTTCATTCTCGGCTGGAATGGCTCCACTCACACGGGGATGGGTTAGTATCACCAAACATCCGGCAGGTGTGAAACTGCTGTCAGGCATCAAGCAGGACAGCATTGTTGTGGCTTTACATGTTAGATTTGTGCACTGAGAATGAGGAGAATGAGGGTAAAAATAAAAAACATATTTCAAGTTTCCTTTCTGCATGGCCAAAACATGAGAATTTTATTTTATATTCAAAATGCAAACAGCCAACCAAATGTCTGAGGTGTCAGAAATCCATCCAATCATCTGAGAGCCTCACAGGCAGTTCATAGGCATCAGGACCTAAAATAGTGAAAAGCTGTTACGATTCATCAAGAGAGGAACATGAATGTCTGTCTATTCAAAGCGTCATGGCAATTCATCCAGCTGTTAGGACATTTCACTGGCGCTCGGAAGTCACAGGATCAAGTCGTTAGGATTTCAATAACCGTTCAGACAGTTCAGTCTGGACCAAAGTGGTGGACCAACAGACCAAAGGTTAACTTCAGAGCAAAGCTAACCTCAGATTTCTGGTCTAACTTCGATGAGTTTGACTCACATAAAGGACTGAAATTAATAAGACTCCATTTAAAACCATTTGACATGTTTTTTTATGATTGCAGTCCTGTGAAGGACACCATGAAGATCCTGACTTGATCCAGAACAAACCATCTAAACCTGAAACCTCACAAAATAACACTTCAGCTGTAGTCAGAGTAAGAATCTTAAGTTACTTAGACATTAAACAACAGACAAAGAACTGCAGTCAAAACATGATTCATCACCTTAAATCACATCAGCTCGGCTGTCCATCAGCAGCTTTCCCCTCAGCGTTCGCCTCCTCTTTGTGTGTTTGTCTTTAGCTCCTTTAGCCCCCTCTGCTTCTCTTTTTAAAACGCTGTCAGCAGTAACTCTCCAGTTGCTATGGCATGCAGGCTCAGCTGGGTCTGTTCTCCCGTTTCAGGTACGAATACAAACTTCACTCAGGGAGACACACTGAAGGTTTGCTGTTTGTTTATGAAGTTTATATATAACTACTGTGCTGCAGCATCTTTGCACTGTGCTTATAGATTTTTACTGTTTCCTTCAAATGAACATCAGTTTGTTTGCGTGATTTTCTGACTTTTGATTGTGTGACTATTCAATTTTGTCACTGAAGAAAAAAAATATTTAGAATTTGGGCTTGAAATGACAGAATCGCAAACCCAAAAGAGGCTACTAAGGGAGGAATAAGAAAAGATTTATAACGATTTAGAAGGAATTAGAAAGGGGTTTACATCCATCCATCCATTTTCTATACCGCTTATCCGTGAGGGTCGCGGGGGAGCTGGAGCCAATCCCAGCTGACTTCGGGCGAGAGGCGGGGTACACCCTGGACTGGTCGCCAGTCAATCGCAGGGCCAAGGGGTTTACAATGAAGTGTTTATCACCAATATTGCACCCAGCCAGCCAGCCACCAGGGGGCAACTCAGATGTTTTGGCTTAACTTTTGGGGAACTGCCACATCATCCATCTTTATGTACAGTCAGTCAGTTTACCGAAGTCGGTAAGATTTATCCTCTGGGGACCAGGAACACCAGTGCCAGTTCAGTCCATTCCATTTCATTAAATAGATGTTGAGATGATGGTGGACCGACTGCTGTCTCATCTAACCTGATTTGACTTCACCTCCTTCACACCAGCGTAGTTTGCCGTCCTCTCCAGCACACAAGCCTGAGTCGTTTCTTCAGAGTTCCCTCAAACAGCTGAGATTTTTTCCACCAAACCCAAAGCAGAAAAGCCTCTGAGCTGTTGTTTTATTCAGATTTGCAACTGCAGCACTTCATGTTTTTAATCTCACGAGATTAGCTACTTTTGGAAGTAGCTGCTTTGAGATAAGAGTAATTGTAGGCTTTTAACAGCTTCTCTTTTGTCTGTTTATTTGTCCATTCAGACACCAAAGCAGGAATTTAGTCAAGGATGCTCATCCACCTCGACAAGCTGCAATCAAGTCCAAACAAGTCCAGCTCCCATGAGACAGAAACACCTTCTGTTGTTGTTGTGTTGTTGTTGCTGTGATGATTTGATTTTGTCATACTGGGAGAATCTGAAACAAATCCGACTGACGCTGGTGAGGTTTTCATCAACATTCGGCTGCAGCACATAAAAACTCCTCCAAGTGCCAGACGTCCACAGTTGTGCGTTTGAAGCTTTATTCTCTTAAAATGTGGTTTATTGTTTACTGTCTGAGTAGCACAGTTTCTTCATTAGCTGCAGATCAGTCTCCCTAGTTACCTAATTTTGTGGTTAATGAGTAATGAAAGGCAGGTCTGTCTGCAGTAGCTAACAGTCACTTTACAGCTCTGTTGCTTTCTGTGGTGCTGGAGTGCTGTGATGTGCTGCTTTCAAGCCTCTAAATGCAGTTTCATCCAATTAATTGTCATAAGCTAAGGTGAAAATGATTTGGTATGATGAGGTGTTTCCTTAGAGAAATGTAAAAACATGACCCTAATCTGCAAAATCTGCAGAGTCTCCCTTTAATTTTAAAGGAAAAATAGATATGGATATGCTTCACTTGTGAATCAGAACTGGAAACGACAGAGTGGATCGTGAGTTGGCTGCGTTGTCCCTTTGTACGTACATGTCAGTGTACAGCTAATGTGGCCTCTTGTCAGTCCTCTTGTGAATGCTCACATATGAAAGCTGCTTTTCATGAATTTTTAATAGTTGATAAAAGCTGCTATTTATTCTTTAAGGTAGCCTCACATTGCATCTCCACCCAACAAAATTTCCTCACACTCAGCTCTGAAAAGGAACAGGGTGTTTCTGAGGTGGGAAGTAAATACATATTGAACAGAGTGATCACAAACCGTTAACACGGTAAGAGAGTGATGCTACAGCTTGTCTAATGTGCTAAACAAATGAATGCATGTTAGTGCAATAGAAACACTGCAAATTCATGCAGAAACGGGAAGCGCTCACTTGAGCTTATCCATTGGGCAGGCTTCATTATACATGGAGTGAATATTCTTTTGAGTGAACTTTTTGCACTATTTTTGGTGCTCCCAAAAGAGTTTCTGTCAACCCATCAGCTCCTGTTACCCGGTTCGTTCTCAGGTTATAAACCTCTAAAACTCCACAGCTGTCAGATATTTCTCACATGGCAACACTAGACAACAAATGCTGCTGCTCACACAGCACACAGCGTTTCTGCAGCCGTATAGGGAGATAATATGGATTTACTTAAGGAGGTGTTGTCATCAATAATGCCCAGTTATGTTGTTAATGGACTCTTATTATCATCAGCTCAGCACTGCAGGAGTGGCAGCTTTGATCCAATCAGCTTTCACGCTACCTTGATCTGGTCGGTGCAGTTGCTCCTCTGAAATGATCCTCCCAAGGCTGCACGTTCACAAAGCAAGTTAAGTATGAATTTCACACTCTTTATTTATATTAGCTTCAGCTTTTCCGCATTGGAGGTGCATTCTTTAAGCTGAATTACAGCTGCAGAACACAAGCTGTATGACTTGGTTCAGATTAGATTAGAAATGGGTGTAGATGTGTTGGTGTTGCAGATTGTATGACCCCATTTGTTCATGTCAGTGCCAACACCATAATGACAAAGGTACAACACAGTTGGAAACAAATAAACAATGAAGTTTATCATCCTTCACCGCACACTGCGAACGTGATGCTCCTCCAGTGCCCGAGGCAGCTTCTTCATTGTAGGCCTCAGCCTCATTTTCAATGACATATTTTTACTTTTTCATTCTGCTGCTACTCTTTTGATTTGCTTTTTAATGGCCTATGCTGTATAGCTAATCTAATGTCTTTTGTGTATTATGTATAGAACATTAAAGGGCCTGTGGCTAGGAGGCGTATGGCTCATTTATCATTTGCTACAGATTTAAATACAATTTGTTTTCCATTTTTAATGTGGAAAATTAACATTTTTGCCCATGAATTCTTTATAAATGTGATTTTATAACTAGAGAGGAATTAACATTTATTCCCTATGTTAATACATTCGTGTGTAAATTACTTTCCTTTATTTTCTATAGGACTGTAACAAAAAAAAAAAGAAAGACTGATAAACAACAAGAAACTGAGCTTGTGTTTGGCATGTATTTAGTCTCTAAACCTGCACACCAAAAGGCGAAGCACATGCACATGATACGAGCCCACAGAACAGTATCCTCGACAGGACAGAGGAAACTGCCAAAAGCAAAAAGTTTTTTTCTTGCCTTCCTCTGGCTGCCTCTCTGACGGAGCTCAGAATTTATCAGGAGGACAGCTGCTTTACAGATATAACTGCGGTGGCGCCCCCACCCCTCACTGAAGCGTTGTATGTTCATGGATAATCTTCTCACTGAAGCTGTGAAGCCATATAAATGGTAATCAGGACAGCCATGACTTTCTGACATTTTATTTCACTGACCTGCACTTTATTTTATAAACTTTATTTCTTTGGTTATCAACCTTTCAAGGTCTCTTCCTGCATAATCCATAATCCATCCATACATTCTTACTCTCCCACAGGTCACTGAGAGACTCTCAGGCAGCTCTTAAGAGTCGTTCAAAGTCATTCTGAATGGCTTAAAGCCACCAAGTCGTCAAATGGCTCTGTCCTCTGCACTACGCCTCAGTAAACGGACCAGAAACTTATTTAGTCAAGAGGATTTTCTTTTAAAACCACTGATTAAAGTATGTTGGATTTAAAATAACTGAATGAGGGGCTGAATCAGAGTCAGTGTTGTGAATTATTATTACAGGTTGATTAACATTTAAATTCTGAACATTTCCAATTAGTACTCGATGTTGTGACACACTTCAGCAGGAAATGTCCATGCATGCAGTTGTGTTCACGTCCTCACCTTCACCTGAAGAGGATCATCTGCGGTGAAGATGCTGTCTCTCATGTCCACTTAAAGTTAAAGAGGAACTGTGACAGAGACAGCACTGTGCAGGGATTTTTGTCTGTCTCTTGAAAAATTTAACATACCACTGTTCTGTTTGATGACACTCGAGGGAGCTACACACCTGATTTCAAGGACTACTTGATCCTCGGAGTTCGTGTCAAGAAGTGGATTCATGCCTCTTCTCGACTGGCAGAGACAGAGACTGCATTGTTTATAGCAGAGAAAGACAACTTTCCTTCACTAGTTTCTCTTTTTTGGCTGTAAAACTTACCATAACCACTGCCATACTGCCACAATCACCTTCTAAAGTTGATATTTATTTATCTATATATCAAATTAGTAAATTAGTCTGCCTGCTGGACAGGTAGCTTACAGTCGGTTCATTAGAGCTTTTCTACTGAATATAGTTGACTGCTGATGTAAGATTCAGGCTGTAGGACCAAAACACTGAGCTGAAAGACATTAAAGGCTCTGTAGAGCTGAGGAGGCCTGCGCAATCATATGATAATTCTCTGTGGGTTCATGCGTGCGACCCCTTTAACATTACATGTAGTCTCTTTTTCCATTACTGATATAAAAACATTGTTTAGTGCAGCTTGAAAGACCTTGCTCCTTCTTCCAACCAGACTTGGACAGCAATCCCTTAAATCCACTGTAATGCATATCTTACATCTTTCCACCTTTGAGTCCTTGATGTCTCTCAGCGTTGAGCTTAAAATGACCGGAGAGCAAATCTGTCAGCAAAGTGTCTGATGGAGCCACAGACGGCAGAGGAACAGACGCAGAAGTCCTGTGAACTTCAACAAGTCGAGCGTCTCCGCCACAGTCAGTGGTTTTATCTCCTGTGGGACCAGAACTCAGAGTCCGGACGCTCCCGGGCCCGTGAGCTGCCGCAGATAAGAGCGTCCGGCGAGCTGCGTGTGACGACCCTGATGTGTTGATGTTTGTCTCCGTCTGCTGCTTCTGTCTCACGTGCTGCAGACACAAAGAGGACAAACTACCACCAAAAACAAGCTCCCGTCTGCCTGGTTGAGCCAACACTTCCTGTCTGACGGCCTCCTGATAGAATCCAGCGGAGACCAGACTCTTCCAAAGGTTTATCAGCAGCCAACAGCAGCACAATTACACCACAATCTACAATGGAAACGATTACTGGAAAAAGCTTGTGGAAATTTACATAACTCAGAGTGACTGCCTGTCTCTGTCTCTGCAGCAACCCAGCATTATTCTCAGCTCCACAGTTAAACCTGTTAACTTGTATTACATGGAGCGAAAGGATTCCTCCTCTCTAATTCGCATCGCACAACCGTTGTGTTGCTCTGGCAGGTTCCAGTTAGACAGCGATTAGCGACGGAAACATGGAGAAAACATCGTCCTTCGCTTCCAAAGCTGCTCGACAAACATAAACATCTCCGCTTTGTGCCAACACGCCTCCTCCGTCCTCACAGGCAACAGATTTCAGGCTGGCTTTCGTACCGAATAAGACCTCTCTGTCCTGCACCACGAGGACGGATGAAAGAGGAAAAAGGAAGCAGTTTTCCCCCGACGGCTCGTAGTGCCACAGAGGGCAGCTATTATGCAAATGACTTCCATAGCAAAGCGTGCGATGGAACTTGTTGACAGCAAATGACTTGAGAAGTGGAACTTGTTGGGAGCAATCAGGCACGACTGCGAAGCTCGGAGCCGACACGGCGGTCAAACTTAACCGAGCGTGTAAAATCACAACATGGCGTTTCTCCTGCTTTTGTTCGACAGTCTCCCTGTGGAGCAGGAAGCTCGCCGATCTAACCAAGCATGCTGTGTTAGCAGATGCTGCGACAAACTGCAGGATTTATCTAATGATTGCAGATGGAGGTTTAGCTGCTCGCAGAGCCTCACAAAAAAACTAAACGACAGCAAAGCAACCATTCAGCCTTGAAGACCCGAGTTTAGGAGGACAATCCCACTGGTGTTACTTTATGCAGTGAATATATTTACAGGAGACAGTGTGCAGGAGAAGTGTGGCGACAAATCCCTGAGCTGTTTCATGATGCTGTATGCTAATCTGTTCTATTATTTGCCCTTTATGGCGACAGCTGCACCCTCAGGCATGTTGGAGAAATGTTAGCATTGATCTGATACTGTGCCTTCTAGCACCAATCTGTGTCACAGTTACAGCCAGCAGACATTTATGAGTCCTGTCATCCAAAACAACAGGATAACACAGGGCTGCAGATGCTCTCATTGATAGTTTCTATGAATAACAACATTTGTCACGACTTTAAAATTTACCAGGAAATGCCTCTAATGTTTTTGTTTTTTCTTTTCACAGAAAGGTATTCAACCCTGCTGCCTACACAGCTGCCATGTCTCTGTAAAACACATGTGTTTGCTTTCCCATCTCTCATTACGTTGCCTTCCCTCTGAGTCAACTTTTCTTTTCTTGGACTTTTTGCTAGCTGTTGTTGTTAATGTTTCTAGCTACAACCACGTGACTAGAGCGCCACTGCTGGAAACGGCAAAATGATACTGAGATGCTATCTTGGTATACTGATATGTACAGTGGATGTCTTCATGGGTCCACCTGAACTGTAGGACAAGAAACTCTGTACCTGCACAGGTGTGCTCATCAACAGAGCAGAGGTCAAACCCATCTCGGAGGATACAGAAGACGGCAAATTAACATCGCTAACGTTAGCAGCCTTGGCAACATTATGCTAGGTGCTACAAAGTGGTGAAGCTGAATCTAAATGTTGTTTTTGTCATCAGTAGCTGTGACAGCAAATGGACCTTTAAGCTAAAATGCTTTATGATTATTAAGACAACGGATGAATTATCTTGCTAGACAAGATTACTGATGTTACATTCAGGTTTTGGTTTTGGTTTCTTGGTTCTGTATTGGCCTGAATCCCACATTTCGAATGATAGACGGGTTCGGTTTGGTTCCAGGTAGTACATTTATGACTCTTTTCAGGTTTACTAACAAATGTGTAGTCACATTTCAGATCTGTCTGAACAAGAGCGCGTAGGATCACGCAGAGCTCATAAGCCACCACACTTCAGTGCAGAGCAGCAACTTCTTATTCAGTCATCACTGTGGCACTGATTAAACTTAACATGTCTGCACGACTAACTAGCTAATCCAGATGTTTTAACACATTAAGACAGCAGCAAATGCAGTGTTTATACACACGCATACACAGCAATACCAAACCACCAGAGAAACAAGCAATCCAATGTCCATAACCAGCTTACGTATATCAAGTTACATCGATTTATGACAAAACATCAATAATCACCACATGCAGATATCATATGTAATCAAATTGTAATTTATATAATTTATACAATGATCATGCGAGTTTCTTAGTGTGCATTCCTGTGAAGACAGCGACTGCAGTCTGTGTGTCTGACAGATGGTGTAGTAGTGGATTTAGACAGCAGGTGGGAAAGCTTGAATCTAATCTTATATTGTGCCTCTTTATTTTCAGAGTATTAACATAAACAAGCCTCGGGAAAAACAAAGACTCAAAGACAACCAAAACAAAAAATTGATGAAAAATAAAAGCATTTTGGTGGCGTCAGTATTTCCAAGCAAACTTCTGAGATTGATAGTAAATGAAAATGACGTCTACACCTTTAATCTGGACTCTGTTCCTCAAGCAGCTCACCAGCATACGTGTTACATTTGTGTGAATGTGCACAACGACACAGCAAGGACTAGTTTGCTTTATTAATTAATTAATTAATTAATTAATTAATTTACTGGGGTTGTTTTCTTTTAACTGATCCTTCATTTCACTGAAAGAAGATAAAACTGCACTCGTAAAGAGAAAGCAGGTGGAAAAACCTTCCCTCCCTCAAGGTGGTGCCCTTGATGGCTTTGCTTTACATCGTACAGTAGCTCCACCACAGTGTTGCATTGTATGGCAGCTGATTTCACACTCACACACTTCGTTGTCAGGATGCTGCTGTAAAGAGGCAGATAACAGTGTGTTATCTTCAGCACAATGTTGATGACATGAGGGGGCCAACAACAGGAGCTCAGTGTCTGAAGAGCATTCAGGGGGAGTGGGAGTTTCTGATGTCCAGGAGCAGACAAGAAGGATGGTGCACAACAAACACTTACATACACCTACCAAAGACCAGACAGACCTGAACCGCACTGAGCTCAACTCGCTTCACCTGCAGCATCGTCTCACAGCTGGCTCCAGGTGTAACACGCACCTGCACTGAGCTCCAACAGAACACGAGAGTACGAGCAAATTCATTGTCCATCACGTGTCAGCAAAAACGTTTCTTGCTAACAACTGCAGGTGCACTTGAATCCTTTTCCCCTCTCTTTCTTTGACAGGTTCAGAAGACTCCGTCTGGCGGCCAATCAATTTGTCCTGAATGACCTGTGACCATGGCAACAGAAACACAGTGAAAAGACCACAAGTTGCTCCTTTGTATTGAATGTCTGACGCAGTATTGGCACGATGCCGCTTCCAACAAAATCTTAAAACTGTTTAGACCATTGAAGGTTAAGAGGTTAACAAAGATGTTTCTGTCACTTTGAACTGCAGTTGTGGAAGCCTTCTGAAAACAAAAGCTACCTTCCAGGGCAGCTCGGCGACATGTGCGATTCAGTCAGCGAATCTCAGGTCACTGAATTTCACGGTGAAGTAAGCTCAGTTAGCACAGGCGGAAGAGCTGAGCGACTCTGAGCATTAAATTTCCATTTTTTAGAGAGTGAATTGAGAGCATGGATTTCAAAGACTCAGGGTCAGTTTAGTCAGGGTTAATTTAGTCTTCATTAGTCCAATCAGAAAATGAATATTCAAGTGGAAAATTGCATTTGAGTTAAATGCTGGTAACATCACATGCCTTTGGAGAGCAGGCTGAAGTTCTACAGACCTGTGAAAGCAGTGCCATGTTTGTATGTTTAAAATATTAAATGTTATAGCATAGCCTTGTGATTGACAGGCGACCAGTCCAGGGTGAACCCCGCCTCTCACCTGTAGTCAGCTGGGACAGGCTCCCACCCCCCCAGAGACCCTGATGGATAAACAGTGTAGAAAGTGGATGGATGTTATAGCATCCCAGACACGGCTTGGGAGTCGACTTTTTGGGGCAGCAGCGGCCCAGAGGTTTGAGAAGCGGCTCGTGACTGCAGGGTCGCCGGGTCGAATCCACCTGGACTGGCAAGCGGATGTGCCCTTCAGCAAGGCACTTAACCCTGCCGGGTTGCTCCCCGGGCGCCTGACATGGCAGCAAACTGCTCCTGTGTGTTTCACTGTATGTTGCATGTGTGTGTGTTTCAATCAGTGATGGGTTAGATGCAGAGGAAGAATTTCAGTGTATGTAAAAGAAATATACTGACAAAATTAGGTTTGAAGTTTGTAAAAAATATATAAGCATAAGAAAGGCAAATGGATCTGGCTGCCTAACGTCCTTCAATCAACGTAACTACACCTGATTTAATACAAATTTTGCAGCAGCACCAGCGTGTTGAGCTGCTGGGTGGTGGTAACAAGTGAGTTCATCACCATGGGAATCTCACTCATCATTACCCTCCGTGCTGCATGATGTGAGCGCCACACAACAGACAGAACAGACAGACAGAACAGAAGACATGTGGCAGATTTATGCTGCGTGTGGCCTCCCACGGTGCTTTGCAGCAACAGTGTGAAGAGGCTGGAGGCACACTGTGCGGTGTGCAGGCACATCTAAGTATCCTGTTTCATTTTGTGAGGCTTCTGGGTGAACGAGCCGCGATGTGGACATGCGGAGTGTTGACAAGCAGCTCACTGTGGGGAGCACAATCATCATGCAGCTCTGGTAGCAGGAGTCAGCAGAGAAGGCAGTCAGGCCCTAAATGTGTGTGTGTGTGTGTGTGTGTGTGTGAGCGTGAGTGTATTTTAATGATTAAGGGGAGTGAGATTACCACGCAGACTGGTAGGAAGAGTTAGAGAAGAAGTCTTGTGTATGTGAGAGAGATTCTGTGAGGACAGGAACACACACACATGGCCTGGGAAGAGGGTGTGTGTGTGTGTGCGTGTGTGTGTGTGGTTATATCTGTTCCTCATCACTTTCTACTTTCTTAGATGCTTAATGACATTTAAACAAACGTATGGGAATGTAACACAGTATGGATCAGAGGTATTTTGGGTGTCTCAAGGACACCTCAGTAGCCTGGACGCAGTTGCAGGGGTGGAAACCATGGCATTTTGTTTATGACACAGCCATTGTAGCCACTCAGTCAATCCATCACGCTTTCACTGTCTTTGTTTCGAGCACCATCCCAGGATTTCAGCTGTACATACACCTTCCTCTATTGTAGAATTATAATAGCCCAGGGGCTTGATTCCAGTTTCTGTTGTCCTGATGGAGTGGACAGCAGCTCAGCTTGTGTTTATCATTTCCATTGCAGCCAGGGACTCAGCAGATATTAGCTCGGCCTTATCAGCTGGAGCCACAAAGGGCTGAGGGTGAAGTGGAGTGGATGCCGACGGGGTGGGGGAGTGAGGGGGTGCAGCTCCTCAGGGAGGCAGCTAATGATCGTCCACCCGCTGACGGAGCCTGACACGGGACTTGGGGCGCCGCCATGACAGCCTCTCTGCAGAGGACCAACAGTGACAGCGACAGCCACCGTGTAATTTCAGTGTTAAAGGACAAATCTTCTCTGAGCGCATCGAGTCTGGAACATCCAAATGCCGCGCGATTAAAATTCAGGGTGGAAGCCGTCTGGTGGTTAGAAAATGAGGCTGATGGCTGCAAGGTCACAAGGGATCTGATTGGCTGGGAAAGATCACCTACATGAATCATTACTGAGCTCACCTTCTGATGAGAACTGCTTGGTAATGCTCTACCACTGCTACCGAAATTATTCTTATTTCTTGAACTTCTTTAAAATTGAATATTTGGCTTATAGAAAATATAGTCTTTGTGTTGCTGGAGTTTTGTGTCCAAAATCTGAGCAAAATGAGCACTACTCAAATGAAAACTTGTGCTGAGTGTGAATATGCTGAATCCAGACCCAAACAGTGAGAAAACACCAACAACACCAGTAGCATGACGCTTCAGCAAGTGCTGAGCAGCAGACAAAAGAGACCAGCATGTACAGTGCAACAATGCATGTAATTTTCACAGTCCACACGTTCTGTCTTGGCTGCGAAAACACGTTTTACTCCTGAACAAACACACCATACGATCAGAGCTGATAGCAGGTCCCTTTGGAACTGCTTCGGCTTTAAACATATTGACACACACACATGATATCCCACGGATGCATGCTGTGAAAGCCTCAGAGCCGAAATGAGTCATGCCTTCAGGGGTGCAGGATATACAGTATATATATACGTGTATATATATCTTTGTTGAATGATATTTTGGTACTGTGGATCATTTGTTTATGAGGTGTATCCTTCAGGGGTTTTTACTCAGGCTGCTTCCTCCACAAATGACTAACAGTTGTATTTTATTATTGTATCCCTCCCCAGTAACATGCAGAAAAATGGTTTGGAGATAAATTTCACTGATCCCACTGTTACACTGCATCTCCACCTGCAATGAAGACAACTGCAATCCAGATCTAAAATCATATCTAACGACAATAATCCTCTCAGCTGGTGTTTGTGGGGAAAACATCCTATCAAATGTTGATCTGTGGTCTGAAGCGTATCAATAAGGGGTTCCTGACAAGAGCCTGAGCTTGTGACCCAAGCGTCTGTAGGAGGCCGCACGGCGTGTCATATGCTTGTTGTATTCCTGTGTGGATCTGTCTGATCACTACATGTTATTTCACACGTGTCTGCTTCCGCGAGTGCTGTGACTGGAGGTGTGACTGCTGCTGCACAGTCGAGGAAGCTGTGGATGTAAGATGATAACGTGCCCTCAGAGGCATTGCTTTCTTAAATTGCTCGAGAACAAACACTTCTGGAACGGATCTGCACACAGCATCTTATGCATTCCTTACGCATTTCTCTGGTCACAGATATCTTCTCTGTGGATCTGAAGCACTGGAGCAGTCAAATCCGATATCAGAGGCCAGAGAACAGCGAGGCGGAAAAGTCAAAATGTTGCCAGAGGATGGCATTTCCTCTGCAGAATGAAAGAAAACAGATTTTCTTCTGCCAAGTGGTTTGCATTCACCTTCTTACAGCAAGATATCGCTGATAAAAGAATCCGTCATGAGGGTTTAACCTGGCCAGACATCAAAGATCACATCAGATTCATTGATGTTCGATCTGCAAGAGGATTACTTTCACTTTTGTGACAATCCAGGTGGCAAAATGGACTTAACGCCAACAAGATTTGGGTTCTAATCTCTTTTGGAAATCGCTGTACGACGTTTGCCTGCACTCTCATCAACGCTTGGAGTTTAATACAGCCTGCTTACTCCTGCTTCCACCATGTGAGCTTCACGAAGAGATTTCACCTGTAATTTGACATTCAAAGTGAATTCCTTATCTCGAGTGGTAAGTCTAATATTGACTTGTTTGTGAAGGAGGTTTGTTTTGCTATAAAATGTAACCCGTGGCAAACCTCCAGATACACACACACTCATGCACAGACTCTGGCTGATCAGAGAGTGATTTATTATTTGTTATCTCTGCACACAAAGTTCAATATGAAGTTCATGGAGAAACTACATTGTTTCCTGTGCAAAATGAGCAACGAAGTTACCAAATACAGAACCTTTTGTTTGTTCAGAAGCAGTCGCTTGCAGAGTTTCTCAGGGAAAAGTAACGTGACATGGCATCTCTTCTGCAAGCAGGGCTTCAGGCTTACAGCCAATGTTTGCTTTTGTCTGATTAGGGAGAACCGGAGGTGCCGTCTGGGCGCTCAGTTTCCACTCTGCTGTGACACGAGTCGGGTGGGGCTTCAATAAGAGTTTGTAGCCTAGAGGTTGGAGAAGCAGCTTGTGATCAGAGGGTCACCGGTTTGATTCCCCCACCGGACGGACAGGAAAAATTTGGGTGTGGTGGAGTGATTAATGCGACAAACATCCCCCCCCTCCATTAGCCCGCTGATGTGCCCTTGAGCAAGGCACTTAACCCCCCAATATGCTCCCCGGGCCCTTGATGCTGCCCACTGCTCCTGTGTGTGTTTCACTGCATGTAAGGTTGTTGCATGTGTGTGTTCAACTGAGGATGAGTCAAATGCAGAAGACGAATTCAGTGTGTGCATGTAAAAATATATATACTGTCAATAAAGCTGATTCTTATTCTAACAAAAATAAATTAACTGTTACGTTCAGTAAAGTGTGGACGATGGACGAATTGTTTCAGCGCACATGAATTTTCACTTGACTTCATTCACCTGTTACTCTTTCAGGCTGTGACAGACTGCAGACACAGCAACACTGAGCCTACTTTACCAGTCAGCCAAGCCACTGTGACGTTACACTGTTCATACCAGTCAGAAAAGCCTCATAGTGTGATAGACCAATCATGTGCTGACCTACAAAAGGCCGACCACCTCCTGACTCCGGCTCTTACACTGTTTATTGTTGTATATACACTTTTTTATTTTGCCTTGTATGTTGCATTTTAACATGTATAGCTTACTGTGTGTCTTGCTGCTGCTGCACTGTGATTTCCCATCCTGGGATCAATAATGTTTATCTGTCTATCTGTCTGTCTTCTCCCTGTTGATACTCCTGCACTGGAGCGGCGCCTCCACCATGTGGGGTTACCACAACGTCATGCTTACAGACATGGTGCTGTAAGTAGCAGGCAGCGTTGGGAGTGAGAACGAGCTTCCTGTTGAGATGACTTTCCTGTGTTGTGTGATGATCGTTTAATGATCGCAGCACACGTTTCGTGCCTTACATCTTCTGTTTTTCTTTTAGCACATGCGGGGTGCTGGTGAGAAGCCTACCACTGAGCCGTCAATGCTAAGGAGAGACCTTTTCATTGTGTTTTAATTTAACACAGGTCGTATTATTGCTTTGGCCATGAAATGGCATTCAGACCCCCCAGGTAGAGGGAGTTAACATTCACACTGAGCGATCAATGGTATGTTGTGGATGAAAGGGCAGTTGTTATTATTCCTCTCTGATATGATTGAGGTTGAAAAGGTTATTGCATTTTCCAGGAATCAAATGTGGGCCTCCTGTGTGGAAGGTGAGCTTCAACTGAAACACTACGGCTATATTTTCATTAGAATCACAGGTAGCATTAATGGGACCCCTGGAGACCTGTCTATCACGGTTATTTTCCACACTTTTATCGGTACATCATGAGGCCCATGATGAAGCTGACTGACTCTGACCTTCACACTGCATCACTCGGTGGTCAGACAAATGAATATTACTGTCCAACATTGCTGTTAATTTTGGCACAACAGCAGCGTCTCATTCATATTTCTTAACTCTCCTGAGAAAGATTCATCCTAACAACTGACATGTGGGCAGTTTGTTTCCCTCATTTCCAGTCATAACGAGCTTCGCCTGATGCAGACAGATGAAGCTGTGAGGCAGCTGCACTCATGTTGACCTGTGATTTGTTTGAAGAACTTACAATTGATGGCAAGATCACTGACAGTTTACTATATGAGCATTGTTCTTCCTTAATATCTCTGTCACAGCAGCTCATTAAAATGCAAAATGTATATTGGCTGCGTTGCAATGCACTAATAACTGCTGCTGATCTCTTCCTTCCTGCAGAGGAGCCTCTTTTACTCCATTTATAACTGCCTTCTGCTGGAGCTCCACTTATTTCCATTTGCCTGCCAGTGGGTTTCCTGATATAAAGTAAATTAAAGGCGATGGTTATTACCGATCAATCATTTTATGATCCAGTATTTTACCTAAATACAATGTTTAAGCAAATTAGATTTGTAAGAGGAGGTTTACTCTTTGTTTATGTTTTGGATTTTTGCTGTGTGAACATTTAAACAGTAAAGCTCGTGTTATTTCATATTATCTTGCTGTCCACAAATTCTATTTAATTCTTTACAAAAATATGTAATTTAACTTTTAAAAAGGCTCAAATTTCCTACAGCACTTGGGTACTGTGGTGGTCGGAATACATTACTCAAACATAAGCGCATTCGTTATTTTCACATTTCACATTTTTGAATTTGTTGGTTAAAAGAAAATACCTTCGCCTCCATCATTTATGTTTGAATTGTGCTATCAGGCTGTGGCGCCTGTTGGCCTGTAGAGGGCGGTCTGCTGCCTCTTACTGGACCGGAAGGACGAACCGACACACGTGACAGTTAACAGGAAGTAAATAAACTGCCTTCCCGCGCAGTTAAATCGGTTGAAGTAGACGACCGAATCCACGAAGAATCAAACAAAATGGACGAGCTTTATTTGGATAACATCGACGAACTCGTAAACGACCACAACAAGATTGTAAGTGCACGAGTTGTGATGTGACTTCTTTTCTTAACGCTGTCCGGGTACCAACGGTAGCCCCGATGTGATTAGCCGGTGTGTTGCGTTCAAAAACGGCCTCATACATACATAAATACACACCTGAAGGAAAGCACTGTATCTCTTAAGACTATCGACCATTTATTAGTAGATTTCGCGTAATTCGTCATATGAATGATCTAAAAAGAAAACACTTACATTAATCAAAAAGCTTAATGTTTGCAGGCGGCAAGCTTCATTTATTCCCGGAAACTGCCAATATTTGCTTTTGAAAATTGACGAACACCGCAGGATTTAGCGCATTCCACACATTAGTGAAATCTGGAAAGTTTGTTATGTTGACAACATGAGGTATTTATCGAGTTTAAACTGAAGCCTGAACTGCGAACGTAGGTAGCATAGCTAGCGGGGTTCAGCGAATATTTTAACGTACGTTACGTTAGTCTTACGAATTGGACGTTGGTTCATTGCCTTTGTTTACTGCCAGCTGCCTCATTCATGTGGCGAGCAAACAAAACGAACCCTAACACAAATGTTTTCTGTTTAACAGGTGACTTATAAATGGCTGAGTCTTTCTCTCGGAGTCCATGTCAACACAGCCAAGCAGTGAGTGTTTGTCCTCCCCTTCAGCTGCTCGTGTAACGTTAAAACGATACAGAATATGACGGAAGAACCAGACTTTGTTTGATAAACGGTCTAAATTTTGTTGTTTTTGTTGTTGGCTTCTTTTCCTGCTTATGCTGATTGGAGTAACAATCACTGTATCATCATTGGTAATAAATGGATTGATCAGTGATCAATGTGGGCACACCTGTTCATGAACTGGACAGACTGTAGCGAGTCGACAAATTCAGTCAGTTTAGCTTAATGGTTGTCATGGAGGTTTTTGTTGTTTTCTATGCAAAGTGTGGACTATTGATCAGGTAACAGTTTCTTTAACAGCTTATTTTGGTTTGTTTTCTTTTTTCGTGATAAACGTTTCCAAATTCAAGACAGAACCTTTCAGTTCAAGACCTTAATGCAAAGCAACTGTATAATAACAGTGCAAAGTAATGCCAAAATCTATCCAAATAATTGTTAAGGTCACAGCGGAAAAAAGCAAACTAACTGCCTGAGGCAAGACAAAACAGTGACAGTGCAATGACGTGTAAGTAAAATATAACCTTGTGTGTGTCACAGGGATGAAGTGCACAGACGATTGTGCAGCGATCACTGTAATTCTTTCACTGTAATACGATATGTCACTTATTCTATTCAATTCAATTTATTTATTTATAATGTGTGTGTATATATAAGCGCTAATAATACTAATGCAGAAATATACCAGGTGGTAATAAAAGTCCACAGCAGGAGGTCCAGATACGATCCATGGGAACCTGAGAGATGAGAAGACACACTTATCATGAAGAAAATGAAGGACCATTTTGATAAATGACTTGAAAAAAATGTGAACGTATGTGTGTTCAGGATGCTGTACCATTACTTGGATCATAAAAGGAAGGAAAGTTCAGCTCCGCTTCATGCCACTTATCTTGTGTCGGGGAAGTTTGTGGACAATGGCCAAACGGTGAGAAGAACAACACGTTAGCAGGACCTGTTTTGACATAGTTTGCATATTTCTGTACATAGAGACTCTTCGTCTTTTACTTTGTGTTGCTGATGTTGTGTTTCTTTTCAGAGTCACAAGGTGTCTGTTGTCAAAGAGGACCAGTTAGAAGGTGTGTAAAATGTATTTATGGGATCACCAGCATTTATTCTGGAATTGTGCATTATTGTTGGCTGGTTTTTAGCTTTTAGCCCCCAGGCTGCAAACAAAGACTTAGTTTTCTATAATATTTACTGAGTGCAAAGCCTGTTGCAGAGCAGCCTGAAGCATTTAAATGCAGGTGTTTTCTTTTGTAGAGTTCAAATCCAAGATGAGCTTGATAGTCAGCGTCCATGTCTACAGCGTCCAGAAGGCTTTGCTGAAAGACAGCGGTCCCCTCTACAGCGTCGACTATGATGCTGTGAAAGACAACCTGAAGAACTGCAGCAGGTGTGTTGACGTTGGTTTTGTGTGCTTACAAATGGACTAATCAGAGTCTTTACACAGGTGAGAAGAAGCTCTGATCCCAGGCACCCATCAGAGCTTCTGTAGGTGTTGCAGAACGATGATGCCGTGAAACTTCTCCTTCTTATTTCCATTTTCTACTCTGAACCTCTTCTTGTTTACTGTGGTGATGGACAGATTGACAGATGAGATTCAGGCAGGAATCTCTACGAACTGTGATGTTTGTGGACAACATTGTGATCAGTAGTAAGAGCAGGGAGCAGGTGGAGAAAAAAAATAGTTTTGCTCTAGACAGAAGAGGGATGAAGGTTAGCCGAAGAAAGACTGAATACCTGTGTGTGAACAAGAGGGACCCCAGTGGGACGGTAAGCTTACAGGGAGCAGAGGTGCAGAAGGTGCAGGACTTTAAGTAATTGAGGTCAACAGTCCAGAGCAACAGGAACTGTGGAAAAGAGGTGAAGAGGCGTGAGCAGGCAGGATGGAATAGGTGGAGAAAGGTGTCAGGTGTGTTGTGTAATAAAAGAGTACCAACAACAAAAGGAAAGGTTTACGGGACTGCGGTGAGACCAGCGATGTTGTACAGTTTAGAGACGGTGGCTCTGAGGAAGAGACATGAGGAAGAGCTGCAGGTAGCAGAGCTGAAGATGTTGAGGTTTTCTTTGGGCGCGACCAGGATGGACAGGATCCTCAGGAAGGGGGACATTAGAGGGACAGCTCATGTGAGATACAGTTAGAGAAGCCAGGGTGAGATTGTTTGGACATGTTCAGAGGACGGACGGTGAATGTATTGGTCAAAGGACGCTGATGTGATGTGAAGCAGATGATTTGCTGAGGCGTCCCCTGAAAGGAACAGCCGAAAGGAAAAGAAAAAAAGAAAAAGTTGTGGGGGGAAAACAAAAATCTTTTTTTATTTATGAAACTGTCAGACTTCATGAAAGCTTTGAATTGTTTCCTGGACAGATACAGTGCGATCCGCTGTGCCAGTGCAGTTCCCATGTCTGCTGTAGAGCTGCAGCAGGTGAGGAAAAACAATCAAGCTTCTGCACCAGAACCTGAACACACAAAATCCAGCATGAACGGAGAGGCTAACGTGGCTTCAAAACATTCTGCCAAACCACAAAAAGGCATCATGGGAATGTTTGCAAATAAGACTGTTCCTAAGAACCAGGAAAATGGCAAAGACATCAAGTCGGAGCAGAAGGAGGAGCTACCTGCGGTATGGTTTTGTGTTCTGTGGTGTGATTAACTGCTTATTTAAATAAACTGGTGATCGAGAGGTGGTTTTTCAACTCTTTGTTTGGTGTTTTAGGTTGATGTCCCCAAAAGTAAACCAGCTGCAAAAGCTAATCCTATGACAAACTTCTTTGGGTCTCAAACAGCAAGTGAGTGATGCTAACTTTGACTGAGGTTTGTGTATTAACCTAAAACCAGGACTGCTTTTGTGACAGGATGTTACAGTTTAATTCCTACTGCCATGTTGCTGTTAAACTGTAAAATTGTAGCACTCGCTAGTACTGCTACTACAAGGCTAAAGTTACTTCAGATATGTCAGGGGCATCCCACTTAGTTTTTAAGATCTTATTATTTTTAATCTAATCCTATTTCTGTCCTCCTCCGCCTTACTTCTGTCCCTCAGTACTTGTTGCTCAGTGAGCTCTGTACCTGCAGTTTCTGTGAAGCTGAGTTAACTGCCTGGTAAAAGTAACCTCAGCTTCAGGTAAAACCTCTTTACCTTAGATAATCTCCAAGACTCCAGTTCAGGCAAACATGGAATTTGTCATGAACACAAATGTATGAAGGCTCACATCCTCATTTTCACTGAGGATTTACTTTACTGACAAAACAGCGCAGCTTTTCTCTGAGCTTGACATCATTTCAGTCTTGCTGCATTCTGTGAAATGTGAAAATAGTCTAAACTGTGGATTAGTCCAACTGTAGTTTGTGTTTTTTTGTTGTGTGCTTCACTTTCTTCACTTTCGAGATGGATGCTGAGGTGTTGAAACGGCTGTAGAGGAACGTGTGTGAATGTCGCTGTAGTTGTAGATGTTACAAGCAGTCTGCTACCTCATTCATCCAGAGAAACCTGACAAAGCTGTGAAGGAGGAGGAAGCAGCAGCTCCATCATCATCATCCTCAGCAGAGCAGCAACATCACAGTTCACAGCCTGAAGAGAAGCAAGAAGCTGCTGCAGTGGAGCCGTCAAAAGACAGCAAGAAAGACTCCAAGACGTAGGTGTTTGTGTGTGTGTGTGTGTGTGTGTATGTCAACTGTCGATTCACACACAAGACCTGGATTTTGCATTATTGGCGTTTAAATTGTTAAAGTTGTTTTTTGACTCTTTTGTAGAAACGTAAGAGGTTGTAAAAGTTTTTGAAATGAATGTAAAATGTCTCCGTTCACTGATGGTGGACTCGGTTCAACAAGGTCATATGGTTGTAAGCACGTTTAAATAAAAGTGTGTCTGTTGTTGAAGCAAAACCAAGCGAGCAGCGGATTCTGACAGCGAGGAGGAGAAAATGGAGAAGAAAAAGAGACGGAGGATTAAGAAGCCCGAGCCAGACAGCAGCGATGAAGATGGTGAGCTGCTGCACTTTATTCTCGCTGCCATGTGGAAAAGCACGCATGAACAACACTGACTGAAGAAAGTTCACAGAGAATATTCCCACTTCATTAATATTTAAAGGCCTTGAATAACTATAGAAGACTAATATTTGTTCTCCTCTTCAGTCATTCCAGATTCTCCACAGCAGATGGAAACAAGGGAGCCATCGCCAAGTCCGGAGAAGGAGGTCGAGTCTGCCTCACGTTCACGCGTAAGTGATCAGACGTTAAATGTATTTAACGCTCAGATGGCTGAGCATCGGACAGAGAAAACACATTTACCGCTCTGTTAGACTTTGTTCAGTTAGCTTTTAAGTGCTGAACACGAAAAGAACGTTTCATCACCTTGTTTTTATGTTTTCCAGCAGACGAACTCTGAAGAGAAGACGAGGAAGAGGAGACGAGTCCTGAAATCTCGTACCTTTGTAGACGAAGAAGGATGCATCGGTATGAAAAGCAGACAGCTGATTTAAAAATTAAAAACAAAAATAACCACACAATTATAACTGATAGCTACGTTTATTAGCCCTGTGGCATGTTTTTGTGTAGTCATTTGGTCCATGAAATAAGTGGGAGGTGCCCATCAGAATTTCCCAAAGCTCAAGTAGACGTCTTAAAATTGCTTGTTTTGACCCACTGGCCAAAAACCCAAATACATTTATTTTACTCTAATGATTATTATTAATGGAAAATATTAATATGAAGTATTAGTTTAGCTCTGAATCAGCTGCTTTTTAATTTTTTATATCAGTCTTTTTTGAAATTGTGCATATAAGTGGGTTTTGACAAAATACTCAGTTTGGTACACCACCACAGACGACCGCCATATTCACACACAAGTCAAGCCCCAACTGCCTCTGGTTTATCCGTTTTGTTTTGTTCCTCCCCACAGTGACAGAGAAAGGCTATCAGAGTGAATCGTACTCTGAAACAGAAGATGACGTCCAGGCCACCAAACAAGCTCCAAAAGATCCTTTCTCAACAAAACCGCGAGCGAGTAACAAACAGGACGAGAAGAAAAACCAGAAGAAAACTTCAGCTAACGCAAATAAAGGAACTAAACAAGCTTCAATTATGGGATTTTTCCAAAAGAAATGATGGAGAGCAGCGTGCAACACTTTTCTTAGCACTTAGGAGCACTGCTGCAGACTTTCTGTAAAGATCTTTTGGTAAACTGACAGCTGAAGCATGACATGGACCATTGAGCAATTCAAGTCACTTCTTACAAGCACTTCAACTACATGAACGTGTCAAGATTACAAACATTTTACTGTCGGCATCACTAACTGTGAATACATGACTTAGTCAATAAATAATTAAAACTGAAACCAACCTATTTTTCTTCTTCTTGTCTGGATCTTAAATAATACACATCTCTGAGAGCAAATGTGCATCTGACAAACACAAATTCACAACGCTGAAGCACTGAGTGAGTCTGGTCCCGTTGAAAGGAAATATCCTAAATGAGCAACTGAATTTAAAAAGAAAAATGGAATAACTATTTCAGGAAAGCTGAGTTTAATAGGATTGTTTTAACTGAACACCAGAAAGCTAAAGAATAAAATCTTTGGAATCCTTTGAGACCAAGATGACAGCAAACTACACACACAAAAAGCCAATGAAGATTAGTTCATACATATTTAAATGTATACATTCAAACTGACTGTTTAATCGGCCCCTCTTGGCTCTTGACAAACAGTAAAGTTGACACCTCCACACTGGAACAGGTTTTGAACTGTAAGATGACTTGTTGAGGGCGGGATAAGATTATAACAAAACCCGATAAGAGATGAAATGATCAGTTTGCAGTGTGCACTTTGGAATTGTAACCAAAACACACAACATTTTTGAGATGAACAGACAAAGACGCAAAGTAGAAAAGCAGAAGGCGGCTGAGGACAGAGGACAGTGGGCATCCAAAACCGAGTATGTTCTGGTCGTTGCAGGATATGTGGTCGGCCTGGGCAACGTGTGGAGATTTCCTTACCTCTGCTACAAGAATGGTGGAGGTGACTTATTAACCTTGTTTTTAGTTAGAGTTGCATCTATAATTGGTTTGTGAAAAGATTTGTATAACTTTTCTACACCTGCAGGTGCCTTCCTGGTGCCATATGGTCTGTTAGCTGTGTTTTGTGGGATACCTCTGTTCCTGTTGGAGACTTCAGTCGGTCAGTGCACCCAGGAAGGATTCATCACCTGCTGGAGGAAGTTGTGTCCACTGGCACAAGGTGAGTTGATGTGTGCTGAGATAAAAGATGAGTCAAAGGAAGAGAAAAACCAAAAACGTCACTGTTACATTTTGCACATGACACAGCAGAAATGTTATATTTTAACAACTCGACGAAGTCTCAATATGTGGTCGGTTTTTTTTTTGTTTTTTTTTTATTTTGTATTTTAGGAATTGGATGCGCATATTTGATGACGAAACTTTATGACTTCACCTACATTATCGTTGAAGTCTGGGCTCTTTTCTACCTGGTTTTCTCATTCAGTGCCCAGCTCCCCTGGGCCACCTGTGAGAACACCTGGAATACAGGTAACATTTCCCACAGAAAGTTGTTACCTGTACCCGCTCATTTTTAAGTAAGTAGTTGCAACAACTTTCAGTTTGACTTCAGACATTACTTAAGCTCTAGCTGTCTTACTAGCCTTTATGAGGATGACAGCTCTTTTTGGGAGGTTCACAATCTTTAAATATATTCTGCTGTTTGTATGAGAGTCATTTACGACATTTATTTGTTTGTTCTCTAAACCAGCTAACTGTGTGGGTCTTCAGATTTCGGATTCTCCCTCAGCAAATCTGACAGGAAATCAGACCAAGCTGCAAAACACCACTTCTGCTGCTACAGAGTTCTGGGAGTGAGTCTCAGTTTGTTCTCTTTTCATGACTTTTTATGCATGAAAGATTATGCAGTGACGACCCACTTAAAATGTCAAAACAACCTTAACTATAGTGTAACATTCAAAGGAGCAGGACATCGATGTTCATCTGTGAAAACAGATGAATGAATGAAGGTTTTATGAGGCTGAATGTGAGGCCAGTGATGTGAAGATTTATTCAGAAGTTCTCGAGAGTCACAGGAGTTGACATACGATGATATACCCCATAATATAATGGTTTCCCCTCTCTGTGCCACTGGTACTAGCAGACAGGGGATTCAGAGATTTACACACAAAGCAGGTAGTTTCAATTATCCAAAAACACTGGATAAGGTCAGAGTCGCAAACACAAGAAGCAAGGTCTGATTACCACAAAAGAACACCGTGAGAAATGGCTGGAAGATAAAAACTGAGGTACTAAAACGAGAGAAAACCACCAGTCCCTGATGTGATCTGAAAACGAGACAAGAGGTGAGTATTTTCAGAAGAAAACAAGAAGCTATGAACTGTGCTTAACACCCTCCTCAGACGACGGGTGCTGGGCGTGTCTGGAGGCATCGAGGAGCTGGGCAGTGTGAGATGGGAGCTGGCTTTGTGTCTTCTGGCCTGCTGGGTGTTCTGCTACTTCAGTATCTGGAAAGGCGTCAGATCTTCTGGAAAGGTCAGTCACCTACAATGACAAAATTATGAAAAAAGATGATGTTGAATTTATTTATTTATTTCCTTTAAAGGTGGCGTACTTCACAGCCACGTTCCCCTATGTGATGCTCCTGATCCTACTCATCAGAGGCTTGACTCTACCAGGAGCTTGGGAAGGGATCTACTACTACCTGTATCCAGACCTGAACCGCCTGGCGAACCATCAGGTGGCCTGTCTGAACCCAACTTTAGCATTACAGTTTAACGCAACTCAACTTAATTTATATCTCACCTTTTATGCTACAAAAGAAAAAAAGACAGCTAATGCAATAACATTAATGATAAAGTATATGAGAGAATGGGTAAAATACCTCATTAAAACCTAGAGTTTTAATGGAGAAAACTTAAAAACTAAGTCAGGAAAACAGGCATACAGGAGCTTAAGCAGAGCCTCAGAAGGGGGGATGCGAGGTGAGTTGGTCATTCCTAATAACTGAAGAATACAATTTAGTTTTCTAAGAAGTGATCTAACCAGGAAAACATCAGAGAAACTGTTAGTCAGCAAAGAGTGCATATCCATCTGTTCATATTTCTGACATTACAGGTCTGGATAGAAGCAGGAGCTCAAATATTATTCTCCTACAGCCTGGCCGCAGGCACTTTAATTGTCATGAGCAGCTATAATGACTACAGCAACAACTGTTACAAGTAGGTATAACATTGATATCATACTTCATACTACATGCCGGAGTACGAAAAAGCTTTTGTTACATTACAGACTAGTTAAAATACATAATATTACTTTGCTCTCCATGGTCTTTTTGTGACCTCCAGGGACTGTTTCTGGCTCTGTCTGCTGAACAGTGGGACCAGTTTTGTTGCTGGATTTGTCGTCTTCTCAGTACTTGGATTCATGGCTCAGAAACAGGGTGTTGCTGTCGACACTGTGGCTGAGTCAGGTGCAGCAGCAAATTAGCCAAAGTAGATGACAATGTTCTAACATGAATCAGCATATATTTTAACAGCACAAAGCCTCTCCCCGTTCACTTCACAGGTCCTGGTTTGGCCTTCATTGCTTACCCTCAGGCAACAGCCTTGATGCTTTTGCCACAGTTCTGGACTGTCTGCTTCTTCCTGATGCTTCTTCTACTGGCTGCTGATACACATGTAATAACGTTTGTCACATTACCAGCTGACAAATAACAGAAATGCAGACACAAATAATTATTTTTTCATTTATCCTGTCCCCAGTTTGTAATGGTGGAGAGTTTAATCACCACAGTGAGTGATTTGTTTCCGAAGTTGTTTCGTGCACCAGTGAGACACGAGATCTTCGTCCTCATCATCTGCATATCCAACTTCCTCGTACATCTCATCTTGGTTACAGAGGTGCACAAAAATATTTTCATGAAATCTTTTTTCTAAAACACATTTTAAAAATGCATTAAAATTATGTGTTTCAATCAAATATTGTGTCTTTCTGCTGCAGGGGGGAATTTACTTATTCCAACTCGTTGACTTCTATGGCTCCACCAGAGCCTGTCAGAATTTTATGGCAATTTGTGAATGTCTGGCTGTGGGTTGGATTTTTGGTGAGTGAGATTACTTATTAATTAAACCCAGTGACCCAGTTTTTGGTGAGTGAGATTAGGGAGTGAGTGAGATAAGGCTGCCAATATTCTACATTTTTATATTCTTACATTTGTCAACAATCCTGTAAAAGGCTAAAACCAAAAAGGTGTTAGTCACACAACTCTTAATTTGTTCTCGTTACCTTAACTTGTCTGCAGCTTTCAGCACCAAGCCCAACTGTTAAGATAGAAATCTTAAAAGAAATGGTCAAAAATATCTAGTTTCAATCTTCATATATAGATTTTTTTTTTCAATTTTTCAGTATTTTTTATATTCCCAAAAGAGCTGGCCACTGAAGTTTGGAGCCAATGGTACTCAAACTGGAGGCCCTAAATTCCCCCAAATCCCACAACCTGGACTTTAACTTTGTATGACTTTGGCATTATGGTTTAACTAAAAATATCTGTTCATTTTTAGAGAAATATTCCTAAATTCAATATGTTAATCAGTAAAAAAGATCCAGTGACTTTCACCAGACTTTCACATCAGCTGAGTGAGAGCAGATGTTTTAACCACTTTAACGGTTCATTCATCTGCCTGGATCACACTCTTCTCAGCACAATTCAAACACTGACTAAAAGGGTCATTTGGATTTTCATCAGGTGCTGACCGCTTTTGTAACATCATCGAGGACATGACAGGACAGAGACCATCTGTTTTATTCAAAGTGTGTTGGAAATACACCGTTCCTCTGCTGTCACTGGTGAGTCTGAAAGTTTATTTGTGTCTACCAATGATTTTACATTCTTTCATCAATGTTGGAAAGTTTGTTCAGTGGTTGTCAGCGAGATTTGTCAAAATGATATAAGATGATAAAACAGAATGGATCAACTTCTCCATGTCTTCACAGATTTCCTTCATCCTGTACCTGGTTGATTACAAACATCTCAGGATTAATGACTGGTACGTTTACCCTGACTGGGCGTACGCACTGGGATGGACTATGACACTTTCCTCTGTTCTCCTGGTGCCACTGTGTGCCGCTGTACAGATGATTTTGACAGCAGGGACCTTCAGACAGGTGAGTGTCCATCTGTTACAGTCTAAACAGTAGGAATAATCAGGATGTCCTTCTCTACGCTGCATGTTTTTGGTACTGGTTAATCACAAGGGTCCTCTTGAAAAGATGGCCCAGAATGTCACCTGTTGATTGTGGTAGTGCATAAACTTACTCATCTTGTCTGTTCCAGCGTTTGTCTGTCCTTTGTCGTCCTGGTGGAGATCCAGCCTGGCAGAGAAGAACAATGGAAGAGGAGGGAACGACTGTTGAACTGGTGAACCCTGCAGTGACAACTGAGTGACCTGCAACATCTAACTCAACATTTCAGCTATCATATAAGTAATTTAAATGACAAAGCCCAAACAGTGACGTTTCTGTATTGTTTTAATTTAACCTGTAACTCAAGCTGCTGCCCCCGCCTCCGATGAAGCGGAAGAAAATAGATGGATGGATGGATGAATCTTGAGCTCCGGAAAAATACGAGTTGTGTTTCCCAGTTTGTTTTGACAGCTTGAATAAATAAATAGTAAATGACAACCAATGGTCACACTTTTGTTCAAATCTACACTAAAAACTATATAGTCTAGTATAGGCTGCTAGCCTACTGGAAAAACAACAGAGTGGGGATAAGATGAGCAGAGGTAAGAATTTGGCTGGTTTGACCATTTACATCAGGTGTCTTCAGATGAAACGTTCAGCCTCAATACAGACAATGCGCTCAGCAGTGTCGCTTTTTATGAACCGACCAATCACAACCCGGAGGGGCGGGGACATTAAAAAAAAAAAAAAAGGTTGACACAGTACAGCAAACTTTTGAAATGTTGAACTTACTGTTTTGCATGAATGGTGATGATTGTTTCACATGTTAGTACTTAGCACCATAAATTTAAGATTCTAAATATGAAGGGATTTTTTTACGTGTATTTGTGTTAACCTCATGACTTATTATTCATTCTTTTAAATTTAAATAAGTTTCGACCTTTAACCGCTACACCCTCCAGTTGGCGGGTCAGCAGTGGTGGCCAGGTCACTGCCCCTCAATTCCAGGTCTCCAGCCCCCCTCCTGTTCTGGTGTTCTTGCATTTCATATGGTGCCATCCCTGTGTGGTTTGGGTGAGCTGTCTCATTAGTCGTGTCTCAGTCCTGGTCATTACCGTTGGGTCTGTCCGTGTGAGTCTCTCATCTCCCCCCTCTCGGAAGATTCTGAGGGTATTGTTCTAATTTACTAATTTCATAGTAAAATACTATGAAATTAAATGATTATGTTATACACAATTAGATTGTAAAATCATACACTCTTTTGCACTGAGCAGCAATGACTATCAGTGGAGTGAGGAAAACTCCACCTGCTGCTGTGGATGCCTGTGCTTCTAAAAATCTACCTGAGAAAGGAATGGCCTCTGCACAGACAGGATGTTTGCTCCTCTTATCATATGCCAGTATGCTCTAACTGCCTGAAGGAGATGTGGTTCATCTTTCTATGTACACTAAAAAAATAAAATAGAATTTGAACGACATTTATTCAACCGGTATTTTGACGCAGGGTGTCAAAGGAGCACAGCAATATCACATATTATATCTGTCAGCCTCTCTCTCCCAGCCAGTCATTAACTTCCCTGCCCATTGCAGGTCGCAGGTGAAGTTAGAATGGACTCTACCAAAAGTGATTGGCTGGGAGAGAGAGGCTGACAGATGTAATACCCAATGTCAGCAGGCTGGCAGCCTACTCACCTGGGCTAGTAAGAGACACAGCACCTGGGACCAGATTTATCTAACAAAGGTCAAGGTGACCTTTTGTTTTGTTTTATTTGATCAACAGTTACAGGTTAAATTAAAACAATACAGAAAAGTCACAAATTCATTTTGTTGATTCATCACTGTTTCAGCTTTGTCATTTAAATCGCTTGATGATAGCTGAAATGTTTCATTAATCAGACTTTGCAGGTCACTAAGTTGTCACTGCAGGGTTCGTCAGTTCAACAGTCGTTCCCTCCTCTTCCATTGTTCTTCTCTGCCAGGCTGGATCTCCACCAGGACGACAAAGGACAGACAAACGCTGGAACAGACAAGATGAGTAAGTTTATGCACTACCACAATCAACAGGTGACATTCTGGGCCATCTTTTCAAGAGGACCTTTGTGATTAACCAGTACCAAAAACATGCAGCGTAGAGAAGGACACCCTGATTATTCCTACTGTTTAGACTGTAACAGATGGACACTCACCTGTCTGAAGGTCCCTGCTGTCAAAATCATCTGTACAGCGGCACACAGTGGCACCATGACAATAGAGGAGAATATCATAGTCCATCCCAGTGTGTACGCCCAGTCAGGGTAAACGTACCAGTCATTAATCCTGAGATGTTTGTAATCAACCAGGTACAGGATGAAGGAAATCTGTGAAGACATGGAGAAGTTGATGCATTCCGATCTGTCATCTGTACTTGAAAATGTAAAATTCATACAAATAATCCAATAGCACAAACTTTGGCTCTACTGGTTTAATAAATCTCACTGAAATTCACTGAAGATCCTGCCAAATTAAGGAAAGAGCGTAAAATCGTTCATTACGACAAAAAACCTTCCTGCCTCACCAGTGACAGCAGAGGGATGACGTATTTCCAGCACAGTTTGAATAAAACAGATGGTCTCTGTCCTGCCACATCCTCAATGAAGTTAGAAAATTGGTCAGCACCTGATGGAAATCCAAATGACCCATTTAGTCAGTCAGTGAATTGTGCCTTTCTGTCTCTTTTTGTGGACAATGCAGTACGATTGACGACTGAAACAGTAAATTAAGGAGCTTTTCTGAAAATTAAGTTAGATATTTTGGACAAGATTTATGTCAGTAACAGCTAAACCACTTGTGGCTGGAAGTCAAAGAAAAAAACTTACTAAGAGATGGAGTAATACAAGTGAGCTCACAGGGTCACAGGGTTTAATTAATAAGTAATCTCACTCACCAAAAATCCAACCCACAGCCAGACATTCACAAATTGCAATGAAATTATGACTGAATCTGGTGCCGCCATAGAAGTCAACGAGTTGGAATACGTAAATTCCTCCCTGCAGTACAAAGAGAGTTTTGGTTAAAACATGATCATTTGGAATACATTTTTCAAAGGAATTATCTTTGTTACTTTGTTTGACTTGTAAAGAAAGATATATTATTTTTTCTCACCTGGGTAACCAAGGTGAGATGTATGAGGAAGTTGGAAACACAAATAGCGAGGACAAAGATCTCGTGTCTTACTGGTGCGCGAAACAACTTCGGAAACAAATCACTCACTGTGGTGATAAAACTCTCCACCATTACAAACTGGGGACAAAAAAATAAAGAACAAACGATTTTATTTCTGTCTGAAACACATCTACTGTTTGTCAGTCGGATATGTGACAAAGTTATTACGTGTGAGTCAACAGCCAGTAGAATAAGCATCAGGAAGAAGCAGACAGTCCAGAACTGTGGCAAAGGCATCAAGGCTGTTGCCTGAGGGTAAGCAATGAAGGCCAAACCAGGACCTGTGAAGTTAGCAAAGATGCTTAGTAGCATTAAAATATAAACCTGTTAAGGTTAGAACATTAGATTAAACATTGAATAATTTTTTACTGTACCTGACTCAGCCACAGTGTCAACAGCAACACCCTGTTTCTGAGCCATGAATCCAAGTACTGAGAAGACGACAAATCCAGCAACAAAACTGGTCCCACTGTTCAGCAGACAGAGCCAGAAACAGTCCCTGGAGGTCACAAAAAAGACGAGGACATTCCACTGCATAAATTTCAATATATTGTCTATTAATTGGTGATGTGACACAAAAAAAAAAGAAATCAGATCAAACAAAACTTAAGAAAGTATGAGAAAGAATAAAATGCTGTGAAACAGGAAAGTCACCTTAAAAGTAAAATTTATGACTTGCAAACAAATTACTCGTGTAATCATGTAAACTATTAGGTTTTGGTTTTTTTTTATAATGTGCTTTTGTTTACAGTTCTCTACTTCATCCTTATTTACTTACTACCTCAGATTTTTGCTCTTGCTCAGTAACCTGGACATTATTTTGTGCATATTTCATAGCTAACTTTACCACATTTCTATTAGACTGATAAAGTATAAATACTGAAAATGCTGTCACTACTACACTACTACACTCGACATTTTGTTGTCTTAGGTTAACAAAAGCTTGACTTTGCTTTGATGCAGCTTGATTTTTGGGTTTATAAAATTAACGTTAGCTAACTTGCTATCTCTAGCAATTGCTTGCTAAGGAGCTCCATATTATATGCCTTGGTTTAGAGGAGAGGAGATCATGTGTGAGTCTAATATTACTACAGGAAAACACTATGCTTTAGAAACCGTCTCAGAAAAATTCCTCTCAAAACCAATCATAAGGTAAGCTTACACTGCTTACACATACTACATCTCTATTATTACAAACCCCATGTTGACCGCTATTTTGAACCCTCACATTGGATGAATTTAACACATAACTATCTTTTCATTTTTCAGCATGTTCCTCTAGACGGAAAGACATTCACCAAAATGGTCAATATTGAGAATCCATAATATAGGACATAATACATAATGGCATTAGACTGAAAGTTTACGTAATGACACAAATAACTGCAATTATGCAAGTTATACATTTTACTTATGAGATTACTTTTTTTTTTTTTTTTTTTTTTTGCTTTAATGAGCTTCATTTTCTCTCAAATTCTTATTTTTGTTTAATATTTAAAAAGTCTTGTTTTAATATATTGGCCCAGACTGGATTCCATAAACCTTTTGCTCACACCAACACTGTGATACCAAATTATTTGTCATCCGTGTTATACTTACTTGTAACAGTTATTGTCTATAGGACTATAGCTTCCCAGGACATTTAGAACCCCTCCTGTCAGGCTGTAGGAAAAAAATATTTGAGATCCTGCCTCTATCCAGACCTGTAATGTAAGAAAAGGTGTATTATATATGACAATAAAGTATCTAAATTAAGGCGTCAATATGCTTAAAATTCTAATTCTACAGTTAGAATCAATTTAACACGCCACCTCAAGGTTAGCTAGGCGATTCAGGTCTGGATACAGGTAGTAGTAGATCCCTTCCCAAGCTCCTGGTAGAGTCAAGCCTCTGATGAGTAGGATGAGGAGCATCACATAGGGGAACGTGGCTGTGAAGTATGCTACCTTAAAAGAACAAAATGTTAACATGACCTTTCTTGTCCTGAGCATCCCCAGGATTAGGGTTACGTGATATTGGCACATTGCTATTGACTAATAAGTTTGTGAAATGACATGCGACACAAACTGTTGACCAAGTACTGCAGTTTTCTTATTTTGCTCACTGAATGTGTGTATTTTGGATTGAAAATCTGCATCTGCTAATGGGTCATAACAAAAAAGAAGGCATTGATAAGTTTGTTGCCAATGGTAGAAGAGATGAGTGAAAGTGTTTTTTTTTTTTTTTTAATGCATGTGCAGTTCAATGCCAGCTTTCGTTCCTTGGTCTTAAGGGCTAATTACCCAAGCAGGTCCACCAGGCCCTGGTGGCAACATGAGGGGGGTGCCCAAACTAGAAGGATGGTCACTCTCACCATACAGGAGGCCACTGACAGGATCCATGATATGATCTTGACAGGTCGAAAACCACAATACAGTGTTACGTTGTCGCAGAGCTGGGTATCTCCCAAGAAACAACCAAGTCTGTGTCCTGAAATTTCCTTGGGCCTGAGATGTGGATTGTGCACAACAGGTCGAGATACAATTTTGAGGCGCATACTGAGAGATTTATCTATGGATGAGACTTAGGTCCACCACATCTGATCAGAGACAAAAGAAAAGTTGAAAGAGTCTTCAGTTCCCAAGAAAACAAAATCTATGACATCTATAGACAAGGTCATGGCCTCCATTTTATGGAATGCAAAGGGAGGGCTGCCGGTGGACTTCCTGAAAAACGCTATTACAGAGACCTGCTATGGTAATCTGTTGAGATATCTAAACTGACAAATTGAGTGGTCTTCCACTGGGACAACATCCAGCCCATGGGAATGGCTGTCATCCAGGAATATGGATTTGAACTACCACCTGCCATGTTCACCTGGTTTGACAACCTCAGACACCTACCTGTTTCTCAAGATGAAGAAGGACCTTAGTGGTCAATATTGCTGGACTAAATGAAGGAGGAGATTATGTTGACAGATAAAGGTTTTCTCAAACTGACTTCTTCTTCAACAGTCCATGAGCTCATCAGTCATCATATTATTTTATTCCACTACAGGAAAGATTTGACATTCTCTGCAGATAGGTGTAAAAACATGTGCATATCGTTTTTGTTTTTATTGTTTTATTCAATTTCTTTGTACCACAAGTCTAACATTATAGGTGAAATAGTCCACTGACCTTTCCAGAGGATCTGACGCCTTTCCAGATACTGAAGTAGCAGAACATCCAGCCGGCCAGGAGACACAAAGCCAGCTCCCATCTCACACTGCCCAGCTCCTCGATGCCTCCAGACACGCCCAGCACCCGTCGTCTGAGGAGAGGGAGAATTTACAAGGAACATGTAAAATAACAAAAGACAGTATGCTGCAGTAGCTGTCAACCAGGTAAAAGTGAAAGGTCACGTCCAGTACAGTGTAAGCTGTATAGATGATTTATATGAGTTAGCGATCCCAGTTAGACACAAAGACAGAAGGACAGTAAAAGCAAGATTGTCATGACTTTGGACTGTGCAGCAGAAGGCTATCAGCAACCATTCTTTTCAGTATGATTTGTGGGATGTATTGCACAGACAACAAACAACTGCTTTCACATACAATGCAGTACACCTCTTGATTAAACTGAACTTCATGTGTAAAATCAATAGTGTCCCTTTTAAACGATACTGATTTTTTTGGGTCATCAATTTGTAAAAATCTTTATTATTTAAAAAGTCATGAAAAGAAAAAAAAAGAATTTTAACTCACTCCCAGAACTCAATTGCAGCAGAGGTGGTGTTTCTCAGCATGGTCTGATTTACTGTCAAATTCATTGAAGGAGAATCCAAAATTTGAAGACCCACACAGTTAGCTGGTTGAGAGAACAAACACATAATCATAGTAAAGTGCTCTCACACAAACTTACCTAAGATGTAAGAGAGTGAAGTTGGTGCAATTAATTGTATGTTGCAAAAATGTACTTTTTACAGAAACAGTTTTTATAACAGATGTCATCTCATCAAACCTTTTTTATGTTCTTTGCCTGTATTTATTTTTCTTTTTTTACTCGTCCACTTAAGGAGTTTTACAATGTCTTGCTCAGAAATTCGGTCTCGCTGCCATTTTGGCTTTGTGGGTTTTTTCATTGAGTGGTTTTTCTATTTCTCCAGTTACTTGCAGATCTGAAGTAAACAGCAATATGTGTCATCGTGGTTACTGTAATGTCCTGTTTATTTGACATTTTCAAGCTTAAGAAACATATTCTAAACATTACCTGTATTCCAGGTGTTCTCACAGGTGGCCCAGGGAAGCTGGGATCCAAACGAGAACACCAAGTAGAGGAGAGCCCAAACTTCGATTATAATGTAGGTGAAGTCATAAAAATTCTTGATCAATTGTCCGTATCCAATTCCTAAAATACAAAAAATTAATCTTTTCCAAATTTATTTGAGCCACATTTTCAAGGATAGGTGCGTTTTGCACAACTCATTACATTTCTGCAGTGTCATGTCCGTCATGTGAATGGTTTTGTTTTTCCTCTTCTAGTGGCTCATCTTTTATCTCAGCAAACATCAGCTCACCTTGTGCCAGTGGACACAACTTCCTCCAGCAGGTCACAAATCCTTCCTGGGTGCACTGACCAACTGAAGTCTCCAACAGGAACAGAGGTATCCCACAAACCACAGCTAACAGACCATATGGCACCAGGAAGGCACCTACAGGTGTAGAAAAATGATATGGACATGTACAAAAATGGCAGTGACAAGTTTTGTCACTCATCAATCATAAATATTCGCATTATTTCAGCGCAGTGTGCACAGAGTTTGTAATATTCACCTCCACCATTCTTGTAGCAGAGGTAAGGAAATCTCCACACGTTGCCCAGGCCGACCACATCTCCTGCAACGACCAGAATATATTCTGTTTTAGTGGCCCACTGCCCTCTGTCTTCAGCATTTCTCTGCTTTTCTGTTTTTCCTCTTTGTCTGTTCATCTCAGCTTGAAGACTTCATCTGCTCTTTAAGTTACAATTCAACAGTACTGCAAACTGGTCTTTGCTTCTTTTATTGTGTTTTTTCCTCATCTGACTATATCCTGCCCTCAACCCAGAAATCATCTGTAAATGCAAACCAGTTCCAGTGTGGATGTGCCAACCTTTATGTTTGTCAAGAGCTAAGGGGCCCTATTAAAGACTCACCAATTCTGACTTGGTTTGAAAGCATGCATTTCAATATATAATAGCAAGCTGATCATTGCTGCTTTCTCTTAATTTGACTACATCCTGGTCTCAAGGCAACAATTCCAGTCATTCTGGTGTTTTGTTTTATTGTTGAGTTTTTCATTTGAAAAACCCTGAAAAGTTCTTGAAGAGCCATTTTGTTTATTTTTTAATGAGGCTTTCTGATGAAACATGCAAATAAAAAACAAATATGCAAATCAAATAAGTCATTATATATTTAATTACAGTGGGACCAGACTCATTTAGTAATACAGTTTTGTAAATTAATATGTCATGTGGATAATTTTAATTGATAATCATGCTCTGTATAATTTGTATAATTTAAACAGAAGGACATGAAAACTGTCCCTCAGGCAACTCTGTCATTTATACACTTCAATGTACCGGTTGACACTGTGGTTTTTCTCTCTTTCTGCTACTGTCATTGCTTCCTCCTCTCCCATTTTTCTCCTCTGCCAGGCTGGATGTTCAGCAGATTGACAAAGCATGGTGAAATGCTTGAACAGACAGGATGAGTACATTTTTACGTATATAATTTTCTTGAGGTAAACCAAGGCAGCAAATGATGAAGCACTTCAAATAAAAGCCAGGAAAACAGACCTACAGGAGCTTAAACAGAGCCTTGACAAGGGGATGCGAGGTGGGCTGGTTGTTACTGATAACTGAAGAATACAAATGATTTTTCTAAGAAGTTATCCAACCAGGAAAACTGTTCTTCATGTTTTATATTTTGTAATGCAGCCTATGATTTATAGTCCATAGTAAAGTTTTTAGATAGTGCAAATACTTTTTGGTGATCCATACAATCAAACTGATGTTGATGTTCTTTTTCTTCAATTTAAAAGATGTTGGTAGTGGAAAGGGAAAGAAATTCGGGCCATCAGAGGTCTTAAACCTTTATATGGTTTCATATTTGACCTTCTGTTTAGCAACAAATGATATAAAACACCACATGAAACCAGTCATTCCAGTGTTTAGCTCTAATATTCTGGATGTGGTCTTGAAGAGAGAATTTGTCCCTCTTGTAATGCCGTCCTGTCACAATCTTCCTCTCATGTCTACATAGCTGTTCATTGTCATTATCTACCTGCCCACCAGGTGTCCTCAGACTTCCTTCTTTCTCACTCCCACATCCAGCTACACAAGTAGAGCTGGTATCACTGAACTAACTGGACTGATTGGCTGGCACCCGCACCAAATGAATAATTTGTTATTTTAAAACATTCGATGGCATCAGCTTCAAGGGACTTCAGCCCCTTCTCTCTCTCTGTTTATCAACATAACATTTTTCTTTCTTGTTCCATTCTCCTATTTTTTCCAAAGGTCACCTAACAGGACAGGAAATGGGCAGGGCACAGGTGAAGTTAGAATGGACTCTACCAAAAGTGATTGGCTGGGAGAGAGAGGCTGACAGATGTAATACCCAATGTCAGCAGGCTGGCAGCCTACTCACCTGGGCTAGTAAGAGACACAGCACCTGGGACCAGATTTATTAACAGAAGATCAAGGTGACCTTTTGTTTTGTTTCATTAGACCAAAACAAAAGGTTAAATTAAAACAATACAGAAAAGTCACAGATTAATTTTGTTGATTCATCACTGTTTCAGCTTTGTCATTTAAATCGCTTGATGATAGCTGAAATGTTTCATTAATCAGACTTTGCAGGTCACTAAGTTGTCACTGCAGGGTTCGTCAGTTCAACAGTCGTTCCCTCCTCTTCCATTGTTCTTCTCTGCCAGGCTGGATCTCCACCAGGACGACAAAGGACAGACAAACGCTGGAACAGACAAGATGAGTAAGTTTATGCACTACCACAATCAACAGGTGACATTCTGGGCCATCTTTTCAAGAGGACCTTTGTGATTAACCAGTACCAAAAACATGCAGTGTAGAGAAGGACATCCTGATTATTCCTACTGTTTAGACTGTAACAGATGGACACTCACCTGTCTGAAGGTCCCTGCTGTCAAAATCATCTGTACAGCGGCACACAGTGGCACCATGACAATAGAGGAGAATGTCATAGTCCATCCCAGTGTGTACGCCCAGTCAGGGTAAACGTACCAGTCATTAATCCTGAGATGTTTGTAATCAACCAGGTACAGGATGAAGGAAATCTGTGAAGACATGGAGAAGTTGATCCATTCTGTTATATCATCTTATATCATTTTGACAAATCTCGCTGACAACCACTGAATAAACTTTCCAACATTGATGAAAGAATGTAAAATCATTGGTAGACACAAATAAACTTTCAGACTCACCAGTGACAGCAGAGGGATGACGTATTTCCAACACAGTTTGAATAAAACAGATGGTCTCTGTCCTGTCATGTCCTCGATGATGTTACAAAAGCGGTCAGCACCTGATGAAAATCCAAATGACCCTTTTAGTCAGTGTTTGAATTGTGCTGAGAAGAGTGTGATCCAGGCAGATGAATGAACCGTTAAAGTGGTTAAAACATCTGCTCTCACTCAGCTGATGTGAAAGTCTGGTGAAAGTCACTGGATCTTTTTTACTGATTAACATATTGAATTTAGGAATATTTCTCTAAAAATGAACAGATATTTTTAGTTAAACCATAATGCCAAAGTCATACAAAGTTAAAGTCCAGGTTGTGGGATTTGGGGGAATTTAGGGCCTCCAGTTTGAGTACCATTGGCTCCAAACTTCAGTGGCCAGCTCTTTTGGGAATATAAAAAATACTGAAAAATTGAAAAAAAAAATCTATATATGAAGATTGAAACTAGATATTTTTGACCATTTCTTTTAAGATTTCTATCTTAACAGTTGGGCTTGGTGCTGAAAGCTGCAGACAAGTTAAGGTAACGAGAACAAATTAAGAGTTGTGTGACTAACACCTTTTTGGTTTTAGCCTTTTACAGGATTGTTGACAAATGCAAGAATATAAAAATGTAGAATACTGGCAGCCTTATCTCACTCACTCCCTAATCTCACTCACCAAAAATCCAACCAACAGCCAGACATTCACAAATTGCCAGAAAATTCTGACAGGCTCTGGTGGAGCCATAGAAGTCAACGAGTTGGAATAAGTAAATTCCCCCCTGCAGCAGAAAGACACAATATTTGATTGAAACACATAATTTTAATGCATTTTTAAAATGTGTTTTAGTATAAAGATTTCATGAAAATATTTTTGTGCACCTCTGTAACCAAGATGAGATGTACGAGGAAGCTTGATACGCAGATGATGAGGACGAAGATCTCGTGTCTCACTGGTGCACGAAACAACTTCGGAAACAAATCACTCACTGTGGTGATAAAACCCTCCACCATTACAAACTGGGGACAGGATAAATGAAAAAATAATTATTTGTGTCTGCATTTCTATTATTTGTCAGTAGGCGATGTGGTAAAAGTTATTACGTGTGAGTCAACAGCCAGTAGAATAAGCATCAGGAAGAAGCAGACAGTCCAGAACTGTGGCAAAGGCATCAAGGCTGTTGCCTGAGGGTAAGCAATGAAGGCCAAACCAGGACCTGTGAAGTGAACGGGGAGAGGCTTTGTGCTGTTAAAATATATGCTGATTCATGTTAGAACATTGTCATCCACTTTGGCTAATTTGCTACTGTACCTGACTCAGCCACAGTGTCGACAGCAACACCCTGTTTCTGAGCCATGAATCCAAGTACTGAGAAGACGACAAATCCAGCAACAAAACTGGTCCCACTGTTCAGCAGACAGAGCCAGAAACAGTCCCTGGAGGTCACAAAAAGACCATGGAGAGCAAAGTAATATTATGTATTTTAACTAGTCTGTAATGTAACAAAAGCTTTTTCGTACTCCGGCATGTAGTATGAAGTATGATATCAATGTTATACCTACTTGTAACAGTTGTTGCTGTAGTCATTATAGCTGCTCATGACAATTAAAGTGCCTGCGGCCAGGCTGTAGGAGAATAATATTTGAGCTCCTGCTTCTATCCAGACCTGTAATGTCAGAAATATGAACAGATGGATATGCACTCCTTGCTGACTAACAGTTTCTCTGATGTTTTCCTGGTTAGATCACTTCTTAGAAAACTAAATTGTATTCTTCAGTTATTAGGAATGACCAACTCACCTCGCATCCCCCCTTCTGAGGCTCTGCTTAAGCTCCTGTATGCCTGTTTTCCTGACTTAGTTTTTAAGTTTTCTCATAGGTTTTAATGAGGTATTTTACCCATTCTCTCATATACTTTATCATTAATGTTATTGCATTAGCTGTCTTTTTTTCTTTTGTAGCATAAAAGGTGAGATATAAATTAAGTTGAGTTGCGTTAAACTGTAATGCTAAAGTTGGGTTCAGACAGGCCACCTGATGGTTCGCCAGGCGGTTCAGGTCTGGATACAGGTAGTAGTAGATCCCTTCCCAAGCTCCTGGTAGAGTCAAGCCTCTGATGAGTAGGATGAGGAGCATCACATAGGGGAACGTGGCTGTGAAGTACGCCACCTTTAAAGGAAATAAATAAATAAATTCAACATCATCTTTTTTCATAATTTTGTCATTGTAGGTGACTGACCTTTCCAGAAGATCTGACGCCTTTCCAGATACTGAAGTAGCAGAACACCCAGCAGGCCAGGAGACACAAAGCCAGCTCCCATCTCACACTGCCCAGCTCCTCGATGCCTCCAGACACGCCCAGCACCCGTCGTCTGAGGAGGGTGTTAAGCACAGTTCATAGCTTCTTGTTTTCTTCTGAAAATACTCATCTCTTGTCTCGTTTTCAGATCACATCAGGGACTGGTGGTTTTCTCTCGTTTTAGTACCTCAGTTTTTATCTTCCAGCCATTTCTCATGGTGTTCTTTTGTGGTAATCAGACCTTGCTTCTCGTGTATGCGACTCTGACCTTATCCAGTGTTTTTGGATAACTGAAACTACCTGCTTTGTGTGTAAATCTCTGAATTCCCTGTCTGTTGGTACCAGTGGCACAGAGAGGGGAAATCATTATATTATGGGGTATATCATCATATGTCAACTCCTTCATTAGTGTGACTCTCGAGAACTTCTGAATAAATCTTCACATCACTGGCCTCACATTCAGCCTCATAAAACCTTCATTCATTCATCTGTTTTCACAGATGAACATCGATGTCCTGCTCCTTTGAATGTTACACTATAGTTAAGGTTGTTTTGACATTTTAAGTGGGTCGTCACTGCATAATCTTTCATGCATAAAAAGTCATGAAAAGAGAACAAACTGAGACTCACTCCCAGAACTCTGTAGCAGCAGAAGTGGTGTTTTGCAGCTTGGTCTGATTTCCTGTCAGATTTGCTGAGGGAGAATCCGAAATCTGAAGACCCACACAGTTAGCTGGTTTAGAGAACAAACAAATAAATGTCGTAAATGACTCTCATACAAACAGCAGAATATATTTAAAGATTGTGAACCTCCCAAAAAGAGCTGTCATCCTCATAAAGGCTAGTAAGACAGCTAGAGCTTAAGTAATGTCTGAAGTCAGACTGAAAGTTGTTGCAACTACTTAAATGTCATAAAAATGAGCGGGTACAGGTAACAACTTTTTGTGGGAAATGTTACCTGTATTCCAGGTGTTCTCACAGGTGGCCCAGGGGAGCTGGGCACTGAATGAGAAAACCAGGTAGAAAAGAGCCCAGACTTCAATGATAATGTAGGTGAAGTCATAAAGTTTCATCATCAAATATGCGCATCCAATTCCTAAAATACAAAACACACACAAAAAAAACCAACTACATATTGAGACATCGTTGAGTTGTTAAAATATAACATTTCTGCTGTGTCATGTGCAAAGTGTAACAGTGACGTTTTTGGTTTTTCTCTTCCTTTGACTCATCTTTTATCTCAGCCCACATCAACTCACCTTGTGCCAGTGGACACAACTTCCTCCAGCAGGTGATGAATCCTTCCTGGGTGCACTGACCGACTGAAGTCTCCAACAGGAACAGAGGTATCCCACAAAACACAGCTAACAGACCATATGGCACCAGGAAGGCACCTGCAGGTGTAGAAAAGTTATACAGACATGTAAACACATGGCAGTGACAAATATTAACATTATTCTCATGCACTGTGCACTAAAATAATGCAATTCGACTAAAAACATAGTTTGTAATATTCACCTCCACCATTCTTGTAGCAGAGGTAAGGAAATCTCCACACGTTGCCCAGGCCGACTACAAATCCTGCAACAACCAGAATATATTCTGTTTTAGTGGCCCACTGCCCTCTGTCTTCAGCATTTCTCTGCTTTTCTGCTTTTCTTCTTTGTCTGTTCATCTCAACTCAAAGGAGGTTATCTGTTGCTTATTTCCGTTACAGTTCAAAAGTACCCAACTGATCCTTGCTCTTATTAGCATTCCTAATCTGACTGTATCCACCAGTTCCAGTGTGGAGGTGCTTGCTTTGCTGGAGCCAAGCATGCATTTAAATATGTATTAGCAAACTGGCAGTTTTTGCTTTCTCTTAATTTGACTACATTCTGGTCTCAAGATAACAATTTCAGTCATTCTAGCGTTCAGTTTTAATGCTGAGTTTTTCATTTGCAAAACCCAGAGGAACTCTTGAAGAGCCATTTTGTTCCTCTTGTAATGGAGCTTAGTGGTGAAATATGCAAAATAACCCTGTTAAGCTCAGGTTTATTCAAATATCTATTGAAGTTATGTTTGTTCAACTTGAGAAGGTCATGGCAAATCCAGTCACTGATGAGCATACTTACTTAAATACTTACATCACAGATAATCAATGCTCTGCATAATTCGAGCTACAAACAACATGCATAATTTAAACAGCAGATAGGAGAACTGCCCCTCGAGGATCTCTGTCATTTATTCACTTAAGTGTACCAGTAATGGTGAGGTTTTTCTCTCCTGTAAATGAATTTGAACTGTGACTGTGCCCAGGGCTGTGGATAAATGTGTCCAAGACCTTAAATGGGGGAAATTGGAACATGTTACTGTAAGTACTTTGCTAACCTTTCACCAAGACAGTTACCAATACAAGCTTTCTATCAGATGAATATGTTAATTCTACAAAAATAATTTAGTCTGTAGGTTAAAACCATATTTGAAATGACAGGGAATAAAGTAGTAAGTAAAAGACCCAGACTTCAGAGTAGATTAGAATTATTATTTTCTTACTGTTATTCATCAGATTTTCCATTTACTCAAGATGTAGACAAACACTGAGAAATACCCATCGTATTTTTCCAAAGCTTAAGATGACAGCTACGTACATTGGTCATATAAACAACAATAAATCTGTGTGAAACCCCAAGCCAGTGGGCCAAATCCAGCCTAGCACCTCATTGCATGTGCCCTGTAAGAGCTTTCAAAGAATATAATTTGCACAATGGTATTCTATGCTCTCTTACCAAAGTACAGTGTCCAAAGACCATATGTCCCAACATGTAGTCTAGCCTATGTAGTCATCTGAGGTGCTGGGTTGCTAGGTGTCTGTATACCTGAGTATACATTGCCATTTCCAGCAGTGTTTGTAGCTAGTAATGTTCATAGCAGCTGAGTGTCCAAGAGAATAAAGGTGAACTCAGAGGGAAGAAACTTTAATGAGGGATGGGAAGGCAAATACATTTGTATACAGCTGCACTATGACGCCAAACATGGAATGCGTTCCCCAAAATTCCATCTTTATTGTTGTTGATCAAATCGTTCCTTCGTCAAAGTGCTTTTGACAAAGTACATTTCTGTGTTGAAGTTGTGTGAATAGTTCTGCACATGAATGCCTTGCTTGCCATTATTTTTTGCTAGACTTTTTCTTTCATAGCTAGTTACTGATTACTGAGTTAATACTAAAGCCAATAATGATAAAATGAAAAAGCGTTAACATAATATGAAATAAAGTAGATGAATTTATATATTCAACTGTCTCTTTGAGGGCAACCAAAATACTGACTTAGCCTGGAACTGGAATTGACACCATGTTATACAGTATGATGCCGAAATGTGTAGTTAATTTGACTTTGACACTAAGTTGTCACTGCTGGCGACGTCAGTTCAACGGTCGTTCCCTCCTCTCCCGTTTTTCTCCTCTGCCAGGCTGGATCTTCAGCAGATCGACAAAGGACGGACAAACGCTGAAACAGACAGGACAAGTACCTTTTTTACAAAATCAATGGCTGGACACTGAATGAGAGGATGAAACCTTCATTATCTCAAAGATAGGAATAATCTACTACAGCCTGTTTAGGCTGCAACAGATGGACACTGACCTGTCTGAAGGTCCCTGCTGTCAAAATCATCTGTACAGCGGCACACAGTGGCACCATGACAATGGAGGAGAATGTCATAGTCCATCCCAGTGCGTACGCCCAGTCAGGGTAAACGTACCAGTCATTAATCCTGAGATGTTTGTAATCAACCAGGTACAGGATGAAGGAAATCTGTGAAGATATGGAGACATTTTTCTGTGACACTTAAACACAGTATTACATTGATGCATTCTGTTACATCATCAGCACTTGTGTTGGTTGGCAGAAAACAAAGGAAAAAATGAAAGAGTTCGTAAAATGTAAAAGTCACAGTCAGATAAACTGATAACAGATAAACACAGTCAAATAAATGTAAAATTCACCCAAATAACCCAGCAGCACAAAATCCAGCTCTGCTGGTTTGACAAATCTCACTGAAATTAACTGAATAAACTGCCAAAGTTAAGGAAAGAGCAAATAATCATTCCTAGCCACAAAAACCTTTCCAGACTCACCAGTGACAGCAGAGGAATGGTGTATTTCCAGCACAGCTTGAAGAAAGCAGATGGTTTGTGTCCTGTCATGTCCTCGATGATGTTAGAAAAGCGGTCAGCACCTGAAGGAAGTCCAAAGGATTGTTATAACATGTTGTCCAAATTGCAAAAAGATGAAGAAGACAGGTGGTGGGATTTTGCATTTTTTTTCTGAAAAGAGCCATGTGTCTTAATCCACTTCTGAAAATATGAAATTGCTGAGCCTTTTTGAAAAGTAAACTGATTTTTTCGACAAGATTTATGTCATTCGTAACCAGTCTGCTTGTGGCTGGAAGCCATAGAGAACAACTTAATGAGAGATACACACCCTTTGTTTTCAATAATAAGTCATCTCACTCACCAAAAATCCAACCCACAGCCAGACATTCACAAATAGCCAGAAAGTTCTGACAGACTCTGGTGGAGCCATAGAAGTCAATGAGTTGGAACACATAAATTCCCCCCTGAAGGAGGAGACAAAACTTGCATAAAACATATACGGTAATTTGGAATACATTTTTAAAATGAACCATCGTCACTATTTTAGTGAAATGTTGTAGTGAAATGTATGTCATGAAAATATTTTTGTGCACCTCTGTAACCAAGATGAGATGTACGAGGAAGCTTGATACGCAGATGATGAGGACGAAGATCTCGTGTCTCACTGGTGCACGAAACAACTTCGGAAACAAATCACTCACTGTGGTGATAAAACTCTCCACTATTACAAACTGGGGACGGGATAAAAAGAAGTCATAATTTTGTAACTGTCTAAACCACATCTACTGTTTGTCAAGATGTAGGTGACAAAAGTTATTACATGTGAGTCAACAGCCAGTAGAATAAGCATCAGGAAGAAGCAGACAGTCCAGAACTGTGGCAAAAGCATCAAGGCTGTTGCCTGAGGGTAAGCAATGAAGGCCAAACCAGGACCTGTGAAGTGAACGGGGAGAGGCTTTGTGCTGTTAAAATATATGCTGATTCATGTTAGAACATTGTCATCCACTTTGGCTAATTTGCTACTGTACCTGACTCAGCCACAGTGTCGACAGCAACACCCTGTTTCTGAGCCATGAATCCAAGTACTGAGAAGACGACAAATCCAGCAACAAAACTGGTCCCACTGTTCAGCAGACAGAGCCAGAAACAGTCCCTGGAGGTCACAAAAAGACCATAGAGACTCAACAAACAAAGGACATTCCACTGCGTACTTTTCAATATATTATCCTTTAATTGGCAATGTGGCTAAAAAAGAAAGATATATTCAGTATATTCAAACAAGTTTCATTAGATATCAAACAGAATAATGAATTGAGAGAGAATAAAATGCAGTGAAGCAAAAAGAGTCATCCTAAAATTAAAACTTAAAACTTGCAAATAAATGATTTGTATAATCATGTAAACTATTAGTTCTTTGCTTTTTTGATAATATGTGTTTTAGTTTACCATTCTCTGCTTCTTTCTCACTGACATTATTTCATGCATATTTCATAACTAACTTTACTAGATTCCTACAAGATGAATAAAACGTAATTATTGAACATATTATCTATATGTTGTCGTTTTAGGTTAGAGCTAAAGCTCAGCTTTGCTTTTATGTAAGTTAAATTTTAGCTTTTACAAAATTTATGTTAGCTAACTTGCTATGTATAACAGTTGCTAGCTAAGTAGCTATGTGTATGTGTTGGTTTAAAGGACATACATAAGATAACATTATTAGTTCCACACTGGGGAGGAGATCATTTGTGAGTCAGTTAACATTACTACTGAGAGGAAAACTCTCTGCAGTTAGAAACAGCACAAATAACCCGAAGAAACTCCTGAGCTAACATAGAGACGATGATGTTCCTAACAAACAAAAGAGAAGGACTGGTGCGTGAGCTCCAGCAACGGAAGTTGGGTTCCTCTGAATCTGCCCTGCCTGTGAAGATGCTGGAACCCCCATGAGGTTAAGAAGCTCTTGGCAGAGTATGCAGTCAAAGACATGCTGCCTCTGTTAACTGTAAAGTCAAAGCCAATCATAAGCTAAGCTAATGTTGCCATAGACCAGGTTAAGGCAATAATGTTATTACAAATGCCAAAGATATCAGTAAGACATAGAAACATACAGTATTGTCTACCATTTTGAACCATGGCATAGCATGAGTTTGATCTTTTCAACATGTCCTACTAGACAGAACGACGTTCACCAAAATGGTCAACACTGAGCATCCATAACCGGAAAGAAGCAGGCAGAACCTGAAATGGAACATAATATGTTTTTCTTTTTTGATTCAAGATTCAATTAGTTTATTTTCTCACAAATTCTTATTTTTGTTTAATTTTTTTTGAAAAGTCTTGTTTGATTACACTGGCACAAACTGCATGCTAAACACTGACATTATGTTTTCCTGTTTATTCAGTGTTATACTTATAACAGTCATTGTTGTAATCATTATAGCTGCCCAGGACATGTAGACCTCCTCCAGTCAGGCTGTAGGAAAAAAATATTTGAGATCCTGCCTCTATCCAGACCTGTAATGTAAGATAGATAGATAGATAGTTTATTGATTCATATTGGGAAAATAGGGAAAATATCCAGCAGCTCACATGCAAAAACAAACAAAACTCATCCACTCATAAAAAACTTAAATAAATAGAAAATAACCCAAAATAAATAGTGTAAAAAAGAGGATAAAAGCAAGCATGGTGCAGCATTACACAGTCAAGACAGGTTGTGGCAGGGGGGTGAAATGTGTGTGTATGATCGGGGGGGCAACATTTTATTATGTCTCCTTCAGGAGGTGTCCTACTTTAATTTAATGTGTGAATCTTAGCAGTAATTCCGAGATGCTTTATAAATAGGGGCCCTGATTTCCTGAAGAACTCCAGGTGATGACACCACAGTGGACAGATTAAACTGAAAATGGAGGATGCACCTCCAAGAGCCAAGACCACACCCAACATAATAATAATAATAATAATTATAATAATAATATAGTAAATAATCTAAATTAAGGCCTCAGTATGCTTAAAATTATAATTCTAATGCTAAGATAAAATGAAGAGGCCACCTGAAGTTTAGCCAGGCGGTTCAGGTCTGGATACAGGTAGTAGTAGATCCCTTCCCAAGCTCCTGGTAGAGTCAAGCCTCTGATGAGTAGGATGAGGAGCATCACATAGGGGAAAGTGGCTGTGAAGTAAACTACCTTAAATGAAGAAAATGTTTACATTATCATTTTTGTCATAACCAGAATGCATGATATTGGCACACTGCTACTGACTGATTTGAAGTAGGATTTGAAATTACATACGACAGAAACTGTTGACCAAATACTACAGTCTTCGTATTTTGTTCACTGTATGTATGTATTTTGAAAAGCACCAAAGGTCTGCGTCTGCCACTGGGTCATAATGATAAAACTTGGCATTGATAAGTTTGTGGCCAGTGGTGAAAGAGAGGAGTTATAGCTTTTGTTCTCTGCATGTGCCATCCAGTTCTTTGAGCAGCTAAAAAGAAAGTTAAAGAAGTTAATAACTTTTTAGTGGTAAAGTCGCAAGTTGATATTGTCTGAAAAAATGGACAATTCTCGCCTTTGAGCAGTCATCTGCTCCCTCGGTCTCAAGAACTGGTCTACCAGGACCTGGTGGAAACAGTAAAGGAGGGTGCCCATCCTACCATCCTATGAGGACAGCCACTCTGATCACATCAAAGACCACTGATAAGATGGCATGACATGATCTTGACAGGTCAACAAATAATATAGTGGTACATTGCCACAAAGCTCCCAGGAAAGTGTCAACACAGTTATCCGCAATGAACTTGAAATAACCAGCGTGTCAGCTTGCTGGGTCCCGAAACTTCCTTGTGCCTGATGTGACTGGTGGGATTGGTTGGATTCTGTGCAACAGGTCAAGGAACAATTTTGCTATTTTTGAGTCAAAATTTCTTTGTACGACAAGTCTAACACTATAGATAAAATAGTCCACTGACCTTTCCAGAAGATCTGATGCCTTTCCAGATACTGAAGTAGCAGAACATCCAGCCGGCCAGGAGACACAAAGCCAGCTCCCATCTCACACCGCCCAGCTCCTCGATGCCTCCAGACACGCCCAGCACCCGTCGTCTGAGGAGAGGCGGAATTTACAAAAAAAAAAGGTGAAATAAAAAAACACTGTATGCTATGGGTAACAGATGGCAATCAGGTAAAAGTGAAAGGTCTCGTCCAGTACAATGTAAGCTATGTAGATGCTTTATATTTTAAGTAATTTGTTGTCCCTCTTTGACAGAAAGAAAGAGAAAGCAAAAGCAAAATTTCTTGCATCATCACACTATGCAGCAGAAGGCTGTTCAGCCACTGTCGTTAGTGCTGGTTCTACATAGTAAACTTATGACTTCATAATAGGCAAGGGTTACAGCAAAAATATAAAAATGAATTCAGATTTTTATGCCTCTGCGGCATGAAGGCATTATGTTTTTGTACTGTCAGCGTCTCAGGAACGCCTTGAAGGAATTTATTCAAATTTACCTCAAATATCCACTTTGGACTCAAGGTTGAACTGATTAGATTTTGGTGGCCAAAGAATGCATTCACTGATCATTGCAGCATTTCATTTCTAATGGGACAAATTGATGAAGTGATGACAACTTTCTGTCCGTTATTCAACAGCATAACTCAGTAACAGAACAGCAGATTGTGGCCATATTCCACATTTGATTAGACACTAAATTGGTGACACTAACTTTGGGTTTCAAACTTGAGCTGACTGTATAGACGTACTGTACTGCCAGTTTGAATGAATGATTTCAAGCTTCAGGTGATTGTCATTGCCGCATGCGATGAAGCTCTCTGGCAGTCAGCACATAGGAGTCTGAACAGGCTGACTGGTATGACCATGAGGATGTAACTCTAGTTTAAATAATGAATTGATCCATCCATGTAAATAAAATTGATCTGTGTTTCAACACTTTCAGTGTCTTCGGAAGAGACAAATGAGGTTGTCTGGTCGATAGTTGTCATATCTGAAAACACTGACAACATATTTTCTCAGTTTCATTGCACAGACAACAAACAACTGCTTTCACAAACAATGCAGTACACCACTTGATTAAACTTAACTTCATGTGTAAAATCAATAATGTCCCCTTTAAACGATACTGAATATCTGGGTCATCAATAATCTTTAATATGCAAAAAGTTATGAAAAGAAAAAAGAATTTTGACTCACTCCCAGAACTCAATTGCAGCAGAGGTGGTGTTTCTCAGCATGGTCTGATTTACTGTCAAATTCATTGAAGGAGAATCCAAAATTTGAAGACCCACACAGTTAGCTGGTTGAGAGAACAAACACATAATCATAGTAAAGTGCTCTCACACAAACTTACCTGAAACTTAAGATGTTTACAGTTACACTTTGAATGTCCCAAGAACATCTGTCACTCTGATAAACACTAATGTGGCAGCACACACATAATGTCTAATTTTCTAACAAATAGCAAAGAAAGTAAAGTCAAATTGAAGGTTGGCGCAATTTCCCTCGGGATCAATAAAATATCTATCTATCTGTTAACTGTATTTCGTTAAAATGAACTTTTTACAAAAGCCGTTTTTGCAGCAGGCATCATCACAGCAAATCTTTCTTCTGTTCTTTGCCTGTAATGTCCAGTTTGTGAAATTTATGGTGTCTTGGTCAGAAATTCATTCTCCCTGTCATTTCTGCTCGATGATTTTCTTCATAGAGTGTTTTTATATTTCTCAAATTAATGTTTCCCAATTTTTTTATTTGAAATTTGGTCTCCCTGTCTGCTGTTGCAGATGCAGTCAGAAGAACAGGACAAAACCCTAACCCTATGTATCTCACTAAGGTTATTGTAATACTCTCCTTGTCTGGCCTAATTCAAACTCAGGAAACATATTCTAAACATTACCTGTATTCCAGGTGTTCTCACAGGTGGCCCAAGGGAGCTGGGATCCAAACGAGAACACCAAGTAGAGGAGAGCCCAGACTTGGATTATAATGTAGGTGAAGTCATAAAGTTTTTTGACCAATTGTCCGTATCCAATTCCTAAAATACAAAACAAGTTAATCTATTTTCAAATTTATTTAAGTCACATTTTCAGAGGTAGATGAGGTTTACACAACCAATTACATTTCTGAATGTCTGTCATTTATTTTATTGATTCATCTTTTATCTCAGCACACATCAACTCGCCTTGTGCCAGTGGACACAACTTCCTCCAGCAGGTGATGAATCCTTCCTGGGTGCACTGACCGACTGAAGTCTCCAACAGGAACAGAGGTATCCCACAAAACACAGCTAACAGACCATATGGCACCAGAAAGGCACCTACAGGTGTAGAAAAGTTATACAGACATGTAAACACATGACAGTGACAAATATTAACATTATTCTCGTGCACTGTGCACTAAAATAATGCAATTCGACTAAAAACATAGTTTGTAATATTCACCTCCACCATTCTTGTAGCAGAGGTAAGGAAATCTCCACACGTTGCCCAGGCCAACTACAAATCCTGCAACAACCAGAATATATTCTGTTTTAGTGGCCCACTGCCCTCTGTCTTCAGCATTTCTCTGCTTTTCTGCTTTTCTTCTTTGTCTATTCATCTCAACTCAAAGGAGGTTATCTGTTGCTTATTTCCGTTACAGTTCAAAAGTACCCAACTGATCCTTGCTCTTATTAGCGTTCCTAATCTGACTGTATCCACCAGTTCCAGTGTGGAGGTGCTTGCTTTGCTGGAGCCAAGCATGCATTTAAATATGTATTAGCAAACTGGCAGTTTTTGCTTTCTCTTAATTTGACTACATTCTGGTCTCAAGATAACAATTTCAGTCATTCTAGCGTTCAGTTTTAATGCTGAGTTTTTCATTTGCAAAACCCAGAGGAACTCTTGAAGAGCCATTTTGTTCCTCTTGTAATGAAGCTTAGTGGTGAAATATGCAAAATAACCCTGTTAAGCTCAGGTTTATTCAAATATCTATTGAAGTTATGTTTGTTCAACTTGAGAAGGTCATGGCAAATCCAGTCACTGATGAGCATACTTACTTAAATACTTACATCACAGATAATCAATGCTCTGCATAATTCGAGCTACAAACAACATGCATAATTTAAACAGCAGATAGGAGAACTGCCCCTCGAGGATCTCTGTCATTTATTCACTTAAGTGTACCAGTAATGGTGAGGTTTTTCTCTCCTGTAAATGAATTTGAACTGTGACTGTGCCCAGGGCTGTGGATAAATGTGTCCAAGACCTTAAATGGGGAAAATGGAACATGTTACTGTAAGTACTTTGCTAACCTTTCACCAAGACAGTTACCAATACAAGCTTTCTATCAGATCAATATGTTAATTCTACAAAAATAATTTAGTCTGTAGGTTAAAACCATATTTGAAATGACAGGGAATAAAGTAGTAAGTAAAAGACCCAGAGTAGATTAGAATTGTTGTTTTATTATTGTTATTCATCAGATTTTCCATTTACTCAAGATGTAGACAAACACTGAGAAATACCCATCGTATTTTTCCAAAGCTCAAGATGACAGCTACGTACATTGGTCATATCAACAACAATAAATCTGTGTGAAACCCCAAGCCAGTGGGCCAAATCCAGCCTAGCACCTCATTGCATGTGCCCTGTAAGAGCTTTCAAAGAATATAATTTGCACAATGGTATTCTATGCTCTCTTACCGAAGTACAGTGTCCAAAGACCATATGTCCCAACATGTAGTCTAGCCTATGTAGTCATCTGAGGTGCTGGGTTGCTAGGTGTCTGTATACCTGAGTATACATTGCCATTTCCAGCAGTGTTTGTAGCTAGTAATGTTCATAGCAGCTGAGCAAAGTGTCCAAGAGAATAAAGGTGAACTCAGAGGGAAGAAACTTTAATGAGGGATGGGAAGGCAAATACATTTGTATACAGCTGCACTATGACGCCAAACATGGAATGCGTTCCCCAAAATTCCAGCTTTATTGTTGTTGATCAAATCGTTCCTTCGTCAAAGTGCTTTTGACAAAGTACATTTCTGTGCTGAAGTTGTGTGAATAGTTCTACACATGAATGCCTTGCTTGCCATTATTTTTTACCAGACTTTTCTTTCATAGCTAGTTACTGATTATTGAGTTAATACTAAAGCCAATAATGATAAAATGAAAAAGCGTTAACATAATATGAAACAAAGTAGATGAATTAATATATTCTTACATTTTCAACTGTCTCTTTGAGGGCAACCAAAATATTGACTGCCTGGAATTGACACCGTGTTATACAGTATGATGCCGAAATGTGTAGTTAATTTGACACTAAGTTGTCACTGCTGACGACGTCAACTCAACGGTCGTTCCTTCCTCTCCCATTTTTCTCCTCTGCCAGGCTGGATCTTCAGCAGATCGACAAAGGACGGACAAACTTTGGAAACAAATCATTCACTGTGGTGATTAAACTCTCCACCATTGCAAACTGGGGACAAAACAAAAATAACAATTTTATTTCTGTGCAAAACATGTCTACTATTTATCGAGAGGTTTTGTGACAAATTTTATTGCATGTGAGTCAACAGCCAGTAGAATAAGCATCAGGAAGAAGTATCTCAAGGAAATTCAATCGAATGCAACTGGACTTAGTTATTTGTCTTTGAAGACGTTTTACCTCTCATCCAAGAGGCTTCATCAGCTCATGATCACTTGACTAGGCTGGGACTAGTCCTATTCACAGGCTTATCAGGAAGAAGCAGACAGTCCAGAACTGTGGCAAAGGCATCAAGGCTGTTGCCTGAGGGTAAGCAATGAAGGCCAAACCAGGACCTGTGAAGTGAACGGGGAGAAGCTTTGTGCTGTTAAAATATATGCTGATTCATGTTAGAACATTGTCATCCACTTTGGCTAATTTGCTGCTGTACCTGACTCAGCCACATTGTCAACAGTTACACCCTGTTTCTGAGCCATGAATCCAAGTACTGAGAAGACGACAAATCCAGCGACAAAACTGATCCCACTGTTCAGCAGACAGAGCCAGAAACAGTCCCTGGAGGTCACAAAAAGACAATGGAGCCTTGTCAAACAGAGGGCATTCCACAGCACCTTTAATTGTTAAACTGACAAAATCGTTTATCAAATCAGGTTTGTGCCAACAAGATTAGTCAATAAAAATCCATGGGAGTTCAATCCCTTGTGCCATTCATTGCCCCTTTCAATTTTCCCCATGTCACAATCACTGTGAATAAAAGTAACAATTGATAATCCTACATTATTTTTTAGAAGCAATAAAGTAACCCTAAAGTAACACCTTACTCATAGGATCTCAGAGATATTATTTGGTTAACTATGTCACCTAACTTGTTACTGCCCGAGAACCCTATTATGATATCAGAGCAATGCCAGTGTTACACTTACTTGTAACAGTTGTTGCTGTAGTCATTATAGCTCCCCAGGACAATTAAAGTGCCTGCAGTCAGGCTGTAGGAGAAAAATATTTGCGATCCTGCCTCTATCCAGACCTGTAATGTAAGAAAAGATGTATTATATACTGAAGGTGTATTATGTAAATTAAGGTCTCAATATGCTTAAAATTCTAATTCTAAAGTTAGAATCAAATAAAGAGGCTACCTGAAGGTTAGCCAGGCAGTTCAGGTCTGGATACAGGTAGTAGTAGATCCCTTCAAGAATTTCCCTTCAGGGATAAATAAAGGAATTCTGATTCTGATTCTGATTCTGATTCCCAAGCTCCTGGTAGAGTCAAGCCTCTGATGAGGAGGATCAGGAGCATCACATAGGGGAACGTGGCTGTGAAGTATGCTACCTTAAATGAAGAAAATGTTTACATTAGCATTATTGTCATAATTGGAATTAATGAAGATGATCCATGAACATAAGTATTTCATTCTAATAAACATGACGGCAATGTCTTTGTACCACAAGTCTAACTCTATCGATGATATATTCCATCTGACCTTTCCAGAAGATCTGACGCCTTTCCAGATACTGAAGTAGCAGAACACCCAGCAGGCCAGGAGACACAAAGCCAGCTCCCATCTCACACTGCCCAGCTCCTCGATGCCTCCAGACACGCCCAGCACCCGTCGTCTGAGGAGAGGGGGAATTTAAAAGGTTCCTACAAGATAACAGGCCACAGTGTGCTACACTAGCAGGTGGTCACCCTAAGGATGTTAAGTTGAGTATAAGATATTTTTGTATCTGATTGCAGGCATTTGGGAGACATTTTCCACCTTTAAGTAAAAGCATGAATGTTGAGACACTGGACTGTGCAGCAGGAGGCTGTTCAATCCTTTTTCTGTGGAGTTTCAGTCAGCACCACCAGACCTGCAGAAGACTGTCACCACTGCCAGCTACAAAATGTAAGCTTTTCATCTTGTGACAGTAACGTTAAAGCAAAGATTTCAATAAACATGGCAGTGATAGCTGTGGCCAGAAGCATTATGTTTCAGGGTTGTCCTTCTGTCTGTTCATCCCTCTCTTGTGAGTGCAGTAACTCCGGAACACCTTGAAGGAATTTTATTCAAATTTGGCACAAATATCCACTTGGACTCAAAGTTGAACTGTTTAGATTTTGGTAGTCAAAGGTCTGTGTGACCTCACAAAACTTGTTTTTAGGCAAAACTTAGGAGTTCATGCACTAATTATGACAACTTCTTGTGTAAAATTAGTGGTGTCCCTTTGAAAAGATACTGGATATCTGGATCATCACGATGTAACCTTTAATGCCTAAAACATCATGAAAACTGAGACTCACTCCCACAACTCCGTAGCAAGTTTGATACATAAATCCTCCAGTCTGCAATGTTAAAGTGTCCTTATCCAATTCCTAATTCGTAAGCATTGGTGGTTCAGTGGTAGAATTCTCGCCTGCCACGCGGGAGGCCCGGGTTCGATTCCCGGCCAATGCATCTGTTTGGTGGGCAGTCATGGATCAGCGGTTAGGGTGTCGGACCCGTAACCGGTGGATTGCTGGTTCGTTTCCCCGTCCCGGTGTCCATGGCTGAGGTACCCTTGAGCAAGGTACCTAACCCCCACTGCTCCCCGGGCGCTGCACACGGTCGTCCACTGCCCCGGGTTTGCTGTGTGTGTGTGCACGTCACTTGGGTGGGTTAAATGCAGAGCACGAATTTTGTTGGAGTGAGTTCCCTCCAATGACAAAATATGTCACTTTCATCTTCATCTTTAAAAATACAAAAAAAGTTAATATTTGCCAAATTTATTTAAGCCACATTTTCAGAGATAGATGAGGTTTACACAACCAATTACATTTCTGCAGTGTCATGTCTGTCATTTTTTTTATTGATTCATCTTTTATCTCAGCACACGTCAACTCGCCTTGGCACCAGGGAGGCACCTACAGGTGTAGAAAAGTTATACAGACATGTACACACATGACAGTGACAAGTCTTTTGACAAAATAATGCAACTCAACTGAAAACAGAGTTTGTAATATTCACCTCCACCGTTCTTGTAGCAGAGGTAAGGAAACTTCAACCCTTTCCTCTTCATTATTTCACCATGTGTTTGGACTCTCTTGCTATGGCATTCATATATATTCAAATGAAAAAGCTCTGTTTTAAACTTTGTTCATTCAATATTGTTTCCTTTGAAAAATTTGTTATCTATTCATCCTGGATTCTGGTTGTGGAACCTGAAATATATGCAACTTTCTTTTTACTTGTTTGGGAGCAAGATGCATCTAGACACAATAACTGAAGACTTGACAAATTCAATTTATACAACATCCATGAAATTTCCCTCATGGGAGTGAAGTATTTGAGCCACAGATTTGTATGTTCTTTAGTGAATGTGAAACATTTATGACATTGTTTATACAACTTCTTTTTCGTGTCAACATTGTTAAATGTGATGATAAGGTATTGAGCACATAAGATCAAAATTATTCAGCAAAACATGCGGAAAAGCCAAGTGATAGTCACAAGATCCACATGATAGAATGTCTCCACCTTCTGGCAGATTGTGGGTTTGGCTGTGATGCCAGGTCTGCCATTTTATCTTTTTGATAAGCTCAGAAGCATGGTCTTAAGCCAAGCATTCCAGTCAGCCATGTGTTAAGTGCTTAAGTTTTCATTTGCAAAGCCACAAACAGTTCTTATACAACCTTTTCGTTCCCCTAGTAATGCAGCTTTATCCCTTTTAGCACCATAATAATAGATATATTTATTAAAACGCCTGTTTGTTTTTTTTTTTTGTCTATTTTTGTCAATAATCGTGTCATATAGTTTGAAATACACATGCGCCGTGGTGTCACTGGTGATTCCCGTGGTTTTAAAAGAGTTAAGGTGAAACATGTACAAATACTCCTGATATATATATATATATATATATATCCATATCCAGAAAGGCTAGCTGCGTAACGTTAGCAGTCTTCCTCTGTGCCAAATCATTTCAAAATTGTCTTTACCCCTCATCCTAAGAGATTTAGTGAATATTAGCTGCACATATTAGCTACGTATGTATATACTGTAAGTTATGTTTCTGGGCACTTGTTGCACATATTGAGGGCTGTAGCTAATGCAGCGTTAGCTTTGTGTGAGATTGAGGGCATTGAACATTGAACACAAATGTTATTCATCAGATTTTCCATTATTCACGATGTAGAAACATGCTGAGAAACACCCATAGTATTTTTCCTTGCACTGATGACAACATGATTGTTGAAATGTCTCCAGACTTTGCAGTCACACTAATTTATCACTGCAGACAGTGTCAGTCGTTTCCTCTCTTGTTTTTCTCCCCTTGCAGGCTGGATCTTCAGCAGGGCGACAAAGGACAGACAAACGCTGGAGCAAACAAGATAGGTAAGTTTTTACATCATCACTAGGACAATTAGAGGAGGCATTTTTGAGCCATCATTTAGAGTCTTTGGCTCTCTAATCACCAAAAACAACAACTGCACATACAGGGTACTGGGTGATGAAAGATTTTTAATTTAATTATCTCCGAAGTGAGAATAATCAGCTACAGCTTGGTGTATGGACTGCAACAGATGGACACTGACCTGTCTGAAGGTTCCTGATGTCAAACACATCTGTCCAGCTGCCCACAGTGGCACCATGAGAACAGAGGAGAGTGTCATAGTCCATCCCAGTGCGTACGCCCAGTCAGGGTAAACGTACCAGTCATTGATCCTGAGGTGTTTGTAATCGACCAGGTACAGGATCAAGGAACTCTGGCATTCGTTGGATGTAAACACAATATTTTGTTGTTAGATTATGTTACATTGTCTGCATTTTTGGTAGGCAGTGCAAAATATGGTGTTAATAATAATACATAATACAAATGACACCGCAATGGATTGTCTGATCCAGCAGCAGAAAGTCTGGCTATACTATGGCAAACCCATTTGATTTAATCTTTGGAGATAACAGGGATTATACATATCAACAATTATTTTATGGTCAGTAGAAATTCTTACCAAAGATATCCAAAAGATAATCCAAAAATTAACTTGATATCAACAATTAATAACTTGAATATTCATTGTAGATGCCTCAAATAAAAACCTATCTCTGATAATGGTCAGGGAGGTGATTGATATGAAGAAAACAACGCCAGTCCTCAAATACAGGCTGGGTGAGTATATGAATGAATGAATAGATTCAAATAGAAGTGCCAATTAATGTCAGCTACATATAAAGCATGTACTTTGACAATGACCCAAGTAATGTTACTGGAAAAACAGAAGCGTGAGTTGGTGTTAGCATAGCACGGCTAGCATGGCTCACGTTGCATTTGATTTGTAAGTAGTAACTCTGGACTTGGAGTGACATCACATCCGTTAAAAACCGAGACAAACGTGCTAAAAACATGTAGAACCACAGCTTTTATTGGACATCTACTCTTGAGTGAGTATGAGGCAAGATGTCTGTGGCTAGGATATTTGTGGGGTTGGCTACAAATATCTCTACTGCACAAGAACCTCACTGGACATCACACCATCATGGCCCTTACAGGCTGACGTTGATTCAATGAGAATATCTTTAATAAGTATCTATGTTCTTAAAATTTACATATTGAAATGTCCTTTCCACTTATTTGTATTTGTCAGCTCTGCTGAATGTTTAAGGGACTGGCCGTAGCTGTGCTGGTTTGATGAATCTGATAAATTTACAGAATGAACTGTGAAAGATACTGAAAGAATTTCAGGTCATCAATAGCCATAAAGAAGCTCTCTGACTCACCAGTGACAGCAGGGGAATGGTGTATTTCCAGCACAGTCTAAAGAAAACAGTTGGTCTCTGTCCTGTCATGTCCTCAATGATGTTAGAAAAGCGATCAGCACCTGATGAAAGTCCAAGTAACTGTATACTATGTAGTCAAAATTGTAAAAAAATTAAAGAAGAAGACTAGGGCCAAAAAATTCAGTGAATACACCAAAATGTGTATTAATCCACCACTGAAGATCACTGTGTGTGCTGTGAGAACATATTGACAAATGGAAGAATATCAGTGTACCCACATCACAGGCTTTAAGTAATAAATAATCTCACTCACCAAAAATCCAACCCACAGCCAGGCATTCACAAATTGCCATAAAGTTCTGACAGACCCTGGTGGAGCCATAGAAGTCAATGAGTTGGAACACATAAATTCCTCCCTAAAGCAGGAGACAAGAACTGAATAAAACATATACGGTAATTTGAAATCCATTTTTAAAATGAATCTGAATGAGAACACTACTAGAGAAGATGATGAAAAATATTTTTGTGCACATCTGTAACCAAGGTGAGATGTATGAGGAAGCTTGATACGCAGATGATGAGGACGAAGATCTCGTGTCTCACTGGTGCACGAAACAACTTCGGAAACAAATCACTCACTGTGGTGATTACACTCTCCACAATCACGAACTGGGAACAAAAGAACAGTTTTACTTGTGCTGGCACATCTATGTATTACATCAACAAGTAATATGACAAATGTTATCACATGTGTGTCAACGGTCAGTAGAATAAGCATCAGGAAGAAGCAGACAGTCCAGAACTGTGGCAAAGGCATCAAGGCTGTTGCCTGAGGGTAAGCAATGAAGGCCAAACCAGGACCTGTGAAGTGAACGGGGAGAGGCTTTGTGCTGTTAAAATATAAACCTGTTTCGGATACAACATTCAACTTGGCTTATTTGCTACTGTACCTGACTCAGTCACAGTGTCGACAGCAACACCCTGTTTCTGAGCCATGAATCCAAGTACTGAGAAGACGACAAATCCAGCAACAAAACTGGTCCCACTGTTCAGCAGACAGAGCCAGAAACAGTCCCTGGAGGTCACAAAAAGACCTTGTCAAAAAGAGGATTCTTCTGTGGATTCCTCACTTTTAAGGCCTGTTTATTGTGACAAAATCTTCCTCTACAACCAGTATCAAAGTTGTTGTGATATTTGACTTGTACCAACTTGTAACAGTTGTTGTTGTAGTTGTTATAACTGCCCAGGACATTTAGAGTGCCTGCAGTCAGGCTGTAGGAGAAAAATATCTGAGATCCTGCCTCTATCCAGACCTGTAATGTAAGAAAAGGTGTGTTAGATACTGAAGTAAGAGTTTCATGTTAACGTTTAGTGTGAGTTCTGGGCAATGATTCTGAGATGCTTTCTTCACGAGGGTGATAATGAATAATGTTACCCAAGAGTTGTCCAGTCAGCCATTGAACTAAGCCAGGACTAAGTCAGTCTCACTGACTCAAAGTGGGGCCCTCGGGCCAAAGTTGGCATAATATTGTTGTTTCTGCTTTTCTTTTTTGTGAGGTAAAATTGCTCTTTAAATTCTTACTATCCTTAACTATTAGTGATTTTTTTATTGTGTGAGCACGGCAGACAGGGTGGTATGGTGGTTTAGTACAGATATCTTCAATAGACACCATACAACCTGATTCAGTTAAATCATAATAATGAAATAACTGACATTTAGATGCATTCTCTTCCTCTTTTGTGATACCAACAAAGTTTTAAATATAGGATCAATTTAACACGTCACCTCAAGGTTGGCCAGGCGGTTCAGGTCTGGATACAGGTAGTAGTAGATCCCTTCCCAAGCTCCTGGTAGAGTCAAGCCTCTGATGAGTAGGATCAGGAGCATCACATAGGGGAACGTGGCTGTCAAATACGCTACCTTAAATGAAAAGGAAATTGTTAGGGGGGAAGTATTTATTATAGATAATGGATAATTACACACGCCTCAGATAGATACATTAACCAGATTTAAAATGTTTCCATCTGACCTTTCCAGAGGATCTGACACCTTTCCAGATACTGAAGTAGCAGAACACCCAGCAGGCCAGGAGACACAAAGCCAGCTCCCATCTCACATTGCCCAGCTCCTCGATGCCTCCAGACACGCCCAGCACCCGTCGTCTGAGGAGAGGGAGAATTTACCAGGAAATGCTATAGAGGGACGTGGGAGGTAGGATTCGTGGAGTCACAAAGTGACATGCAGTAAAATCACTCACTTAACTTACAGATAACTTGGTATTACAGTGAATTACAATAGATGTTGTCAACTTTGAATAAGTTGAGTAACCTTTTAAACACAATTTGTGGTTTACACCTTTTTAAACTTTTTTTTCTTTATCAGAGTGCACCTACTTTTTAAACATAGTGCATTTCAACAAATAGCACAAACCCAATACTGATTTGAATCCTCGAAATTTTAATGTTCCTGTTCTGAATACGCCAACTTTTGGAAAGCTTCAAAGTACACATCCAGAACAAGTAAAAGCAAATCCTTCCTAAAGTAGCATGACAACATATAGTTGGAAAAAAACTGATATTAATCCACAAAAGTGAAAGATTCCTCCTTTAATATTCCTTCATTTATGTTTGAAGAGATGAGGAAAAAGAAACTGGACTCACTCCCAGAACTCAATAGCAGCAGAAGTGATGTTGGTCTGATTTGCAGTCACATTAGCTGAAATGACAGTCTGAAGACCAAGACAGGTAGCTGGATTGGGGAACAAACAAAGATTTCACTGAGGTTAAGTGAACTGAAGGCTCTAGACTGTATTGGTGGTGTGAAGGTGATCGTGTGTTTAAAGGGACACAACTCACAACACAACTCACTTGCTCCAACCAGCATTGGTTGAGCGACTTGCCCAAAAGTGTAGCGAGCTAAGCCACCGGTTACTCGACCTTAAATGAAGCTTCACTAAGCTGCAGCAACCACTCAGAGAAATGTTATTTATTGAACCTACTTCATTCAGGTCAGTATATCTCAGTGAGCAAGAAAACTGTCAGGATGATGTTAAGTTGAGTTGTTTATTAAGCTTCACTCTCTGCTCTAACTGCTCCAAAACCAATTTGGCAAAAATTCACCCACATTATTATGAATAACAACATAATCACATTGCAGTATAATAGCAATCTATGTTTTGTGTGTGTGCGCGCATGGTCATGCATGTGTGCATGTATGCTCTTGTACATACATGACAAACCATAAGAAAGCTTAAAATTCTCAACTCAACTCAAACCACAACAGTAAAAGAATAAGAATCCCAACTCGCTCAGGTTCGGTTTCTCTCTGTCCTCACCCTCTGCCACATTTCCATCCAATAGACCTTAGAAACCTTAGCTCACCTGTCTGTGCTCCTCTGCAGCAGAGACGTCATATTCATCAGCTGCAGGATTGCTATGTGTTGTCACAGATTCTTAGGACTTTGGTTTCAGACCACAGCAGAAAGCTCTGCTGTGTTTTCGGTTTGAAAGCCATTCATCGCACTTTTGTTATGTTATGTGGACAAGACATCATAACCAGGGTCCAATGATAGTTTGGTTTGTAAAAATTCTCAGAATAGTGAGAAATGTTGTCAGTCATCTATTTGATTTAACTCAACGTGGAAGCCTGATTCAAAAAAATGTTGGAATGCTGTATAAAACTTAGATAAAAACAATCCAATCATTTGCATTTTTTTTACCAATAACTATTTAACAAAGTATTGCTGAGCCCATGTAGTAATATATATATTTGTGTGTTTCACAAAGTGGTGAAGATCACTCCCTCCTTGTGAACGACACTGCCACCTGTTATCAAGTAACTTGTTTACTCATGAAGTATTCAAACAGGTGTTTTTGAGCAGCCACAACTTCTCCAATCTTTTGTTGTTCCTCTCCCAACTTCTTTGAAACATGTCGCTGGCATTAATTTCAAAATAAGCGTATACTTACAATGAATTCAGTTTTCTAAATCATTAAATATGTTGTCTATTTACTGTTTTCAATTAATTACATATCAAAGAGTCTGTTTTAGGTACTTTTTACACACACTCTTGGAATCAGCGTTGTATACTGTTGAATAATATTCTTCTCTAAAAGACTCTAAAGTGCAAGTAACTCAAATTTATATTTAAGTACATTACTTGAGTAAATGTACCGAGGTTAACCTTGTACATTTTTGAAAAAAATCTTGAACAGTTTAAAGTAAAGTAACCTGAAAAGTCTTACCTGTGTTCCAGGTGTTCTCACAGGTGGCCCAGGGGAGCTGGGATCTGAATGAGAACACCAGGTAGAAGAGAGCCCAAGCTTCGATTAGAATATAGATGAAGAAACAGAGTGAAATTGTCAGCTGTCCAAATCCAATTCCTTCAGTAGAAAACACAAGCCACAGTTTTAAAAACACCAACTGGGATGCAAAGCAACTTGAAAGATTTTGGAGAAAACCGTCATTTCTTATGTTGGTTTGTCTCACGTCAACTCACCTTGTGCCAGTGGACACAACTTCCTCCAGCAGGTGATGAATCCTTCCTGGGTGCACTGACCGACTGAAGTCTCCAACAGGAACAGAGGTATCCCACAAAACACAGCTAACAGACCATATGGCACCAGGAAGGCACCTGCAGGTGTAGAAAAGTTATACAGACATGTAAACACATGACAGTGACAAATCTGTTCACTAACCAGTGATAAATATTAACATTATTTCAGTGTACTATGTCTAAAATAGTAGAAGTTGAGCTTGTAATGTTCACCTCCACCATTCTTGTAGCAGAGGTAAGGAAATCTCCACACGTTGCCCAGGCCGACCACACTTCCTGCAACGACCAGAATATATTCTGTTTTAGTGGCCCACTGCCCTCTGTCTTCAGCATTTCTCTGCTTTTCTGCTTTTCTTCTTTGTCTGCTCATCTCTCATATGTTTTTGGTTACAATTTAAAGGTACTGCAATTTGATTCTTGCTGCTGTTACTGTGTCTTTTTCTTATCTGACTTTATCCTGCTCTCCCAAAACAGTTCCAGTGTGGAGGTGTCTCCCTGTTTGTTTTCCTATATTGATTATTCATCTTTCTTGATTTGACTTTATCCTGCCCTCAGTCCAAACCAGTTCCAATGTGGATGTGGCTGCGTATTTGTTTTCTTATATTGACTATTCATCTTTTCTTGCTTTGCCTAAATCCTGGTCTCGAGATGAATTTTAAATATAAAACCAGTAAGTCTGGTGTCACAATAACCTTGTTAAACTTCAGTTTACTCAAACCAGATGCATCTTGGCATTTTAGCTGCGCAGCACATATAAGTGACATTAAAAATCAACCTGGAATAACAGATAAGTTGAGAAATGCAAACCTGTGTAAAACTGACAGCATGTCCGTAAAATATATGTATTCTTTAAGAATATTTTTGGGGTAGCTTTTTAGGTTTTATTTGATAGCTGCAAGCTGCAGCCATGGGCCGTGGGATGGAATCGAACTCTGGACCCTACTGAGGACTCAATCTTGTGGTGATTTTGTTGTAGCAGCAACTTGAAAACACCTGCAGTCAAGTTAGCAACCCACAACAGAAAACATATGCAGACTTTTCAAATCAGACAGACCTTATCACTTCATGATGAGCCAAATACTTAATCTTCCTCTTCTGTGTGTTTCCACGTCCTCACATAGAAAGAAAGTCTTACGCAGTGAATGTGGGTTAGAATTTCAATCAGTGTTGGGACAGTTAAGTTGCTCCTCCAGTTCTTGGGAAGTTCATTAAAAGATTTACACACACATGACAACGGGTTGTCTCATCTCACCTCTGGACATTTATTTAAATCAAAAAGCATGTGACATGACAGACATGACAACTTGTGACATCTGCTGATAAATTAAGAGATTATAATTCTCACATTGGCACGTTGGCTTATTTAGTCACGCTAAGACTGGTTATTAAAATGAAACGATGTGAAAGCACACGAGTGATCAAGGACAGAGCCAATTTAAAATATGATGAGAAATTAGATAGATACTACAGAGAGTAGACAGGAATACCAGACTTGGATGTTACTACTAAAAGGTCAGAAATATCATTTTCCTGATAAAAAAACAAGATGTGGAATTCCCCAGCTACTGTTTTTATCTCTTCTATTAATGACCTAATGACAGATTAAAGAGTCTAGTTGTTAAAGTGTGCAGATGTCGCCATTTCAGCAGTAATTCCCTCCTCTTTCATTTTTCTCCTCTGCCAGGATGGATCTTCAGCAGGGCGACAAAGGAGGGACAAACGCTGCAACACCGAAACAAACAAAATTAATAAATTCAAATGTGAGTTTATTAATCATCACAGTAAGTACACATCCAAGGACAGGCATCTCACTCAGACCCCTCCAAGGGATTTGGATGAGGTACCATGCAGTCCATCATGCCTAATCACCCACACCACTAAATATGACTGGATGGGCTAAAGTCCCATCCAACTCAGTGTAAACACAGTCTGTAATTATTGTCACTCAATCTGAAGACTGAAGCTAAACACCAACATGCACAATGTTGAGTGACTTTGCAAAGCACACATCAATGGAAGCCCATAAAATGTAGCATGATATTGTTTATTTGCTAAGAAATACACTGCGTTTTAGGGATCCAGAGTTGCAGCATTGTTCTCTTTAAACACCAACCTGTCTGAAGGTTCCTGCCGTCAAACACATCTGTCCAGCTGCCCACAGGGGCACCATGAGAATAGAGGAAAGTGTCATAGTCCATCCCAGTGCGTACGCCCAGTCAGGGTAAACGTACCAGTCATTGATCCTGAGGTGGTTGTAATCGACCAGGTACAGGATGAAGGAACTCTGTGAAGATGTGGAGAGTTTTTGAGGAGGAAAAGCAGCTGAGCTTTAAAAAATGTCACAGCACTTTAGACCCTCTAATAGCCTGAATTATTCTGCACAAACATGCAGCACGGCTGCCTATATGGCAGTGTCGGTCAGTTGGTTGTTGGTTGGTCCAACACTTTGGTTCATATCGAAATGTCTGAACATGAATTGGATGGATTAACGTGACATTTTGCAGGTCAATGACCACCCTTGGAAACATTATGTGTAGCCCAGGAACGTGTCATGAACTTCTTGCAATTTAATACTTTCACTTTCAGTCACCTGCATTTATACTTTATAGGCTTCCCCTAGCAAGTATCTGTCAGGTTAGGATTGCCAACTTGTTGAAATTACTTGTTGTATTGTGGAAAAACAAACGCTGTGTGGTTGAGAAGAAAAGAAGGTCTCGGGTAAAACGAACCAGCTCTAAATTCACGTGACCTTAGGGGACAGTTAAAGTGATCAACCTTTTCTGGAAACGGGTGAATTTGGTACACATGGAATTTGATGTTAAGCTCCCTTATCCGACCAGCTACAAATAGTACAAATTCATGGGTTTTCCTGTGTGACACCCATCATATGCAGGTTTCTGAAGTGGACCCTCAGTCATTACACTGAGTAACTCCACTTGAGCACCACCACCACCATGAGCGACATGTCTCCACAGCGATCAAAAGAATTTTTGAAGGTTGCCAGGGACTTTGGTTCAGAGATTTTTCTCTTCTTGTAGAATCTGTGGTGATCTCTTAACTCTTGCTAGAGCGCCACCGTCAGTTCATATTTTTGATTTTTCTAATACTTTAATTTATGACTAACTACTTGCAAAAATTGGGACATTCTCATCACCTTCATGTTTGCATGCTAATATGCCTGTAACTGTGGTTGGTCTTAGCGCACTTAGCATGGCTGAAGACTCTTGTGTTCCTGCTCAAACCTTTCTGACTCACCAGCGACAGCAGAGGAATGATGTATTTCCAGCACAGTTTGAAAAAAACAGGTGGTTTATGCCCTGTCATGTCCTCAATGAAGTTAATAACACGATCAGCACCTAGAAATTCATAGACTGTGCATTAGATGAGTTTAAAAGTCATATAAACATTATTTCTTACTATTACAGAGTATTGTACCTAAAGAGCAAGCAGGAAAGATAAACAATCTTTTCAAAACGTTTGGTTATATTCAGGTAATGCAGCCATTCTAACAAAACTAGCCAACTGAAATTAAAGAAACCATTCAAACGAACAGTATATTTATTCATCCTCCTGTTGGACCAGTATTTAAAAAAAAACACTGACTGATTAGTACAAAAAAATTGCTGCACATGAGCAAACAGAACACATCATGAAAATGAGAGGATAAAGATTCTTGTTTCCTTACCAAAACACCAGGCCAAAGCCAGACACTCAGACAAAGCCATGAAATAATGACAAGCTCTGGTAGTGCCATAATAATCAACAAGTTGGAATATGTAAACCCCTCCCTATAGGAAGAAATTTGAATGTGGTCATATAGACAACAAATCAGTGTGTTTTGCATTCTAAATAATAATGGAATTTAAAACATCTGGATTCTGTAAGTGTAACACATTATCACAGATATATTTTCTGGTAACCAGGTTAAGTAGTAAAGTGATTTTGCATCTTGAGCTTAACGCTGCCATCCATCAGTTTGTCTGTAAAAGACCTGTACTTCAGCAGAAGTTATGTAAAGCATTCAAACATTAAGGAAACATTTTTCAAACCACAGAAAACAACAACAGCTAGGTTTAGCCTGGAAATATTATATTCACCTCAGTGACCAACATCAGATGTATGATGAAGAAGAACAAGCACGTGATGAGGACAAAGATCTCATGTCTCCCAGGTTTACGAAACAGCTTCGGAAACAAGTCGCTTATCGAGGTGATAAAACACTCAACTGTCACAAACTGAGGGAGGAAATAAAATGGGAACTCTATTAATTGTTTGTCCCTTTAGTACACTGGAAATTAATTACAACAAAATAGGAGAAAACATCATACATGTGTGTCAACACTGAGGAAAATAAGCATCAGGAAGAAGCAGACAGTCCAGAACTGTGGCAAAGGCATCAAGGCTGTTGCCTGAGGGTAAGCAATGAAGGCCAAACCAGGACCTGTGAAGTTAGCAAAGATGCTTAGTAGCATTAAAATATAAACCTGTTAAGGTTAGAACATTAGATTAAACATTGAATAATTTTTTACTGTACCTGACTCAGCCACAGTGTCAACAGTTACACCCTGTTTCTGAGCCATGAATCCAAGTACTGAGAAGACAACAAATCCAGCAACAAAACTGGTCCCACTGTTCAGCAGACAGAGCCAGAAACAGTCCCTGGTGGTCAAAGTCAGACAGATAAGAGGCATATCACTACATCTATCACCACTGCCTTCTTCTGCTGTTTGTCAAACCACCACAATGTCCAGCCAGTCACTTATGGTTATGCTGTTCCTGCTATCATCTTTTACCCTGCTGTTATGTGCTGAATAGTCTCAATGGCACCTTTGCACAGCCGGCTCCTGCGGTCCTTTCTGGTATGGTAGACCTCAGCCTCTATTGACCTTGTACTGAGTGCCTGTTCTTCTGCTGCCGTGATTAGTGCTTCTGTGCTGTCCTTCAATCCAGGCTTCTCTAGCCATTGGGAGGATCTGCCACTTCTGTCGATCTATCTATCTATTTATCTATGATTGTCACAGCCTACACACTTTTATAAGACACTCATATAATTCTGTTTTGCAGCTTATACTTACTTATAACAGTTGTTGTTGTAGTCATTGTAGCTGCCCAAAACATTCAGAATTCCTAAAGTGATGCTGAAGGAGAAGCATATTTGAGATCCTGCCTCTATCCAGACCTGTAATGTCACAGAATATATGATAATACTTGAAGATCAGGAGGTTTGATTCTGTTTAGGTCTCCTCTTCTTCAGACTTGGTATATGTTTGCCATTTGTCTTAAGTAACACTACATGGGCATGGCTTCACTTGTTGAATGTTTAATGCTTTGTGCTGTATTTTTGTAAATCAAAGCATGTGCCTTCAAGTGCAGACAAATGCAAGATGCTTAGTGTGCATAATTTTTAACCCAAAGTTTAATTCATCTTGGCCAGCATGTTCATCAGGTCTGCACCATGTAATATTTAATCTTTCTCTAGCCTCACCTAGAGTGACTGTCAATATACTGTAAACTTTAACATAAACAAGGTACCTCAAGGTTCGCTAGGTGGTTCAGGTCTGGATACAGGTAGTAGTAGATCCCCTCCCAGGCTCCAGGAAGAGTCACACCTCTGATGAGCAAGATCAGGAGCATCACATAGGGGAATGTGGCTGTGAAGTATGCTACCTTTTATAACCAAATTTAAGAGACATTATGAATGAAAGTTAATAATAAGTGGCAGAATACTTATTGGAATGCATGATAATGACAGGTTTGATGTACATAGATGAAATAGTCTACTGACCTTTCCAGAAGATCTGACGCCTTTCCAGATACTGAAGTAGCAGAACACCCAGCAGGCCAGAAGACACAAAGCCAGCTCCCATCTCACACTGCCCAGCTCCTCGATGCCTCCAGACACGCCCAGCACCCGTCGTCTGAGGAGAGGGAGAATTTAAAAGGTACACATCATGTTACAAAATAATGACGTTTAGCATACCGTGATAAAGTCATGTCTAGTCATACTATTGTTTACTAAATGACTGATCAAAAATGTTCATACTCCCATTTATGCATATCAACAAGTAGCCAGTGCGTAAATTTGGCTGATCAAAAACACTACAGAAAAATGGCTATAACATTAAGAAGTTATAGGTCACAGGCTGACAGAAAAATGATCACGTAATCCTTTACGGTTAACTCCCTGTTAATTTGCAAGCATGTGACATATTTTTTAGTAAACACAGAAGGATCGGCCTTCTGAATGACTCCTTCACTACTTTATAATAATAATCTGAGCAAAGGAAAACAGTAAGAGGGTCCAGGACATGACTGTGCCTGTAATTGCTGACATGGTATATCAGAATATTTTTTAAAAGAAAGAAAAAGAAAAATATAAAGAAAAGAAGTTTAAACTCACTCCCAGAACTCAGTAGCAGCAGAGGTGGTGTTTTGCAGCTTGGTCTGATTTACTGTTTGATTTGTTGAGGGAGAATCTGAACTCTGAAGTCCCACACAGTTAGCTGGTTGAGAGGACAAATATGATGATCTATGACCTATCAGAGTAAAAGGTAAAAGTCTGATTTTATTTTTCTGTTAAGTTAAAGTCTTACCTGTGTTCCAGGTGTTCTCGCAGGTGGCCCAGGGGAGCTGGGCTCTGAATGAGAACACCAGATAGAAGAGAGCCCAGACTTGGATTATAATGTAGCTGAAGTCATACAGTTTGATTACAGTATTCCCATATCCAATTCCTAAAAAACAAATTTAAGAAAAAGTTTATCTTTTTGTAGAGTCTTACATTTTTGTTGATGCTTTGGAGTACAGCCTGCAAAATACAGTGGTATTACTCTGGAGTTATGGTGTAATAAAAGTTTCTTGAATTTCTCTCTGGATCAATAAAGTATCTATCTATCTATCTATCTATCTATCTATCTATCTATCTATCTATCTGGCTAGCTAGCTAGCTAGCTATCTAATACTGAACCAAAGCAGTATGTTCCAGTACATTTGTGTAAGTAGTGGAGAAGGTTGAAGTTATGGATTAAGGAGGTAACAAGTCTGGAGTTTACAAAGAACTTATTCTGTAGGCACTTTTTAACTACTGGGTACCTATTTTATTATTACACAGTGTGTATGACGTACTGAGCAGTAAACTGAATGTTTGAAAGAGAATGAAGGAATTTATACTGTAGATATTATTAAATAAATACTGGGTATCTATTCTATTACTATTAGCCCAACAAAGCCTGGCATGACCATAAAACTGGGCAGAAATCTGGACAACTCAGGAAAGTTTACTACCTATACATTATCCAGTTTAAGGTTTTGAATTCTTCTGTATTGGTTTTTAAAGGACACTATATTTTGTGGAAGTACAATCATCAGCAATAACGGAAAAATATAAAACTTTTTAGAGCTGTCTGCATCTTTTATCTCAGCACACGTCAACTCGCCTTCTGCCAGTGGACACAACTTCCTCCAGCAGGTGATGAATCCTTCCTGGGTGCACTGACCGACTGAAGTCTCCAACAGGAACAGAGGTATCCCACAAAACACAGCTAACAGACCATATGGCACCAGGAAGGCACCTACAGGTGTTATTACAAGGACATGTATGCCCATAGATATTACAAATTAATTGAACAATATCTTTTTACTCACAAGTTGGAATTCTTAACATAATTTCAGCGCAGTGTGCACAGAGTTTGTAATATTCACCTCCACCATTCTTGTAGCAGAGGTAAGGAAATCTCCACACGTTGCCCAGGCCGACCACACTTCCTGCAACGACCAGAATATATTCTGTTTTAGTGGCCCACTGCCCTCTGTCTTCAGCATTTCTCTGCTTTTCTGCTTTTCTTCTTTGTCTGTTCATCTCAAATCCAAGTACTTAATCTGCTCAGTGTTTTGGTTACAATTCAGAAGTACATCCACTCTGATCTTAGCTTCTTTTGCTGACTGTTCCTAATTTAACTTTGTCCAGCCCTCAACTCATAAATTATCTTGAAATACAAAACCAGCTCTGGTGTGGAGCGGTTGCTTAGTTTCATTTCATTTGTCATTAATCCTGACTAATTATTTATCTTTCCTTAATATGACTTCATCCTGACCACATAACCAGCAATGTTTATAAAATATAAAACCAGCCGTTCCTGTGTTAGAATAATTCAGTTAATCTAAGATTTGAGGATATTTAATTTCAGTGAAACCATATTTCTCAATTTTGCTTTGTCATTGTAATGTAAAGTGAAATTACAGTAACAAATATCAATGCTGTGGTAATTTGACCTATTCAGAACGTGTACAGTTCAACAGCAGGAGACTAAGCCTAATCCATCGATAACCTGACATATATAACTCTCTCTCTATTTGTTACTGTCTTTTTATAAAATGTGTGTGTGTGTGTGTGTGTGTGTGGTTGGGGTGGGTGGATGTAATTACACCGACTTAATAAAAAACTTACGTTAAATTCATGTAAAATCATTCATTATTGGCCTACTATGGTGGTATGGCATAAATCTACACACAACAAGACTGTGATAACCAAGACACAGCTGTCGACTAATGTATGTCGACCTCCGTCTGCTTTGTCCTCTGAAGCAAAGTAGCAGAATGTGTAAAGAAAGGTATGAAGAGTACAAACCAGCTCATATTACTGAATACCCCTGAACAGTAGACTATGTGGTCTCAGGGAACTTGTTGCTCAATGACAACCAGCTTGCCCTGTTAGCTCACACAGAAGAACCACACCCGATTGCTTCCTCGGTGAACACACAAGTGGGCCAGTCGAACTGGAATTTGGATTAGCTCAGCACACCGACCTGAAAACGGATATCCTTCACTCTTAGGGGGAGCGGCCAGAAATTGTGTTGAGCTGCTAGTGGTTTGCCACGGCTTTTCGTTCCATTATGGCATCTGTTGAATGAGGTCAGACGTGATGCATTTTATTTAGGAGGAGATCTCACAGCTGCAGCTCCCATAGCCTGCAGTCTTAAAGACAGCTGTGTCACAGTCATGTCCTCTTTTTAGGTACAACAATAGCAGCAGTGTTCATAGTCTTTCCCTTCCGTTTTCCATGAAGCCGCTCATGTCTTCTTCTACACCACGTGATATCAAACTCTTTGTTACTCGCCCCTGAGTTCCTTTGAAGCTTTATCACACTTACATTTGGTGAAACATGATGCAGATTTTAAATGCCTGCACATCAAACAGAAAAAAAGTCATTTTGTGTTATATTTCACATCCACATGTCCCTATAATTTAGTGTAACTGGTATCTGTAAATCTGGAACACAGTGGGATCTTGAGTAGTCATTAGCTTTTAACAGTTTTAACCATGATGGAAACACAAATCTATGATAAATCTGCAAATAGGTCTACAGGGTTGTACAGGTTAAAAAGCATGTGATTAAAAGCACATTTTCCACATTTTTTCCTCAAACTGAACCAAACGTTTTTAATTCTATTACACTCTCAGAGCATTGAGTAAGTTTAGCAGAGCTCCAAATGAATGAGAAAAAACCCATGGCAGTATTTGTTTTTCACATCATTCTTGTTTCAGTGTGATAAAGTACCTTGACTTCAAGTATTTATGTTGTTGGATTTTCCCAAATAATATTTCTGACAGGTTAATTTATTAATCCAGAAAATTTACTGCATAGTGTGTGAAATGTAAAATTATCTGTACTGTGACGGAGGATTTTATCCACACTGTCTGACCATGGTGCTTTAAGTACTGAATATTATCATTTTGTTTTTACCATTAATCCACCACATTTAGCAGGGCCAACACACAAAGACAAACAACCACACACTCTCACACTCACACCTAGGGGCAATGTAGAGCAGCCAATTAACCTAATGTGCATGTTTTTGGTATTGTGGGAGGAAGCCGGAGAACCCAGAGAAAACCCACGCAGGCACAGGGACCGGGATTCAAACCTGGAACCCTCTTGCTATGAGGCAACAGTGCTAACCACTGCACCACCGTGCCACCCTCAAATGTAAATATGTGTTACATATACATTTTTAGGTGTATCCACACTGCCTTACTTCTTACTTTTTGTTTTACTTTTACCAGTCAAAATGCCACCAACTTGACCAGTTACAACATTCAAAGCCATCCTTTATTCAAAGCTATTCACAGAAAGGATCCTTTCATCGTGCTGTACTTGGATTATTTATGATGTATTGACATGTAAGCAGTATTTTAATGCTGATCAAGGTGGAGAAAATCTAAATTACTTCATATGTTTTTTGTTCATCTTGACTATGGCAATGGACCATGTAGTTATCAGCTTATCATCTACAGATAACATCTTTATCTGCAAAGTAAAGAGTATCTGTGGGCATTGTAGACAGCTGTAGTGGAGAATAAAAAGCACAATACATCCCGTTGAAATGAAGAGGAGTAAAAGTATAGCAGAATATTACAGACATCTTACAGAAGTAAGCAAACTGAAGTGGCTCACTTCACTATTCAGAAAACAAAACAAGCAAACGTCTGTGAATAAACTGTGGTGGTGTCCCTTATGCATGATATTCCCTGTTGCTTTTGGAGGCTGGTTGACGGTTTTGTTGACCTTCGCTTTTTTATTAAGTGATATCACTACAACGACACAAACACGGTGAGGATGGGAGCGTCCAGGTGACGTCATGGTGAACCACATCCACAGCAGCAGGAGGGGTGAGGTGGCCAGCCGCTCATCCACCGGTGTCATGGCTTCCTAACAGGAGGGGGAAGTGATTGAGAGGAAAACAAAGATTTTTTGTTCAGTGCCCGACAAATAATCGGCCTTTCTAGAACCTGAGATTGGGATTGAAGGGCTCGGCCTCCCTTTTCTCCCCCCACGGCCGCTCCTGGGATCCAGGATACACTTTAATTTTATTTGTGAATTTCCATTCGTAAACCGTGGAAGATGGCCGACCCGGCGGAGTGCACTATCAAAGTGATGTGCCGTTTTAGGCCCCTGAACAACTCCGAGGTGGTTAGAGGCGACAGATTCATTCCCAAGTTCCAAGGGGAGGATACCGTTGTTATCGGGGTGAGTTTCTTTGAGTTATTATCTATTATAGAGTGTCCTCTGGGACGGTCAGCAGTACGCCATTTTTGATTGTCTCGTAGCTAAGGTAGTTAGCACCTTAGCATTTTAGCTAACGTTAGCAAGTGCTGACCTGTTCACCATTGCGTTGTTCCGCTGGCCCTCCGCTGCAGTCAACTTCTGGCGCCACCAAAACAGTCAGTTACATTGAACGTGTTACTTTTTCGGTGCCCAGTTCGTGGTCAGCCAGCAACAGCATTTAGTATCACAACTGAAAAAAGCCAATTGCCGTTGCTGTAAAATATCTCTTTTCGCAGTTGCCCTGTCACGGCTAGCGAGCTGTCATTCAACAAAGCCGCAAACACATCGGCTGGCACAGGTTAAAATGTCGCCAGCGTTAGCCTGCCAATCCTGCACGCTGTTGACTACGTTATTATAACCACATTAATTAAGAAGTAGCTGTGCATCTGGAACGATAAGGCTATTAATTATGAACAGTGTGCGTCAGCATAAAGTGTAAGCCAGCTTTGATTTAGTAGTGGCTAACAGACTGTTGGCTAGCAGGCTAGGCCAGCTGGTAGTTGACAGATTAGCCGGCCTTGGCTAGCAGGCTAGTTTTAATACTGTTGCTTAATTAAAGCTAACATTTGCTAGCTGACCAGCTGGCCGCATAACCAGCCCTTTTGTAGACCAAGGTGAAGTCACTTCGAGTATTGAATATTACATGGAATGAAAATATTCTTCCACTAAGGAATATGAACACAGACAATAGTAACGTCAAAATATTACCAGAGGCAGTGAAAATGTCAAATTTAAAACGGCTGGTGGTATTCATTTGGCCTTTAGTGTCTGGATACTTTACAGTCAATAACCCACGAGATTCAACTATATATTCAAAAATGTAAGCAAATATTCAGTCTTAGTCTTTAATGGAGGACTTTAGACGCAGGATCAAACCAAAGTTTGTTGTCTTTAGTTTAATTAGCCCTCTCACCACAGGGCCCTCCAGCACTTGATAAGGGTAATGACATGGGCACAATCTCTACTATGACAAAAGAAGGAAATGACTTTACTTTACATGGCATCTCCACCTTACTGAATCTACAAAGAATTTGCTTGGGGTCAGTTTGGATGTGCACTTGATGCTTTGTCATCATATTATTTAGGCCTGTTTTATAAAGGCATTGTTTACACAACCTCGGTTCTTGATATTGCGTGCCTCTGCACCATATCTATATAAAAAGGAAACAGAAGAGGTTGGTCTTTTTGTATGCTTCTGTACTGCAGTAATTAGAAAGCAAGACAACAGCATAAAAGCTAGCCTGATAATTCAAGTCTGGACATGCCAAATGCTCAAAAGCCAGAGGAATAACATTTGGAGGAAAAAAAAATCATGGTTAAACATTAGGTTTCCTTCATAACAAACTTTTATTCCCTTTGTGGACTTTTGTCCGTGCTCGGCTATGATTTACAAGCGTTTACAAGGCAATAGAAACTGATCTTGGATTCTTTTCATAAAGTTGCATGTTCTGGCTGAGTGGATATGAATCACATCCTCTTGGGATTTGAACTACTAATTTAGGTGGTGAATGTAGAATACAACAGAAGTATTCTCTTTCTGACATGCAAAAAGGAAAAGACTGTTGTAGCTGTTGTGACTTCTTGAATGGTCTTGCTGACTCTGGGTTTGGGCCTTTTGCTAATAGTAAGCGTACTGTCTGTGCTTCTCAGGCATGATGCGGCCCAACCCAGTTCAGAGTGCCAGTCATGGTGCCAACATACCAGTGAATATTGTAAGGGACACAACTGGTTCAGGCCACAGCCTAGTAGTCTCTGCTGGTGCATCTGCTTTGAGAAGCACATCGCTTACAATGCCCATAAGCAGCAGCACAGGCCTCCTGGGTAATCCCTCTGTGTTTTCTCTCCTGGTTACCAGCTGTTCGACCAATCACAGCAGGCAGTTGGCTGGGTGCTAGGCAATGTCTCTGGGTGGGGAGGGCAATTATTATGGTGATGTACTTTTGTTTTGCAGATACATTTATCCAGGGTGACCATCTCACTTAGCCTTCATTTTTATCTGCTCTGAAACAATCTAGGGCGTGGACCCTGTATTAGAGCTGAAACCGCAGCAGTGGTGCTCAGCCAGTGGTGAGGCTGACCACATTGCATGCTGTAAAGAAGTCTGACAGGCAGCTTCACCATTGCACATTGCTTTGAAACTCACAGAATTCATGGAAGGTCAATTACTCCCAAACCAGAGATTTTGTTTCTTTCCTACCAGAATTTCTGTTATCCTGTAATTACTGCTTTTTTTTTTCTGGAAAACATTTGAATGCTTGACACGCTGAAATCTCTTTGGTCATAGAGTCTGGTGACAATAACTCACTCTAAGCAATTTTGGAGAAATAGGTGTGGGGGCGAATAATGATATCACATTTTACATTCATATTTAATTGCAATCATAGTCCACAAGTTAATTTGCGATCTTTGTTCTCTTTTATGAAATTCCCTGTAGAGTAGACGTGAGCAAATGTGAATGAAGAATTGTCAGGTTTGGATGAGCTTGAGCAATGCCTTCGATTGGTTGACAGGCTCTGCTAAGACGTCATGGGATTGTCTGTGGACAGCTAACAAGGACAATAACTGTTTTCAAGATGGAAAAATGGATGAAGTCATTTATTGTCAGGTTTATCATTAGATTTAGTTTAGTTTTCAAAAAAAAGACACTGCAGTTCAGGGCTGTTAATGTCTGGACATCCAGCTGACAGTCAGCGCTTATGGAAATAGCCTAAAACACAGAACTGCACTGAAGATAGTTCTTTTTTGGCACAAGCTCCTCAGCCATTCTGTGGTTAGCTGTAACTCAAAGTGCATTGTCGGCAAGATGTCACCCAAGGAAGAGCAAAGGAAGTTGTCCAATCAGCTGAACCATCTACTTGGCAGCTAATGAGTGAGATTTGGAAACAGAAATAAGAAATAAGATGGCCTTAAATATTGAGATCTCTACAGTTTGCCTGCAAAATTGATTGTGGGGGGAGGGCTTTAAAGATCGATCTCGATCTAAAGTTGTCAGATTGCCTGCTCCTGTGGAGAGTTGGTTGTTGAGGACGTCAGATATGCCGCCCTTTGGGTTGTAGTTCAGACTGAGCCAGCACTGGAATGAGGCTCAACAATCAACTGTCATTCCACTGTGTTTGACTGTTGAGTGTCATTCCCAGGTTGTCAGCTGCCAGCACTGTGGTGACGCACACCATCCATGAATTTAATTAATTTAATTTAATTAATTTTAAACTCAATAAACACAGATAGTGTTTGACTGTAAGATCTGTCATTTGTTCAGAACATTAAAAAGGACACACACACACACACACACAATGGAAACACTTCTCCTATAACATATTCCCGCTGTACTTCCATACTCGGCTGTGGCTCTCCTGCCAGTCTTTTACCAGAAAGGGAGGGAGATGAAGTTTCCAGATGAGGTGCTATGGGTGTCACAGCTAGCTTTGTAGTGTGTCACAGTGTAGCGTGAGTGTGCAGCAGGTAAATTATTCATGCATCCATTACTTCCCTGTCAGTTTTCCACATAAAAGTTATGGTCATGTCCCCCATGCTTTCTGTAATATTTCCAATTTGCATACATTAGCTTGGGCTGCCCCATACGAACACAACTGAGCTACTTTTAGATGGTGTAGTTAGTGGTGGCGTGAGGGATAAAAAGTAAGAAAGGGATTACAGACATAAGTGAAAGTGCTCCTAACACACTTAAACAAGTAAATGATAGAGGCAGTGCACACCTGGTTTTTCCCAGCCTGCTGTTTCCCAGGATGCAAGTTTACCAACAAACCCAAGTTGATACATACTTTGCTTAGCAGCACAAATCCAATTAGATTTCATGCATCGTGTCACAAGAATCATGTGGATGCTGCAGAATGACGTGATGTGTGATTTTCTCTCCGGAATATGTGTGCCTGGACACGTAACAAAGCCATCAGGAAGCAGAAACATGACGGAGCACTTATTAATACTGTAACAATGCTTTTCACTGTAATTACATTTTCAGCAAGTAATCCCATTAGACAGAAGTGTAGGTAACGAGGCCAGCAGCAGCAGTGACAATGAGGACTTTAAACTCGGGCTGTGCTATTGTTTGCTGACAGCGTCTGGCAGGCCTGATAGTGGCTCCGTGCTCATGTTCTGGGCGGGGTTAATTACCAGGATGTGGCTAACTGAAGTGAATTATCAAAGACTTAAGACACTGCTGGCCTGTGTTGCACCGAGCTGTGCTTTAAATGTGGGGATTACAAGCCAGAGTACAAACTGAGGACACATCAGCTGTGGCAGTCTGGATAATTCCAGTACTGGAAAAGGTGCCTCAGCTTGGAATGCCAGGCGGTGACACTTTTGTGGTTTCACCTTGAGTTTTAAATGTGTTTACATGTACTGAAGGCCCTAATCAGTGGTGTCACCAGCTGCTTGACGACATTCTCCATCTTCTCCTGCTCTTACAGGTGTCACCTAACATTGAATCTGATAATAGCTTCAGCTTTGGGGTGTATCTGTCGTAACCTGGGGTATCACACGTGATTGGGGCTGTTTTGTTCTTAAACTCGTAATATACACCGCAGCTAGAACCCCACCCACCAGGCTGGAGAAGCGATGAGTCAACCGGGACTTCAAACACCCAAAGACATCAGGCCATCTCAGTTGAACCTCAGAGTTGCTTGTAGCATCAGTTTTATTAGCCCGCGGTTGCCTTCTTAAATCGGTGTATTGATTTTGTACTTTGAAGTTTTGACTGGCACATCACAGTTAGCTGCACTCTGCTTGTTTTCCAGTGATGAAAGTTCTGGTTTACTTCATTATAGATGAGGAGTTTAAATGTGATGACGGAAGCTGTTTCAGGACAGCCAGCTTTAAGAGGTGCACTAGAATGCAACTAACGGGGAGAACTGGGTTGAAGACATAAAATTGTGGCATCTTTAAGGCGAGGCGAGGTGGACCAAAAAAACATTATTTTAATTATCATTAACTATCACTTTTCTTCTCTTCCTTCCAGGGAAAACCGTACATGTTCGACAGAGTGTTTCAGTCAAATACAACACAGGAACAAGTGTACAATGCCTGCGCCCAGAAGATTGTCAAAGGTGACGTCTTGACACATCATACCTATTATTTAGAGACAAGTTTACAACAAATAAAAATGATATTTTGCCAGTGTTTTTTAATCTTCACTTACATATTAAAACCCAGTTAATGCTTGCTTCAACACGTTCTGTGCACTGTGTCTCGTAGATGTCCTGGAGGGATATAATGGGACAATTTTCGCATATGGGCAGACATCATCTGGCAAAACACACACCATGGAGGTAAGGATGACGTCTAAGAACTGATGTTTTGTTTTTTCCTAATGAAGTTCATCTTCGCTTCTCGTCTTCACATTAATTTTCTGAATGTGTGCAGGGGAATCTCCATGACACAGACTCAATGGGGATCATCCCCAGGATAGTACAAGATATCTTCAACTACATCTATTCCATGGACGAAAACCTGGAGTTTCATATCAAAGTAAGTACTTAGAAGTTGTTGATGTGTTCAATTTCCTGTTTTGCAGTTCTGTATTAACTAAGCAGTTTTTTTTTTGGTGAAACACACAAAGTGATGCAGGATGCTGATGTGTGACATGTCACTTAGTGCTGCTGCATCATTTCCTGAATGACCCTCCACCATCTGCATTACAACAGCACACTGTGGTTGTGTGGGGAAAGATAAAAATAGTGTCACATGAAAATTTAACAGCAAGACATGTTATTGTTCAGAAAATACCTTATCTAACTCAAGCTGACTGAAAATATCAGATTTGAGTATGTGTCTGAACACAGCAGAACTAACTGAATGACTGCAAGCCAAGTTGGAAGTAAATTCAATTGAACACCTTCACACGTCAGATTTTTTTTTTTTTGTGTATTTTAAAAAAACTTGTATTCGGTTTTATCATTTGGAATAAAGAAACCCCTTGGGTGTATTTTTCTCTGGTCTGATCTTTCAGCTTGATTGCCAGATAATGAGGCTTGTTTTCTGTTCACAGGTTTCATATTTTGAAATTTACTTAGACAAGATCCGGGACCTTTTGGATGGTAAGTGGCTCTCAGATACAGTCTGTGGCTGACTTGCCAAAGCAGCTGCTTAGTTAGTAACTTGACGGACATGGATGTTAGCTCTAAACACACACAAGTAAAATGTGTATATTCAACATACACCACACATGGAAAAAAATGTTCTGAACTTGAGGCTGTTATACTGGTCACTTCAAGACAAATATCTGACACTGGCCAGCACCTTTTGTATACACACGCAAGGATATTAACTGACTGTATTAAAGTGGTATACGCACAGCATACCAAGTCAGTTTCGCTGACGTGTTCTTCCTCTCGTCTCCAGTGTCAAAGACCAACCTGTCGGTGCATGAAGACAAAAACAGGGTACCCTACGTCAAGGTGAACGATAACCTCGTGTCAAGTGTTTAAGTATCTGGAAAAACTTGTGTTTGAAGACCAAATCTCACCTCATGTTCTGCTTTTCTTTAAAGGGCTGCACTGAGAGATTTGTCTGCAGCCCAGAGGAGGTCATGGACACGATCGATGAAGGCAAATCTAACAGACATGTAGCGGTTACAAGTAAGACACCATTCTGTCGTTTAACATCCATCTGTGGTGCAGCTGACTGTTTTTGCACCTGATGTGTTTTGACCACATGAGTGTCATTTCTCCTTTAGACATGAACGAGCACAGCTCCAGGAGTCACAGTATTTTCCTGATAAACGTCAAACAGGAGAACACTCAGACAGAGCAGAAGCTCAGCGGCAAGCTTTACCTGGTGGATCTGGCTGGCAGTGAAAAGGTATAAAGAAACAAAGGAAAGCTAAACCAACTTAAAGATGTGCATAGATCCATTTCACTTGGTATGTTCATTACTTTGTGATCGAGTATTGAGATCTACGTTTCTCCTTGACCCACTTTGCCTGTGTTATCTACTTGTGACACATCAGAGTCTGGTCTTTGAACACTTGGCTGAACAACACCTTGTTGACGTTATTGTCTGTGTGATTTTCAGGTCAGTAAAACAGGGGCAGAGGGAGCTGTGCTGGATGAAGCCAAGAACATCAACAAGTCTCTGTCGTCCCTGGGAAACGTCATCTCTGCTCTGGCTGAAGGAACGGTCAGTAACTGAGACTCTCTTCGGTCATAGAGGCTTTGGATTAAAGCTGCCATTAAATCTGTTGGTGCGATCTGTGCATATCCATTTGTTCAACATGTTGTGGTGTTGCTCTGTGAGTTTTGGTTGGGTAGCTTGCATTTCAAGTAAAAGTAAATTATGTGGTGAGTTCAATGTGTTTCCCAGTTGAGGTTGCTGTGACCTCAGTTGCACAGTCCTCACAGCTTTTACTTTTACTTGAGAATATGATGAGCCCAGTTTTGGTTTTGGCATTACTGTGCGGCTTATTCAGCACAATTGTTAGATCTGTTGATGGTGATGCTTTTATTCCAGCATTTTGAAATTACAGGCATTACTGCTAATGTGACAGACATAGGAGAAGTTTGCCATTCAGCACACGGCTCAGAGCGAGGTGTGCTTTTCGAAATCATCTTTTTTAGTTATCTTGCTGTGAAAGTGCCATTTTTCACCATGTACAGGTCCTTTGTTCAAAAATAACCGGAGCAGATAAAAACTTTCCTCCAAGCTGTGTTTTGTTTAGCTGCTTCAGAGTGATTTCACACTATTCACTTTAATCAACACTTGCTTTGTTCTCAGGCCCTTCAGCTCTGTAAGCAACCTGAGGCTGACAGCTGCTTATATATTTGTGGTGGTCTAAAACAAATGAGCTGTTGTGCAGAGATGTCTAATTGGTAGATGAGCATAGTGGTGCCTAAGGAATTATAGCAGACTGCTGCAACATGCCTCTTTTTATCAATACAGATGATATGTCAAGTTATCATTTAACTGCCATCTGACTTTACTGAACTAATGAGTGTAACCAGAGCCATCACATCCTGATGGCTGGTGAAACCACAGACCTCTTCTTTGGTTTCAGGACAAATGCACCAGCACATGTAACTGTGTTATCCCAGCTTAGGGAAACCTTTCTTTTGTACTTATTTCTTTATGTCTGTCTCTGTCATGTAGGATATTATTGTCAGTTTCTGTCATTGTGGTGTGCCAGTCAGATCTACACACATTTTGTCTACTTATCTATTTGGGTTAACAATGGATTGGTTGCACAGCAGCCATTTTGACTCGTCACACCAGAAGACTCACAAGTGCATTAATGATTTCTGCATTCCACTTAGAGGGGGTCCATCTAACCGTTCAAATTGGTTCGGGTTCATTAATCTGCAACAAGTCAAGATGTCGGCTGCACAAGCAGTCCATAGCCACATGTGGTACAGTCAGGGAATTTGTGCTCTGCTTGTTAAACTTTCCTCTATGCGTTTTTTTTTTTGTGCACTAGGCCTACATCCCCTACCGAGACAGCAAGATGACCCGTATCCTGCAGGACTCGCTGGGTGGTAACTGTCGAACCACCATTGTAATCTGCTGCTCACCTTCCTCCTTTAATGAGGCTGAAACTAAATCCACCCTCATGTTCGGACAGAGGTTGGTAGACAGTAGAACGAAAACAATCCATACTGCTCTGTGTGTTTTCTTCAGTTTGTAAAATAAATACTATAAATAACTAAACGGGTAATTTGAGTAATAGTTTTTAAAAGAGTGTGTATGTGTTGAGAAGTTGTGGAAAGCCATACATTTATTGATAACCTTGTCACAGTTGGTTCAAGTTTGGTTGCTGTTATATTTAGGTACCTTTTTGAAAGAATAACGGTGCAGAAAAGTGCAACAAAATCTGTTGTTTTATGCATCCAGAGCAAAGACCATCAAGAACACTGTCTGTGTGAACATCGAGCTTACGGCCGAGCAGTGGAAGCAGAAGTATGAGAGGGAGAAGGAGAAGAATAAGACCCTGAGGAACACCATCACCTGGCTGGAGAACGAGCTCAACCGCTGGAGGAATGGTGAGCAGACAGACTGTGTCCTAATTCATTGTTACATGTAGATTCCTACTGTAGGAAACATCTGTACACCTTTCTGTGTCGGTCTAATGCATTAACACAGAGAGAGGTGATCATTTTGTCTTTGTCCTTACAGACTGCTAACTGCATATAATTTAAAGGGCTTGTTTTGGCTTACAGTGTATTGGGGATGACTTAAAACTTAACATGTGTGTTACTTCCACTTTAGGTGAGAGTGTGCCAGTGGAGGAGCAGTTTGACAAAGAAAAGGCCAACGCTGAGGTGCTGGCCCTGGATAACATACTCAACGACAAGCCAGCCTCCACACCCAACGTGCCAGGTGTTCGCCTCACTGACGTGGAGAAGGACAAGTGTGAGGCTGAGCTGGCCAAGCTTTACAAACAGCTGGACGATAAGGTGAGGGAGAGGACAGGGCGTTCATAACGGAGGTGTATCACAGAGCTCTGCGAGGGGTTCGACCAGCATGGTCAGCTCGGACTCGGGCTCTCATTTGACTTCTCCTTCTGTTGTGCCCGTACATGTGCAGGCCACCATATGAAAAACTGTGATTATAATAATATAATATTATTCATATGCCTACGTTCTCTATGTCCTATGCCTGCATTATATGCTATTTTGGTACATTACACACGACAGTTTAGTTGACCATGCAGAGCATCAGGACATCAATTACAGGCTGAAATTGGGCCAGTGCAGGGCTTTAGGGTGTCTAGTGTGTTTGTCAGCTCAGCTTATTATGTGTACAAGTTTTATACGCTACGCATCTGTGCACACTGAAACAAGAATGTGTCATAATGAAGTTCATTATGAAATATGCAAATGACACTTCTGTAGGATGTTTGCAGGGGAAATAGATCAGATCTGTACAGAAGAAAGCCGAATTGAAGAATGACATAGCTAGTTAACTAAAGAGTGATCAACAAGATTGAGTGCTTCTTCTGCCTCAAGCTCCTCACTGATTGGATGATTTACATCTAATTCATCTTAAAAGAGAGAGAAGCAAAGCAACTGTTCAGTTCTGACAAGTTCCTGTTGGTCTTTTGATCGTAGGCCACCAGACGGTGATTATGTTTTTTAGTAAAAAAACCATGGATGTCGGCTTCTGTTTGACGTCCGTGACTTTCATCTCATTTGATTTTGATGTCAAAAACCAATAATTGTATGCATAACTGAAAATGACAGCAGGCCATTGTTGCACGAATATTAATCTAACACTTGGAATAAAGAGAACTAGACAAATTTATACACACACAAACAATCTCCCTTGACTGCTGCGGCTTCCTGTGCGAGTGCTAATGTGTCTTTGTTTGACTTTACAGGATGAGGAAATTAACCAGCAGAGCCAACTGGCTGAGAAACTGAAGCAGCAGATGTTGGACCAGGAAGAGGTGAGTGCTGGAGGTCCTGACAGGTGCACAGTGAAGTCTTCATGTTTGTAGTTTCAGAGGTGTGAGGTGACGCTCTGACAGCTGTCAAGTTGTCTTTATGTTTTACTTAACTCCAGTCCTGTTGTCTCAAGTAGGGCTACCATCTACAGTTACATTAAGATTTATTTGGTAATTTGGTCTAGTAATCATATTTTTACTCTCAGTGGTTTTTAGTAGCAGACATAATGTGCTCCTAGTAAAGTTTGCAGTTTGTTATACTATGTCACGTTACAACTGCAAGCCAAGAGGAAAGGACCCTCCTCAATTCATTTTCAGAATGACCACATGTATCTATCTGTAAATTTTACACATACATAAAAGGTAAAAAAAGGAGAAAGCTTGCATGTTTAATGATAGATGGAATAAAAACGTTAATTTCTTACTCATCCATGTGACATACTTACACTTCTCTCCCCTACTTGCAGCTTCTAGCCTCCTCCCGCCGTGATCACGAGAACCTCCAGGCAGAGCTGAACCGCCTGCAGGCAGAGAACGAGGCCTCCAAGGACGAGGTGAAGGAGGTCCTCCAGGCTCTGGAGGAGCTGGCGGTGAACTATGACCAGAAGAGTCAGGAGGTGGAAGATAAGACCAAGGAGTTTGAAGCCATCAGCGAGGAGCTTAGCCAGAAATCGGTGAGCTGGGGACATCAGTACGCCCAAAGTCACAGTGATGCTTTAATTTTAGTCATATGCCTTTAATTTGTCCTTTATTTAAGATGTGTTCGTATGCAACACACAAGCACGTAATACTATAATTAAACTACATCCTGCAGGCATAAAAAGAACTGCAGGCACGAACACATTTTTTCTGCTAAAGCTCTTTCCTTTTTTCCTTATTGCAAAGGGCTTGGATGGTGACTATATTCCATCAGTGTCCCTTTAGTACAACAGTGTGGATCTACATTGGAGTGAAAGTCCTCTTCATTAATCACATTATGCTAGAACTTAAAATAAGAATCTTGTCATTGGTGATGAGGTAGATCTACACCACTGACGATTTCGGTCAGTCCCTGTTAATTTGTAAAGATGTCAAGAAGAGGGGGAGAAACGTAACTTAATGTGTTACAGCAGCTGACGTGGCAATAAACAAAATCCACACACTTTTCTCCACTCCCATAATATAATTTATTTCCTTTTGCTGTTCCTCCTCCATTGAAGTCAATGGGAGAACACACTGAGAGAAAGAATGAATGTCAATGAAGCGTTCTCTTTCTCTTCCTGTAGTCCATCCTGTCGTCTCTGGACTCTGAGCTCCAGAAGCTGAAGGAGATGTCCAACCACCAGAGGAAGAGGGTGACCGAGATGATGTCTTCACTGCTCAAAGACCTAGCCGAGATTGGCATCGCCGTAGGCAGCAATGACATTAAGGTAGAGGAAGTTGTTGGAATTGATTGAAAGATTGATAAGATGGAATCTTTTCACAGGATGTTGCAGTGATAAAAGTATATAGAGGGAAAAGAGGTTCAGGCCCAGTCACTGCCCAGGATTTTTATCCAGTACAATGTCAGTTCAGATATTCTAGTGCAGTGGTTCCCAAACTGGGGGGGGGGCAGAATATTCTGATCTACAAAAAGGGGCCATGCAGGAAAAGGAACCACTGTTCTCGTGAGATGCAAGAACGCCTGCCTCTATGTGGTCGTGCCTCTTCAGCTTTGCTTTTGTGCCCTTTCAGCAACATGAGAGCGGTAGCGGCATGATAGATGAGGAGTTCACGGTGGCCCGTCTCTACATTAGTAAGTTGAAGTCAGAAGTAAAGACTATGGTGAAACGCTGCAAGCAGCTGGAGGGCACCCAGTCAGAGAGCAACAAGAAGATGGACGAGAACGAGAAGGAGCTGGCTGCCTGCCAGCTTCGCATCTCCCAGGTACGTAGGAACCAACCACAAGTAGTGTTGGGAGCTGACGTGGCTGATCCTAGTTTGTATGGATGAACATCTGTGTTTCTTCTGTCTGCAGCATGAGGCCAAGATCAAGTCCCTGACTGAGTACCTGCAGAACGTGGAGCAGAAGAAGAGGCAGCTGGAGGAGAACGTGGACTCTCTCAACGAGGAACTTGTCAAGCTCAGCGCTCAGGGTACTGCAAGAGATAAAACAATGACACCAGCAGTCACTTCCTGTCCGCCCAAGCAATTATAATGAAGGCAGTTAATCTTGAGAGGAGCTGTGGAGTAAAAGTTAAAAAGGGTCATTGAAAATGTGTTAATTAATATATTTTGTTGCAAGAATAGAAATTGAAGTTCTTTGATGTTTTTAACTTAAAGTTAGGATATGTTCTGCTGTGTCCAGTGAAGTGTTGATGAGCTCACACATTCATTCCTCTCTTTTTTTACATCTTGTCTGAGAGCTTCTGTAAAAGCTGCTATCTCTCATTATGAAAATTCTCAAAGTTGTAAAAGTAATTAACCTCGTCCCAAACTGTAATTTGAGGGAACTGGACCTACAAAATCCTTGAATTTGATTTTAAGAAGGTGTGAGAACCCTGATTTTATTTACAACTAATATGAATGAATGGAATTGGAACCCTTTTGAAGAGTGAATACCCAATCCTTTACGATTTTCATGTTCCTAGGCTTCAGTTTATCCCTCTGGCCCCACCTCATTTCAGTGAATCCTGTTTGTATGTTTTACAGAGAAAGTTCATGCTATGGAGAAAGAGAATGAGATCCAGACTGCCAATGAAGTCAAGGTATGTTTTGTCCTGACATTTTTGGATAGTGTTCCCATCAAAACCATTTGAGATCTCTGATGAGAAAAAGTAGAACAATTTGAACCTCCTAAAGCTACACAATCTACGTCATAAATCTAGTTCATTTTTGTATAAACAGTATGATGGTATCTGCCATGTTCTTATTGAATCATTCTGTCACATGAATAGTAAGCACATGTGGTGTATTTGTGTGTCTTCAGGAAGCAGTGGAGAAGCAGATCCACTCCCACCGGGAAGCTCACCAGAAGCAGATCAGCAGCCTGAGAGATGAGCTGGACAACAAGGAGAAACTCATCACTGAGCTGCAGGAGTAAGACTTTTTAAAATTTCTGTCACCTTCACTCACTGCTCCATTAGAAACAAAGGGACAGCAACAGGGGGGCGGATGTTAAAATAGGCTTTTTAATTAGGAAAATAAACATGTAAATGTCAATAAAGGAACGCTAAAGGAAATGTCAATAAAGGAACACTTGTTGTTCTGACACAGATGTTCTGATCATACAAACATGATGCTTTGTCGTCTCTTTCAGCCTTAACCAGAAGATCATGCTGGAGCAGGAGAGGCTCAGGGTGGAGCACGAGAAACTGAAATCCACCGACCAGGAGAAGAGCCGCAAGCTGCATGAGCTTACGTACGTTTTGCATGCACACACTCATGTTAGCACAACATGGTTCGCTTTAATACAAGATAAAATAAATGTGCAGCCTTTCATCACCACTGACACGTTTTTATCAGAGGCTGAGCTCATGTGCAGCAGCTGCTTCCTGACTTTTGTTCCACACAACAGCATCGTGGCATGTGGATTAAAAAGGTTTTAACTGTTGTTGTTCAGGGTGATGCAGGACAGAAGGGAGCAGGCCAGACAGGACCTGAAGGGTCTGGAGGAGACAGTGGTGAGTTCATATAAATTAACTACTGATCACTTCATAGGGTTACCACCGTTTCCCAGTGAGACTGATAGTATCTTTGAGTTGACTTCTTGTTTGCTTGAACAGACGTGTTGTTAAGTGGCGGGAAAAAAATTCAGAAACAAGTTGCACCAGTAATTTCCACTTTTTTGTTGTATTCAGCAGCTAGTATTTACAGTTTAGTATGACTGTGAATGAATGAGGTTTATGAGTGTGAATGAGTTTTAATAATGTCAGGAAATCTGTTTGATCTGATTTGATTTCTGCTCAGTTCTTTGATAGAACACTGATTATTTGAGTCTGTCAAGTTATTTTTATTTATTTTGATTGCTTTTCTCTTCCATCTAAGGCCAAGGAGCTGCAGACCCTGCACAACTTGAGGAAGCTCTTTGTCCAGGATTTGGCTACCAGGGTGAAAAAGGTGAACCACTTTGAACCAACTTTCTGTTTTTCTGTTGGAAAAGAAAATCTGCTTCACTGCAATGAGGGGAAAGAAATGAGGCTACACAATTACACAATTGATGACAAAATTAGTGCCATGGACACCAATGTCAGGATGACTGAAGTGGTTCAGATTAAAGGATTATTTGATGTGTTCATAAGTCCCCCCCCAGCTATTATTTAACTTTTAATCCCCGTGTTGTGTTTGCTGTGTAGAGCGCTGAGATGGACTCGGATGACACAGGCGGCAGCGCAGCACAGAAACAGAAAATCTCCTTTCTTGAGAACAATCTTGAGCAGCTCACCAAGGTTCACAAACAGGTAGGACTTTAATATACACAGCCAGATTATGGCTGTCCTTTTAACTCACACTGTGTGACTAATCTCCCTTAGCGGCTGCCCTCTTCTTTTTTTTCTTCTTGCTCTCTCTTCATCACATTTTGTGCCTTTGTGTCTTCTCCTTGTGGTCGTCTCGTCTTTGACTGATATCTCTTCCCATTTCCTCCTGTGCCTTCGCGCTTGAAAACTGCTGCAGAAACATAAATGAAAGACAGTATTTAAAAATGTCCAAATTGTCCCACAGCTGGTGCGTGATAATGCAGACCTGCGCTGTGAGCTTCCTAAACTGGAAAAGCGTCTTCGTGCTACGGCTGAGCGGGTCAAGGCCCTGGAGTCTGCTCTGAAGGAGGCCAAGGAGAATGCCGCCCGCGACCGCAAGCGCTACCAGCAGGAGGTGGACCGCATCAAGGAGGCCGTCAGGGCCAAGAACATGGCCAGGAGGGGACATTCAGCCCAGATCGGTCAGTAGGGCAGAAAATGCAGGATTATTGTGATTTTGAGTTTGTACTGCATTTATTCAGATGACTTACATTTTTACTAAACCTCTAAATGAGGGTTAGTTGCCTTTTTAGGTAGACCACTTTTCTCGCTACACGGAAAGCTGATTGGATACATTGCAATTTTCATAACCCGGTTTGAAAGGAAGTTGGTTGTACTCACATTGTGGTGAGAATGGATTAAATGTAGTATGACTCAAGGGCCAAGAGTCGCCATGGAGTCATGTGGCAGAGTCACAAGGAGTAGTAATCTTATTCAGAAGGATACTCAAGTACACAGTGGGTGCAGGTGCCCCTCAAACGTTGACACTTTCAGTTACATGTAAACTTGAGAATATTTCCTCACACACTTTTCTCTTTAGATGAACAGATGACATCTTGATTTATGTTTTGTCTGAAATGTAACTGACATCACGAACAACAGTCTTCACTTGACTAATCCTCACTCTTGGCTTTCACTCCTCTTCAGCCAAGCCTATCCGGCCCGGGCAGCAGCCAGTGGCGTCTCCCACCCACCCCAACATCAACCGCAGCGGAGGAGGCTTCTACCAGAACAGCCAGACGGTGTCCATCAGGGGTGGAGGCAGCAGCAAGCCGGAAAAGAAGTAAGAGACGCTCTGCTCTTTGTCGTGAGGGAGCTAATGAGATAAGATGCAGGAGCTAAAGAGGCAGCATCACAGTCTTCTGGTAACAGGAAGTGTACTGCATGTGGTTTCATTTCTGTCTGATGCGTTGATGAATTACCTTCATTATTGTCTCCAGTTTGACTCTGGAGGGTTAGGGTTAACCCTAACCCATTTGAACCTTTGTTAACATGTCTTTTTGTTATGTGCGTCTCCACCATCCAGTCAGAGCAAAATGCCTTCAAATCTATTAAAAAAACTCAGATGATAAACTATGAGCTTGTGACTAAGTGAGTCGAGGAACTGAGTGAATGCATAATAGTTAACGAACTGCTTCACAGAATTAGAGTATTTGAAGAAAAGGCAGTAAGACTACAGAAGAGAAAGAAAGTATAATTAAAATGACAAAAAGAAGAAGAGGGAGCAGAACGTATCAGCTGGAATCCAGTTTTTAGTGTGCCTGTGTTCAGGTTTTCCCCGTTTGCTTCCTTATTGCTTAAAGTGACATTTGTTTGCCACATGTTGAATATATTAGATGATAGATGGTAGCATTTACATGTGACAGAAAGTGCGACGCCCGCTAAGAGCGCTTGTTTTCCTGTTTGTCTGCAGCTGAAGAGCGTGGGGATTGAAGAAGGACACCACTGAGGAAGCCAATGTCACCCGCCCGACCCACCCCACCCCCGACCCCCGACAACCTGTCATTCCATTACAGCAAACAGGCTCCTCGTCGCTGCTTCAGAGCCACGAAGGAGTTTCTGAATTATAAATATATAAATATAAATATCCCTGGCCTGTACAGCTCCGACCCCCACACCTCCCCCTCCTTACCCCGCCCCCCCTTCCAATTCTCACTATGACTTATCTCTTTTTCTCTTACTGGATATAATAATAATAAAAGACAGCAAATTTAATTTAAAAAAAAAAAAAGGAAAGGTAATATCCTTACCCACCGAACCAAACACAGTCTCGAGCGCAGCCTCGGCGAGCGAAACCGCGCGCACCTCAGATGTGTGGCTTCGGTTTTTGTTTTGCACAGCCTGTCGTCATCCGTCGTCGTCGTGCGAGTAGTTCTGCTCTGTGCCAAGCTGAATGTAAGGGCAGCAAACAAACAAGTGAAAACACAACCTAAAACAAACGAAAAAAAGGAGAGCTTACCAGGAGTGATAGCTTGATCCTTTAGGCTAACCTCTGTACATTTCATCATTACTATTATTGGTTGTTAACCACACTTTTCTCTGGATAGATTTTACATGCTTCTTTAAGGAGGAAAACCTAAAAAACAAAAACAAAAAAAAAACTGTACCGTTTTGAATTGACTAGATGGCGTCGAGCACTACTGTTCTGTCCGGTCTTGTACAGATGTAAAATTGGCACTACTGCACATGCTTCCCTGCAGAGAAAGCTGTATGAAATATGGGAACGACTAAACAGAAGGATTTAAAATTTAAAAAAAAAAAAAAAAAGCCAAGACGTGCGACAGTGTACTGTAGATGTATTTAACTAAATACCTGTGGAGGCCAATTGTTTTTATCATTAAGTTAAAATAAAACCTATACTCGTTATTGGTGACTTCATGAGAAGGATGTACAGGATGTCGAAAGGAATGAAGAGAATGATCCGGTTAGAACTTCCACCTTTTAGCATAGCCCATGCTAAGTAGCTAAATGTACTGTTTTTACTTCTCTCAGTGGTTAATAATTCTGTGTTAATGGATGCTATTTATATCTCTCTGCACAGTGGAGCACATAGACTGCAGACACATAGACTGAGATAGCACATGTCACAATGCTTGTCCTGTCCTAACTGGGTTGCAGTCACTCACTCATCTCCAGGACCTGTTTTCTTTTTTGTTTTTTGTTTTTGTTTTTTAGTTGTAAACCAACTGTTTGATCCCTGTTGCATCATGATTTCTTCTCAAGGGGGCCTCACTTTGATTTTGTTTTTTCTTTCGTCTTCCCTCTCGCACTCATTGCGTTTGTTTGTTGTAGTAGGACCTGTAACTGCCCCGTTGGATGTAAATTTGCAGAAAGCGACGTGTTATGCTGGGTTTCGCGTACTGTACCTCTTTCATTGTTCAGTAGATCAACGTTTAGTTGCGTATTTGAAGGGGAAAGGCGGGCGGTGGTGTCAGTCGATGGCTCGGGCCTTTGCCACTGATCAGCCAGTCAGGAGAGCAGGGTCTGAAATTGCACAACAATCTTCTGTCATCATCTGGGGGAAGTGTTTATTTAACTAAATCTAGTCAGGGGTGTAGGGTTTATTTTGTATTTTGTTGTTTTTGTTGTAATTTTTTTAGTGTCATGATTTTAATCACCCCCCCCCCCCCTTTTTTTAGCCCTGTGATGAAGCCCCAGTGCATTGGTAAAAAGCTCGTAGTGGTTGTAACCCCAGTGTGAGAACACTAATATCTTGTCCAAGTGCAATATACTGTAAAAGACACTGTAAATCAGTCAATTGGCACGTGTAATGAGGGTGTGCTTGCAGCAGCAGTCCTGCTATGTGCAGCCGAAGTCCTGCCCCTCTTTCCTGTTAGCTTGTTCTGCGAAACCTTTGGTTCTCGTTGTATTTTCTCATCAGGAACCTTTCGGAAAAGCTGCAACATGATGCAGAAGGCTTTCTGGACTGCATTCGAAAACGTGGAACTCTAAATGTAAAATACATAAAATAAACTCTCTAAGTGATGATACTGAAGGTGGTCAGATTTTACAAATCTGTGCAGTGGTATATATTTAAATGAATTTCAGCTTTCTAAAAATACAGATGAAAGAAACGTTGCACTGCTAAATACAGTTTTGGTTGAGACGAGTGGAACAAATCTGGCCAGAAAAGAGTGGTGGGATTTTGGTTTTCTTTGGTAAGATGTCACGCTATACTGTGCCATCTGGTAACAGGAAAGAAAGCTGGATTTAATAGCACTTCTTCACATCACCTGCACTCGTGAAAACACTCCATATGTGGCTGTTTGTGACTGGAGGGAAAAAAAGCCCTGTAAACAGAACTGTGTGCTAACGGTAAATAATCGAAGTAGTCTTCTACAAGCTGCAGCAGGAGTCGCTCCCCGTTACAGGACAGCATTCGGCGTCTATCGAGGTGGTTTGTTCGCTCTGTGTAATCGTCTGGATTAGTTAAGACTGTGCAGCGTGGACCTCAAAATGTTTATCCTTTGACCTGCCGCCAAAACTGGATATGAAATGGGGGAAAAATAGTTGATTAAAAGAGCAAAGAATATTTATGCTGTTTACCTAAATTGAAATTTGCATTAATTCTAAATAAAATCAAAGTGTAGCCACTTTTTTTTTATTACTGTGTAATAGTTGGTCAGTTTTTAAAGGACAGCTTTGAGGATCCGTCAGTGGACAAGGTACTGGATCATTCCTGGAGAACTGGGGCACAAATAGCAGGGCTCTGACATGAACGGAGATGGGAAGTTCAAGAGATCACAGTTTTGGATTGATTGCATGATGTAAATGTATGTGTGATTAAATAATTATGAGAAAACGCTTGCATTTCTCTGTCCTTTCTTGTGTGTTTGGCTGAGATCTTCTGATCGTATTCTGTGAGTGAAGTAAATGATTAAATGAGACTTTTCGTGCTGTGGTCCCAGGCTGACAAACTGATTTTCTGAAATCATTTTGCTGCTGTTAATCTTGAAAATTAATTCTTTTATTATTCATTAGGAAGCACTTTATCGCCAATATCACTACACCTTTGGTCTCGTCTCGGTTTGGTCTTGGCTAATTGATGTTAGAACATACGATCATATTAAGCCAATAGTGGGCCTCCAACCTGGCAACAGTTTGGGGCAGCTTGGTTCAGATTTAAACATGACAATTTCCCTGTGCGCCAAACCAGGTCAATAAACAAATGGGTTATTTTGTCCCAGTTTGGTGTGGGAAAAGTTCACTCCATCCAGCACTATTGGGATCTATTGGGACCCAACATTGCTTGTTGGACTTCACTAATGCTCTTGTGGCTGAATGAAAGCACATTCCTGCAGGCAGGTTTCGGAGGCCTGGTGGATTGTGTTCCGGTGTCGTGCAGTCACCATGAGCGCTAAATCAGAGTTTAAAATCGTGAAGCTGAACAACTAATGAACAGTGTTGGTTGTTGTTATATGGTGTTTGGGGACTTACGGGATTTTTATTGCTTACTTTGCTAAAAACAATTTTAATAAGAGACCACAAAGGACATCTGAACGGCCACGCGTTGAAGTGGCCTCATTTCTGACCTCACTACTCGGCACGTAACAACGTGATTGCGTCACAGCTTTCGCTTTTTTCCCCTTTAATCTCACTGGAAATTTACGAGTAGGATAAAAATATTTGTTTCAAAATGTATTGCCTAGCAGCTGTTGCATTTTCAAAGATATGTCGAGATATGTGGAGATCCAAAAGGTGTCTGTACTGTCTGCCCGAATTAATCAAAAGTTTGTCCTAAGTGAAACCATTTAATAAATCCCCACATCAAAAGTAAAACGTGGGGAAATTTGAGGTTTGACATCTGGACGAAGACCCTTTACTCTTTAATCTGCATGTCTGTTAAATGCGAACCTGCTAACAACAGCAGGCTAACTCAGCTTAGGATAGAGACTGGACGCAGAGGCAAACAAGTAAAAGCATCAATGCATTGGTGGTTCAGTGGTAGAATTCTCGCCTGCCACGCGGGAGGCCCGGGTTCGATTCCCGGCCAATGCACAAACTTTTAATTACTACTATATCTAGTATATATTACTACTATACCTACAAAAATATCCAGTTCTGTTACTAATTTCTTGTCCTGTCCTCGTTTCTTAAATGTGTACATTTATTATTATTATATCTATTATATATTACTTATTCTGTCTTGTCCTGCTCACTGTGTTTCTAAAGTGTTAGACGTAGCACCAAATTGTTCCTGGAGAAACGTAATTTCATCTCACTGCGTACTTGTATGTGGCTGAGACGACAATAAACCCACTTGACTTGATCAGCACTCACCTCTGACGCAAGGATTTATGTATGAAAAACAAACGGAGTGCAGCAATGTATTTGTACTTTCACTTTATGACCGTCGTGTGGCGCTGATTCCCCGTTTGCGTTACGAACACCTGAGCGCTCGGACCATAGAGTTACAATTAGACAGGAGCTCTCACTCTGAACGTATTACTGCACCAGACGTGAAGTTTTAATGAATTGACTGAAACAATAACGCACTATCAACAATTCATCAGCAACACAATATACACGACCGACGGTTGTGTTGACGGACACATAAAACTGCATTTATTTACTGCTTGAAATATCGCGTCTAAGTGTGGTCACCATAGTAGCGTCAAAGTTTATTGCCGACCGTAAAGCGGGCGACAGTTTCTCCTGAAACGCCTCTAGAGTGACACATCGAATTGATAGACGATCTTTGCCCTTAAGGTACTTGCCAAAGTTGTCAGGGCAGGCGTGAGTCCACGGGAACGAGCACTGCTGTTGGATTACACCGTCCAGGGAAGAACAGGAGGGACGGGAGCGTCGCTGTCTGACTAACCTGACAAGAAACGAAGTGCTTTCACACGGTGGTCGGTCGACGGGACAGTTGACGGGGATTTAACGTCACCCAGGACAACTGGACTGTGTTCTCTTCTCTCCGAGGACCGTCTCACACCAGTAGAGAAGGTACGTGTGGCTGTTTGACCGCGGCAGTGTGTGGGACAGTGAGGAATGTTTAGCCACAAAGCTAATTAGCTAGCTAACGTTAGCGACACTTTAGCTCCCGTAAATTAAAGACACACACCGAGACAAGAGCTAATAGTCCACATTAAGATGATCAGAAGCCAGCACAGGTTGAAGGTACACCTTTGCTGGAGGTGCACAAAGGTGTTCTCATGGTTAACAAAGTTGAAGGGAACGTGCTTCGTATATCAGGTACTGTAGAGTTAACTAATCCCGTGAAGCTACCTGAGAGAATCAGCACTAACGCCTGACAGAGGTGTGTGTGTGTGTGTGTGTGTGTGTGTGTGTGTGTGTGTGTGTGTGTGTATACTGTTTACCTTAAAGTTTCTGCCGAGCAGCCAGCCCACCTGGGGAGCTTGCAGTACATTTTTACCTGTGCTGGGCTTCAACCTGTCAGGGTGCAGCCGAGCAGGTGACATGTCACCGTGATGGCGTTTATGTGAGATATCGCGCGCTTGCGGTTGATACGGTTGGTGTGCTGTTGATTGATCTGCGCGCTGATTTCTCGATTAGTCGAGCAGACGCGCGGTGCTTGTAATAAGTGAACGGTTTCATGTGTTGATGTGTTCGGTTTCGTGATATTATAAGTTGGATAACAGCGCGCATTTCTGTGCTTTTATTAAGTTGTCACTTACCTGGTAACTTACAGCAAGTGTCAGCTAATTTAGTTGACAACAGTATTGATTATCAATGAGTAATTGAAGTAGTTGTAAACAGAAAATACCAAATATTTCTTGAAATGTGGTTTTGGACTTTCAGTTAGTTTATTTAGAATAAAGCAACGTAGAACCTTGAAAAACTTTGATGGGCCTTTTTTGGTGTAAATGAAAGCAAAATCAATGTATTAATTGATATTATTACATATACATATATATATACAAATTCATAACGGATTAATTTTCTTTTCTCCATATGGTTATGACACAGCGTCTGGTTGGTGATCTGCTTCATTCATCACTGAACATAGGAAGGTGATGTCTGGGGTGAAAGGGATCTGATCAGCTGGTGAGCCCCACACAGCCCGCCCTCGTACCTTCCTCGTGTTTTCCGTGGCGTTTGTCTCCTCTCTCGCCATGCCCTCAGTAAGCGAGCTGCAGCTGGACGTGGTTTGTCGAAGTGTGGCTGATTGCGGTTGTGTGACAGGGGACGCCGGGGACTTGAGTTTCGAGGGAAAGTCGTGGTGAGACGGGGCCTAACTGGGACAGCCTGTGCTGAATCCAGGCTGTCTGGGGAAACGTGGACCTACATTTGGAGTGAGGACGTGTGAAGGTCGCAGTTCAGTACTTGACTGGTTCTGCTGGTGTGACTTGAACACTTGTCTCACTTTGTCGTCGTGCTGATAAGTTTCTGTTTGATGGCTGTATCGTTAAAATGTCTGTGTTAGAGGTGAATGGTGCTCACAGCATTTAAAAACGCCTGTCAGAGGCTTACACCACAGTGGGAAGTATTTCCAATTGACTGTGACGTTTGTGAATCAGTTGATATCTCGGCTGTTCAGATGAGCTCAGCGGGCCTGATAATCATCTCACCAACCTGATTTCCTTTCTCTTTAAATAACTCCATAATGGGAGAGAAACATGCTCCCTCTGATGAGAATAACTCCCTCAGAGTCGTCGCTGGGAGCCCGGCTCTGGATAGAAACCGTCTGACCTCCGTGTCAGGTGAGACCCGATCCGGAGAAGTGACTCTGCCGCCTCACTTGTTCATGTTTCAGCAGAACGATTTCAGGCGTTAACGGCGTTTTGCTGAGGCGGGATGAAGTGGGAGGGTGTGTTGTTCCTGCATGTGCTGACAGCGGCAGGTTTTTCCACCACGTATCAGTCCAAACACTCGCCTCACTTTCTACTTGTCAAGCCGAGGCCCTGCGGTCATGTGTTGCATTGATGAGACCCTCCCCATCCACCCCACAGCCCGCTGTAAATCTGATTACCATCACATCAAATTGACGTGCTTCCTCTGATTTTGCTGATTGGACTGTGAGAAGATTTGTGCTGTCTCCTGGATGGCGGTGCTCTTGACGGAGCTTAAGCTACAGGCAGAGATTAGTGAAAGATACACTAAACCTCAAGTCAAAGTCAGTTTCAGTAATCAAGGTAATTTGTTTGTCTTTGTTTCTGCCTGCGACCTGACGTTAGCCAGGAGCAGCCTGGAGTCCAGCCTCCTCCCGGGGCGGTCGGGCTGCTCTGGTAGAGTGATCGAACAGTTGAAAGGTGCCGTTGGCGGTGATCTGTTGTAAAAAGCTGCTGCGGTTCAGTCTGACTCTTTTAATCAACGGCTGTCAGACTGGTTGGTGATTTACCTGAAACCTTTGGCACAATATCGACGTGGAGTTAATGAGTGAAGAGAAAACAATCAGGCTCAAATGTGGTTCAAGGAAGGCAGGGAAACTCACTAACTGCTGCGCTGACAAAAGTGCCAGAGTTTCCCAGACACTTTTGGCTCATTCACCACCAGCCTGGTGAGACTTGTTCACTCGAGCCTGTGAAGGACGACACTGAGCAGATGGTGAAAGTCAGGCTCACTGTTTGCTCTCGATTATTAATGTCTGAACGGTACAGGAAAGACAAATCTGTTCTTCTGTGAAGTGCAGCACTGTGACAGATTGTGTAACAGAGCGTCCAGCGTCGTCGCGATGTGCGCAGGTGAAATCTCTCACCTGCTGTGGAGTGATGTGATGTGATGTGAGTCAAGGCTGAAGCGTGGCTGCTCGCTCGTGTGTCAAAATGCTAATCCTGATCATTTCGATTGTCCTTATTTGTCAGTTTTTTTTGGAAGAGTGCTTTATAAACAAGGCTTTGTGTTCAGGCAGAGTTCCTCAGAGCCCACGTCTTCGACACAAGGATTAGACAGAAATAGAAGAAATGTCTTCATCCCGTCAGGCCAGACAGCTGAATTAGCAGGTCACAGGTTAATGAGGAAAGCTGCCAGTTCTTGTCACCGTATTCCCATCACCCCGCTTAATACTTAAACCCAGCAGTACTCTGTGTATTGTTGCTGTGAGTTGGCAAAGGCAGTGTTTGGTTTAATTTGGCTAATGGACGTTCTGTCGGTGAGGTTTCCTTCAGTGCCGGTTAGCCTGAAGCGGCGAGGTAATCCGTGCTGATGTACTGCACTCACTGTATCAGCACTAATCCAGCACTTGTTGGCCTCATCACACCTAACCACAGATGTTTTTATGCTAATGCATAAAGGTGAACAGATGTCTCAGTCGTATTGCATATTAGCTGCCTAACCCACATTTCAGTTCAGTCACCAGAATAAAATGTCATGGTGCATCGGTGCAGATCACATTCAGATTACAGGTTTATGAGCTGACTCTCCTGTCACTGGGAGGAGGGGGTGGTGGTGGTCTGACATGGCTGCCAGCTGAGAGGACACCATTCGCCCCCTGCTTCAAATAACAATGGAAAAGGAAGTAATTTTAGCAACTGTGGGACATGTTGTGGCAACAAAACCAGGTATTTTTAATGGGACACCTGGACATTGTCCATTTGTCTTTGTGGCAACAAAAGACATTTACTGGTTCGCTGTGACTTTTGGGATGACACCGCGGCTGTGAAGGGACGTGTAGAACTCCCCAAAGAGAGCATCAGGACTTTGTCTCACGGCTGCAACATAGACATGACAAAAGCAGAACGTTAGATTTCTGGTCTTGGTTGTCCGTTAAGGTCGTGACTTCTAAGGCAAAGGTCTCAGTGGATGTGACTCACTGATGAGTTTGTGGCAGTCGTAATTATGGCCGTCATTTTGCCATCCTGCTGTAACTGTTCGGCTGCTGCTGTAATATCCTGCCCACTCACCCAGGTCAGATGACACCCAGCCAGACTGCACCACTGTCTGTGAACCTCCCACATTCTCCTTGAGTAATTTGACATGATTGAGCGGATGCAAACGTTTCATTTCCTAGATCACCAGCATTCTGGGAAACTGTAGCAATAAAACCAGAAGTCAGTGTTGTAATTCACTCCTACCTCTGCTGCAAGAAAATTGCTGAAATATACCTTTAATGTACATGTACAAGTTTTTAGTAATCTTTGCTGTCTTGCCTGCTGAGCTGCTCAAGCAAAATACAGTTCTTTAAACTCTTAAACTTGTCAGAGCATGTAGTATTTCTTTTCTTTTAAGTGCCTTAAGCGCCAGCTAGCACTAGCAGTAATTTAGTACCATCAGAGGTAGCCTGAGGGAGTACAAAACAAGATCTCATCCTGCCCACAGGCCAAGCGCGTCCGATTAATTTAATGATATTTTTTCTCAGCTTTGGTCTCCGTTTTTGTCTTTATTTGCCCGGTGGATCCGTATTATTAAACTAAAGTTTACCCTTGAACTTCAGTACAGATAAGAAGTGCCTTTTGAACTAAGGTTTGGCTCCGTTACGAGCTTCTCGTTGAGTTGAGTTATGAGCATTTTTAAAATTACTTGCTTGCTCAAGGTGTGCTGGAACCTCGTCTCATGTTGTAAGAGAGTGTGTGTGTGTGTGTGTGTGATTGTATGTACACAACATGTGACATCAGCAGGAAACTATGTGTGTGACTGGACTGCTCTCTGCGCTCAGCATGCCTCAGTCGCTGCTCGGCTAGCTGTCATTAGCAGAGCAGCAGGAAGACAGAGCTGGGCGTAGAAAAACAGAGATAGAGTGGTGGAAGAAGACCTCGTGAGTCACTTTGCTGTCCCCCCCCGCCCCCCCAGTCAAACAGGATGTGCTCCTCTGGATCTGCACAGCCTTTGAAGAGGATTAAAGCTCTCCACTTTGTGTCTTATTCGTTTGTTCTGATTGGGTGAGGGGAGTATTAGGCTTTAAAAGACATGGTGGTTTGTGTCTTTGTTGCAGTATGTCTTGTGTACACAGTTTTTCATTATTGTGACACCTTTTCTCTGGGATTTCTCATTTTAACCAGTCAAAGTTATGGGTATATGATATTGAAGGAGATATTGACAGCACTTGAGAGCACTTGAAATTGATGAAATGTGTGAAGAGAAAGACAGGAATGGACTTGGAGGTTATATGGTACACATCTGTCAGGCCCAGTAAACACTTTAGAAGGCCCAGGTCTTGATTAAATCATCATTGTGGTACATAAAATGACAGTAGAAAACATCAAAATGGACATGGATTGGTCACTTACTTTAGGTCCTTTTTGTTTTCCCTCCAGCTCTGCTCAGGAAGCCATGCTCATAAACGTCTTTCTCTTGCGGTGAGCTGCCTCGCGGACAGTCAGAGGCACAATGGCGGACTTGCCTATTGCCCCAGGCCAGGTCTACATCGAGGTGGAGTACGACTATAAATACAAGTCCAAGGACCGCCTCATTTCCATCCACCAGGGGGAATGCTACATGCTGGTCAAGAAAACCAACGAGGACTGGTGGCAGGTTAGGAAGGAAGAGGGAGCTAAAGCGTTCTACGTACCTGCTCAGTATGTCCGCGAGGTCCGCAAAGCCCTCATGCCACCCCCTAAACCTCTCCCACATCCCCCTGCTGCCACTGGCAACACAGCTCCACAGAGTGCGGGTGCGCTCTGGGTGAAGCCAGCCAATCTGGAGCTGGGACTCAAGGACCGGCCCGCTGAGAACCTCCACAGACATGAGTCCAGCTATCGGCCCGCCACCTCCTCTGCCCACAGTCCTCCGATTCAGCGCAGGGACAGCAACCACCACCATCACGCCCCCAGCACCCCCACCGAGCATGATCGAGCCCTGGCTGAAATCCTCGCCCAAGGTGGAGTCCCCCAGCCTGACCACAAAGGGAAGGCCAACAGTCTGCCCCGCGCTCGAGCTCGATCTCCAGAGCTGGTCAGAGCCCCGCTGGACGTGGACAGCGCCCAGCACTGTGACTCCGCGGGCGAAGACAGACGCACCAACGACTCGGAGTCAGGAGACGAACTGAGCAGCAGCTCCACCGAACATCTCCAGGTAAGCTCATACAGAAGGAAACGTTGTATGTTTGTGCTGTTGAACGTCGTTGGCTTAACTTAATTTTGGCTCTGAGACGCACTCAGAGCGTGCATGTCAAGCTGTGAGGCTGTCTCCAACCATTTGCTGATTTTGTCAGTATTTGTAGGCAGGCTGTTTTCTGTTTGTACTGTGCTTGTTTTTGAAGAGGCATCTCCAGTTAAGCTGTGTGGCATCTTTTCCAGCAGAAATTTTTAAGTAATGTGTAATTGTTAGTTTCCTCCTGTTCCTATCATAGCTAAATCATATGTCTATATTTGTGCCTTTATTTAACAGTGTAAGCTTATTCAGAACAGTCAATTTGTTTTGGTATGTGCACCAAGCTGTGTGCAGTCGACTCTACTTTGTTTCCCCGTGTTGTTCATTTAAACCTTGGCCTTCCTTTAGTTCTTCTCATTTCATCAGGTGATCCGATCTCTTGACCCAGTTCTGAGAGTTTTGTTTAACGGAGGGGCGATCTGTCACTCCGGGCCTAAAGCAGAGAGCCTCAGTGAGATGGGGCAGCTGATTAGCTGTGAGCCTGGTCAGTGAGTGGGTGTTTGTTCCTGAAATCATTAGCTCAGTCTGCTGCTGAACAAAAGCCAGTGGAAAAAATAGAAACGGGGTCTGTGTGGTGGTGCTGCTGGAGCCGCCGCTGGTGCAGGCCTCTCTTTGTGCGTGTAAAGGAGGGGATTGCAGTGCAAGTTGTGTACGTATTTTTAGAGCAGTAGGCCTACTTACTTTTTAGTTTGTGGCCTTGAATACAACCTGAATACAAACTCAACGCCTCTGCCATTTTTGTTTTTTTGTCCTTCCTGATACTGATTCCGACACCTGAATTCCAGATATGACCGATATTCATTCTCATGCCGTTCAGCCCCCCACATTCTGGAAAGACCCCCTGAAATGTACTTTGAGAATCCACGATACCTTTGTTGAAAGCATTAAGTAATAAAAATTGTGTTGAGTCTTCTTGTATGTGCACCCACAGGTGTTGGTCACTCCAGCACTGTCCACTTTGCCTTTCTGAAGTGCTGAATTCAGAGGCTGACTCGCTATCATGTGATTTTAAAGGTTAGCTTGAAGCGAGCGTATAGGATTTCAAAGTCCGTATATTCTCTGAAAGCAGCCCCTGTTCACAATGGAGTTCCTTCCTTCCCCTGCCGTCCTGTGTGCCTTTTAAATGGCAGGAGAAAGGCCAAAGTAGTCGAGCTGGTTTTTGGTTAATACACATGACAAGTCCTGCTCTGTGTGAGAGTAAACGCTCTGTGATTTTCTCGTTCTGTGTCGTTTGTTCTGCAAGCACAAATGTTACGTCAAATACAAAATCACTGCCTTATGATTGCCTGTTTTTTTTTGTTTTGTTTTGTTTATGTTTTTAAATCTTCCTCCCTCACGTATTTCTCCAGTTAATGAGCGAAGCACCTTCATCGCACAGAAAGTATTAATGTTTGAATGGATGTTAAAATTGGATATCGGGAATCTGTTCCGTTCTGTTCTGTCTTAACTGAGGGTTGATCACAAAATCTTATAATGGTTGTTAATAGTCATGCTTAAAATTATGGTTTTAATTTGAGTTGGCTGCTGTATAATGTGATGATGCAGTTTGAGGTGTCCTTCTCTTGGAAAGAAATATTCCAATGGCTGTTCTTCACCTCCACCTCATGAGGACACAAACAGAACATGAGTGAATTGTTGACTCCACACTGATTGTTGTTTGGTCAGGTGGACACATGGTCCCCACATGGCTCACATGAGCCAGGGTTTCCCCCCATAAGCCTGCTGATGAGAAACTGTCCCCGTTTCAGTGTGTTGCTTGTTTGTTTTCTCTGTGCGCTGGCTGCAGGCCGCTGGTGGCAGCAGCTCAGGTGTGAGTCAGGACTCCCTAAAATGTGCAAACTCCACCCCTCCCTTATCACTTTTCTCGTGTTTTCTCTTCTCGTGCCTTTTCTTTCTCGCAGTGTTTTTATTTTGAAAGGGCGTGGGATATAAACGTGTGGATCTTAAAGCGGCGTGCCTGTAAATTTGAAGCAGCAGGGTGAATGTGGAGAGCAGGGCTGTGTGTTTGTGTTTTCAGGTGCCAGGTCTCTCGCCGCTCCTTATTGGCATCTTGTCCAGCTCCTTCTGGTAAGCTACTGGCTCATGAGTGTGGAGGGCTGCACAGGTTCTTGCCAGCCTCTTATCTGCCACTCTGGCCCTGACACCGAGGCCTACTTTGTCATCCTCCAGGACTCGTTCCTTGCCACTTTTTTTTTTAAAGGGTCTGCATGGTGGGTTATGGTTTTATCACTCATAGGTTATTATCTCAGAAGGCTGAGTTGCTTTTTAATGAAGTTTGGAATTGTTGCATGTTCTTCTGTTGTGGTCTCTTCCAGAAATATTACTTAAAAGTGAACTGAAAATAGCATCAGCTGTGAAGAAGCTACGTGGAGCGCTCAGTTGTAGTCTTTTCTGGTAGTTCAGCCTCGGTTAGGTCAGATTTTAGCTGAGGTTAGCAGATGTTTTCTGTGTGAATTTGGACATGGCAGATCACAGTATATAGCGGACCGCTAAATGATGGCAAAACTTACATTATTAATGATATTATTATATTATGTTGCGTAGTTTGACCCAAGAACAGCTCTGCCAGCGACTCCCTGCGTGCTGTGCCTCTCGGCTCTACTTGCAACACTCCACAGAGGCCCTGCAATGCACAAAACTTTATTGTTCACGTTGAATACTTCAGATACGCTGACCTGCTTTTTTTTATTTTGTCATCAAAGGGAAAAATTGCTTCATGTTTGGTGTGAACCAAAGGGAATTAATTTCCCCGGACGCTATGACCGGAGGGTTTAAAATATGTTGGACATTAACTGATTTTTCTGGTTTAAGTCCCACAGTTAATATTGAGTTTCTCACAAGCCTCTAACAGCAATTGATCCTTAGTTTGAAAATATTGAAGTTATCACTTGATACCTTCATGCATACAGTATGTTTCAAAGCCTTTGGCCATGGTGGATTGGACAAAGTATCCACTGAGGCAGACGTTTCCCTCCAGCCACAGAATATAATGGCTGTTAGGGTCTCAGTGTGTTTTAATTTGCTGCTTCACTGCACCGCCTCATCCATTCTGCTTTTCATCACCGCTCTTCTCCAGGATCCTTATAATCCAACAGCTCTTGTGAGAAACGCTGGCTATGCTGTGTCCTGTATGAACTTCACATAATTTGTTTTGGAGATGAACACTTGGCGTTGGCTTAAGAAAGTGGCTCTTCAGGTGAGCAATAACACCGTAAACTCTGCAGAATTCAAGTCGCTACCTGAGGTATGCAATGTGCTCAACAAAGGACAGCCTGCTTGAAGAGTTGACTGAATCAGACCTTTAGCATGGTGTTTTGGGACTAAAAATCAGCTCTAGTTTATCCATAACTCTGCTCTGACTCCTTAGTGTCTCGCTTTTGAAACTAACTGACACGTAAGAGTCATCTTTGCCCTCCTGACTTTGATTGTCACACACAGTAACAACCACTCAGCCCTGCAGACTCCCATCGTTCTTTATGGCAGCTGTAATCAACTAATGACTCGCACCAGGATGATTGATTGGAGGAAGCACTTCCTCATTTGTTTGATTACCCCAAGTGGCAGCAGGAACTTGATTTAGCAAGTGTGTGTGTGTGTGTCTTCATGCTGTCACACCTTGTTGTACTTTTAAGTGGCTGAACACACCCGTGCACATTAACGTACGTCAGTAAAAAAAAAAAAAAGTCATTTGTTAGTCCAGTCATACATGTACTGAGGCAAGCAGTCTTCGACTAGGAGACCCATCTCTGTTCACACACACACACACACACACACACACACACACACACACACACACACACAGAGTGTAATAGGGGTCTGTTGATGGGAAACCAACCAGCTGCACTGCTGTTAATTCTCTTTCTCTGCCTTATTGAAAAGGCTTATTATATCACATGTTGGCAGGGGGAATCGGAGCTCACTGCAGGGTTATTCAGAAGCTAAATCATCTTCTCTTTCAGGGGGTCCCGAATGTTTTCATGCTGAGGACCTTCAGGTGGAAGCATAATAAACAATCCACTACTTCTTCTCTTCTTTTGTCTTCCTCTACTCGACTCGTGAACAGCAGTTAAATAAGTTGCTGAAGGGCACGGCGATGCCGACAGAAGGGGAGTGACGCAGCAGCAGTTCACATTTTTTCCCCTGACTCGCCGCTCTTACAGTCTTCGCTGTGTTTCTATTCTTTCTGTTTCGTCTTATCTTCCAGCGCCGTGTTTCCTGCCAGATTTGTGGATTACAACTGGTGACCTTCTGTCATAAACCCACTTCGCTCACATCTGGGTCACCATTCAGCCAGCAAGATGACTTTGGCTGTCAGCACAATAACATGATGACGTGCTGTGTTTATTAGGGCTGCAGCTAAGGATTATTTTTGTTTTTCTTTTCTTGAGTAATCGATGTGTCATTTGGTTTATTAATCTTCTAGTCTTCAGTCATCTTGTTTTAAATGAAAAACTGCCAAAGACCCAAGGAAAACAGATCTGCAATCCGATAAGGTCAAGAAAAAAACTTTTTTGTTAGAAAAATGATGATGAATTGATCAGTAAAATTAATTTTCTCTCGATTCAGCTCTAGTGTTTGCTGTCTTAGACCTGTCTTAAAATGCGTGAAGAAGGCAAATTGCTCTGTTTCTGCTGTGGGTTCTGATGTATTTTGGGATTTGAGCCTGAAATGACTTCACAGATGTCTCCTTTCAGGAAAATCACCATCGGCAAACAGCAGCTCATTTGGGAATAAGCAGGAAAGTCTCAGTGGAGCACCGCAGACTGTGCTAATGTCGGTTTTAGTGCTCATGGCCGATATTACAAAGCAGCCCTGAGGGGTTTATAGTACTGTTCTGTTCTGTTCTCAACCTGACGCGCACACACACACACACACACATGCACACAGCTTCAGGCGGTCTGGCAGCTGACCCGCTCCTCTTTGCAGTGTGTTTGGTTGTTGTGTAACAGAGCAGGGGTGAGGCCAGTTTTGACACATCTCCTCCTTTCATTCTCTCTTTTTCACTGCTTCTTTTTCATTTGCCTGAATTTAAAATTCACCTTCTCCTCTTTCAGCTCCGGTCCAGCTGTGCAACTTAACCTGAAAGCAAATACTGCTGATCCATAGAATCCATGGGTGGGAGATATGAATAAAATCTGTGCATCTCTTGAAATTCAGTTGAGAATCCCTTTACAGATAAAATGAATAAATGGGAAGGTCTGCTTTTGAGTGTCCTGCAAAGTGAAATACTGAAGTTGCTTCACACTGATGAAAAATGCTGGAAAAATCCTGCTGATTCACAGCACTGCCTGCAATGCTTGCATACTTTTGTTAGACATCATGCAATAAAATCTTATCAATCGTTTGCTTAGTTTCATACTTGATGAAAGCATGTTTTGAAACTGATGTCTTGCTCCAAGGTTGATTGATATGACTTACATTTCCCTCGGGATCAATAAAGTATCAATAAAGTAAATAAAGGTACTTTTATTTGGATGCGAGCATTCACACGTGATGTGTTGAAATGTACACAAGCAACCGATTCCACCTTTTTCAGTTCCAGTACTGATTGTGACCCTTCAGTCCAGGGTGTCTGCAGATGGAGAGCTGATCTGATGTCAGGAAACATGAGGCCAGGGATGGCTGTGGTTAAATAACTGCATGGTGTGGATCAGTCATATCACTCTGATCCAGTGTCTCATGTTGTCTCAGAAACATGTCTAATACATGAAGAACCCAGAAGAGGTGTTGTTTTCCAGCTTTCACACTCACACAGAAATAAACTTTTATGCAGGAGAAAGTGAAGGTGATTTTTGCCTCAGCGTGATGCTGATTGATGATGATTTTAGGGGTTGCAGGAGTGATGGAAGTTGGACTTGTGATGAGCAGGAAAAAACACAACTGTCAGCAGCATAAAGAACCTCCTGGACAGTGATTACAGGAGATCATCCAGTGTAAAGCGTAACTCTGCCCTGCATGACTTGTTTGATTAGAGACAAAGAAGAGAAGATGTGTGTGTGTGTGTGTGTGTGTTTGAGGGGGGTGGTTGCACGATGTTCCTCAGTTTACGGAGCTTTTCTTAATCCCTCTGGGAGTTTCAATTGGATATCTGAGAGTTTGTGTGTGTGTGTGTGTGTGTGTACATGCATGTTGGTTATTATTTCAGCTGGGGTGTCCTGTGTTGTGTGTTGTGCAGAGCAGCATTATGGCATTATGTGTGGGGCAGGTCAAGCAGTGTGTGTGGTGGCAGCTCAGGGAGGATGAGCATCACTTTGCTCTGTACACACACACACACACACACACTCTCTCTCTCCCTCTCTGTGTTTATGTAAGGATGTGTGAGTGAATAAGCGTCAGTGTGTGTTTCTGAGTGTGAGCAGGGCCACAGAGTGACAGTATCTGGTTTGCCACAGTGGCATGTCAGTCTGGGAGGGACTTTGTGAATAGGCAGAGAGGCTGCTGTGTTTCTCTGCATCATCAGTGTCCTCATCAGCACCGCCAGCTACAAGACTTATTCCTCTGCAGCGGCCGCTCAGCCACAGGACAGCATGTACCCAGATGAGAATGAGACGGTAAGACAGCTTCTTTGTCTGTGCTTGTGTACTGGCAGCAGGGACGCTCAAAAGAAATATAGAAACGGTCAACTTGCGGCATCCACAACTCGATCTGCGACTACATGCAAGTCAGCACAGCCCTCCACATGTTGTGCTGTTTTGTACCAAAGTAATGTGCTACACACTGACTTATGTTTCCAACACCACTCATTATAAAGCACACCGATGCACATGTCAGCTTGCATTTTTGAATTTGCCATCGCTGGTTGCACCCTGAGAGAATCTTATCTTTAAATGAGATGCTGTCTGTGTAAATTTCATTATGCATGCTACTCTACGCTGCACTCATACTGTGATCCCAGAGTGTTGATCCCTGAAGTTATCTCCAAATGCTTTCACACACGTGACGAGACGTTTGTCACTGTTCCCTCCCAGCTTTGTATTTCTGTCTCTCTTTGTGTCTCTGTTTTACACTCACACACGCAGCAGCAGCTGATTCTGCAGCTCTTGTTCACGAGCTCAGGCGCACACTCGTGTTTACTGCCCCTTTGTTCGGCGTGCGTGCTCGCAGCTGATCCATAACGCTGATTGTTTGAATCCCAGATACTTTTTCGAGCCAGAGGGAACAGACGTGAGGTTCAGTCATACCCCCGAGAAGTTTGAAGTGATGATAGCATGAGACGGGATGGCTAAGAGGACGCGCTAAGCACTTGCCATGCTTCATTACATAAGTCCTGGCTACGTAACATTTGTTTGGACAGCTGGCTGGTGAGACGAGCTCAGGGCAGCAGTGATGATGGAGGGAGGGCGAAGAGGAGGAGGAGGAGGAAGAGGAGGCAGGGTGGCGGACAGGACACAATATTCTGTGATTTTTATCTGGATTTTAGTGTACTGTATACCATTTAATATACTCCTACTATTCCCTATATGTTCTCACTTTGTTTCTCAAGAACCAACGTACAAAAAGCGAAAAGGTAGAAACATACGTGTTGGCTCTAGCAAAATATACTGTTAGGTTTTTAATACATGACAAGAAGCTCTTTTTACCACTTAATGACAGAGAGCCGTTTGCACCATAATCTCCTGGTCCAGTATAAATAAAGGTTTGCTTGTGGCCCTGCCCATGTGTACTCATGCTTGTCCGGCTGATGACAGCCTGAACTGTAATTTCTCACTTTCCAGTGGAAAGGACTGTGCTTGTGTGCACTTCGGCCCCAGTGAGACTCACAGTCAGAGATTATTAACTTTGCAACATGTCGGCAAGCTTTATAATCTTACTTGGAGCCTCGTTTTGATGTGAATAACAGGACGAGAAGAAGCTCAAATCGTTGATTTGTTTAATGTTTTGATTTACTTGAACGTTTTTTATTAAAGCAGCAAGCCTCTTTCAAGAACGCTGCCGTCTTCTCAGACTGCATTCTTGGGTTTGGGAAAAGTCAGCGAAATTCACGTCTTCATTTCTAAATAGTAAGAAATGTGAAAACGTATCCAAAACAATGGAAATTAGCTTATTTTTTATATAAATGTGAAGGACAATTTTAGAAATGGAAGTAATCATTACTTTCAGCCCAAGTACAGTTGGACTGTTTATTCACTACGAGCTGATAGATTGGAAAAACTTTACTAAGCAATTTATTTCATTTTATTTTATTCTTTTCTTTTTGCCAAAGCATTTCTAACATGAGAGTGGTGAACGTGGACTGTAGTCGTGGGAACGTGAGTGGTGGCTGTTTGACTCGTTTGGTCTTCAATCACAACGACCTGCTTTTCCCCGTAGAGCTTACAGTGGGTTTCTTAGAGACGTCAGGGGGTCACTGCCTCTTGCATTGTTGCTTTTTAACCCTTTCACTGCACATGTAGCTCAGCGATGTGTGTCAGTTTGTTACAATCAGGTCAGAGGATGAAGAAACCGGAGTGTGAGTGGTTGTCATATGAGCTGGTTGAGGATCAGTGGCGGGATGAGCTTAGCTTAAGCTCTGTTCCACTTCTGCTTTGTGTGACATATAGGCTTGTTAGGATTCTGTTGTTATTTTCAACCAATACACACACCAGGAGTTTCCTGAGAATTTCGCAGATTTCATTTCACTCTCTTTGTGTTTTTAAATGTGTTCTGTTTTTGTGGTGAAGCACATTATAAAAGCTGCTATGTTAAGAAAGTGTGTTATTATTTATTATGCGAATGTTGGGCACATCATTGCAGCCTGGAAGCAAACAGTCTGTGGACCAGTACTGGGTTCTGATCCGGTACTGACAATCTTCTAGTCCCACATGTCTCTGCATAGGTCAAGACCTCCTTATTTGGCGTTTAATCACAAATTAGCTAAGAGACGTCTAGGCTGGTGAGAGAAGTATTTGCTGAGATGTCATGTTGCTGGGTGGCGTAAGAGTTGGATGGTTCAGACTGAAACTGGATCATTACGTGTTCAGACCTAACTCACCTGTTATCATCATGCAGGTGCGGTCATGAGTGTCTTCCTGCTCCTCAGCCTTCTCCATGTAAGACTTGCACAACACGAAGCTCCCAGTTACACTGTCTGAAACACTGTGATTTAATTGCTATGATGAAGACAATCAAAGATTACAGACAAATCTGCAGAGTCATGCTGGGAAATTAGCTGCACGCACTCAGTTCTCTTTGGTCTCATGTCAGCTCTTCTCCTGCAGGGTAAAAGCTTCTTAACTTCCTGTTTGGAGTGTGACCCTCACTTAATTCCATTTCAGATTAGATTAGTAGATTATTCTAGGAGACTTGCTTGGCTGTTCCTCATCCTCCTCCTTTTCCTCTTCCTCCTACTCCTGCCATGTGACAATGTACATCAGGTTTTTAACCTATGTACCATACCAATCCTTATTGTCTGTGTGATTTTTTTTTTTTTTTTCTGGTTGTTGCTGTAGTTATCAGTGAAATGCAAATGAAATCCCTTTGTCTTGTTGAACTGGTTTGACATGAGCAGAGTTTTGCACTTTGTTCAGGTTTGCTGTCTGAGAAGCCAAAGACGTGATGGAGTCTTCTGTTCTTTTGCATTCAAGACCTGAAATACAGGTTCAGACGCAGTGAATAGCTGATATTCTGAAAAGCATTTTTTTCCCCAAGCAGTTGGATTTTAGTCAGGTGATTGTTTTCTGTCAGTTTCATCACCACCTCTGTGTCAGGCCCTCTGCTCTTTGTTTTCTGGTGATTTGTAATTACTAAAGTGTGAAGTGCTGAAGCTGATCCTTGTCCTTGCTGCTCTGCTTCACACTGTAATGGAGTAAATGCATCAGCGAAGTGTCGAAACTGAGCCGCTAGAGCTTTTCAAGAGGTAAACCTCTGCTGGTTTGTGCTTTATCAGCTATTGTGGAGATAAAGTATGTTGAGGAGGCGCAGGAAGGCCATGAAAGAACACAGTTCATCCCAACTCAGAGATATCAGCATTTTATTTATCCCTCTGAAGGACACACAAACTCCAGCATTATTGTCCCCTGTCTTGCAGCCAGGTGAAACATAGAATAAACAATAAAACATGTTAAAATATGATATGATCTTAAATGTGAAAACAGCAAACACAACACCAACCTTGAGGAAACATTGTGCTCTATTGTATCTTGGCTCTTGTTTTCACAGTTTTGGCCTCCATTCAAGCTAGCAAGCTATCTGAAGCGTCCCCACTGCTTACCCAAGGCCAGCTGGGGCCCGACGCCAGGGATGGATGGATGATCCAGTAAAACAACATTCATTCGCCAAAACTGTTTGCTGAGATACCCTTCATAGTTTACAAACCAACTTCACATTGAATGTTATGGACATTTCAGGTGTCTCAAATTTCTCTTTTCCCTTCAAGTCGAGTGGTTTTGATAATCTGGTCAAACTGTAGACTTGGTCGCAGCCCCTTCTTGCCCTGGTGGACTTAATTGTAGAGATGTTGCCATATTCTCAGAGCATGTTATCCTGTGTTATCAGAAGTCATAGAGAAGATGCCCTAAACTATAAACATAAGTACCAAGTTGTAATAAACGGTCCTGCCTGCTACTCATCCAAACACCAGAACTCACCAGTGAAGCTCGTCAGTTTACCACCCAGCTTGATTCTTTGATTACAGTGAGAACTGTAATTAATGCTTGTTTCTCACCAAAGAGGCTGCTTTTGAAAACAAAAATCAGGCAAACAGGAAGCGGAGACTCATGTGGTTGTCTCCATTCAGCCATGTATCCTTCATGCCTTCAGGCTCTTATCAGATTGTCCTTATGATTTGTCTTGCTGTCCTGTTGTTGTGGAGAACATTTTATCTCACTGTCTCCTGATATTAAGCTGTATAGTCACAGAGAGCACTTATGAATTGATTTGTAGACTGTGGTGCTTTAGGGTTTCCGTTACTAATGCAGTTGCTTCACTGCACCACTTACTCAAACTCGGCTTCCAACCGAGTGCTTCTTGGGCAAATTTTTACTTTTCGGTTCAGGTTGGAACATGTCTGGGGGAAGTAGCTGTCTGGCAGCGTTTTCTCAGAACTCCCTGCAGAGTTGTCAGTTTTCCTTCTACCTCTCTGCCTCCCTGCGTGTCTAACACAATGACCTTGCAGGGTTTGCATGGTCACTGAAGTAATCACAGCCAGCAGTTTCTATCTCAGGCTCATCTCCCCACGTTGCAGAGATCAGCAGCAGAGATCATTTTGAAGGCAAGCTGACCACTCCTGCCACATTTTTACTTGTATTTATCCAGGGTAGGTTGGCTGCACCTTCCCTCACAGGTAGTCAGCAACAACAGCTTCTCAGTGCAACTGCTGTGTTGTTTGTTGGTTTTTTTAACAAAAGGAGCAGAGTTTGTGTTTTGACTTACAGGCCGGGTATAAATGAGGAGTCAGTGAGTGAGGGTGTTGTCTGTTGTTATTTTACTCTTCTTTTATTTGCTGAAAAGCTCGTAAACCCTGTGTTTGTGAATACACTTAAATGTAGAACGATAAATGCTAGAAGCGCCGTGTATTTACCCTGTAAATTATGTATATTATGATTTTTGTCCGTCATTATACAGCTGCTTGAAAATGCCTCCTTATTCGTAGCACACAGTTCCTCGCAGCCTGAGTCCATAAAGTCATTTTAAATGGAGAAGTTCTGACATGCTGCAGGCTAAATGAAGGATCATCTTCTCCTCCTGCCTGTCTTCCTCATACCTGGCCTTTTACTCTCCTCCTCCTCCATAAAGAGGTGTGCTGTTGAGGCATGCGGCTCTGAGGAAACTGGGACACGTGGCCTCTTCTCTGTAGCTGGAGGAGGTGAAAAGTATTTTAGTACATGCATGTTTTTTTCTCTATCTGTCTCTCCCTGCTCACCACATTCTTTAAGGTGTGCAGAGGCAGGTCGATACACGACTCTGTGCTCAACCAAAAGAGTGTGAAATGAGTTATGAAGGACTACATTTGGGAAGAGAGGATGGTGACATGAAAGATGATATTTTAGAAAGGGCAACTGGATTTCTGCCATATCGAAATCAAATATTTTCTCCAAAATATTAAACTAGTTCTTCACTGAGAACAGCTGAGCACTTGTGATGTAGGCATTACTGAAGTATTGCTCAACAAAACTTCATTGCAGATGATCCTGTGTGTTGTGGTTTTCTGTGTGAGTTTTGCGTTGGCCTGTTTTCTAGAGGCACCTGTCTGCAGCACGTCGTGGTTTAACTGGGATACGTGATGATCAGCTAAAACAGCAGGCTAACCCGCGTGGACCGAGACGCAGATTTGCTTTGATCCACCTCAGCATCCCGGGAAAGAAAAACAAGACTAATTTACGCTGTATAATAAAGAGTTTTCCTTTTGTCTAACAGTTAAGTCAGTTGACGGGACGAAGCATTTTTGCATCTTTGCGTCATTTTTCTATGGTTGTGTATTATTTCCTTGTTGCTCAGTTGCTTGCCAGTTGCTTTGCACTGCTGTTGACCTTGTGAAAAGACTTTGGAGGGAATATTTGGGCACATTGTCAAGCTTAATTACACTCTGAGCTTTTTTAATTGCTGTGTCATTTTCTCACTGCTTGCTGCTGCTTCACTTTCCTGCATTGCAATTATTGGCGTCTTCTCTTGCTGTATAACAGTGTGCTGAAGAGGACCTAAAGGCACTCAGTGTCCTGCTGGTTTTTACTTGTCTGTTAAATATCATTCTGGGTTTACTTTTGATTCTGGATTTTCGATGAAGGCTACAACTGGAAATTATTTTCATCGCTTTCATAAGCTGCAAACTATCGGCGATGAATGCAAAATGTCTGTGAACATTTTCCTGAATAGTTTATGTCTTCAGATGTTTCATCCGAAGATATTCAGTTTACCGTGATACAGAACAGGCAAAGCAACAAATTCCCTCATTACAAAAGTGAGAACCATTCAACTTTAGGCATTTTTGCTTAAAATAAAAATAAACAAACATAACATTCATAGAGACAGAGGCAGTTTGGTTTGATCGTACAGGCAGAAACATGAGATTGCTGACCGTCAGTTTAGTTGAACAATTTAGTTTCAGCTACTCGCTTGACGTCATCGCTGAAGAGTTTCCCAGGAAATAACAGTTTACCAGGAAGTTCTCAAAGATAGAGAAATGCCGGTGATACCGAGGGGAAACGTTAACTCGGAAGAAAGCGTGAAACTAGTTTTGGCCTTTGATGATGTCTCAGTCAGCTGAAAGCATGTGTTTACATGAAGACTGTATCAGCATTCAGAATGCAGTGACAGTGTCTGACTAAATGGAGCACAGTCAGCTTGTGATACAGCTGGGTGTATCAGTGAGAACGTCCTACATGTCCTACAAATGTCAAGGCACTGACCTGATTAACGCAATCAGGTCAGTGCTTCACTAACCTCATACAACCCCGATACCGAAGAAGTTTGAACGCTGTGTAAAACATGAATGAATGCAGTCATAAAACATGCTGCTGCGATCAGATTCAGAATAAGCACATGTTCTGCTTTTATTTATGTTTAACACAACGTCCCAAAGTTTAAAACAGCCGGCAGCTTCTTGTCAGTTCTTCTCCTGAAGTGCATAAGAAATGGAAATTAAAAATGATGCACACTCTGACGATTTCAAACAAAACTGCAGGGTTGTTTTTGGGCTGCCTGATGGGGGGAAGTCAGCCAGATAAAGACTGTTGACTTGACCTGCTGTGGTGCTGCTGCTGTTCTGTTTCAGAAATCTGTTAAAGTGGACTAATTTGGTGCTGAAGTTTGCTGTTTGTCAGATACTGTGCCCTCCATTTTAAGTAACGCATTCATCTCATCTCAGTCATCGCTTCATTTCTTTGTGCTGTCAGTTAAAAGGCCACTTGTGTCAGACCTCAGGCGTGACTCACTGTTTCCCAGTGCCCACTCATGTTTCCCAGTGCCCACTCATGTTTCCCAGTGCCCACTCATGAATGAGGTCCACAGCCTGAAGTTCATCGCCTGTGCAGCCCAGTAAAGCTTTTCTCCAGATTCTGTTTCATGAAGACAGAGTTTTCAACATGATGCTTCATTTCATAATATTCATTTGCTTGTATCTTCTTTAGTGTGTGTGTTGAACTTCATTTCTAGCATTTTCAGTCCTCAAATCTTGAAGTGGTTGCATCTGATGGGAGTATTTCCTTCGTCGTTTGTCATGTTTGTCAGTTGTACTCGTTTGATGTGACTTTAACAGGGAACTTTAGAGCCAATGTTGAGTCATCAGACGGTGTGTAGGCTGTGTTTGATGAACCTTCAGTCTCTCTGCCTGCATCTGCCGTTTCACTCGTCACCCACATGTTTGACCTCACGGTGTTATCAGTGCTTGGAGGAAATGAATGTGGCTTTTTTTGAGTACTGCAAACCTCCAGGGTTCTGCGATGTTGCCCCAGGAAGTCTCGAGGAATGTAATGAACAAGTGATTTCCAGTACCTATTCTGGTTGTGGATGGCTGGTGTGTAAGTCTCAGGGGTCTCCGGCTGCACCTAACAAGCATGTTCATCATCGGTTATTCTGCTTATTACTGTTTTCACTTATTGATTAATCGGTTTATCTGTGAAGAAAATAGTGAACCCACGATGAAAGCTGTTAGTTAAAAGATATTTGAAAAGCTGGAACTGCTTAACATCGACCTCCATATCTATCAAAACAGGTCCAGATTAATTATCTGTCAACCAATTATTTTGACTTGGGTATTGAGGTCACTTAAAAAAAATTGACAACAACAACAAATCATTATTTGCTATGCTGTTCTTACCAAGAAAAAGTAGAGAAAAGCAGAGATTAGTCAGTTATTGTTTGGCGTGTTCATCCTCGTATGTTATATTTAACACATCTGCTTTTGCAGTGACGTGTTGGTTGAAGGTATGAGGAAGTCAGGTGACATTGTGGAGGTGTGCTGCTTCTGCTTCAGTCACAGCTTTAGGAAACAATGGGGACACCATGTGACTCTGAAAACAATAAAGGAGGCCGGTAATGTTTTGGGAAGCTTCAACTCTCAGAATGGAGGTTGTACAGTGCACATAAATGCTTGGATTGAATGCTTGTCGCTGTTTAGTTTGTATGAGCTTTTGTCTCTTTAGTTAGTGAGACTGATGAGAAAATTATTGAAATTTCAAAATGGCAAAGTACAACATCTTAAAAATAAAGGTTGAGGGTAAATTGTGTCACAGCATTGGCAAAACCATTTGGACAAAGTTTTACAGAAATGTCTAGCAGGATAAAGTGATGTGAAGTGAAGACATCATATATAAGGGTCAAAGGTCAACGTCACCGTGACATCATAATGTTTTCTGCTTATTATTCAACCGCAGAACTCAGGAACCGAAGGGCAGATCGTGACCAGATTTCACATGTGGTCACACACTGAATTTGAGACACTAATCTCGGGTGTCCACCTTCAAACTGTGCTGATTGTGTGGATCTTCTGTGCTGCTGGGTTGAACATGTGTTTGAAGCCTCCACGTTCTGTCAATCACTACATAAATTATATTAGTCTAACATAAATTGAAACTGCAACTTGACTGGTGGGTGGAGACATGCAACCACTCATTCCTTTACTTGTGTGCCGGGTTGAGAGTCGTTTGAAGAAGGCCTGACCGGGAATCAGCACTGAGACGAGCGTTTAAATTGAAGGTGGACCACATACAGCTGTTTCTGAAGACGTCTATTGACAGCTGGTGGCCTCACTAAAGACAGACGTGTAGCTTTGAATGAATGAAGTCCACTTTTATCAATTCTCCTCCCTACTGAGCCTCCTTTTTTATCTTTGTCAGTAATACTGCTGCGCTCAGTGTCCTTTTTGCTGGGTTAATGGACGACACCCTCATTCATGTCCATGAATGGACACCGAGCACATTCAGACGGATGACCTTAAAGGATCCGTGTCTGTGTTGGAGGGAAAAACAGTCTGTTCTGTCCCTCCCCGCTGAGTTTGGTCTGAACCCGTTCATCAGACACAGCTGGGTCAAGATGCTCACCAGTGAAGCTGTGTCTGTTGGAGTGTGATCTGACAGGATCAGCAGCGAAGCAAGCTGATGGCTTCAGCGCCTCACTGCCATGTTTGGTCATTTCCGAAGTTCACTGCGAGTTGTAGAGCAGATTTGATTTTTTTTCAGTCGTGGTCACTGATCTGATTGTTTGAATCAACAAGTTTTGTTTCAGTGTGCAGGGATGCTGTTGATGTACATTTGTAGAAAAGGAGCTGTAAAGCTTTAAGGATACAATTACACCCAAAGTTTGTTTGTGTGCAAACTGAAAATGATTGACTTTGATGTCATTTATTTGATAATCGAAAATAAAAAAGAATACAGGTGGGTAGTCAGGTGGTTCAGTGGCCTGTAAGTATTGTAGCGACTACACCCATTTTCACTAGGACGGACTGATATTTCTACACACAGAATAATTTTAAAGATATAAAATCACAAATGAATGAAAGTGTAGTTAAAACAAACAGTAGGTTTAGAATTAATATGAACTTCCCAACAAGTGTGCTGTTTGAGACTGGTGCTGTCATTAGTCGTCTCCACTGAAAACCAGGCTGCGTCCCACTTGTGTCCTCTAACTGAGCGCTGCTGAGTGGCAAACGAACTGAATGTGTCCTGTCTGCCACTGAAGGATTACGACACGCTCACACAGACATGCACGCACACGCTCACACGTATGCAGCCATCTGCCACGCCACTTTCAAATCAAATCAGAGGTCTGGTGCATCAAATTAGGCACAGAAAAGGCAAAACGGTTTTTGACAGTGAGTTAAATACCTTCTGCTTTCAAAAGCCTGTTGTTCCCTCAGATGTGTAGACCTCAGGGGGTGGCTGTGCTGCTGTTGCATGGTGCTCCAGGAAAGAGTAAGAGGCTGAGGTAAAAGAAGTGTAGCAGACAGGTGCATGGGGCTGCAGGTGTTCTCTCTCGCAGCCTCCAACTCAGCGGCTTCTGTTTTGCACTCAGTTGGAAATGTTTGGTATGCCGTATGAGCCGTTCTGTTGACATTCTCTGCTGCTGACAGCAAGGAGTGAATGTTTTCCTGTGTGTAAACTCTCACCTCCTCTGTTTGGTTTGTCCGTGACATTTTCATGTTTGCCACTTTGACCATGAAAACACACTTGGCACAAACGCATTCAAAATTTTAAAGGAAAAAGTGCAAACAGTTGCAGAGGGCTCGCAGATATATTCATTACCACAAAGTCCCTGCCAGGCCACTTTTGTGGTTTATATAACTTTTAGACTTAGCAAAGCCTGTTTGAAACCCCCTGTTTGAAACAGATTTTATATGTCAATCAGCTTGGACCAGCTCAACCAGAAAGTTAGAGTTCTCTTTCAGTGCAGAGTCTGACAGTATGAGGTTGTTGTCATATTCATTACCAAAAGTGTAAATTTTCTCTGTGCTCGTTAAAAATCAGATCTTAAAAGGCAAAGCCTGCGAGCACGAACTGTGGCGTCAGAAACAGCTGGAAAGCCAATCCTGATCCCGTTTACAGCACACACAAGTGTGACATGGAAACGTGAAGCCTCCAGTGCACATACAGTGAGAATGGACTTATTTTTAAAAGAGACAGACGAAATAGATGTCATTTAAAGGGTTTTAATTTGGTCATTCTGCTTTCTTCTGCAAAATCCCTATCAGATACACATTAGAGAATTTTTATATACACGTGTACTAATACACATATGTGTGGGGCTTAGTGTTACCCATAATTGCTTCCTATTGCACCAACAATTCACTTGTTAAAACAGTGGATAAATGTAGTTTTTATTTTGCAGTATCTCTGCTTGCATGGCTAACAACTTTTTTTAGTTTTCTAGGTCATCTTGCTGGCTCAAAATCACTGGAGAGCAGCTGTACATTAGTGGGGCTTGAAATCCTCAGACCAGCTGAGATGAATCTGGCTGGAAAGTAAATAAAAACTGCTCACACTGCTGTTGAGCAAGGCAGTGAACACACAGCTGCTCTGCTGAAGATTCCCAGCCGCAAAAAGTAGACAGAAAAGAGAAAGACTTAAAGATATAAATTAAATGGGGTGTTTCTGCTCGGGACTTTGGTTAAGCACTTTATTTAATACGTGTGGGGCGTCACAGGATGAACCTATTGCGATAACCGGTTGCCAGGTCTCCAGGAGGATGTTGGGACTGAGCCTGGTATTAACAGTGAAGGCAGGACAGATACGGGGAGTCTATCTCTGCTTCATATCTTAATCCCCCTCAGGTGTGTTGGTGCAGCAGAGCTTCATTGCCATAGCAGGAGTGAAGATGTAAACATCCGTCAGTCAGAGAGCCCGTTGTTTATTTCAAATCGAGCGGAGCAGCGGATCTCAGCGGTGTCTCATGCTTTTCTGTTGTGAAAGTGAAAACCTTTTGAGACGATGCTATTTTAGATAACTTTTCTGCCTAACAACAAGGTTTTATAGCTTAGTGTAGCTGCATTAGGAGAAAAAAGCAACACTCAGCGTACATCTTCCTAAGTCACGTCCCATTGCATTATGTGTCCTGAGCAGTGACTGCAACCCCACCCCCCAACCCGCTTACATAATCACCCCCCACACACACAAACACCACACACACACACTGTATATAGGTGCCAGCTGTCCTGAATGGACCCCTCCAGCCTCCAGCCAACCACCGTGCAGGAGAAGCAGCGTCATGAGCTGCGACTAGTCAGGTAGATGGAATAAGAGGATTAATCATTGAGTTGAGGCTGTCGGCTGCCTCAGTGCTTCCACCACAGAGCTAATCATATATTTAACTCTGGCAGTGTTACACGGCCATTTTTAGAGTTTATTGAAAAAGCGTGTATCACTGTGGGAAAAACTTCTGGGCCAAAGAGGGAAAACGTGTCATTGACCAGCGCTGAATCCCTTCCAGCTCACTTATTTTAAATCTCTGTGGTTAAAAATGTCTGTATGGTGTCTTACTGCAAAACTAGATTTTTTAAAATTTGTTTTTTTACTCTCCCTTCGGAAAATGTGAATTGGGGTTCAGGCTTTAAGTCCAAACCATCAGGGAACAGCCCTCAGCCCCCTTGTGGCGAGGGCAGAGCTGCATCCAGACAGCATATGGTCGTACGCTCTCCAGTCTGAAACACGCATGCAGCTGTAAAAAGTTCATTTCCTGTTACCTTTGGGCAGCACCAGCACTAATCACTTGTCACTTTGTGTGTGCTTGATGTGTGTGCTTGTGTACTTTTGTACATTTTAGTCGCGCAGTCCAAAGTCAACAGTACAGAGTCCTTGTAGAGACTCGTACTCTGAGGAACATGTGACACCTTGCTGTGAAACCATGGAGATGGACAAGAAATTCTTATTTTGTTTGTTCCGTTGCTTAAGGACATCACACCAACTTTTAGCTCTGCACGAGGAAACCTGTCATCGATTTCAATGAGTTCCTGTGGCAAAAAGAGCAGTTGTCAGTTGCCAGGCAGAAACGTCTTACCTGGCTCCGCTTTTTGCCACAATGCAACATCGTCTGGCAACACGCAGCGTCAGCCAGTCAGGCGCATACAAGCACGCACTCCAGGTGGATCACAGTGCTTTGTGACCTGAACGCCACATTTTTTTCACCGCCGCACAGTCCGTTATTTTAGTGCAGGGTCGTAAAAACACACAGAGCTCCACATTGTTGCAACATTGGATTCATGAAATACTGTGGTCAGTCACTTGGGCTTATCTTCAAAACACATCTGCTCTTACACAATTAAAAATGAGAGACTGGGAGACCGGCAGCAGCGTAGACTTTATGTATTTTTCTTTCTATTCGTGGATGTTATTTCTAAACACAGTCAGACCAGGCTGCAGTGGACGCTCTTTCACTGTAAATGACACACAGGTATTGATATAAATGGTGTACAACCTGATGTATGAACTCCATACTCTGTAATGTACAGCAGCTTAACTCATAACTCAAACTTTTACATTTCAGTGTGTGTCTTTTGGAGGGTTTTTTATCAATAAGTCAAAACTACAAGACAAGAGACGGATCATGTTGAAGCAGCTCCTGCATCACTTTGTCTTCTTCCTGCTGTGTCATACTTTTTGACCCATTTGCAGCTCGTGCTGAGACGCGAGTAGATCAGAGTTGGATTCACAGAGAGCCTTTTGTTTATCTTTTTTTGTTTATCACTTTTGCAAAGTGCACTTCAGACAGATCATGTTGTCACAAAATGCCACCGAGCCAAAAGCTGGCAAAACCAGTTTGTGCATCTCATAATTCATTTAATCTATAAGGCAGGAAATGACGATTTGTGGCTTTCAGATATCATGGAAAATGTACATTTTTTGGAGTTTGAGTGTTGGTGGTCTTTCATGTACAATTCAAAATAGGGGAGTGGTTGAAAAGTTGATGCTTAGATGCACCTCGAGGCGGATGTGGACGATTCGGCACCAGTTCTCCAGTGTCAGAAACTGATTGTCTGAGTGTTGGTTGATAACCTGATGTTGATGAAACAAAAAGGCAGAACTCCACTAAGAGGCCACATCACAAAAGGCAGTGGCTGCACACAGTTTTTCACTTTGTGTCTGAGTGCTGTGCACTGCTGGAGCGTAATGTCAGCACAGCAGAGCTCTCTGAAATGACATGTGGATAAGAGCCACATTGTCTAAACTAACTGTGGGTGGTTACAGAGAGGCTGTCTTAAAGGTAGCAAGTAGTTACACAGTGTGAGAAAATATGCATCATGTATGGGAATAAAACATTTTAATGCATCGTGAATCAGGTTTGAATTGACAAACAGATCTGGCTGAAGCTGCCTGTGGAGCATCGCCTGCAGCCGGCCTGCTTCCTGACTCCAGAGCTCGAACTCACCTCAGGCTGTTTAAAGGGTTGTCCAAGCGTTGCATTGTCTGCTCTTTGCCCCCCCCCTGAATGTAACTGCTCTGGAGTAGTGCAGTTGCATTGGGTGGTGCCAGCGCTTCATGGCCTTTTTGTGTTGACTTTGCAGAGCGTTTGTTCGCGGTTTGCTTTTCTTTCCTATATTTGTTTCAGTGAGATTTAGTGAGATTATGTTAGCTCAGACCAGACTCAAACAGATGTGCGTGGACACATGTAAGCGTAAGGATACCTTTCTTGTGTTTCAGTGCTCGTTTTCCTTTGTATACTGAAAAGTTAGTTTCCTCTGCTCACTTTTCCCACCATATTCAGTGCATCCCTTTATCTGGAGGGGGGGACAAAATGATGACTGACAGACTTCAGTTAGAAGTACAGAATAAAGGTTTGGAATCAAACATATCAAAATAGCAATTGCAAAGCTAGTAGGTTGAAAAACGGCCGAGGCTTTTTAAGTGTTTTATGGCATTTGTGATGTAATCTTATCTGGAAAGACGGCCTGGCCATTTTCCATGTACACAACTGCTCTTTGATACGGCCTCCTTTCTTCCGGTTTCGATCCAGCCGTCACACCTCCTGACTGGTTTCCCTGGTCATTTGTTTCACATTCAGCAATATCCCTGATACACCAGTAACTGCTTTTTTGTTCAGACGTGGATTGAGTTATCAAATTGTTTGGCTTTCGTGCTTTCTCTTGATGTAAATATTGGTTGTCCAACTTGTAAAAACGCTGATAAATGTCCACAGCGGACAAACTCTGATGTATAAGGTGTACGTACAGCAGACTGCCTGCATCGGGATCAGATTTTGTATGTTATGGCCATGTTGTCTGGATCCAAACTGAATGAAACAGTGACTATAAGATGAATCCTGTTCCCACACACGAAGGAAAAAATCTGAATGTCACTTTCTCTCTCTCTCTGTCAGCTACATTTGAAGTGTTTCTAAAGAGGGAAATATTACCAAACATTTCCTACTGATGTTACTCAACATACGTCATTTGGCAGCCCCTCAGTAACGCTCACTGTGTGACTGTGGGAGTGTAAAGCTCTGCGGTGGCACTTTGCCCTACTGAAGCTAAGAGCTGAATGGACGAGGAAGTAGAAAAGATATGCATGTTCTCTGTGTTTTTGTCACCGTGTTTGTACATGTGTGAGCCTGCATGTTTGTGTATTAGTCTAACCCACGCGCTCCAGTACTCCAGTGTGTGTGTGTGTGTGTTGTGTTTTGTGTTTTCATGGCCCAGCTCCCTGTGGTATGTAGCAGAGCAGGTTCACCTGTGTAAAACAGAAAAGAGGAGGTGAACGAGTGCTGCTCCTCCTCCATCACTGAACCACCTCCTCTTCAGACTTCACAAACATTGTTGTCAGGCTGCCACCTAAAGGACGCTGCAGCCTGCACGTCTGCTCTGGTCAGCTTTGCCCGCACTGGTGTTTATGGTGGCTGGAAAACAGAGAAACATTAGTTTGGTATCAGCTGAAGAAGACTAGACAGCTGAAACGTGTTGTTGGCTGTGGAACAAATACAGCTTCAGCTTTTCTTTTTTTTTTTTTATTGTATTTTTTTTGCACATTTATGCCTTTAATCGATAGGTCAAAGAGAGTGACAGGAAATGGGGCTGTGAGAGAGAGGGGAAGACACGCAGCAAAAGACGATTTCATCCCTCTGTAAGTGGGGCAAGTGTACGAACCTCAACTTCAGCGTTTAAGGATGCATGTTGTCACACAGTTCATCAAACCTTTCGACTGGAAGAGCGGCAACAAACCCTAAAAGGACCCAGCAGGTTTCACCTGGCCTTTACTTATTAAAAAAACAAAACAAAAGAAAGGAGCCCAGCAGTTCTACAGTGACCTCCAACTTTATGTGAACGAGGGCAACAACTTTGTATAAAATGAACACGGCGCTCTGAATCTGCTATAAATAATAAGCAATGTGTTGCCAAAGCATCTGCCGCCGTTTCGGTCTAATATTAGCTCTGATGCTTTCAGTGCCTGAAGCAGAGTCCTCAGTCTTCTCCCACTTCTCTGTGTTTCTCCCTGGCTCTGATGTGGTTTATCTGCTGCTGAAGAACACTGGACCAGTTGATTATTATTCCGCTGCAGTGCTGCAGGCAGTACAGATAAGAGTCTGCAGGTCTCCTCTCTGGAACTGGCAGCATCACTCTCCATCACTTCCTATTCTCTACCCATTAACTTCTGCTCTGACCCGACACTGGTAATTATGAGTATGCAAACCGAAGTGTTGCGTGGCTGCTGTGGTGCGGTGTGGCTCAGTGCTTCTTACTGCAGACTCGGGGCCTTTCTCAAACTGGATCCTCCGCTGTCCCACTCTGTCGCATCGTGATGCGTTACTGCATTCGCAGCTTAATGAAGCAGCCTTCATTAAACAGGACGCGTCGCACCTTTTCGTAACCGTGCTTTTCTGTCATGTCTTCCTTGTACACTTGTAGACTCAGTGTGGAAAGGTTTTATAAGTCACTTCCACTCCAGGTTAAATGGTTTGGGAGGACACTTGATGTGATGAAGACAGTCCGTTAGAGTCCCCACGTGTTGTGGTTGAGGGTTGACCTCTGGTGTGATTGTTGCTTTTTGTTCACTATGTTAATCAATGAGATCAGTCGATTCATGGTCTCCTTTGCTTCCCACAGCCAGGGTTTGTGATTATTTTTTATGATTAATCGAATTGTCTGCTCTATTAAACCGTCAGAAAACAGTGAGAAATGCCTCTCAAAGTGTCTTCAGATTGCTGGAGTTGTTCGACAGTTCAAAAGAATGTTTGTAATGATGTAACAAGGAGAAAACCAGTAAATTCTCTCATTTGACAAGCTGAAACCAGATAAGTTGTTTGATAAAAAGTTAATTAGTTAATTAGTGTTCAGGAACACTTGACAATTTCACAATACGATACATATGATAGATGAAGATAGAACTTCTTCCTCTCAGTTTGGTGTGCTGACTGGATATCAGTAACCATGAGCAAACATGGCTGTTCAAAATGCCTCGCCACGGTGGCTGAATCCATTTAACGTTGATCCACAATGTGAAAGTGAACCGATTTAAACTGCTGAACGTGTCTTTTTACCCAGCATTAGGAGTCCACACAACTTCACGTAAAGCTCAGTAAGTGAATGCTTTTGCCAAAATGGCCAGGAGAGTTTCATATCCATTCAATCAAAGCAGATAAAGCAATCAAGACTTTTACTTTCAGAAACCTCGATGCCCAAAAATATCTCCTATCATTTAACAGCCCTTTAGTACATGATTACACTTGTAGACCCAGCAACCTCTACTGGAGCACAGTTTAAGAGGTCAACCACTTAATGTCCCACTGTGGTTCAGTGCTTCTCTGGTGCAGTATTGATCAGGTGGTCAGTCTGTTCGTAGCAGATGTCCAGCACCAGATGCTCAGGAATATACCGCTGCTATAATGGAGTCAAGCAACACCGTCTGCATTTCTAATGAGCCAACCTGGCGGCGTAGCCTTTACTTAGTTACTTTGAGTGCTGTTATTTGACAAAGCTCTTATTGCTGCTGTCAGTGGAAGACCTAGCTGCAGTTTCTGTGGGTTTATTGCTCAGGCTTTACTCGTGCTGAGAGCGTTTCACTGCCTTGTGGCTTATAAAACCAGTTCAAAACCAGTCAGACCAGAGGGCTGCTGCTTGAAACTGCTGTTGACCTGCCATATGAGGCTATAAGATAATTATGTAATAAAAAAAAAATCATACAATTTCAGGACTGTTCTCTTTTTGAGTTGCGCCCGGCTGTATACTTCAAATCCTTCCTCAACCTTCTGTCTGTGTCATCTCCAGCTTCTCCTCGCTGGACTGAAATAGGTTTATCAGGTGAAAGCGAGCGGCCGAGAGTAAATACTGATAACAGATCTTCCTGACTTTTGCACAGGTTTGCTGGAACTTGGACACATAGACCACCTGGTAAACAGTTTTAAATGATTTTGTGCCCACCTTATCATCCCACATCTTATTGTGGGATGTTTGTGAAGTTTGAGAGCAGCCTTAGGAGGAAAGTGTGGTTTTGTGGCTGATGCTGAATTGGGATACTAACTTACTGGCTTTTTAACGGTCGATTGACTGCCAGGACTTCCCCTTTGACAGATCCATGCTCTAAGATCACATGTTCGCTCAGTGTCACACAGGAAGACCACAGAGCAGTGTGGCCAGTGCAGCGCTGCAATCCAAATATTAAGCAGGGACGATGGCGATGATCCGCTTGAGGAGAAGTTTTTTCCGAGCGTTCTCAGCACATGAAGAGGATGATGTGTTTACTAGTTGCTCACCACCTGAGGTAATATTTAATAAACAGGTATTTCATGTAATTCCTAATCTGCACCTTGATTCACTGTATTTGTGCACAGTAGGGTTACGTAGAATTTTGGGTTATTTTATTTTAGAAGTCGTTTTGCTAGTTTTTTTTTGCAATTGCTAGTTTTGCGTTGCTTCAGAGATCGATGCTCGATGGCAGAACTTGCAAAGTGAGTTTCCTTGTTTGGTTTTGGCTTTCCAGCTGGTGACCACAACCAAGTAGAAGACACGACACGAACTTATGTAACATATTAGGCATAATGTACGCAGTCTCCACCTTCTTATTGTCTGTGATCCCATGTCTCAGGCTTCCTGTTAGTCCACCAAATATTCGATCCTCATGAGTACCTCCAGCTGTTAGCTCGGCTCCTGCATATTTCATCCTTATTGATCCCCGTGCAATAAAAACATCACAGAGCCAGCGTTAGGAAGCCTCGGGGCACTGGCATTATTTATGACTCTCTCTGCACTGTCGCTCTGCAGCCAGGCCGCTTCTTTGTGATGGCAGCATGAAATAATCATGACAAGCAGCCCATTGACTGGATGAGTCGTGCGTCAGGGATTTTGAAGAAGGATGCTCTGTCATTAGAGGCAGCAGGCTGGCTGTGCTGCAGCTGTGGAAATGCTGTAGTTTGACTGGATTCTGGAACTTTTTTATTTGCTTGCCAGTGGTATTCTGATTCATACACACATTCACCAACTTATTCACTTGTCATTAACCCTCAGCATTTTAAATCAAGTTTGGTCACCCGCCACTGTGACAGTTAACAGTGGACTCTCCCATCCTAAACAGAAGAAAACATTTGTTTTGCGGCTCTTCAGGTTTCCCATCCTGTTTAATGGGAACATTTCTGCAGTGTGCCACTCTTTTGCCAGAGGTCTGCTCTGCTCTGCTCTGTTGTTGTTAAAACCAAAACAGGATCTGAGACGTAATTCATATTTTTTCTTTTCCCAGTATGAGTCTTTACTGTCTGCGACAACTTCTTCTGATTCAAAATCCAACCTGAAAAGTGAAGGTTTCAAAGAGGATCACAAAGATTTTAGCTCCAAAGGGAGAAATCATTTCAGTGGTGGTTTACCAACAGTCTGAGTCTAGGAAGTAAAAATGCATTTGTTGCTTCCAGCTTCTTAAATGTTAAGCTTTGTTGCTCTTTCTTGTCTTACACAATAAACATAATGACATATATTCAGTGGTTTTGTTTAAATCAGACAAAAAAAGGCATCTTGAAGACATCAACTTGGGCACAACTTAGGAAGTGATTTATTTTCTGATTGTCCTGATCAATCAAGAAACTACTTGGCAGATTAGTAGATAATGAATGTGCTTGATACCCGTTAGGTTTGTACATAGCTACCAATTTTATACCCCCAGAATATCTAGATAAGGCTCAAAAAGTAGTTTGAAAAGCACGTAGTTTAATTTCTATAAGAAGGATTTTCACAGTTCTGTGCTCACAGCTCTAAGGATGAGCCTGGACAAACTGTCCTCCAAGTGTTCAGGATGCGTGTTCATAGTCAGTTTTACTTCCTTATTTCTACCTGACATGGGTCGCTGTCACTCTCAGTTATATAACAGCACTTCCTTCCTTCCCTGTCCTCCTCCACTTCAGTTCATTCAACTGCTCTGCTCCTTTATTGCCAACAATGGCTGTCAGAATGAACTGTTCCAAGCTGGCACAGCCTTTTCAGCCACTAATAAATTGACATTTCCTTTATACACAAATGCCACTCAGTGTGTAGTACAAACACTGCACAGGTAACAGTGTGGGGGCGAGGTGTTAGATGTGTGTTTTAAAGTCTTCAGACGCAGGCTTACAGGTGATTCACGCTCTGAAAGCCGTGAGTTTTTTACATCATCGCTTGCTGTCGAGGAGCTCCTCCCTGATTGTATAACAGGCTTAAATCCCCTCACAGGTGACTAACGGTTCCTCCTCCCTCTCTTTCCTGCTCCCCATCAGACGGTGCCTTCATCGGGCCAGGGCCGCTCCGAGTCGCCCGTTTACACTAACCTCCAGGAACTGAAGATCACCCAGACCAACCTGCCCCCTTTCCCCTCCGGCTCCCCCCTCCACGTCCTGGGTGAATGGGAGACTTACAAGGACCAGAATGGCAGACACTTCTACTACAACCGCTCCACCCAGGAGAGGACCTGGAAGCCGCCCCGGGCCAGGGACACCAGCATGGGGAGCTCCAGAGGAGAGAACCACAGCGCAGGGGAAAGCTCTGAGGTACGGATCAAAAATGCTCCACATAGTACACACATACGTGCACACGTTGTCTTGCATCGAGTTGTCAAACAAAAAACATCTCCGAGAAAATGACCATTAAAAAAAAATTGACCGTTAAAAATACACAACGTGCAGCTTCTTGCATTGTGGAAATTATTACAGTTTTATGTGATGAACAGTGAATGACTGCAGACTTGACAGTCAACTCTCACACAAACACAGATTTTGTGAGGGAGTCATCTCTGATTAAATGGCTGCACCACACTGCCACCTACAGGCAAAAAGCTGCCACTGTCACTTCATTTATTTATTCCATTTCACACTGCAGCAGCCACCTTCAGGCTTACACCACACTGTCTAAAATTAAGCATGAACTTTATTGATTTTTAGCCCTCTGGTGGGTCTTCTGGTTGTCTTTACTGTACTAAAGTGGTGTTGGACCATCTCTGATTCGTTGATTCTGGGTTCATGACTGTCTTTTCTCCTCTGGGACTCCATGGTGAAAGATGCCCTCTGCTTTCTCCTCTCTCTCTCTCTCTCTCTCTCTCTCTCTCTCTGTGCACTAATGGTAGACCACTCCTCTCTCGCTCTCGCCATCAATCCTTCCCTTCCTCTCGTTCTCCATTGGTCGACTCCAGCCTCTGTCATCGGAGGACACCTGCTTCAGTACCTACTCTAGCCAGTCAGACAGTCAGTGTGGCTCGCCGCCGCGTGGTTGGTCGGAGGAGATGGACGAGCACGGCCACACGCTGTACATCAGCGACTATACTAATGAGAAGGTACCGACTGCACGGAGCTGATCTGCCGTCTCTTTGCTGTGGTGGTTTCAGGGGGTGCATGTGGGGTCGGACTTGGGGTCGTTTTATGGTAGTTTTCCCTGTGTAGTGCACAGTTGACGTTTCCTCCACACTGATTAGGCAGAAATGATGAAAATATCAAACTGTTTCCTGCAGTTTCGCTCATGACACACTCAAAGCGACATGCTCGTTCTGTAGGTTTGATGGTATTGCACAAAAAACTGAAGTAAAAGTCATGACTCACTCTAATGAGGCGTGTGTTTTTCTTGTCTGTCCGTTTGTAACCAGTGGTTAAAACATGTTGATGAGCAGGGCAGACCGTATTACTACAGTGCAGATGGTTCGCGGTCCGAGTGGGAGCTGCCAAAGGTGAGACTCTGTGAACCTGTCAGGGTTAATGCTGCACCAGGCAGGCCAGTAAAATAACACAACTGAATGTAAAATACTCATGTTCGTGCCACAACGGGATGAGACCAAACAGGCTGCAAAAATAATATGATTGTTTTCGTTATGGGTGAAGCCAAATAGTTTAATATGGAAAAGTAGGGTCCACTACTTCCTGTGTTTTTTTGGGTTTTTTTGTCCAGCAATCAGTCCCAAACCACTCAGAGACAATTGGCGGTGATATTAAATGATCTGACTGTATATTTGTTACAGCTCCACTCTGTGATTATGGCTCAGAGGATTGATGTTCAGTTGTGACATCACGTTAACTTTTGGCAGAAACAGTCATCTCGATGACTAACTTGTTGTATTCACGTGTGTAAATATTTTCATTAGGTAACGCTAAAAGTGTATTGACGCAGTTTGATTCCTCGTTCCCCCCCTCCAGTACAACCACTCCCCTCCGCAGCCGTCTGGAGACGCTCCAAAGAGTCGCAGTTTGGACAGGAAACACGTGGAGCCCATCGTCCTGACCAAGTGGAGACACAGCGCCTACGTCCAAGACCCCAACGACAAGGTCTGACACCCACATCTGCAAAGTCAACTTTGCAGGACGAGCGCCGGTGAAAATGTTCAGAAAAGTCTAACAGCTGCGTGATTTGTATTTAACCTGCGTGTGGACTTAACAGCCTTGTGCACAGAATGCGTTTGTGCCACATGGAGCTGTGATGTGATGTGATGTGATGTGATGTTTAACTTGAGTGCAGAGTTTCAGTCGTAGGTTGGTTGTTTTGCAGCGGCTGTTAAAAACCAGGCGTTTCCGCACAGGCTCCGCCCGCCTCCACCCGTACAAACACAAAGTCAGTAGACTGTCGAACCGACCAATCAGAGCCTTGCCCCTTAATCCGAGCGGACAATCACTTTGCATGTTACAAATCACAGAACAGGAGCAAAAATTGCATTCCGGTCTCTGCCTGATTTCCCTGAGTTGATTCAGCCTGTTCATGTGAATCTTTTCCACCAAGAAGCTCAACATTCAATCACGAACTTGATTAACTTTTGGACTGGAGGGTTTGGCCACCGTGATACATCAATAATTTGTCTGCAAAAATGCTGAAGGTGAAATATTTCGTCCTAGTCGCAATACGTGGCTCCACATGTAATTTATGGTCACGTTTGTGCAGGTACTCATCACACTTTGCAGCATCGTAATCTCACTGCTGTTTGCCGTCACACTCTTTCATCTGTCTGTGTCTTCTTAACCTCTCATCATCCTCTCATTAACCCTTTAAGTTCTGTCGATGTGATACTTTGTTTATTTTTTATTTTTTTCCCTTCCTGTCTCCTCACTAGGACGCTCCTCAGGGCCCAAAGCCCCCCTCCCCCGACTCTGACTCCTGCCCTTCATCTCCCAAGCCCCCCGCCTCTGTTAGTACTCACCCCTCACCTCACCTCCTCACAGCGGCTCAACTCCATCGGCCAGGGGTTTAGCTTGGCCCCTGATTGTAGGCAGCGGCACGCGTTGCAGCTTATTGCGGGGTTTCTACACAGCTTTGGAAAATGTGGAAATAGAGAAAAGGGCTTTGTCCCAGTATACAGTAACCTTAAAACATTACGCAGCAGAAACAAAGTTGCCGAATGAGAGTTAATGTGAGCCTGTGTAGAATCTCTGTTGATAAGCAGGAATTGCTTGGACTCAAAATGGCACAGGAGCTTTTTTGTTGTCAAGAAACACTTGAATAAATCGTCTGGTTTCTTCCTGGGTGCGTTGATCGTCTGTGTTGCACCAGAAATTTCCACGTGTGTCAAAATCTGAAACAAAAGATTGCTGGCTAAATGTTGCACAAGCAGTTTTGCCAATAATTTATGGTTTTATCTTAATACGGACTTTCTTTTAATCTGATGTCTGCTTGCACTTTCTGTTGTTAAGTCATTTGCCTTTCTTGAGTGGGAATAATGATAGCAGTCTGTTTGTGCTCTGAGCAGAAAGCTGTGATTATTCTGGAGGGTGGAGGGTGTTTTCTGGTGGTGGTGGTGGTGTTTCACTATGCAGTGACACAGTATTCAGCAGCTTTCTGTCCTGTCATCCTGCTGTGGTTGTTAATCATAGATCAAGTGATTGGTGTGTAGACATCCTGCGTCTTTAAAGTGTGTCCTGATGATGTTTTTCCTCTCCAGCCGTCTGAAAAGCACGGCTCCCTGAACGTTACGAAGATCACTGAGCAGGGCAAGAAAGTGCGGTGAGTAGCAGTGGCTTCTTTTTGTGTTTGTGCCTTGACTCACATGCACGAGAGCCATGCAGTACGATCCTGCAGATGAAAGCGTTCTCGCTGAGCAGCTTCCTGTTTCACTGGTCTCACGTTCACTTGCTGTACGCACTCACTTTATTAACCGCCTGTTGCAGGAAGAACTGGACCTCCTCCTGGACCGTACTCCAAGGATCCAGGCTGCTGTTTACGTTTACCAAAGGCCAAGGAGGTGGAACCAGCTGGGTTAGTGTCAGAAACCGTCTCCTGAAAAACTGAGCTTGTTTCACATCCACATTGTGTCTGGACAGGCTAACACAGAAATTGTTTAAGTTCACTGAATAGGCTGAGGAAGAGTCAGTCATGTCTAGACCTCCAGTGTTTTTGAGTGGTCTGTCAGGTCACTGGACAGGAGTTTGGATTGTATTTTGTCTTCCTTTTCCATCTCTTTACCTTTGGTGCTGTTGTCTTCATCCCTCTCCATCCATCCATGCAGCCATACTACCACCGTGGCTCCTTCCCTGAATTCCTCCTGTCACTGTTGAGTAACTGGAGGCCGCCTGCTAAGAAACGTCCTGCTGTCTCCTTTGACTGCTCTGAGCTCCTCAGAGCCTCCTCTGTATGTGCTTCCTCCTCCTCCTCCTCCTCCTCTGCATGCTGCCCCCCTCCTGTGTGCCATCCTTTCACCAAAACCCCCTCTGTGTGTTATTACTGCCTGACGTGGGGCAAAGATTAGGCGCAATATTACTGTGTCATTATTTGCTAAATCGTTTGACCTTTGTGGCTTTAGCGGACTTTAAATGGATTTATTTATTGAACATTATAGGCACCCAGGTAATGTTTTTGCCTCGAAGGGTGGGATGGAGTCCAAGAACCACTAGGTTTAATCAGAGAGCTGTTTTCTTGAAGATGGAGAAGTTGTAAAGGTTATGCTTTAATCAGAGTGAGACGCAGAGCGTGTGGAGGTCTGTAGGGGTCTGACAGGCTGGTGTCAAGCTTTTTGATTACACAAAGCATGACACACAGGCAGGATTATTTCCAGGTTTTAGTTGCACATGAGTAGACTGTCGGAGGAGACAAGTTTTCTGCAGTTAATGGGGGGATTCTGAAACCGCAAAGTGATCCACTTCCTCATCTGCACAAATTGTTGCGTGGTTGAGAGCTGAAGACATCTTCAAACCGTCCCTCCATGTGTTAATCTGCTCTCCTTTGAATGGTGTCCTCTCTGACCAGTTTGGAGGCGGTCAGTCCAAACCGGAGTTCACCGTGGATCTGAGGGGCGGCTCGGTCGAATGGGCGTCCAAGGACAAGTCCAGCAAAAAAAACGTCATAGAGGTGAGACAGACCTGAGGTTATTCGCCCTTCCTCGGCCTCCTCTTTGTTTTGCGTTGCGTCCAATGGCGAACACACGGGAAAACAAACACTAAAGGCAGTTGGCAAAGTGGATGATCGGAGCTGATAAAGTTGTGTCTCTCTCCTGCTTGCAGCTGAAGACTCGACAGGGCACAGAGCTGCTCATCCAGTCAGAGAACGACGGTCTCATCAACGACTGGTACCGAGCGCTGCAGGACACCATCAGCACCCATGTGAGGACCAGCACCTTCACCCGGTCCCCAAAACACAACCAAATGTTGTTCTGATGTTGACTCATTTGATGTTTGTTTTGCTCTCATGAGAGTCCAAAGGTGCAGCAGATTTTACAACCATCTTATCTGTGTCTTATTTGTGTGTGTGTGTGTGTGTGTGTCTGTCTCAGGCCTGGGAGTCTGATGAAGCCATTGAAGAGGACATGCCGGAGTCGCCTGGCGTGGAGAAACATGACAAGGAGAAAGAACACAGAGACTCAAAGAAAGGCAGAGGTGTGTGTGTGCTGTTGAATGGTGTTGAAACTGAACTGATGAAAAGCAAAAACGACAGGAGAGAGGAAGAAAATAAAACAGAGTACACACATGACACAAGACGGAAAGCGAAAGCACTTCAGGTGTTACTCACGTGTCACATGTGCCCTATAAAAGTACCTGCTGAAAACACTGAGTGGCTGTCATGGCGATCAGTGTGTTGAGACGAGTGGTGGACAACACTTTCCTGTCCCATGTGTCCCCTGCAGCCATGAAGACCTCCACCAGCATGGACAGCTCGGACAACAAGAAGACCCGACACAAGCTGAAGAAGTTCCTGACCCGCCGTCCCACCCTGCAGGCCGTCAGAGACAAGGGATACATCAAAGGTACCAGACTCCACGCTGGTTTGTGCTCACTGTGGAAAAGATTAACAGAATTCAAAGAGTTCCACTCGTTCTTAGCGGAAATCAAATTAGGTTGATGCTTTGTGATACAAGCTGGTGTTTTGGTGTTTTTGCTGCTGTTTTATTCCATCTTTCATTTGTTTCTGTACACTTTCTTCTGCTTTCTGAAGTTTCTGTACATAAATTAATTCACTTTAACTTTAATAAGATCTTATTTTTATTTAATGTATCCACCAGTGAGCCATTTTGCCTGCAGGAGGAGGAAAACTTAATGTTTTATAGTTCTGTAGTGCTTAAGTGGGAAAACCTCTGGGATTGCAGCCATTTTATATATTTGCTGCAGGAAGTTTTTGTCCTCCATGACATTAAAACCTCCTTTCTCGTCTCTGTAAGAGGAAGTGATCCGGCACAGGGATTGTCTTTTGGACCCGGCAGCAAAGCATGGACTTTGGACTGTTTTGTGACCTCGTCTTTGTTTGTGTGTCTGCAGATCAGGTGTTTGGCTGCAGCCTGTCCAGTCTGTGTCACAGGGAGAGCAGCAGCGTGCCGAGCTTCGTCAAGATGTGCATCGACCACGTGGAGAACAACGGTGGGTTCGGGCGTGTGTCTTCTTTCTGGTTTCGGTCTTACCTGCTGTAAAATACGAGAGAGGTTTGCCACCTCGTGAGAAAACAGGAAGTGCCTGACTGTGTGACTGGCGTGTGCAGATGTTACTGAACTGTTTTCCCATGATCCCCCGCAGGTCTGTGTGTGGACGGGCTCTACAGAGTTAGCGGGAACCTGGCTGTCATACAGAAGCTACGCTTTGCCGTGAATCACGGTGAGTTTGCTGCTTTCTGTATGAGCCTTTCTTCATTATTTGCGAGGAAACAAAGTAGAGAATAACGTGAGCAGACTGAAAGGTCATGTAGAGCCGTTTTGACTTGACTTTCTGCCAGTTTCACGCAAGTCGCTCTTAGTGTCTGTCGATGGCACTCGGACTGAAGTGTTTGTGTGTGTGTCCAGACGAGAAGGTGAACCTGTTGGATGGGAAGTGGGAGGACATCCATGTGACCACTGGAGCTTTGAAGATGTACTTCAGGGAGCTGCCGGAGCCCCTCTTCACCTACGCTCTCTTCCACGACTTTGTCAGCGCCATCAGTATGTGCTACACCCAGCCGCGCCACACCTGTCTGTGTTTATTCATGCTGCTTGCATTTGACTGACGTGAATGTCCTGTCTGGATTTACTAAGCATGTTGTCAGCCTCTTTGGAAGCAAGACAATCTATGTCTGCAAAAACACAAACCTGGTGATGAAGCTCCACTGCAGTCCCACAAACCACATACCCAACGCGGCGCTGGTGACGGAGTAGAAGATGGCTGCTCAGATTGTGCGCTCGGACTTTAATATCTGTTGTGTTTTCGCTCTGCAGAGATTCCAGACTACAAGCATCGAGTTCAGTCCATCAAAGAGCTGGTCCGCCAGCTGCCGAAGCCCAACCACGACACCATGCAGGCGCTCTTCAAACACCTCAGGAAGTAAGAGTTGAATTCCTTCTCTGTCCAGAACCCACAAGACCAGAACAATTGAAATACAACTTCAGAACGAACAATCCTCATTCTCAACACATAAAAACAATCATAACTGACTTTTTGTTTAAATGTTGACAAACATCTTAATTATTTCTTTGTCTGCTGTATGACTGGAAATGGAGGGAAAAGATTTTTCTCACAAATTCTCACACCTGAAGCAGAAACCAGAGAATATCTTACACTTAATTGCTTTTAAGCAATTCATTTATTATCAGAATTGTTTCACATCACATAGATTCTCAGGTGCTGGCGATGCTTGTTTGAAGACCACAACTCCCATGATCCCACACCACTCGCTCCCTGGAAGACCCAGAATCTGCATTCTGCGTGTTTAACTCTGCGTTGTTCCCCCAGGGTGATCGACTACGGTGAGGAGAACCGCATGACCACCCAGAGCGTGGCCATCGTGTTCGGCCCCACGCTGCTGCGGCCGGAAACGGAGACCTGGAACATGGCGGTCCACATGGTCTACCAGAACCAGATCGTGGAGCTAATACTGCTGGAGTACGAGAACATTTTCGGCAGGTAGAAAGAGACACCGATGGATGAGCCTCTTTGTTTTTTTGGGGTTTTTTTTCTCTCTGTCTCTCTCTCCCCACGCAGAGCTCTTCCTAACCCAGCCCAGCCCGGCTCGGCTCGGCCCAGTCTGGCCCGGCCCAGCCCGGAGGCAGCTTCTCTTTATCTCAAACCGACATGCATTCGCTGGCCTCTCCAGTCTTAGAACCTGTGGACCAAAGCCTCGCACTTTTGTCGTGGTTCACACATAACGTAGACGTAACAAACTAGCGACCAAAAACAGTTTGCGACTCTCTGCACTTTTCAGTATCTCGTTCTGTCCTGCAGCTGCTGTTCACTGCAAAGGTGACGTCTTCCTGTCCCGACACTGGATTCCTAAACCCGATGCAGGGGCCAAACAAGCCTCTGACTGCTGCACAGACTGACTGAGCCCAGAGGAGGCTCGGAGGCGTCAGTATTGGAGGAGGAGGAGGAGGTGTAGCCTGTATGTACTGTACTGTATGTCCCACGACCTGTACGGACCACGCTGAGGAACCCACCTGAGAAACCAAACTGCTGTGCTCGGCTTTAGACATTCAGACCCTAAAGAAGAACAAGAAGAAGAGGGGACGACATGGAGGTCTATATGTCGTCAAAGAACATGTCGTTCTGCCCTTTCTGCTCTCTCTTTATTTCTCTTTATTTTAAATGTTTTGTTCCCCTTCGTCCTCTTTCCGCCAGAGCTTGTCACTCTGTTCTGTGTGTCTGCACGCCACCTTCTCCATCTTGGCTTTAAGAACAAATCGTCTCGCGGCGGTCAGAACTTGGATAGAGCAAACAGTGGTACTCGGCCGGGTCTTGACTCTCGGATCTGAATTGTTCTGACAAACCGCCTCTGGATGCGACTCTGTTGGTGAATCTGTACAGTGTTTATGTGTGTGCATGTGGGGGGTGGACGGATGAATGGATTTAATGACGATATATTGTACAAATAGTAAATACAAGTAAGTACGCCTGGAGTGTTAAGAATGAGGGAGAAAATGCTATTTTGTGATCTGTAAACAACAGATGTGGAGGTTTGGAAGATTGTGAATGTGATGTGGGACAGTAACTGTTGGCTTTATCAAACTGGAATAAAGACCTCTGATACGACATTTTGTTGTTTTTATGCTGAATTCATACGTTTTAGTGTCCACTTGTGCAACAGGAGTCGTTTGTTGCGCGACTGAAACAGAATCTGTGAGGTTTGACCTGAAGTTATTCAAGGAAATCGTGTAACGAACCAACAATATGTAATACAGTGAATATATTAAAACATGAAAAAAATCAAAAATTGAAACACCAGGCCAAAATTTTGTCTGTTTTGAATGTCTTCATTTATAACTCAGATAATTCCCAAAAGGTTGGGACACTGTGTCAGATGTAAGTAAAAGCGTCTCAGCCTTTTTGGAATCAGGGATGTACTCATAACGACTCATTTATCGTAAATTTGCCTTTAGTGTATCATAACTGACGTACCACATTATGATTTTGACTTGTAAGTCAGAAGTCTGAGTGTCATATTGACTGATTTACTAAACCTCACATATGACTTTGCACTCATAAGTTTGACGTTCCATAAGATTTGTCATGTTTTATTTTCTCGCCCCGTCAGGAGTTTGTCTACAGATAAAATCGCTAAGCAGGTCAAGAAACTGTCGATCTTTCAGAGGCGTTTCTGTGCCCTGTGAGAAGCCTGCACTTTAGTGGGGTGATGAGGCAGCTAAGAGGAAGCCTGTGTGTGCGGCGAGTGACTTTTTATCAGTGATTAAAATCTGAATTTGAATGAATTAATGACATTAGTGATGGCTCTGCTCCCCGTGAGTGTCACAGTCAGCCATGTCAGAGAGCCAGCAGGGTCCTGGACCTGGTGCCTGACTGGAATTAAGCCTTGATTAAGATGCTTAAATACACCTGTGATCGTTTCTTCCCCCTGAGCTGCAGGATAAAGAGGCCCGGAGGAGAGGAGGCCGACGGGTGAGGAAATGAACATGATGTGAAATGACTGTGAATAAGACTATCATGTGACTCGTGACAATTAGCAGATCAGAGTGCGAAGTCCGACGCTGCAATCACACCTGTGCGCCACTCTGTGAGGTAAACTAATGACACTGAGGCAAAACCACAATTTTTGCCATGCAGGTGCTCAGAAAGGCAGCAGGATTGTGGCACAGGTGACGTCTGGTGCAGGATGAACCTTCACAGTGGATTCTTTCATCAGAGATTTCCTGGTGCAAAGAGAGAAATGCAAAGTGTTCAGCAGGGGCCAAAGCTTTTCTTTCTTTCCGCTGTGGAAATGTCTCCTATTTCGGAGACATTTCCACATTTTGACTCCACCTGCAGTTTCCTGGCCTCTGATTTCACATCAGATTGCTCTGAGCTTCAGACGCGCAGGAAAAAAAACTGCATGTCTGCTAGCTACAGACGTGTTTGTCTTCCTGCTACAGACGTGTTTGTCTTCCTGCTGGCTTTCCGATGCCCTCGACAGAACACGCCGGCGAGTTCTGCTCATTTGAAACATCTAAAGAACAACAAGAGCAGCCCTGAGCGGAAGTTATCTGCTAAAAGCCAAAGCAGCCGACCTCCTCGGCTGTGCCGCCGCGGTCACACCTCCCGTCACCGCAGTGTGGGATGTGGAAGGTGTCGAGATCAGACACATCCATGCAGCTCAGGAGGTGTGATGTGCAGGCTCCTATGGGGGTGCAGTTCAGAGGCTCAGAAAGCTTTTCATGTCAGGCCCCTGCGTCACACCACAGAGCAACATTTCCCCCTTTTGGTTTCCTTTAGAGGCAGGCAGCAGCGGTGACCATCAAATGAGGCTCGTAATGATGATAATGTTGTCACCCAGCACAAGGCTGGAGTGAGGACTCTCTGAACTGTGATAAAGAGAGAAAATCTGTCTCAAGGAAGACATCAGTTGTGTTGTTTCCACATGAATGTTGTCCAGTATCAACAAGGCTTTTGGTTCAGCATCGCCTGAAAAAGCTTTTAAAAATCAATTTGTGTTCACTATGTGGCATCTTGTTTCCACAAAGAGCTTTGATTTTGTATGTATGTACTTCAGACTGATTCAGACTAGCACAGCTAACTGCTGTTATCTCAGGGCTGCATCACAGCGCTGCACCTTCATTCATCAGGAGAACAGTTGTGCTGAGCTGGCGTGCTCCTTTTTAGGACTGACCCACTTTAAATTGCTCCAGTTACAGAGTCACGGCCATGAGACGAGGTCAGGACGAGCACTGGGCCCCTGGCGCTAACCTGATCAACAGTGTTTTCTAAAGACTTGATCCTGAAGAGGATTTTGTAACGCGCTGACACTCAGGACTTAATTCAGTCTAGATAGATAGATGCTTTATTGATCCCGAGGGAAATTCAAGAATAAATACATGCATTGGCCGGGAAGTTATGGAGGGCAAACTTTGACATGTTACCACACCTACATTTTGGCTGTAAGTGAATTCATGTCCTCAGCTTAAAGCACAGCTTCAACAGGAAGCAAAGACAAGAGGCTGGAAATCTAATGTTGTCAGGGATGCAACTGAAAATGATTCTCATTATCAAATATATATATTATAATTTCCAAATGTCAAACAGTCCGATCAAACATCAAATCCCAAAAACATTCTTTTTACAATTATTTTAAACAGAGAAAAGCTGCAAATCCTTGCATTTGAGAAGCTAAAACACGAAAATGTTTGACTGTTGGACGTTTTATTTTTGCCTCCAATCTTGCCCAGTGGCCACTCGTGGTATTGCAGCCAAAAAATAAAACTAAAATTCCCCCTCTCAATATGATCAACTAAGCTTTCTCAAAAAGATCTGCTCTGGATGTGTGAGAAATGACAAACGCAGGCTTCTCCACCCGAAACTGGAATCCATCCACAGCAAACTGCAATTAGATCCGATCTTGATTTTTAAGTGTGGAGGTTCCTGATGCTGTCTGAGACTGTAATTAACAAGGCTGACAATCATTTTCCAATGAGGGGACATTTCTTGTCTGAATGGCGTGTCTGTTAGCATGAAGTGATTATGATGTGCTCGCAGCCGCCCAACAGTCTGGAAACATCACTTCAAACGAGACATGAGTGCAATTTAGATGGGATTTACATTAGGATTTTATTTTTTATGGAGCTGCTTTAGCAAGATAGATGTTGATAAATTTTATTTTACTGTTGCTAAAAAGGCAAATTGTTTCAGTGCTAATATGAACAATAGATATCGAGAAACAGACAGACAGTTTTATCAGTAACAATATTTGAATATAGTTCACAGTGGAGATCTGAGTGTCGAGACTCCGTCAACCAAGTGAATGCGAGCGACTGACAGTTTGAGCTTCTTCGAGTTTGTCTGCACTCGTGTCTTACTGTTTATTATGACTGCTGGAAAGAAATTTCTCTGAGTAACAAGTCATTCCTTCTTGACTTCGGCGTCAAAAAAAAAAAAAAAACACAGCCGAGTTCACATTTGCTGTACTTCCTTTTTCAATTTGTTCTAATTTAATGACTCTGTGTTTTCTTAACGAGATGTCTGACTATTAGATTAATTAACAGAATGTTCCCGCATGAATTCAAGTTTCATTAAAGAGCTGAGTGACAGCTGGAGGACGGATGGAGAGACGTGAGGAGCATCAGCAGTGGACTGTGACAGGTCAGCACGCGCACACACACACACACACACACACACACACACACATGTCCTCTGTGTCTCCTGGTAATCACGTTCTCCTTTGGTCATTTAGACACAAACCCACACTCGGGTGGAGGCTGACGGGGTTCCTCTCCGCCTGCTTCCGCCACGTCTGAGTCCTCTGTGGAGGCCCTGCTGTCACACACTCGCTAAAATGGACAGCCGCGGTGTAAAAACGACAAGATCGGCGCAACATCTCTGCGTCACGCCTTTCATGGGTTTTGTTTGTGGTGCGAAGATGAACTGTCATGGCGTTGATGGCTGAATGAAGGCGAAAGGAAACAAACAAAAAGACAGACTGAATGTATTTCAGTTCGTTCGGTGTTCGCTCAGTGCGTGTACTGTGAGGTGCAGATGATAAAACCTCAGTGCCGCGAGAGCTGGGACCCTGTGCAAACCGGGACTGCAGTTTGGCATCAAAGACTTGTTGTTGAGTTTCATCAAACTTGGTCTCAGAAGTGAACGCAGGCAGTAAACACGTACTGCATGTTGTCTGAAGGGGAAACGGTTTTCATCATCAAACATTTAAACAGGAGAGGACTGGTGAGAGCAGGCCCCCCCACCCCCTTTTCAAGGTCGGCACATACAGCATATAAATATATAATATTATAATAAATACGTATACATAATACATATTCAGTGCAACAAACCACCTTTTGTTTAACTTTCGTTTAATCAGACAGGCTGCCGTACTGATCGAGGACCATCAGTAGCCAGTACACGATCAGCTAGTATTTACCGTATCACAGAGCTTCACGTACGACTTTAATTTCCCTCCAGCTCACAAGTGGATTTTGCTGTGATCGAGGGAGGAGTTGTTGTGTTAAGCACAGACAAACAAATCAAGTCGCTCTTCAGCTTTGAGGACGTGTCGAGTTGTTCAAATCCGGCGAGTTTCTGACTGAGCAGCTGCCTTCGGTATCGCTGCTCTTGGCTCGCTTTTGTCTCCACGTGGCTTCGAGCTTCAGTGGTTACTGCACACTGTGAGAGAGATCTCTATTAAGATCAACCTGACTGACGAGAGCTCCAGGTAGCCAAAACCCTCTCAGCGTAAACCAGTCACTGACAGGGAGGGAAACCAGCCGGAAAAGCTGAACGCTGCTCTGAATTTCACACCCTCTGCTCCTTCCTAGGCGGGTTTTCTCCCTTCACTGCTGTCCTCCAGCAGAGAGACCCAAAGTGTTTGATGTGAATGTTATCTATCGCTACCTTCACATGGAAATCATGAGCTCTTGTATTTTCCACACGGGAAACGGCGTTCAGGTGGCTTAAGGTGTGATAACAGCTGCAAGGCGACTGACGTGACTTCAGTCTGCCACTGAACGAGAAAAGGGTTGAAAAAACAAAAACATTAAAACTTTAAACAGTACAGCTTATGTCACAACCGAGCAGCAACCTCCAAGGCTGAAAGCCAATAGCAAAGAGCCAAAAACTGCAGTTCCTCAACTGGCCACTTGAGGCTGGCTCCAAAAGCGAGTCGGTCCCCATAAGACCACATGTTAAAATGCCGTGTGGTACAGCCCAAAGGTCACAGACAAAATGTCCATGTTTTATACAATAACTTGTGAATTCGGAGCTTTCAGAAATTTTTCACGTACGTCACGAACTTGTCTTTGAGAGGTTTGGGGGGTTGTGCTCTAATACTCCTCTGTCATGTTTCTTATCCGACTTCTGGTTCTGGGGTCTTTGACCAAGTTGGTGGAGCCCAAACCCCCACTGGGCCGTTTGGCTCTACTCAATCATCATTTTCTAATGTATTTGAAGCCAAGCCTCACTGGGCAGATGGACCAACTTCACTTCGCAAACTGACTTCAAAATGAGAGATCTGCTCTTTGGACTAAAGTGACGTCTAGTTTACAAGTTGATTGATAATCTGAAGCCCCTAATTGGGATGGGATTTAGTTCTGTGGGACAGCTTGACTGGTTTTAATAAGCTGTGTGTTATTATCCTCCTCCGAACTCTTTATTAATAAGAGACCTACAGAGCTGCTGTTTCCCAGCCTGCCATCGTATGAGAGCGAAACAAGAAGTTTCCACGGCCTAAAAACTGTTTGTGTTTGAATTCCCTCATGGCTCGTAGCAGAGGTGCCCGTTTTCTCTTGACATTTTGGTTTGATGACTGACAGCAAAATGGCAGTGTTACCAAGTTAATGAGATTTATCCAGAAAGGCCAATCTGCTGATCCGCTGAGAGGCTGTAACATTTCTGTCGCTGGAGATTAATCGATAAGTGGCCAGACCGTCTGCAGACCACTGCATAAACCGTCCCCACAGGCTAAACTTTAAAACAGAAACGCACACACGATAAGAACTGACTTTAAGTCACACGTCTGCCTGGAAACAAACAAAGCAAACTTTCTTCCCGTGCAGAACAGACTGAACTCTTGCGATATTCTAAAACATGAAGGATCCGTGAACAACTGGTTTTGTGAAGACATGATGTTAAAAATCTGACATAAAAACACCCGTTTTGTTTATTTTCGGGATTTAAAATGTTTTAGGGCTTTTCGTCCTGCTGTGGATAAACGGTGACGTGTACACCAACAGGTTGGTGTTACGTGCATGCAGTTTGCGGGAATAAATGCATTTATAGCTTACTCAAGTGAAACCAGCATTATATCCATAGGAGCAGGTGCAAATGACCTCCACTTCTCATTTTTTGAATTGAAATTGCTTTCCTTGCTTGCTGCCGACGTGCACACTCAGTAATCTGAAGACTTACTTTCTTTAATGTTCCTTAAAGAACATAACTCTCCAACTGTGCCTAAGCCGATGCCTCCTTGAAAGTGTTTAGGTCGAATAGAATGAAATGATGTTGATCTGATCTTCAAAGCTGCTCTGTGAATAGAGATGATGTGAATAAGTAAAAAAATAGTAAAAAAGAAAAAACAAAGAAAGCAAAGAAAGCATTTTTGTACGTTTCCAGTTGCATTTTAAATCGTGACAGATGCTCTCTTATCCACAGAAGCTGTTCTGTTGACTGGATGTCTGCTGGCTGTGGTGGTGACACATATCAGTGGTGAAAGTCACAGAGTCAAATCAATGCCAGCAGAGTGTGTGTGTGTGTGTGTGGCAGGCGTTAATCCCAAAACTGTTTCTCCAACTTGCCTGAGGGTGCAGCTGTCTCCATCAAGGGCAAACGGAGGCAAATAATAGAACAGATTAGCATACAGCATCATGAAACAGCTCAGGGATTTGTCGCCACACTTCTCCTGCACACTGTCTCCTGTAAATATATTCACTGCATAAAATAACACCAGTGGGATTGTCCTCCTAAACTCGGGTCTTCAAGGCTGAATGGTTGCTTTGCTGTCGTTTAGTTATTTTGTGAGGCTCTGCGAGCAGCTAAACCTCCATCTGCAATCATTAGATAAATCCTGCAGTTTGTCGCAGCATCTGCTAACACAGCATGCTTGGTTAGATCGGCGAGCTTCCTGCTCCACAGGGAGACTGTCGAACAAAAGCAGGAGAAACGCCATGTTGTGATTTTACACGCTCGGTTAAGTTTGACCGCCGTGTCGGCTCCGAGCTTCGCAGTCGTGCCTGATTGCTCCCAACAAGTTCCACTTCTCAAGTCATTTGCTGTCAACAAGTTCCATCGCACGCTTTGCTATGGAAGTCATTTGCATAATAGCTGCCCTCTGTGGCACTACGAGCCGCCGGGGGAAAACTGCTTCCTTTTTCCTCTTTCATCCGTCCTCGTGGTGCAGGACAGAGAGGTCTTATTCGGTACGAAAGCCAGCCTGAAATCTGTTGCCTGTGAGGACGGAGGAGGCGTGTTGGCACAAAGCGGAGATGTTTATGTTTGTCGAGCAGCTTTGGAAGCGAAGGACGATGTTTTCTCCATGTTTCCGTCGCTAATCGCTGTCTAACTGGAACCTGCCAGAGCAACACAACGGTTGTGCGATGCGAATTAGAGAGGAGGAATCCTTTCGCTCCATGTAACACAAGTTAACAGGTTTAACTGTGGAGCTGAGAATAATGCTGGGTTGCTGCAGAGACAGAGACAGGCAGTCACTCTGAGTTATGTAAATTTCCACAAGCTTTTTCCAGTAATCGTTTCCATTGTAGATTGTGGTGTAATTGTGCTGCTGTTGGCTGCTGATAAACCTTTGGAAGAGTCTGGTCTCCGCTGGATTCTATCAGGAGGCCGTCAGACAGAAAGTGTTGGCTCAACCAGGCAGACGGGAGCTTGTTTTTGGTGGTAGTTTGTCCTCTTTGTGTCTGCAGCACGTGAGACAGAAGCAGCAGACGGAGACAAACATCAACACATCAGGGTCGTCACACGCAGCTCGCCGGACGCTCTTATCTGCGGCAGCTCACGGGCCCGGGAGCGTCCGGACTCTGAGTTCTGGTCCCACAGGAGATAAAACCACTGACTGTGGCGGAGACGCTCGACTTGTTGAAGTTCACAGGACTTCTGCGTCTGTTCCTCTGCCGTCTGTGGCTCCATCGGACACTTTGCTGACAGATTTGCTCTTCGGTCATTTTAAGCTCAACGTTGAGAGACATCAAGGACGCAAAGGTGGAAAAAGTCCCAAAAGTTTAGTCAGTGAAGTTCCAGTTGGAATATCGCATTGACGGAGGATCTTGATCATGAGGGTTGACAGCTTCACTTCATAAGGAGTCAATGTCTGTCTTTTGACACATGCTTTGTGTTGGAAACCTGGTTATATGTACACACAGTCTGTGCACAGCTATGGAAAAATCAGATTGGTAATAATAAATAGAAGGAGAAATCATTGAAAAATGATGCAGACATGTCAGTGGCCCCTTGGTGTTTGGCTGCAGTACAGGTTACAACCCCCCCCCCCCCCCCGCCCTCCATGTTAGCAGAGGGGCCCTGAAGGTCAGGAAGAGATCATATTTGGCTTAAAATAAATGTTTTGTTTTGGGGTTTTTTTTTGCCACTGACAAGACTTGAAACTCTCGTGACTTCTTGTTGAAAACATCCACTTTAGCCGCCATAAATTCAGCTGGAAAATCTCCCGAATCTACATCCCAAATCTACTTTTGGTGCCACAAAGACGGGTACAAATGTCCAAACAGATCCGATCCACTGGTTGAAGAGGACTTGCGCTCGCCAGACTTTGACTGTGAAGGACACAAATGTGTCGTCTTATTTCCCAACGTTTGCCGAAAGTAAAAGTCTCTTCAGCTCTTTTTGCATTCAGCCATTTTTAATCCAATGTGCTTCAGTGAGAGGTTTTAAAAGAAAATCCTGCTCTCTAAATGGCTTCCTTTCTGTTTGCCGTGTGGAGGACAGAGCTGTGTGATGACTTTAAGCCACTGAGAGTGAAGATTATAATTACTCTTCAGGACTGTCTGAAAGTCTTTTCAGAGGAGCCGAGGCTTTTATGCATGTATAATTTGATGAATTCTTTAATTTACTTGGAATTATATCAAAGACTTCTTTTTCTCCTTTTGCGTCATCAACATTGTTGTTGTGGAACAGCCTGCACAGACTGAGGGGCAGCTATCTCGTATATAAATATAAATCAGAAGTGTGTCCCACAAGCTTAATGCTGAAGTCAAAGCTGCTACAGACACTTCCTTCGCTCTGACACAAACAAGGCGAGGTGATAAACGAGATAAAACACCTGCTTCTCATCATTTATTTACCTGATAACTATCATTGGGGAAAATGAACTAATGAGGCATCTGTGCACTAAACTGCTAAATAATACACAGCAGCTTTACACGTGAAGAGAGAAGCTCCAGATAAACTTGTTGTTGCTGTGGATTTCAGGCCCACTGAGGGCTTTTTGTGTGCTGCCGCTGAATGCTGATCGACAACAAAACCTCTGCACAAGCTTTGATTCAAATTCTCCCAACAAAACAAGTCCAAGGTCATTTCATCACAGTCACAACAGCAGCACAACAGGAGGCGTTTCTGTCCACCGGGAGTCGGACTTGTGCGGTGACTGGAGCCCGTCGAGGTGGACGGACGGACGTCCTTGGCTGAACTCTGGACAGGATGAACAGCAAATCTGATGAGAGTGACGCCTTTACAACTCGGCCTCTCGGCGTTCAAAGTGTCCTGGGTCGGCGTGAGTCTGGGCAGGACGTGAAATATTCTGAGAGGAGGATCGCTTTGATCAATATTCAGCGCATCTTTGGAACTTTAGTTGTGATCCAAAGCTGTTAATTCTTTATTTGCTGTAACAATATGAAGCCTGCAGTTCTGCAGAGCCTGCAGCTCTGGAGAACAGACGGAGGACAGTAAACATATCCCAGACCTGCTGTCTGCCTGAAGGAAGCCAGAGGCATGTTACTGTTCGCCGCAGGGCGAAATCGTTATTGGACAATGTGTGCAGGATGTTATGCTGTAATGCTGAGAACACATGAAAAATTCAAGCAGCAGTTAATTTCTGCAATTCTTATTTCATGTCTTAAAACCAGAAAATGGTGAATCCCAGACAGCCACGGCTGCCCAAATCCGGCACTTACTGGACTCTTGGCGGGCTGGTGATGAGTGATGGACCAAAAGTGCTCCAAGTAGCACTTCTCCGGTTCAGGTCTACGTTAGTCTAAGTGCTGCTAATTAGAGCTGATGCTTAATTTAAATTGGGTCAAGTCCCCTGAATTGTGTTGACTGTGGCTGGGTTTTGGGTGTGGAGGCGTTTTATCAGGGTTACACTAATGTTAAAATTATTTTAAAAGCCAACATATTAATTTAAAGGTCCCATAGTTTCAAACAATTTCCTGGAAAGACATTTAGACAATATTTGGAGGAAGGCTCCCAGAAATCTCTCTGTGATTTGGTCCTAATTCAGAGCAATGGACACCGCATTTAGTTGATATATTTCTTGTTAATGGATTACAAAAAAGCAAAATGCAGTGAATCGTCTCGTGAGTTTGCAGCAGGGAAACATGATGTGTGTCTGCGAGGATCAAAATCAGCATTAAGGAAGTTTCCAGTAATAAACGAATAAATAATTGCCTGAGGTTTAAACAGAGCAGTCCACAGTAAAGGCATTTCTTTGGAGCGGCAGCCTCAGAACTGAACCTGCTTTCATATGATTATGGACAGATCAGGAAGGAGGTGGGAATGTGGACCTGGAGGATAAGATGCTACGTATGTGAGGCGTCTGTGGTCAACATTAAGGCTGCTTCAGTCAGGAGGATTAAAATGGTTGCAGCTCTGAAAGGCGGAGCTGCCGACAGACGGACGAGAGCGTTTTGTTTTCGTCTTAGCTGAACACAACCTTAACTTTCTGCTTTGTTCTAACAGCCTCTGCGTCTTTGTAAGCTTTGGTTTGGACTTTTGTTCTTCAGTTTACCGTCACGGCAGAGTGAGACTCCGTGTCTGGTCCGGGTGAGCACTTTTCTGCTTGGTCGGTGTGAGAACATGCAAGCTAAGGAGACTTTACAGCCTCCGCCAGCCCTCGAGCCCGCCGGGACGACACGTTTCGTGGGTCACGTCGTGTAATGGCAAAGGAGTGCAGACAGAAATGAAAGCTGTGGCGACATTTGAAGTGCTTTTTCCATTCTGTATGATAAAACATCAGGCGGCTCCAGACGCCGGCCCACATGGCGAGTGCTTCTGCGTCCGCTGGATGTTTGGTGATGTCGTCCTGGCAGTAAAGACGCCTTTCTGTCACCATGAATCTTCCTCTTCCGTGTTCAGACTCAGCGCTTTCACCTCTGCGAGCAGCTTTATTGTTCTGCTTGCGCCCCATTGATCGATTAAGTTTTATGTCTTTCTGTTATTTCCTGGTCAAAGGTGACACTGGTCTGTCCCACGGTGTTTATTGGCTTCACCAGAGAACCGCGACGATCCCGCTTTGCTTTGTCGCTGGTTCTGCTCTGTTTCCATGGTAACCATGTCAGGCCACGAGCCTGAGTCCAAGAGCAGACGGGACCTTTTTTCCCTCCTCATTGTGTGGTGCTGTTTGCTGCTGTGCTGAAGATCGTCAGCGCAGGACAAATGAACACGGCCTCATTTCTCTAAAGTTTCACGTATTCTCCTTTAGTGTGGCGGTTTGACAGTAGGAGCTGGCAGGAAAGTGTGTGATGTGCACCAAAGGTTGCTGGCTGGTGATGTTGCGGTTGCCATGCGGCCGTGTGGACATGTGGACATGTGGACATGTGGACATGTGGACGTGTGCACTGCAGCCATACCAAAGTCCACGAACACACATGAACATGTCGTGGTTGTTGTGTTACTGGGACCAGTGCTGAACTGTGAACATCGTCTGCAGTGGTGAGAAACTTAATGGTGGCTCATCCCAACCAAGTCTCTCAGAAATGACATTTATATCCAACTAATTTGTAACAGCAAATACTTTACATTTATGAGGGAAACTTAATCGATTATATTCAGTGATCATTTTTATTTGACTGAATCAAACATCACATTTATGCGTGGAGCTGGATGGCAGGTTCAGACTCTGTTCTGTGGTTAAGTTTAGGCAACAAAAGCGCTTTTGTTGAGGTTAGGGAAGCAAATCTGTGTCTGTTGAAAGAAATAAATGATCTGTATTTGTATCCTGACATGGAAATGGGCGGGGCTTAAGCAGGAAGTTGGTGCTGCTTAACCTGGACCTGGATGGGACTGAAAGTTGTTAATTTAAGTCTGAACCTGATGTGGGATGATCAGAAGCTTATTTCAAAGGTTTATTTATTATTTATGAGGAAACTATTGACTGAAAAGTCTCAGAATTAAGCTTCAGATCAACGGCAAGTTCTTTGTTGCTTGAATGAATAAACATCAGTCAGTGACCCAAGGAGCTGCTGACACATTTTACTGTGCTGATACTCATAAAGTACTCAGCAAAGTACTCGCTCAATCAAAACACACACTGTCTGACTGTATTCATCAGAAAGCAGGTCATCAGAAGGACTGTCAAAATAAAAGCTCTCCATCCAACGAGGGTTGCGATATGGACAAAAAACAACTCTGAGTTAATTAAACAAAGAAAATGAAGAAAAGTTTCTCCAACGATTAAGCAAGTTAGTACGAGAAATAATTTCACCCTCACTGACTGCGATGTGAGGATGTCACGCAGACTCATAACTCAGTGGTTTGAGTTGTTGGTTGTGGGGTCTGCTTCCTGCTGGGAATACGTATTCTACAGAATGTATGCAGAAGCTTTGGAAGAGCATTTCTTCTGCTTTAGGAGGAGATTTAAAACATGAAGAATTAATCATAGCATGTGAAGAGCAAAGTGAGAGGATGATCAGGACAGAAAGGGGGGAAATAAGTGAAAGAAAGGAAATGAGAGCAGAAGACGAAAGGGCAGACGCTGTCGGGGAAGAGTCCACGGCGGGAGGTGAGGAGGACAGCATGGAAGAAGCATGTTGACTCCAGCCCTCTCATTATAAAGGTCGTTAGTGGTTCCTCTCCTCTGGGTGCTGATTAATAACATCATTTAGATCAAAAGACCGCTTAAGTCAAGACCTCTGAATTATAGTTTAGAGAAAATAAGGTCATCAGAGAGAGAGAGAGAGAGAGAGAGGCAGAGAGCTACGAGGCAGAGCTCTCACTGCACTGAAGGAAAAATATGAAATATAAACATTTTATCTTAAAACAGATTTGCAAAATGATTCTCAAAGCTGGCAGACGTTTAATCAAGAGGAGCCTTCGTCAAACCTAAAAGTTTACACCTTCAGAACTGAACAAATGAAGGCAGGTTTTATTCTTCTTCCTCTTTGTGGTTTAATCTCTTTGTCTCATCACGTCTGCTGTCTGATCTGGAATCAGCCAGTGATGAAGAGAAATCTGAATTCATAACGAGTCGGACTGACTCTCGCCTCACGCCGCTTTGATTATTCATTCAGTCCCGCCTTTTCCTCACGTCCTGCTCTCTAATTTCATGACGCTGGCGGCACATTTGACTCTCTCTCACTCAGCAGTACACCTGGCTCAGTTTAAATTTTAATCTCTCCTCTCGGCTGTGTTCATTATGTGTGTAATTGTCTTGTTTCTTTAGCGGCTGACTTTGCCTGCAGCTCAGAGAGCAGAACGGGGCTGCAGCCCGGCTGTTAATGACAGCAGAGAAGAGTCGCAGAGTCACACTGAAGGTTCAGAAGACTCCCCGACAAACCACACACACATTTTTTTAAGTGCGTGAGATTGTTCAGATGTACTGTTCTGTTGTACCTACTTCATTCTGCATCGGTCACCATCATGTGTCACGTTACAGAAAAGGTCGATAGAAACCGTAAAAATTCAGGTCTCATATTTTGCTTTCGTGCTTATTGGGAAGTGGAAACACCTTGACTGAAAAGGTTGTGATGTAGCTGCACCAAGAGAACAAGCTGTTTCTGCTTTCCATTTTTCTCTCTTTTAATGACCGAAGCGACTGGTTTGGTCGGCTTCCACTTGGCTGCTTGTTCTCCACCTCTGTGTGACGCAGCTGCACACACCACCACCTCTGTGGGCTCATCAGCCATCAGCATCAGGAAGTGCAGCCAGTCTGCTTCCTGGGGAGCTGAGAAAGCGATGCAGTATGTGATTAAAACAACACAAAAGTAACACAAGATGCTGCCACCTTATCTCCAGCAAGTGGCTCCACTGGAAGCCAGCCAGTCTGAAGTTTGTCTCAGCATGAACTTTGGTCAAAGTCTTTTCTAAAGGCAGGCCGGCTGTCAAAGGTAACTCAGCTCAAGGAGCGGGAAAGCAAATTTAAGTGGTCAGCGCTTGAAGCTGTTCCTCTGAAATTACAAGGTTACCCTTTCTTTGAAGTTTGAGTCGCAGATCGTTTCATTAACAATCTGACTCGGTCCAGGTGAAAGAGCGACCGCTGCTTTCTAATGAAACGGCAGCCGCAGCGAGTCTGCACAGGCGAGAGCTCTCCTCCTCCACATTTACAGCATCACCGGCAGCGCGCTGCAGGCGTCCTGCTGCGCTGATCTGAGGCCGGGATCAAGGCGAAGGGGGGCCGACTCAGGCAGAGGAGAGACAGAAAGACGTTGTGTTGCAGCATGCGGAGAGCGAACAGACGGCTCAGCTCTGCTTCCACTCCTCAGCTGGGATTCTGGCCTTTCCCTGTGCTGTTTAACGCTTCAGCAGTTATCAAATCATTAATTAAGACTGCATCAAATCAACTCCCATAGAGCCCTGTGTGTGTGTGTGTGTGTGTGTGTGTGTGGGCAGGGTTATCCTCTTGTTCCTCAAATGCAAATGTGAAGAGGAGTAGTCATCATGTTGCTCTGTGGTGTTAACTCCTCCACGGGGAAAATGTTGGGAATCTTATTTGATTCAGCCAACCAGAAACACCCTGCCTGCTGTGTTGCCGTGTTTGACTCTGCAGCCTGGTATCACGAACTGCCGTGTGAATAGGAAAAATGTCGGGTGACGCAGTATAAAGTGCAGGGCAAAGTCGAGGAGATGTTTCATAGGCAGGGAATGAAAAGTGGTCCCACAGTGTGACCGGAAACGACTTCTCACATGTAAAGTGTAAAACCAGAAGTACGTTCAGCTGTAACCTCACCGGACTCCACTCTGCATGTTAGTTTACAGCCACTTTGGTCTCCTTTTTTATACTTTTACAACCAGAAGTTTCTCCGTCGTTTCTCTCAGTTCATGAAACATCAGTCCACCTTGTTAGCATGCAGCAAACTTCAGCGGCTGAACGGATGCACAAAAACAATCTCTTAGCGCCTGGGAACAGTTTTTTCTCTCAGTGGAGAACAAAAAACAAACACAAAACTGCTTGACACAACAATGAAACTGGTGTAGGAAACGTGAGGTCGAGGTCTCACAGCGTTGTAGCTTTCAGCCTCACGCAGAGCATCGTTCGTTGAACTTTTCTCAGCGTGAACCGGTTGTTGTTAAATTCCTATGAGAAACTGTGTTCTTTGGACTTTGTTGTTCCCCACAGGAGAGTTTGAGTACTGCAGCCCGTTTTGACAAGTGGGTCACCTTTTCAGGTTGTTTATCATGAGTGCTCGAGAGCATGCAGGTGCTGCGGTACCTTCCAAAGTATGTCAAATGACTCCACTGATGGGCAGGTAGCAGTTATCATGGTGTCATAAGTACCCAAATGTCGTACACGGTGTAAATGTAAAGATATCATGCTGAAGTATTACTTTGGTGAAAGTGAAAGGTACCCAGATGAGTAGTGCTCCAATTTCAAATGGACTTAACTGTCAAAAGTACAAAGTGCCTTTGATGATAGTCTGAAGAAGAGAGAGTCAGGTGAAGGTGTGACGGTGCTCGCTAAAAGCGTCATTACGATTCAGCACAGCTTACTGGCCACATTTCACAGACTGAGCCTGTTAACTTCCATTTCACAGCCACATGATGGAGGGCAGCTGAGACTGACGTGTGTGTTAATCTACCAGATGAGAGGAGATGATGAGGATGAGGATGACGGCAGGAAATCTTCTCAATCAGACGCTCTTTGGAAAAGAATCTCGGGCCTCAGCGGGTCTGACAAAGCGCAGATTGTTGTTTCTAAAATGTAATCAAAGCTCCACGACTTTGATTGGCCGAGCGTCTAAACCGACACACAGCCTCCTCCCAGTGGGCGCTAAACTGAGTGGAAAAATACACCGTCAACCATTCGGCAAGGCAGACGATGAAGAGGGGAGAAGATAACAGACGAGCAGGTTCAAGTCTCAGTGTCGTTATCAAGCGGCCGAACAAAACATAATGCGTGAATGTAAGCACAGAAGACAGCGAGATGTGGTAGAAAGTCCCAAAGAGCTAATAAGTGGACCTTTGCTCCCAGATATCTGGACCGACAGTGAAGGCCTTGGCTCATCGGCAGCTCGTGGGAGGATGAACTGACTTTAGATCTGATCTTGATAAACGTGAGAGTGAATAAATGAGTGATGACTGAGAGGAGGCAGCGTTCAGTCCGCTCGCTCTGTTATTGCCACATGAAATCACAGCCTTTATTCCTCCACTTCCATCTCCTCTCTTTCTCTGTTGCTCTTCCGCTGCCTCCATGTTGGAATATCTGACATCAAAGTTGGCCAAATAGGCTAAATCTCTCTCTTCTCTTTGTTCCCTCTCGCCGCCTGTCTCCTCTTATTACCTCTCTGTCCTCTTATTTCTTTCTCTTTCGCAGCCTCACTTGCTGGCTGTCAGTTGAAGTCCATTACTGTACGTGACGGCGGCTTGGAAGCGCCGAACGTCTCTGTGGTCTCTTTGAGGTCTGTTATGTGATGACAGGAGCTGCAGGTATTTCCCCAGGAGGAGTTTGGACCGGTGAGGTCTGAGGGTCCAGGACACCTCCGGCTCCACCATGCTGTTTGGCAAACCGGCCTTTGGTTAATTTTATATGCTTTTATACTGTCAATCGGTGGAAATCTGAGTAGCAATAGCAGTAATGCCAGGTACGATTCTGTCGACATGTCCGTCATCCCTCAGAGCCTCACACACACACACACACTTTCCCTTATTCAAAAGCAATTTAGTTTCATTGTCACATATCAGCCTTTGGATGGAGCTGAGACGAAAGGATTGGATTCAGTTTGAGAGGACGTCTTTGTGTGTTTCGGATTAGCATATTTTAGGAAGGTCAAGGCCCGAAGCTGTTTGAAAGGCCTGATTTCTGCTTTGTTTTATCAAAGGTCAGTAAACAGGATGTAATGACAAACTGGCTGGACCTGACCTCTGATATCAGGGAAGAGGATTCCCGTGAGATTAGGCATTAAAAACACAGACACGCACAAATCATTACGCTCTTATTAGCTGCATCGCTGAAAGCTGCTCACATCAATAGCAGGTCTGGGCTCAGTGCCACGGCCTCCACAGACCTGCAACACACTGGCTGATGCTCAGGATTTACTGCAGGAATTCACCTCTCAGTGGAAGTGAATTACCAGCCTGAACATGTGCGGAGGCAAAGACGCCACAAACAGGACGTTGACGAGAGTCGAGGCGTTGACAATTCTTTCAGGTACGAAGGGGTTCGCCGTGATCGCAGTATTTTTATCTTCCTCGTTTGTATTCCGGATGAGACTCTCAGACTGTGTCAGATGGGTGATAATTACACAGAGCCGAGAGAGTCTCCCTCATACTGCCATCGTGACTCGACTGAGCCCACTTCAGCTCCCGTGATGGGAGGAACGCTTGCACGCCAACAGCCCACGGCGCACTGGGAAGTGGTTACCTCGAGCTGGGACTCCGGTCTTCACGGTGAAAAGTCGTGTGTGTGTGACCCACTACTCAACACTGAAGAAATAATTCCTCAAATAACCACAGCTTGTCCTTTGAAACTTTGACAGGCATAACAACGGTGCAAATTCTTAGAGGTTCACCGTTGGCTGTCAGTCGAGGATGTCGAATGCAAAGAAAAGCAAACCAAACCACTTTATTCCAGAGTTCATGTCTTTTTTTTGCTGTTTCCTGATTTGCAGGTCAAGTAATTAAAGTTCTGTGCAGAGATGACTGAAGAATTTAATGTTAGAATTATGAATACGGAGCTTTACAAACTTTGGTTCAAATGAGGGCATTTGAGTTTATTTCAACGTCGCCCAAATTAGCTTCAAACTACTGTAAACAGATTTCATTTAATCCCAGTTAAGGTTGTGAGCTGCTGGGTGTCAACATCAGCGTGTCACTTTTCATTTCAGTATGTATTCATTACATAAAGAAACAGATGATGAAGTGTGAGGGTTTTTTCTCTCCTCTTTGGTCTTTGGTCAATGTAATAATTAATTCCACCGTGACAAAAAGGGAATTTTAAGCAGGTCATTAGTCGTGGCAGAACACAAATGGCTGCAACTGTGAATAAATGACCCTCTGAATCTCTGGTGCTTTCAAACACCTTCGAGCAGAACTGAAACGTGTTGCACCTTCACAGACAGACAGAGAAGAGAACTGGGAGAAGGAAAAGCCACTTAGACGCCTTTATGGCCTTGTTAAATCTGCACATCCAACCGGAAATCTTTCAGCTCTCCTCAGATTACCATATCGCCACTTTATTTGCCTTCCTGGCCCCGAAGGAGGAATAATCCATTAACCCTTTGAACCTGCAGCCACTGAAACACAAACACCTTCACTCGGACTCAGTCGAGTCGTTAGCGGCCGCGTAAATTCTGCACTCAGAAAACAATTCAGACAGCCGGCGGACTCAACAGGCAGGTCTTCGCTTACCGAGAGAGAAGCTCGTTACGGCAGAGTGAATCCATTCCTCCTAATGTTCCGCCCGGAGAGGAAGTCACAACTGGAATGCAGCTGTGCAGCTCAAACATTATGATACGGGATCAGCAGATCGCATTTGGATGGCGAGACTTTCCCGAGCGCCGACGAGCCCTCAGACGGGTTTCAGCCCTCAGATTAAAGTGCTGAATTGTTGTATGATTGTTTGACCTTTGACAGCAAAGTGCTGATGGGAAACGAGGCGTTTAAGTTATTATATGAGCATTCGTGTCAGGTCAGGTTGAGTCTGACCTTTGACAGCACCGTAAAGGGCTTACAAAGGAATAACAATGAGGTGTTGATGAAGCTGGTTTCATCTTCCGAGACTTCATTAAACCTTGTCCGGTTTCACATGGATGGAGGGGCAGCGGAAAAAAGCTGATAAACGTTTCACCTTTGGCTGCAAAGTTTGTTCTTCATGGCTGCCACGAGGATTTTGTGATTTAAGCAAATAAGCTTTAACTGGTTGAGTGTATGCTGATTGCCCAGCACCAAAAGACCAAAAGGGCATGTAGGCAGTCAGTAATGCTGATCAGACCTTTGCTCATATGCTGTCTATTCTCCTTTAGCCAGAGACCGTTAACTTCAACAGACGCTCGGAGTTTTTGCAGCTGAGGCCGACTGCTGTTCAGAGACGTCCTCACCTGTTGCAGAATTAAGGTCAAAGCTTTCATGTAGTTTATTTTGTTGGTGAACGCAACATTGCCTAGTAGCATCTCTCCCTGTGTGTCTGTCTATCTGTGTCTCTCAGTGGTCAGCAATGGAGGTTTACAGGGAGGAGGAGGAGGAGGAGGAGGAGGAGGAGGAGGGGAAATCGTTTGCTCAGATGAGCCCCGCTGCTGTCGGCTGGAGATCGGGTGGAAACAAGAGTCAGCTGTGACAGGAGGAAACCCTGCAGAGGAAAACGACTGAAGGAGCTGATGAGAGATGGACAGACAGATGGAGAGAGACAGACAGGAAGATGGTGGCGTAGACTCGGTGAGACGGGAGGAGGAAATTACAAATGTGAAGGAGGAACGTAATCTAAATGGAGAATATGGCCTGAGGCAGAGCTAAATACATTAAGAGTTAGTGAAGATCAGGAAATTATGTAATTACTGAGGAGTGTGAAGCAGGTTATTAGAAATGAATAATTATCCAAATGTATATGTGGACAATTTCCTTTTTATAGCTTTTGGCCCTGAGACCAGAGCAGCAGCACTGCAGGTTTTTAGAAAGTCACTCCAACCAACCTGAGATTAAAAACAGTCCGACCAGTCAGATTTCAGTCCCCAGTGTAATGAAAGAAGAAGAATCAGCTTTATTGACAGTATGTATATTTTTACATACACACACTGAATTCGTCTTCTGCATTTGACCCATCCTTAGTTCAACACACACATGCAACACCCGGCAAATTACATGCAGTGAAACACACACAGGAGCAGTGGGCAGCATCAAGCGCCCGGGGAGCATATTGTGGGATTAAGTGCCTTGCTCAAGGGCACATCAGCCAGCTAATGGAGGAGGGGGAGAATTTTTCGCATTAATCACTCCACCACACCCAAATTTTTCCTGTCCATCCGGTGGGGGAATCGAGCCGGTGACCCTCCTCCGATCACAAGCCGCTTCTCCAACCTCTAGGCCGCGGCTAGAGCCTAGAGCGATCGTGATCAGTTTCATATCAGATCATTGGCAGTTTCACTCCTGGGTCTCGTCCAAATCCATCAGCGTCCACACTTTGAATAATCTGAGCACAGTCATCCTGTCCTAACAGCAGGTTTAGTCTGCTGACCATCTCATTATCTCACACTGTTGAAGCAGTTTTGCTCTTTTGGCAGCGTTTTGTTCCAGGTGAGAGCAGCTGTCAGTCAGAGATGCTCAGAGGACTCTTAATTCTCCCGCTGTGAAGCCCAGGGTCTAATATCACGCTTCACAACACTCCTCAGGGCTCCTCAGCTGGATACAAACCTTGAAAACCCGTCAGTGTGTTGGGTGTACAAACAGGTATTTACAGCGAGCTGTGAAGTTTAGAGCCATGAAGACTGAAAGCAGCAACAACATAAAAAGAAGTGATGTGTAAGAAGCCCAGTGTACGATAAGACCCCATGAGGTGGGCTGAGTGAGGCCAGCAGGCTTTACAGCAACTGATTAACTCATGGAAGCTGACCTCAGACCTGCTTGTCGGGATAAAGCAGGTCATTTGATATGAAGTTGTCTTAGCCCAGCAGTCTGGTTTTGAACATGTTGAAAAGTGCTGCTTTGCTGCAGTTTTTTGTTATTTTTTCTTGAGCACTTTAAGTTTGAAGCTTTTGCCGAATCGGACGTCTTGTCAGTGTGTTTCCAGACTGTGAGACGAGTCTCAGCAGGAGCAGTTGGTGCTTTTCCTGCCTTACTGTGATAGCTCAATCGCTGCCTTCCTCGGGCCTGCGGTCCTCCTCTTTCTCTTCCAGGTGATCCTGACGTTCTGTGCTGCACCGTTTGTTTGTTACTTGCTCCGTGCAACACATTCAACAGAATATAACAACATATTTAACAGAATCTAATATAGTGAAAATTACTGCAGTCAACGCTGCAGTGCAGGCTCTCCTCATAAGAGAGAACCCATTAAATTCTTTTACCGAGAAGCAAAATTATTCGCTTCCCTAAATTGAAATTTGAGTAATAAACCAGGGAGCACCTGAATATCATAAATAATGTACTATAACTTAATAGCTCCTCTCCACAAAACAGTGGAAAATGCAAATATTGACTCCAGAACTTAACTGAACTTCTAACTGAATTTCTTTGAAGAAAAGTAATTACTTATGACCATGGAAATTTGGCAAACTCCTAAGTGAGAATCAAAAACTTTAATAAGCTCTACACAACGTGCCAGACTTAATGAAGCACTCACAGCTTTCCAAGACAAACGCACAAACAAATCCGTTAAATCTCAGCAGCAGCACAGCTGATGACGCCCTACCTGCCCTACTCTGCCTCTGATTGGCTTATCCTACCGTCCTCACTCCTCGTGCACACGCACAAGGTCAAGTAGTACCGACCATCGCCTGCCGGTGCTGATTGGTTTGCGGGCAGTGCAGGCTGCGACACATGGAGATCAGTTTGTGGGCTTCAGCCACGTCTTTGCTATTGGAAGTTTACCTCCATGCAGTTTGGATTTGAAGTGGCCTTTCCACTGAAAGCCAGTATGTTATTAACATAGGTTAAGTTGAGCCCCTGCTGGGCTGTGAGCGCTGCTGTGTTGCTGAGAGTCTGGTGACGTGCATGTATGTTAACATGTTGACGTGACAGACTGTGGGAAAAGTTGTTCCTGTGGTTCTCTGTCTGATCCTGGACTTTGAGTTCTGTCATCACGCTGTCCAAAGCCCTGTTAGCGGGTTCACTTCCACATCCATCGGTGCTGTCAAAGTGCTCAGTAGTCTGCAGAAAGTCACTGTGCTCTGGGAGCAGGTCTAGACCCCTGCAGTTTCTCTCTCTCTTAGCGGCGTTTTGTTCCAGGTGAGAGCAGCTGTCAGTCACAGCTGACGGGCCCGAGATGCTCGGAGGTTGTTAGGACTCTGAGTCCTCTCGCTGTGAGGCTCAGGGTCTAATATCACGCTTCACGACTCTCCTCAGGGATCCCCAGCTGCATACAAACCTCAAAAGTCAGCCAGGCAGTTTGGTTGTACAGGCAGGTATTTCGTGCAAGAAGTGAAGTCATTTAAGAGACATGAAGTCTGAAGCAGCAAAATAAAAGGAAAAGTAAATGATGTGTAAATGAACCACCGACTCTGCCGCCTTGTTTACATGACAAACTGCATTACAAAAAAACACTCTTTTTCCTGTTAGAGGTGTCAGTCTTTTGTTGCACCAAAATCTTCTCATCTCTGAAACAATGTCAGGCCTTTCTCACCGGCAGCGTCTGGTCCCTCTGGCATCGTTTCAGGAGGCGACAGTCTGTTGTAGGAGTACGAACATCAATGAAAGTCTGAGTCGGGACCATATGTTGAAGTTGCTTTTGAACGTCGTGATTAGGTGAGAGACGAGATGTTACCGACGTTCATCAGTTACATCAAGTTAGCAGACTTATTTTAACCCAAACACAATCTTTTCTTGAAGCAAACCAAGTAGTTTTTGTGCCTAAACTTAACCAGACTGCAACACGCAGTCAGTCACATGAACAGAACATGACAACAGTCACTTATCCTGAGGTTCGGTCTCCGTGTCCACCTCACATGGTGGCCCTCTTCAGCAGACACACCGAGGGCAGATGAACACAGATATAATTACTGCAGTACATTTCAGCCTGTTGCTATCAACCTCAGCCCATTGCAATCGTCTGCATGAACAGTCAGAAGCCCTTATAGATTTTACAGCAGTTAAACTCCTCTCTGTTGACTCTTTTATCTGTCTCACTGTCCTCGGTGAAATGACTGCAGACTCCTGTTCTGTGGAGAAAATATCTGCAGGCGAGTGCTGCTTCGCTGACTCTTATTCTCCACTTATCTCTTTGTGAGTTCGTCACAATAAACAAGATGTTTGTCTGATCCTTTATTCACTTGAAAAGACAACAGAAACAACAAGAGTTTCTGCTTGTTCTCAGATCCATTGAGCTCAGTTATCTGATGCGGAAAATACAAACGAATGTTAGCGAGCAGGACTCAAACTGACTTTGGGAGAAATGAAAGGAATAAGCACGTTAGGAGATAAGCTTTTGGATCAACATGACATTTCAACCATTTGCTGGCCACTCTGTCACAACTTTTCACTGGCTGATCTGAGATAAACAGTAATTGTATATCCTTCGTATGTTTGAGAAGGCTTAAGGAGCTCTGCTGTCTCTTATCTTCAAAGATATGTTTCCACTTCTGAGGTTGTGAGCGTGTCAGGCGAGATAAACCAAACGCCGCTTCATAGGTTCAGATAATTCACACTATTTTTATGTACATTTCTGCGCCTGTCTGTCATTGTGTGAGTAAATCTCATCTGAATAAACTGAACCGAGATCTGCAGCACAACTTTAACAAAGAAAGAAAGAAGATTTCCATTTCTGAGGCTGTTCGCTTTAAATCAGGCGCACTTCAAATACGCCAGACATTTAACTCGTCGAAATAAATTCAGCGACCATCAAAGAGAAAAACATCAAACTTTTTCAAATTTAAAAATCAGGTTTATGTATATAAATATGACCCATTTGGGAAAAGAAGGTGCAGATTTCTTTATTTAAAGTCTTTTATTTATTGATTTGTCTTAACTTTCTCAATAACCAATGAACACACTGACATTTTGAACCAAACTTTCAGTAAATCAAACTCCTCAAGGGGATCGTCACAGTCGTGACACGTTTCCAAAGCCGAGGAAAACACGCTCGTCTTCTCGGGGTCGTGTGAAGCGTCTTGGTTGTCCTTCAGAATACACAGGATCAAAAAAGCTGTTCTTGTCCCACCTGTCTGGGCGAGTTTCAGGTGTGCAAGTGGATCAATGAGCAGAGCTTTGGAGGCTGCGGGAAAGCATTGATGAGCGTCCCGTTCAGTCCTGCCGCTTTCAGTCTTTCCCGCGTATGTGAATGTGAGAGACGTGAAAAGGTTTGAGGTCCGTTTGCAAAAGTGGCATATTCAGTTTATTTTCTTACCGTCATCAAACGCCACGAAAAGACTAAAAACACTCTGAATAGAAAATATCAACTGTGTATCCAAAGCCGGCAGCGTCTTCTCCTCCTGTGCCACAGAGGGCCATTAATGGCCAGAAACGATTAAAAACACATCAGTGAGTCACGCTGTTCCTTCCTTACCATGCACACACACACACACACACACACACACACAAACACACACACACAGTAGACTCTATCCCACACACACCATCCTGTTGCCAGAAATCCCCATTAGAGCACCAAATGCGTAGTAAACCACTGAAAACAACACTACAAATCCAGTTTTTACTCCCCGTCGGCGTAACATTTGCTCCAAACCACAGTGTCCATCTGTTATCGAAAATGACTGAACCTTGTTTTTAAAAGATTTGTGTTGTGAATGGATTAGGGGCTGAGTGCCACAGACTGGATGGGGGAATTTATAAAGCACTGAAAGCGAATAATGTATTGCTGCTTTTGTTTTTTTCTTGGGATTTGTTGAAAATACACAGTGATGCCAGTCTCATCCTTCAAAGGACCGTAATGTCAGTGTGGGTCAATTCCCCGGCTGTGAATTTGTAATGCAAACACAAAGCTTCTCAGCATCACGTGATTTTCCTCTGTTTCTCTCCTGGTTCTTGGAGAGATTTTGGTTTGGTCTTCTCTGCATTTCCCAGTTCCTGCCCAGTGGCTTCCAGTAGACCTCTGGAGCCCCCGAGTGTGTCTCTCTGCCTGCATCCCCTTCAGTTGGCCCTCCGGCTGCGTCCACACCAGGTGTCCCACCTGTCTGCGCTTTCATTAGCTCGCCGTTGGCTTGCTTCTCGCATTTCAAGCTTCTTCTACTCGGAGCTGTGCAGAGATCTCAGGTCATCTTACTGGATCTGAAGATTAGGACATCCTGCTGACAATCAGTGATTGTAATTGAAACTAAAACATTAATATTGTATTAATAACACACATGTGATAATGTTGAATATGATAAACATTCCAGAGCAGATTGTGGATGATTTCTCACTGTTCAGTACATTTAGTTGTTGTTCTTGAACACTTTTGTCCATTAAGCAAAGTTAAAGATGATTATTTGTTAAAAGCTCTATATGTCGTCGTGATAATATCATCATGAGCGTTGTCTCGTCCCTCCTGCCAGGCCACCTGCTGCTCCTCACTCGTCTTGAGTCGAGTGTCTCTGTGGTGGCCAGAGCAGAGAGGCTGGGTGTCCACAGGGAAAACCCCGACTTGCTGAGTCCTGGTTGTAGCTGTGAAGCTCGGTCACACCCAGTCCAGAGACAGAGACAAGAGCAAACCCAGGACTGGCTGTGACTCACTGGCGAGAGCTTTGCAAAATGAAAGGCTATGTGACAGATGTTGAGGTGGGCTCATCGCTCTTGGAGCCTTTAGTATCTGCTGGCTTGCACGATGTTGCTTTAAATGGATCCAAGGCCGTTGCTGGTGGTTCCCATCATCCCCATCAGCCTCTCCAGAGTCCCAGCTGCAGGCTGTGCCAACAGCCATCCAGCTGGTTGGAAAAAGCTGCTTTGTCACTCTGTCTCCTTAATATCCAGCTGCTCTGCTCTTCTGCTCTTCCCTCGGTTTGTCCTTTTCCTCTTTATTTTATGTATTTTACTCAGACTAGTTGGTGACGGTGAATCAACTTTTGGCAAGAAATTAAATGCATTCAAATGAATTTCATCCTCCTCTGCCTTCGCTGGCTGACCAGCCATCCATCCCTCGGTCTGTCTGGCTTCTTTCCTGTCTTCCTGCCTGTCTGCACACCGTGTTGGCCAGGCAGTATTCTGTGAGCCAATTAGATATGTTTTCTCTTCTCCTTCCCTGCATTACAACTCAGTAGCACTGATACTGACAGCAACGACTTCATGGAGCAAACAAACATGCATTCAGTAGCCAGAGTCCACATAAGTATGTACTAAATAAGTAATTCATGAACTACATGATTAATTGCCTCACCAAAGATGAGCTGATGATGTGGGCACAGACAAATATTCTTCTCAGAAACATTTTTAATGAAGGAGAGGTGGACTGAAATGCTATTTTCAGGTTTAATGAAACCCGTGTTCCTCTGTTTCCTTTTAATGAGACCATTAATGCACCAAAATAGTGAAGCTGTGGTGGAATCCATTTACACTCCAGAGCTCTGACTGACGAGAACTCTTCAAAATTAAAATTTGATACCCCCTTAAGAGTGCCGAGCTTCCTGCACTTCCTGGACATATTCATATTGTTAATGCCTACATAAAACCTACTAAATATAAAGCAGTAAATAGTGTATTTTCAGCCAAGGTAAAATCCATGTGTGTTCCTGTAAACGGTGCACAAATGATCGATGCATTAGCAGCGAGGATATTGTCTCCTGTAGTAAATGGATGTTATGTAGATCACTGACTGTTCACTAGAGTAAAAGCATTAGTGGCAGTAAATGCAACCTTCTGTTTTTCAGACCTTTTTGCCTTTACTGGAATATGATTTTATCCATGTGGCTTGACAACATCAAACACAATTCATCTGCAGCAGAAAATCACCTCGCTGACTAGTTTCCATTCTTCATCAACCCAATGTGTCACGTACTGCTGAATGAAATGATCTCTGAGACTCGCTCCACCTTCAGCTGCGTTATGTTGATGTCCGCTGTTGACCTTTGAGAGAGCGGAGCTTCTGCCTGTTGGCGTGTGATCCAGCAGCAAGCAGGTGAGAAGAGACGAGGTGAACCGACCAACAACTCGGACATCTGCAGCTTCCAGGACGCGGCTGCCAGTCTGATCGGCTTTGTTACGAAACAAGAAAAACTTGGAATGGCCTGAAAGAGAAACCAGCAGGATTAGTGAGGCTGCCGACTGTTGTTGTCCAACATCAGTGTTTCAAGGATGGAGCAGAAGAAAAGTTATCCTGAGCTCACTTTTAATGCCATTTGGATCTCCTTTGTTCTCTGGCCAGCTTTCATAAATCCGGGATTATAAGCGACTTCGGGCTGTTTTTAACCGTTATTGAAGCAGGCGTGTTGTGTAAAAACATTCATATTTATAGCATCAGACAGGAGGAGTCGCTACAAGGTGGGGGAAGGTCAGATAAGAAGAATGTGGTCAGGTTCACCTCCATGCAGCTATCTGAGCCCGGGCAGGAGGGGCTCAGTGCCTCAAAGCCTCTCAGGAGGTACAGGAGGGATAAAATCCATCAAACAGAATGTTTTTTTGGTCACAGAAATTTCCAGATGGCAGAAATGAATGCAGTCGTTGATATTTTTCCTCTCTAAGTAAGTTCAGACTGAGTGGAGCTGACGCTGCCAGTTTGGTGAATTTCGAGACTTTTCAAACTTCCCTGGTAAAGCAGGGCTGTCTGTAAAGAAGTCTGCTTTTACCAATAAATCAATCGGGATTTTCTTTTCTGTTAATCGGGTCTGCTCCACATCAGCTGCTTTTTACTGTCCCTGTGAAAAGCTGCAGCCGTCTGAAGACAACAGGACACAAATCTAGAGCCTCCGATTTGTCTTGTATATTTTCATACTGGATAAGTGAGAATAGTTGGATGGATCTTTTGAACGCATTTTAATTGTTTGATCAGATGAATGTTATTCTTACAATCCTGAAATCCAAATGCAGAGATTGTTTATTTTTCCAGGGGCCAGCAGTGATGAAGAGGCGAGAACCTGTCAGCATAACAAGACCTCATTCCTCTCCTCTGTTCGACGAGATGAAGAGCATCTCACCTGTAGTCCACCCAGCAGAACCAGGAAGTGCCTCTCTGAGGAAAGCTGCTGCTGTCTTCATCCTCTGACTGGCAGCCTGCAGGCGTTTCACACCATCTGTCAGGTAAGGATTAAACAATGCAGAGCTCTTCACGCCCGAGGCTCTCTGACTGCCTTCCTCCTCACACTGAAAAACCTGGCAGAAATAGGACGAGTGTGGATCGAGTTAGCAGGGGACTTTTTACACACTTGTTTCAGAATTTCTTCCAGTCATTAATTCTTTGAGAAGTTCATTAAATCCAGACAGCAGAGGTAATTATATGAGTCGTTAAAGCGCACGGCTGGTGGGTGTTTTTCTTCAATCCCTGATTAATATTAGATAATATGAAGATTTAGTGTCTTCAGATAGCGACTTGATTAATCATCGATCGTCAGAGGATTGATGTCAGAAGGACGTGGAGATGATTCGAGTGCTGTTCCTTTGTTTTCACCGTATAATGGAATGCTTTTTTTATTTCATCATATCAGGGCACTGCGTCTAATTATACACTGTTGTTAATTATGATGACTGCTAATCACTGATTTCTTAAGTTGTGTGGTGTTAGTGAGGTCTGGAACAGGCTCTCTCTTTTAAACCCGTGACCCATATGAAATGTACATTTTGCGCTCCTCCACCCTTCATGTGTTCTCGACAAGGTCAGAAACTTGGAGGTAAATCTGTGACCGTGACATTCATGAAACTGAGGCTCTTTGGGGAACATCACAACACATCTGTTTGTTTTCCAAGTTTGGCAAAAATGCCTGCTTTGAATGGACAAAAAGCCAAAACATCAAGAAAAAATTAGGTTTTCAGATTTAGCCCACTGAGTGCGCAGCCTCCAAACCCTCAGTACTGATCCACAGAAAGCCATTACAAGTCTTATGTGATAAGAAGCTGTTTTGCCTTATGAGCTATTTCTAGAAAGCACAGTGATGGCATTTTGGCACAACAGACACTGCATTACTCCGTGCCGTTTGGCTTAGATGGGTCTTTAATTTACAGCAGACAGGAGAGCAGCCCTCTTATTCCAGCTCTTTAAAGCCACAGTGGAATGATTCAGTGTGGAGTTCACAAAAGAGTTGACTTCTCTCTGAAACTCGTTGATTTCTCCTCTGGCTTCCAGCAGCTTGATCTCCGCTCCGCTCTCAAAGAATATCTGAGTATCTTTTGTGTTTCAGCCAACTGGCCGGCCGGTCGGGCAGCAGGCCTCCAACAGCCTGCAGCTGCTGCTGTGAATGTAAAATACAGTCAGAGTGCATCGATCACCAGCTCGCTCCATCTGGTATTCAACATAAATACGAGCCTGGACAAAAAGACGAGGCAGCGGCTCAGGAGCAACTCGATTCATTCAGCAGCAAACTCACTCATCCTGTCAATGAGGCTGGGAGCCTTTAATGCTTCCATCTGATCCATTATCTACTAGTAACTGTTTACTGACGGCTCACTGTGGCTTTGACTCCCCACATACTGATGGATGATTTACCACTTAGCCCAGAGTTTAAACTAAAGGCCATAGCAGAAAAGTGGCACAGGGAAATTATTTTGACCATCTTTGCAACTTCAGGCGAAACTAGAAATGCAAGCCAGGTCAAAGCTAGCTCTGTTCAGCCACAGTCGCTCTCAAAGCTTGTTTCCATTTCCTCTCCACTGTGCAGTTTACTCCCCTGCTGACACTCTGCAAACCACTTTTTGTGGAGCATAAAATACAGTTAAATAAAGAGATTGGATAAAAGTGCAACACAACCAATAAGCTGTAATGGCTTCTTCCATTTTGGGCTCTCAGACTCAACCAAAGGTTGGTATTGTCAACATTGCTTCCTTGCTTGCTTAAGAGCTCAAATTCATGGGTCAAAGTTCACTAGAACTAAACCTGATTCAAGGAAAAGTGAGTGGAGTGGATTGATTTTCACCATGAAAGTTTGCCATTTTAAATTGTGCTGTTTAAAGAAAAGTTGGCACCGTCAGAGCACAACTTCCTTCCATGCTGTTTGCTGTAGAAAGCTCTGATCTTGATTCTGGGAAACAAACATCACAAATAAGCTTATTGGCTTTAACGGGATCAGTCAGGGCGCTACCATCAGCTGACGAAACTGAAAAGCTTCTGCTGCTACCCGACCGTCTCCACCAGGCGTAAACCTGGAGGGAATCGTGCATTTGGTCATGAGTCATGCGCCTGATCCTCGATATGACTGGACCCATCAGCCTAATGCTTTTTGTGCGAGTTATGACCGCATGTTCAAAGACCTCTCATGGCTTTTGTAAAAAGCAGTTTTACTGCTCTGTTTTGTACCACCATTGACTGCTGACGCTCACTCCTCTTAGCCAGCAGGCTGCATGTGATCAGCAGCGACTTCAGTTAAACCGAGATGCTCAAACTACAGATTTAAGATGAATGAATTCATAATTAAAAGTCATCTCCATCACACGTTATATTATTCACACTCTGCCCCCCCCACCCTTCGGCTCATTCTCATGCTGCTCTCCTTTCTGTTTGTCAAAAGTCCATTCAGCGTCTGTTTAAAGGTTACCATGACAAAGGAAAAAAATCCCACTCCACTGGTGATGATGTGGTGCTGAAAGAACGCGCCGCCTCTCCACAGAGATCACTGCTTCAAAATTCAACAAGTTTTTGACTGCCTAACTTGGCCTAACTCATCTGCGAATGTTTGTGACACAAAAGAGGAGATGCTTTAATCGAGAGGGTCTCTTTGAGAGTCAGCGGCTGAATGAGTGCTCACCAAAATAAAAGTCTTTCTGGAGGTTTATCAACAGCAAAAAGCTCAAGAGAGCACAAAGCAAATCTGAGTGCTGCAAAAGGGCTTCAGGCTGTCCCACTGACAAATCGAGAAGCTCACAGTGACTCTGTCATGGACATTTCTGAGACCTGGATTCCCAGACTTAGCCCGAGGGAAATACCCACAGTTCATAGCGTTGTGGTGTTACCAGGGGAAGACTGGAAACATTCTTTTAAAAAACAGTGATGATCCAGATGACGGCACTCTTGAATATCTCATTAATGTCATTATTCTGTGTGCAAAGTTTTTAAATTACGAATGTAAATTTTCGCGATTGCTACCTGACCTGTGAAAAGCCCCCGAGAGGGGCTGACGCACTCGTCGGTTTTCACTTGACTGAACATGTTGAGGAGCTCATCTGTGAGAGAAATCACTGATTGGCACTTCAGCGAACAAGAAGATGAGCAGAAATGATGGGAGCAAGCAAACGAGTGAAGTCGAGAGGGCACACGCCGAAGGCTCTTCCCTTTTCTCACTCCGACTGTGGGGCAGCTTGATTGGATCACCTGTACCTTTTATAAACGGCTCGAGCCAGATGTTGAAATCTGTGAGCCACTAGTTTCTCACGCTTGTAAATCTCAGTGTGACAAAAAATGATGCGTGACTGAGACACTTTCATGCACATGAATATTTCCCCAGGTAACTATGAGACCCCATGCAGTGAATGAGCTCAGTGCAGGTTCGACTGGTTAGCTGGTTAACTGGTTAGCTGGTTAACTGGTTAAAAAGGCAGGCTGTGCTTGTGAAGGAGGCAGTTTTTCTCTCCGGCTCGGACATTTCTTTTGTCTGTACGATATTCGTCGACACAGACTTAATAATGACAAAGACTTGTAGCTTGTGTCTTCAAATTGTGGAATAAAAATCTTTTATCAAGAATTCAACATGTAACAGCAACTAATTTTCCCTTAACAAAACCAAAATAGCAACATCATGTTGCTGAAACCAGTTTTTTCCCACTGATAGAAAACCAAAATGTTTCCAAAGTGTTTCTGAGCTCACCTGGATGAAAGAGCATCAAACCTTTCTGCGCCGCTTCCTTTCCTGCCTCTAACTTTCCATAACCATAACATAGCTCTGCACGTGTGTGTGTGTGTGTGTGTGTGTGTTCGCCTCTCGGTTCGTATTATTAACTTTCAGATCTCTCCTGTGACCTTCTGTTTCCTCTCGTGTGTGTGTTTTTACGCATCTCACACTTTTAAAATCGACACCCTGTCTGATATGAGCGTTAAAACAGTCAGCTGGCTCCTCTGTGCGAGGTGTGTGTCCGTGGGCCACTGAGGTGTGTGACGCTCACGTTGAGTGTGTGTGTGTGTCACTGCATGGTGTGATCCCTTGTTTTTCAGATGTCATCTGATTGTCCCGTCGTGTTTGCTCTCAACAGGTTTTTTATTTGTATCATCTGATTCCCCTGCTGTCTACACTCTCAGTGGGTTTTCATTAGCAGACTCCCCCTGCTGACTCCCCCTGCTCGCCTTCTCCTCCCCTCTCTGTTGTCTGGGCTTTTTCTTGACTGAAATCCCCTCTCTCATAGATGTATTTAGTTAATATTTGCTTTTGGACCTGCTGTGCGGGATGCGACACCATAACCTCGTCCCCAGGAGGGCCTTTGTGGCAGAAATGGGTCTGACGCTCGTGCTGCGTTTTGAGGTGACTCACCTGTTGTAACTGTAACGAGTACAAATAACAAGTCAAGTCATGTTCAAATGTACCACAAATTTTAACTGAACTGAAGAAGAAAAAAGCCTGCAGAATGAGTAGGAGTCGTTTGCAGAGGTTGACGATGTGACGGTGAGGAAAACAAGGCTTTTATGTTAGCTTCTCGTGTAATTTGAGGCTTTTTCCATTTTGCATTTTACTTCATATTTTGATCTTTTCTGTAGTTACACTCAGGTTTCTTTTTAAGTTCAAATTCAAAATAAATAAAATCCTAGGTGGACCGAGAGTTGTTTTTTTCTGTTGTAGAAGCTTTTGGACTGAAAAATACAGGAGCCCTCTAGGATCATATGGTTAAAGCAAAGAAAATGACGTTAAACACTGTGACTGTTAACACTAATTTGTGTGTTTTGAGAAATAATTTGTGCTTTAAATATGAAAGGACTGTTTGTTCATTTGCAGTTTGTTTCCTCTATTTTTCTGATACCAGTAATTAGTCTGTGCTTTACTTTAATTGGAATGAAAATTAAAGCGTTAAGTTACTTATTTTTTACAGAATTATAATTACCTCCTTGACTTGATTCAAAATTTCCCCCCTAAATCAGGCAATCATTGCAGGTTATGAATGGGAGAACATGGATTATTTTCTTCAGCGTGGTCCCTCGCCTGTACCTCAATAAATAATTGGTAATTGCTATTTTGTTTCACTTCATTTTTCACTGTAATATGAGTGAAGTGATGAGCAATCAGTAATTTACTGAAATAAAAAAGCAGAGGTCTGAGGCGTGAAACCTGACAGCCCGTGGAGCTTTGTGAAAGACCATAATCATTGCATTAGCTCATAAATGGTTGCATATTTCATTGTCACTGAGGCTGAGGAGTCTGAACTGATAAAACCAGCTGTGGAAAGCAGCTGTTTTTGCGTCACACGATGAGGTTTAATGATAAAAGTAAAAATATTGTCTTTTCGTCTTGCTGTGGTCTTCACTTCGGCATTCTCTTCTTCTGCTTCATCCTGCAGTACTTGATGTTCCTCAGACATTTATCTGAAAGCAAAAGAGAATAAACCAAAATGAAGCAAATATTAGTGCAATGATTAAACTTAAATGGTAAGCGTCACTTACTTTTTTAAAACCTCTTTCCTTGTAGGTTCATCCAGTGCGGCAAACTCAAATGAGCTAAACAGAGAGATTGTAGAACTTCCTAATTATGCTGATAATGACTGAATG